>NW_027286070.1:22627562-23227562 GCF_022747635.1 Hetaerina americana | reverse complement strand
GTTTTTATCGCTGCGAAGGAAACTCTCCGTTAAAAGGGACGTTAGTGGATGGGAGGGGCCGGAGAGGGGCGCGAGGGAGGTTTCTTCCCCTGGACAAAAGAGAGGGCATGGGCGGAGATGGGGAGAGAGAGGGGGGAGGGGGGACGGGAGGTCCGAGGAAGCTGCGAACTTCCTCGGGAGGACGCTTCCATCCCCTCACTCCCGCCTCCCCCCGTCCCTCGGTGGAAAAATAAAGACGCCGTACCCTTAGGGGGTGGGAGGGGGAGGGTTGAGAGAGGGACGCGGGTGATGGGGGTCCGCAGGAAGCGAGAGGGTGGTGTTAAAGGAGAAGGGGCTGATGTCGGAGGAGAAAATGGAATTATAGCAAAATCTCTGGAAAGAATGAGGCGCCCAGGTAGGACCCGGGCGAGGGGACGCCTGCACGCAATCAAATCAACTAACCATCCAGGTGAACGCGGACTTTTAGACCAAGGCGATGTGGTGCGACTTTTTTCGCCAGTGAAACGGGAGTATATTCTGGGATTTTTAATCAAAATATTGCAACTTAAAAAATCAATGCTTGGGCTCTAATATACAAAAAAGAGGGATGCAGTTTACTGGGCGTTCTTCTTGCGATTCATACTACTGAAAATCTTAGCAAATATAGGTATTATTCCCTGCTTTTCTAATTTAATTATAAATTACAGAACACAATAGTAATCGTTTTCTTCGCAAATTTCACGAGACAATAAAATCGCAACTATTCCGAATATTTTTCAATTCAGTATAATTTTACATCCCAATAAAATTACAGAACATTCCACATCACAGTGTAACATTAAGCATTGCAATCGACTTGGTCAACTAATACTTGGCCTAAAAACAGCATTTAAGACGATGAACTTCGTATTTAACAAATAATACTTATGAGAATCGTGTGAATAAATCAATTCGTCCGACTCAGACGACTTCTTCATCAGGTTTATAAAGTAATAAATGCATACTTCATATAATAACTTCAGTCTTAAAAGCTGTGAGTTGGCTAAGTAGATAAATCGATCCGCAGCATAAAAGAAGCTAAAATCCAAGCGATGCCTCTAGATACCCTGAATTGTACCCAAGCGTCGTGATTTTTTGGGTATCACATCCTCCTGATACTGCAGGAAATACAGAGAAAGAAACTGCAGCCCCTACATATGTTAATGTCACACGCCGCAGGGCTTACAAGCTAGTATGAAGTCAGGTCCCCTATTTTGCATATCTTCGGGTTTTTTGGGGTGGTTTTCATTTGGCTCAAAGTTAATAAAAAAAACCACTAAAAGTACTGTACACGAATTTATTGAATCGATAATGACAACATCAAATTGTATTTCGGGTAGAATTCTCACGAAATACTGAAATATTTTAATAGATTAACTTTAAGTTTGCCCTGGTAATAGAATAACGATGTCATGAAACAGACTAATACTTGCATTGCAACGTCAATATTGGAGCACCTATGGAAAGCTTAATGATACTTAGGATTCATTCATAAAGGAATATGTAAAATAATTCATTATATTATGACAAAGTATTTCGTATATATTTCAGAATAATTTTTAGGTTATTTATTTCTTTAAGCTGTCCTAATAAAGGTATATAAATTTAATTTTATAAAGCATACATATCTGATTTTTTTTCCGGCTTATATCTAATGAGTGTAAATAAATGTCATTGCAGGCATTTAATATGATTGCAAATCGAAATGTAATGGTACATTTTATCCTAGACCTGGACGGTTAATGTTGTCAAAATATTTCTAATTTTAAGCTTTTTTTTCTTAGGCATTAGTTAAAGAAATGGAATTAATTTTATCAATTAATTCCAATTGCAGGAAATTTTGACATTATTTAGTTCTATGCATTAAATACTAAATTAGAATTCAATCCGATCAAACTAAAAGTGGATCTGTTCCAGCTATTGCAAAAAGTAATCATTTATTAGTTCAATACTCTCTAAAAACAATTTACAGAGAAATAAAACGCGCCATATGTTTGATTTATCATGATTATTAAAATTCTTCTGGTAATAAAAGGAGGCATGTAATTCAGCTGCCAGTTATTCCTGACGCAAATGACCTCTGAAAGCATTATTACAAAACTCAACCTAATTGGTTACACCTTGGATGGCAGGAAAATATTTTTCTCACTGCAAAACCACTTGAGTCTATTTTGAATTGATTCAAGTGTTTTTGCAATTAATTGATCTACCTGCGTGACAACAGCGCTAAATTAGTTTCGAGTAGATGTTCTTAGGCATAATTCACCTCAAAATGGCATCGTTTGGATTTGTACTTCCTGGGCAGCACAATTTAGATAAAATTAACATAAAAGTAGAAGCAATGAACTTTATAAGCCTTGACTTCGTGGAATTATTTCTTAAGTGTTCAACGAGCGACTCTGCTGTAGTAATCCTACTATCAGAATAGGTCATATCTCTCTCATGTGGCCATATTATTAGCACACTAAAATATTACTCATTGGAGTATGCATGAATTATTTATAGAGTCATTTGCTTAAATCTTTTTTCAAGATAAAAGATACTTAACAAGGATCAGGGAGATGACGAGTGTCCTCATTAGTTTCTATCGTATATCGTTAACCGCGTAGTTTTATAAATTTAAGTAATATATTAAATGTTCTAATCATTAGTTTTCATAAAAAGTGCTCCTATTCCTCGCTTGAATGTGTATATACGTAGTACGTGTGCATATATATATATATATATATATATATATATATATATATATATATAGTATATATATATACATACATATACACACACACACACACACACATATATATATATATATATATATATATATATATATATATATATAATTATATATGTCTGTGTGTGTGTCTTACTTGAAGAAGGCCTCGGAGAAGGCCAAAAGCTCGAACAATTTACCGTGTGAGTGTCCTTTTAAATGTTGCTACTCTATTTGTGTTCTATTGTGCCGTCCCATTATTGTGCCGCTCGTGTGAGTTTTTCCGTATAATCGTTATATATATATATATATATATATATATATATATATATATATATATATATATATATATATACAGGTATATAAGTATTAGAGCATTTTTATAAATGTTATATGCATAGCGCTATGCATCAATTTTTGAGGATATTTATTATCCTCTCGAGGAAGATATAATACTCATACGAGTCCATATATATACAAAATATAATACTCTACATCAGATATAATTCTCGTATGTAAGCCCATTCGAAAACAGAAGCAATCTGCCCGGAAGGGCATCCAAAAATCCCCAACAGCATTGCCTATCTTCAATTCTGATACTAATGACAGTATTTCACACAAACAGACATGAAATCAGAAGCTGTAATGTTAGCATATTTACGTTCGAGGCATAAATCACACTGGGTCTACATATGCGTGACTGCAAAAATAGCTTGAATATCCGAAAACAAACAAAAATAATATACCATCGGAGGATTAAGCGAGATTCAAAATAAAACGTCTGAAGAGCTGAGTAATAGTTTTGGCAAAAGGAACTAACTCGAAAGGCATTACGCAAGAAGTTTGGAAAGGGATGGTACTTCTTGGAGAATGGGAAGCGGTGAAGAGAAGGGGGTGAGTTTATATGGAGGCACGGGAGGGAGGAAGATGGAAGAGGGTGGGTGGGTGGATACACAATCTCCGACCTCCAATGCGGAAGAGCGGAGAAAAAAGAATCCCGAACTGGAATAAACTCATTTTTTTCTTGCAGTCCCAAAAAAATGTAAATTTTATACCGAGAGATAAATTATAATCCATTTCAGTTCCGCAGTGCAGCGGAGGGGATAATGAAAGAAATAACAGCCCGCTCGAGCCAGAAACAAATACCGAAGAGCCATGAAGCAGCTCACAAGAGAAAAATGACTATCGTTCTCATCCAACCGTCGCTAAAGACGATTAATGTGATAATTTAAACAATGGTCCAAATAATTCAACTCCATTGTTATTAGCCAAGAATCGAGCAACAAAGAACTCCCAAGATAGTTTCACAGCTGAATAGTTGTTTCCTATGGATCTAGGCTCTAAGAGTTGTGCTTACTAAAATACCATATACGGCTGAAGACTAGGTGCAGTAAATTCAATACTATTCGCCAGCTCATGGTAAAAAAACAGCAGTTATCATTAATCAAAGTGGATGAAAATATAGATTATGATATTGTTGAGAGGATTTCTACAATTCTTCGAAAATCACTTTCAATGAAGTCCAAGTCAAGCCAAGTGGTTGCGATGGTAAATATGCATTAAATTATTTATTTCATTTTACTTTGGTATAGTTCATCCCAAAACATGTACATAAATATGTAATAATTATTCGTAAATGTAATTAGCGGAAAACCTTTTACTTATACAGAATATATGTTGCATTTCTGCATTTTTTTTACAAACTTCAAGATTTCTTGATTTTGGCTAAGTTTTGAGATTTTTGGCCCATCTGTGCATTTTCAAAAAATATCTACCGGACTCGCAGAAAAGCAATGACTCACTTTTTTCCACTCCCCTTAATAGTTTTTATAGTTTTTCCTAGTTCCAATAATTCAAGTGAACCCTCTATAAGTTTCGCTTATTTAGGGTTACCAGTATTATGGGAAGGATCACCCCAATCCGTACCCTTCATAAAGGGCAAAGGATATGGCGAGGAAAATTAGAGAGGAAAAATAAATAAATGAAAATAAATTAATAAATCAGATGACATGGGTGGGGTTAGAACAAAACAAACAATTAAACCAAAATACGACAGCAAAAACGCTCTGGCTAAGGTGTTGCTAGATAGCATTGACCCTCGTTCTTATCTAGCACTCACCCATACAGGGCTTGCGAGAGATTTCTCCCTGTGCCAGTAGCCCACCAATCGCACGTAATAAAATAAATGAAAATGAATCACGCACTGTTTAGCTTGGATGTACTAAATAGTATTGATCCTTACTAGTCTCAAGCACTCACACACGAGAAATTTCTCCCAGCCGCAGTGGCCCACCAATCACACGTAATAAAATAAATGCAAATTAATCACGCAATATCTAGCTTGGATGTACTAAATAGCATCGATCCTTGCTAGTCTCAAGCACTCACACACTTACGAGAGATTTCTCCCTGCACCAGTGGCCCGCACGCCAATCACACTAGCTTGGGTATGCGTAAATGCCTTAACCCTTGCAAATCTTTCCGTGGAATCTCTTCCGACGTTAGTCCTGTAATTCGCACTTTGGGAAAGGTAAGGGAGGAGCCCAGAAACTGACACAGTTTCAACTGCCAAGCAGTCCTCTTCAGAGAAGGGATGATGCGGTCTCGTGTGTGGTGTCTTATAATATACTGTGTGTATTGTAATTGTCAAAAGTAGGGGGGGGGGAGTTGTTGGCAAATTTCGAGTGAAAGGGGAAGAGGTGGGGAATGGTCATATTGGGGATTTTGATAATTTGGGGGAAGGGGGCGGGAAGCCGTTATGGATTATGGATTATGGTCAATTAAGTACAACGTAAGTCTAGTCTGGTAATTTTTTGAGTGGGTTAATTCTGATGTTTTACCATGGAGAATAAGAATGATGAGATGGGGCCCTGGTCATGGTTCATGAGTTTATTTTTGGAGCAGTGGATGTGTATCCTTTCATGGCAGTATAATAAGTGGTTCGGTACTGTGCTAATGATTTTTTACTTTTTCAAATCAATGCTGCGTGAATGTTGATACATACCTGTATGTTAATGCATATGATATTGCATGGTTGCTAGTTAACTGTTTTTTTTAATGTAATGTCCTCATTACGACCGAAGAATCTCTTTTGTATGGTTGCCTGAATTTCTATTCAAAATCACACACACAAATTATTCGATTTTAGGGATTCGAATTGGTTCCATTAACAACTCACCAATAATATTTTAAATCTTCAATCAAACCGACCAGCAGATTGATTACTTTTCTGACTATTTTAACCGTTTTCTACAACGCCTCTATTATACTTCTGCCGTCAAAATTACAGAGAGAACATACTGACACCTGTACTTTATGAAGCAATGAGAATTACGTCATTCCAACTAAATCGTTGCAGAAACCTAAAGAAATCATCTTAAATGTGAATGTCTGTGGTGTATTATCCTTGGCATTTTTCAAAATCTACGCAATCTGTGACACTATATTGCAGTAAACTGAACAGAAAGATCAGCCTAATGATTCATTGATAGTGTAAGGGGCATCCATCTCTTAGTCCATTGCGCAAAACCATGCTTAACCTGCCATATGCAGACAGGGGACAAGAGCACTACGTTAAAGGTATGGAGGTCACTCACTGTGGTCCAACATTGCTTAACTTCTGTCATCTACCGGGAACCGCTGTATCAATGTGGCTAGGCCCTTCTCTGATCTGACGTATATTCTGATCAGATGTAACTTCTCCAGGACTTCAATATTCATATGCTAATTTCTACTGGCATGACAGTGGGTAAAGATTTACTCCTTCCAGGCCACATTATTGTATGGAGGCGAAACTTGAGTATGTCAGGATCAGTAGAAATACTGAATAAATGCAGCGTGGCAATTGTGGAGACTGTGAGAAATTTCGGAGAGGTACTCATACTGGGAATGGGTCATGAATGAATGTGGATTGGGTGAAAAAAATACATACAATCGTACACGGTTCCCTGCAAGCCATCGCTAGGGTTTGTGGCAGAAAGTGATTACACGCCAGACTAATTTTGGCACAAACTACTTTTCCTCCCCGTGCTTAGACCGAGCCTAGGTAATAGACCAGAATAAAATGAGTTTACTCCAAAGTATTTTTGTCATATGTAAATGATTGATCTGGATCGAATCACAAAAGAGATTAATGAGAGGAAAGCGATGTTACGGGATGTTTGAGACGTCAAAAGTAAATGTGGTCGAAAAGACTATTAGTTCATTGTGACATTCCGCTGATGAAAGAAGAATGTGAGGATAGAGAAGCATAGAAAAATGTAGTAAAACAGATCAATTTTCTCGTGGTAACTTTCGAGTATTTTTAGACTTTACTAAATACTACAATAAAGAGGGCGAAGAGATTTTAATTAACAACTGTACTGATACTCCATTTTACAGGACAAAAATTTCAGAGTTTTTGCGTGCTCTACAATTTGTCACACGATAGTGTGGCATTGAGTCATCGTTTTGAGTATTCATTACAAAAATGAAGAACTTAATTCTACATTTTTCGGAGTGTCATGGATGGCAGTGTACAGCATTCAGTGTTGTACACTGAGAAAATTTTACGCAAGGAAATGCAAAAATATTCACATCCGTAGCCTAAAGAAAAAAATTAACCCATACTCTCACACCGTGGTTTTATACTCCGACGAGTGCATTTCTACGAGTGCAGGTTTCCTCGAAGTTCTTAATTCTTAAAGTGATTATGATGAAGCTGGATTGATTGCCGAATGAGATTGCGCGCCTCGTAGAGGAGATAGATTTGTGAAACGGTTTTTATGACAAACTGAGTAGTGTATTAAAATTATTAGAGAAGCTAGGCTTGGAATCACTCACGGAGCGAAGGTTAAATTACAGATTAAATCTGTTGCATACCTGTAAATTCGAAGGATGCCTCTTTAGCGATGATGTTGGAAATGTTTTATTAGCCCCATCGCACCAGAGAGAGATTATGTATGAAACAAATAGATTTAGAATTTCATTTTTCCCAAGAATAGTAAGGAATGAGAACAACGTTGTCTGAACACGCTAAGGGGGAAAATTATTGTGTGTCAAAAGTTGCCTGATGTATAATCACCCCCTGCCACACACCAAAGTGGTGGCTTGCATCGTACAATGTAAAAATACGAGAGACTACGGGGCATGGGAACGCAAAAATCCGGTCACTCGAAGTAACAATACGTAATGGGAAGACCACACAGGATTCATCGGAAGACAGATAGAAATAAAAGGGAAACGACGCTGGGATGTGGCGAGGGAAGATAAATGGAAGGGATCGCGGTGAAGAGGAAAAGAAAACGGAATTAGAAAGAGGAATGAGCAAAGAAAATGCGATAGGAGGAAGGAGTCGAGAGAAGAGGATGAATGTTTTCAGGGACCATCTCCAAGGAGGGTGAGAGGGGACGGAAAGGGGAGGAATGAAATGGTGAAAGGGGATGGAGATGGGATAGGGAGGGGGCGGGAGGGACGTGGGAGAGTGCGCCTGAATATTTTACGTTCCTCTGCGTTTTCTTCGGATGTTTTATGGCTGGCAGAGTTCCCGTGAAAATTCCCGGGAAAAAGTAACGCAGGATGCGAATTCCGTTTTTCTTTTGTTTGTTTTTTTTTATCAGAGAAGAAAAACAAAATTTTCAAATTTGGATCCGGAGAGAAGAAAGAGGAAAGTTTTCCACAATTCCGGAGGAATTGGAAACATTAAAATTCATGGGAGTGCTTCATTATTTGTAAATTCAGAAATAAACGATAAAAGAAGCCTTCTATGCCATAACTTCTTTTTGTAATTAGATACGATAAATCTTCCAACCAATTTCACCTATGCCAATTATTTGTCCAAAAGTTCTCCCTTTCTAGGCGATAAACTAAATGCTGACAGCAAATTTTCTTCGATTGATAAATCGTGAGATTTAAACTCTACGGCATTTCGTATTTTTCATACCTGACGCGCCAGTTAGCGGTCATTGGATTTTCAGCAGCTACCTACCGTATACAGTTGGGATTTTCCTGCATTTTAATAGTAGAGCGTATCGAAATCAAGACGTGCGTAATGTGCCAGTAATGATAGGTAAAAATGAGAGAGTATGAAAAGCATTATTCACTCAACATATTTTAATTTAAGAGTTTACAGTTCTTCTTCACGTCCATCATTGTCTAATTTAAAGAAAAAACTTATTGTTTTGACTGTATATGTACATATATTTATGTATTTTATTTATTTATATCATCTTGTGTATGTGCCTCTAATCTTTTAAGCCTTTAACATATCCTTTAAACGATTTATCGCGACCTCTTGCACTAAGAGCATAGGTTTCCAGTAGGTAGAGGTTTCGGCTACTCGCCGGAAGACACATGTTCAGACCCGGTTTTCTTGGTACCCTTTTCTTCACCCGAGCTATTTGATTTAACGGGTATCAGATCTTCCTTAGTTTAGTACGAGGTGACTTCTACCGCAGGAGTCACCTTGTACTGAACTCACTTTTACAAACCAGCCAAAAGGCAAGTAAATGATCCCACCGTTAAAATATATTTTTCTCTTAATTGTTCATTGTGATTGGTAATAATCTCGGGGAGGCAATAAATTTCGACGAGCATATAAAGAGTTTTGTGGAATATAAATAACATTTGGTGCAATATGCATGTAACCACATTAATTCAGTGATCAAATGAAAATTTCCTCCCGGCCATGGAGTCATGAATTGTTTCCTTTGCTAAGGGGCTGCAGTAAGCCTAAATACATTATTTTGAAATACTACATCGACTGAAAATTTCATCCGGTGCTTAGAATACATTCTGATTTATCTTCCAACCATTCTGATTTAACTGAAAGGTAATATATCTTGCCACCAAAACAAATGCATTTACGTTGGATAAACAAAAATATACTTTATCTCACCGTATGTTTACCAATCCGCACCAGGCGACCAAAACATCCGGCGTGGGTAAAAACGTAAAACTTTAATTTCGGCCACCGTTGCACTTCCCTTCCCTAGTCCACTGCTGCAATCCACATAGACAGCCGGCTTCTACCCATTCCAAGACGTCATTCGTCAAGGAACTTATTTTCTCCGCCACTTACGACCCTAGGGCGCGCATTAAAACAACCGCGACACTCACTGGCACCGCTCCTCACCCGCCCTGTCACTTGCAAAACTCATTCGCATTTCCTTCAACTGCGAGGGCCACAGTTACGACGAATGGGGAGCGCCCAATGCACGCCGGCCTCTCACCTCTCCAAGCCCCCCTTACGCCCTTCCTCATCCGCCCCGTTGCATCCCGGGAGTCGTTAATTGGGATATGGAGGGGTCGCTGGATCACCCCCGCCGTCGCCCGTCGGTAGACACGGGGGAACAGACGGGGATCAACCGATCCCCCCGAAATTGTATTTCCCGAGATGAAACGAAAGATGATTAAAGAGTTTTCGGGATACTTATGAGAAGGGGGAAAAAGCAAATGTTAAGTATGAGCTGATAAATGCGATGGGGGAGGAATGGGTGGTTTCCGGCGCGCCAATGCGCATTTACCTAAGTGTGGGGGGAGGAGAGGAGGAAATTGGGAGGGAGGGGAGGAGGAAAATGGGGGGGAGGGGGTCGGAGAAACGCCACTCCCGAAAAACCAACATCGACTGCCCCACGGGTGAGGGGTCGGACGTTCAAGACGGGAGTGCTAACCGGTGTGCAGGGGGAACAGATTCCGCCAACCTCCACACTTTTGATTTCCCCGACCGGAAAGCAGAACCCCACGCCACACGCCTCCGAGCGAGTCTTTCTGAGAGATAAAAGCCTCGCCCCTAGATTAAGACGCCGACAAAAATGGGGGACTTTTGATGAGTTTCAAGGTTGCCAAGCTTCCTTAAACTGGTTCGAAATTTGAGATGAATTAACGTACGTGAGCAAGGAAATTGAAATGTTACACGTTTTAAAGTCGATAGGAGGGGAATGAGAGGATTAGTTTCGTAAGAGTTCACATCCGATTGACCTAAGGCATTGTGTTCATAACGAGTCAATTATGCACAGTGACTTCCTTTGTGCCGGATATTTTATGATATTTCGTGCCATCTTATGTCTCACCTCCCACTTTTCGGAATGGCTTATATCCAGTATTGTCTCTTGTCACTGACTAAGGATGTTTATGAGAAATTCGAAGGACTGCGAGATATGCCGCGACGGTTACTTTAACGGAGTCGTCTGCTTATAAGCAGTATACTGCATGAATTGAAGAGTAAAGATCATTCGTCTTAACCGAGACACGAATCCGGATCCCTCGATTTGAAACTCGCAGTGTAAGATGTTTACGAGTATTTCCTTGATATACGCCATATAAATAACGTCCCACTTCTTTTAATTTAGCTTAATGTCAGATTTTTTCCTCCAGGAAAAAATGTACTTCCACAGTCACAGTCTTTAGTCAGTTGATCAACCACTGGCCGCAGGTAAATTAATTAAATGTATGCCAAACCTCCTTGTTCTTATATAGAAAAAAACGACTTATTTTGTTAAAATACACCTTTAGGTTTATCGTTGATGTGGTATGGGGCAAGCTAATGAAATTCAAGTAAGTGAGCAAAGGAGATTTAAGAAAACGAACGGTAACAATTAAATACAATCCAACATAATTGCAACTAATTACGCATTGCTGTAAAATAGTATATAATGTTTGTTTAGGACACCGCTCTTTTCACCCACTTATTACACCGTTTCGTATTTACCTCAGCCTACTCAGCAAAACCGATGGGCATATTAGAGTTGATAAAATATTTTTTAAATGAAATGCGAAACTTAGTCTTGAATCATCAGCTATGCATTTGTCTTAAAGTTGCACTGCTTATTCAAGAGGAATGCGTATAATTATTCTACTTGTGCAATGGTCCCACGGATTGTTAAGGAATTGCATCTTCGCTCTATATGTTTCACCTTGCATGAAAGTAATGCTTTATTTCTTCCTCTCTACTTGGGTGTCATCCTACTGGCGATTGAACGAGCGAAGGATATTTCATTTCTTCACCCTTAATGGCGATTTATTTAAAAACAAACCGGCCACCATAAAGATTTAAAAGCTATTTTCGGTTTTTCGTATGACTGCCTACGTTTTTGAACAGTGTATTACGGAACTTGGACATCAAACACTTTATGAAGCTCAATTTGGCTCTCTATTAGATCACAAATAGATATGTAGATTGGGTTATCCTACTCGTAAATTTATTTGCTCCTATTTTTATGATTCTCGAAAACTGGATGTACGAAAAAAATTAAGTAGTCATAGAATGTTACACTTGATTTTGTCGTCAAACGATTAAAGTAATTAAATCAAGCGAAAGATTATTTTTCCACATCTAGATTTGTAATTGATATTTTCTCTTGCTATGAATACGAATTAAATTTTGGGAAACGAATGAATTGTTCCATTATAGTCTTGCAAATAAATCCTATGAGGCCCTATTTCCAGTTGGTAATGTCCAACTGTACTAACACTTCCGGCGGATTAAATGAGAAACGACCCTCTCAACACATTTTCTCGTAAGCCTCTACCCCTCACTGAGTAGATTAAACTTCATTTCTCTGAATCAGCACCGTTTTCGATTCTAATGCACTTAAATCATAATAGATGGCGCGGAGTTAAAGCAAAACCCAAGAGGGATGAACGAAACGAAGGAAAGAAGTCAATTCCACGACCAAATATTTCATTCAAGGAATGAACGGGGAGGAGGAGGATCATGACACTTCTCTTATAATTGTCACCAATGCAGTAATCTCCCGCTCACACAATCATTGAAAAGCCATCGACGGAGTTCGCATTGTCATTATCCTCGGACTTTCACGTGATCAATAACAGTGTGATTCGAGCTTGAAATCCCAACCGGCCGCCCGTGATTTCGGCCAACGTGAAATCAGATTCGGCGAGTGGCAACGCCGGACGGGACGAACCGTGAAAGCGGAACGGGGATGTTATCTTGGAGGAGAAGAAGAAATAAAATAAGAAGAGGGTGGATGAGGAAATAGGAGTAAAATGGGGAGCGGAGGGGTATGGGGGTAGGGGGTTTCAGCACCCCTTTTAAAAACCCCCCTCCCAGACCGACTCCTTTCTGGGCGTACCCACCGCTTAGCCGCAGGGAGGTCTTTCGCTTTTACCGGGAGACCGGCTGAATGTTAATTTGTTCAAACTTTGAAAATTTCACCCGTAGAAGCTTTCCATTAAAAACCTCTCCCATCTCGTCTTCTCCAATCACCTCTTCTCTCACCCTTCTTTCGTCTCCCCCTCCACTTCGGTGCCTTTATGCCTCTCGCCCTCCCCGTACTCCAGGGGTCCCTGGTCCCCACCGACTCAGTCGACACCCCCACAAAACCAATCCTTCGACCACCCCCCTCCCATACCTACACCCCTCGCGGATGAAATCAAAAAGGTGCTCACTATAAAGTTTTCAGCCATCAATGTGCGCGACCACGTCTGTTTTTTCTCCCTCCGGAAGTGCAAATGAAGCAGTGCCTTCCGACGAAAACGTTCAAATATGATATATCAACGAACGTGTTTTTGGGTTAACCTAATGGGTGGTTTTGTGACAAATTGTTTGTCTCTTTCTTAGCCTTTGCCTGATGGGCTAAAACTTTTCCGCACGTGAGCTAGAAATTGAAAAATAATTTGCTCGAGAGAGGATTTTAAGTACTTTAATCTACAGCTATTTCTGAGAATGATTACTAAGACATGACGACCATGGGTGAGTCAAGATGAAAACGAAAAACATTTTCAACTTTTTTCTCAACCATTTTGCCTGAAATTTAATAAAAGAAAATGGACTCGTATGTTAAAGCATTTCATATACCGTTTAATTGTATGCCTTAATTTAGAGAAAATCTGAGCAAAATGGATACAGTAGTTTTAGAATAAAAAAGGTGTTTAGGGCTAGAGTATATGCTAGAAACATGCAGTTATTACTTATTGTCGTTTCTCTTTTAAAGAGTAGCAAAGATTCAATTTAACCTATAATAATGGATGGACAGAATAGAAAGAGTAATTTTTGACTCCGTTGTTTTCATGGCGTTTTAGCATTAATAGAATTCCACGGAGAAATAAATTGGATTAATTCATAACTAAACCATAAACTATTCGAGTAATTTATCAGATGAGAACATCGATATTTTGTTTACATAATTTCTCTCTATCATGTTTTCCAAGCCCACCACAAGTTCTTCCTCTCAAAGAAATACTCGCTCGCATCTTTGCTTTCTGTAAAGGATTGTGTGGTCAATGTGAAGTACGAAGAGCATCATTTGTAATTAATATGCCAAATCATCATATTGTCAGAATTCGCACGGTAGATATGCCCGTATGACTTTTGGAAATTATGGATAGTTCTCAAGATAAACTTAAAAGAATGTCTGCACAAAAGTTAACATTCACTATCGAATGAGATTTGCAATCGACGCACCTTTCATGACGACCCATGCCGTCAACGCTCTTCGTCATAATTATGCTCGCATTAGATTGGAATTAAAGTACTCAAAATGTATGAACCTTTAAATTGCACAACTGTAATTTCGACGTAATTGATAACTTCTACGAGATATAAAACAAATCGTCAACATGTACATTGGTTAAACACAATTGATTGACAAAACTGGTAACAAATAGGATCAGTATGAAGTAAAACCACTTTAAAATTGTTTATTTTCGGATGTGTATAATAATATTTTATATCTATACAATTATTTTACATATGTAATTATATATGCATATATTATATATATATATATATATATATATATACATATAAACATAACTTTCAACGATGAAAAATCCAATATGATAGGTCGCCATATGAGAAATCTTCAAATCCTGTATCTCGTTCTGTGCACGCTTCCATACGTTTACTCACAAGCGTGTATTTAAATCCAGTATTGATTTCTTGGCAGAAACTAAATGAAAGTTTACAATAGAAGGTTTAAAATCTCTTCAAGATCCCAATTCACTCACTGGGTATTCTCCAAGCTGTGCCAATTGGAACTAATATCCCACAAGCAAACACTCAGGAGTATAGTAGGGCGGCTGGTGAAAGAAATACCTGCGGCCATAAGAGACGGGGTTCTTAAGACCAAAAGGGTCCCTCTCGGGATTCACTTCCTCATCTGAGCAATAAGCGAGGCCAGAGAAGTTGACTGGAGCCCTGACGGAGCCAAGTCGATCCATTAGAGTTGAATTTCTCGTTTTTTCTTATTTCGGAAACCGATCGTGAGATGGAGGGTCTTCATTTTATTTTTCTATCCATAAATAATGTTTTCACCCCGTCGGCCGCATGAACATTCACTTATCGAGAAGAGGCCTTGGGGGAAGTGGTGAGGGGGTGGTTAACTGGAAGAAATGAGGGGCAGGCAGGGGAGGGAGTGGTTGAGAGAGCTCGATTTGGAGAGGAGAAATCACCCGCAGTGGGTCGGGATGGGAGAAAGGGATTCATTAGCAACGCACTCTGCCCGGATCAAACATTTAAAAAGCTCCGATTTCGAACGTGGCGAAGGGATAGAACTGCAATTTTTTTTCGGGGGGGGGGTGGTGTCGGAGTGGTGGAGAAAGGAGGGTGGTTGAGGACGAGGTAAGAAAAGAGGAAATCCATTAAAAGTCGGGAGAAGATCTTCCACTCACTACCTTCCACCCCCTTTCCCTCACCGATACCCCACTCCGCATACGAGTGATAGGAACCAAAAAGGAGAAGGTCCGGACCCCTTCTCTCTTGCGGGGATATTAGAGTCCACTTATTGAAGTCGATGGGGGTGGAGGGAATAAAGAGCCTTTCTTTTTAAGAAATGTCCTAAAATGAACGTTTGAGCCCAATATCCCCACCAAAATTTTAATGCAGAACCGAGTGGTCCCTCGATTCGGAGGACTGCGAATATTTTTAATTCCGCGGGTTATTCCATTATAACCTCCTCCATCCCATGGGGAGTAAAGTCAATCTGGCCACTCATTTGCATTTTTAGAACTTCCATTTCCCTCCGAGGATTGCACCTGACCGAGATTCTGAATCGGGAAGCTTCATCAGTAAGACCCGCTTCCAACCGCCAATGCGCAAAAATCTTGAAACCCGAGACGCACGCAGCCTTCGCTCAACGCCTTAACGTATTCGTAGATAATGGACATTTTATGACGATATTTTTCATTTAAATCACCAATGTCTCATCGTGAGACTACTTTGAAGCGGTGATAAATTATTGAATACATCAAATCTTTGGAGGATCTAGATTTCTGTTCACAGAAATTTAAAATTACCGAGGTTAAAGCGTCAAAACCTCGCTTAGTAAGTCTGAGAAATCATCGCGAAAAAATGGAAATTATTTCATAAGAGATAAGAATATATCAGGCACTCGCATTTATCATCATAAATATGGGTTATCACCCCAAGGATTTGTTTGTAGCAGCTCTCATTCTGTTCCCTTTCAATCCCTTATAGCCCCTCGCACCGAAATTTTCTATTACCTACTTTTCGTAGTCCATCCTCGATCTTTCTTTATAGTTCTTTCCCTACATCTTTCCCTCAATTATGATCTCCAGTAAACTACTATAACTCAGAATGTACCCGATCAGTTTTCGTCTTCTTGTAAGTGTCATACATAGGTTTCTTTCTTCGCCCACTCTTGCGGTACTACTTCTTCATAAGCTTTCTGCCTCTCAATTTAATTTTCGTCTTATGTATGACTTCATTTCTATCGCCACCAATCTACCGGTGTATTTCCCTAGTCTCACTTGAATATTCTCGTCCTTTCTTTGACTGTAGACTATTCCCTTAGTTTAAATCTTTTTCGTCTTGAGGCCGCAATTTTTATTCCTTTCTCAATATTGGAAATTAGGTCTTCCTAATCTTCTATCTCTTCTGCAAACATTGATATGACGTTCGCAATCCGCAGCACACATATCTCTATGCATTTGTATGCTACATCTTACCTTGATCTCATTATTTACCTTCTCAATGTGCATATTAAATATCAAAGGCGGTAATAACTAACCCTATCTTACTTCATTTATTTTAGCTTCTTGCCTGCTTTCACCATCTGAGACTAATTTACCCTACCCCAACACCATTTTTTTGAAGTAAAATAGAAGTAGAGGAATAATAATATATAAAATTCCATTCATTGTAACTTTTACTTTTTTCTATTCTTGCAAAAGTGCTAAAAATCATTGTATGAAAACGTTAAATTTTGGTCCATTCCTTTCAATACACGGTAATATAAAGTCCCCCAGATGTTAATATGTATTGATATTGATATAATTATATAATTGACGTTATCAAGTAATTTCTGTGACATTAATACCAGGGTAAAATTGGTATTATAATGTTTCACGTTTCACGTTTCAAAGTCATATCATAGCAAGCCCAATCCGTCCGTCGGATGGGACGTTAAACTGCGGACCCCTTGGCGCCTTTCATAAAGAGTAGGCTAATGCCGACGCCGGGTTTCTCTCCACCCTTCATCCTTTCCTGTCTATCCTCTATGGCGCAAATGACCTTAGCTGTCGGTCGCCTCCCCTCAAAACTACTACTACTAGCAAGCCCAAATTAAGTAAGATATTATTTACATATTTTAGGTAGATAGACGATTTTTATAGATAACCATCTTCTATGACAATTTAGTAAAATAGATCATACACAAAAGTTCTCAGTTGCCTGGCTTTATTTTAAGTCATGCGGTTACTTTTTACAAATTATTTGCCAGCACGCGTATTGATGAGTGGGGCTAACTTATTTGAATACAATTTATATCGAAGAAGCAGAGACTACCTGGCGCTAAAAACACAATGTCGATCCAATTTACTGGATAAAGTCTAAACTCGCCGCGCATCAAATGCTTGACCATGTACAGTGATTCTCCATGATCAACTTCCCCATCACCATTCAGCTAAACAACGTTGTTTCCCGCGGGAACTTTACGTTCCTTGCATGCGTGTTGTTTTATTCGGAGATATTCTAAGGCGGAACAAGATCATGACCGCGCTCCATCCCGCGTCAGTTTTATTACCCTTAGACATCACGAGGTAGGAGGCCTTTATGCTTAGGAGTCTACCTCATGGCAAAAAAAGCATCGTCCCTTACGAGATTAAACGACGGCGCAACCGGGGGACGAACACAAGGAAGAAAGGATGGCCGGGGGAAATGACAGGGGAAAAAAAGAACAGGTCCATCCCCAGCCTGAGGGCAGCGGCCCTTGAGAACGCCCGCGGGTCTCCCAGGGACCGAAGGAGTGAGGTGAGCCGACGGACCCTCTCCCTCACGATACGAAGCAGACGGGAGGAGGGGACGGCGGTCGAGGAGAAAAAAACCAACTCCCGTGACTCCAGGAGAGAGGGAACGAGAGTGTGTATGTGGAGGTGAGCGCGGTGGTGATAATTTGCATACGGGTCCGGTCGGAGAAGGACAAGGGCGAGTTTTTGGGGAGGTGTGTATGTGGGGGGGGTCTAGGGGGGGAAAAGAGTAATCCGCTCTCTGGGAGGGGACCAACAGGGCGAGAGGGAGGGACCCAGGGGTCAGGGAGGGGTCACGCGGCACTGTATATAGAGGAAGGGAAGCGCGTGGAGGGACCTTCTTTACTTCCTTCCCCGACTAGGACGGACACGGGAGGAGAGAGAGAGAGCCCTGCCGAGAGAGGAGGATCCCCGGCCTTGGGGAGGAAAAGGGCGGAGAGTGAGGGAGAGAGAGGTGTCGGTGGGCAAGGATAGGGCTCACACGGATATCACGACGAGCGGAGGTAAGGAGATTTCGTGTGCGCCCGGACAAGGGGATCGCCAGCCCTCCTCCTCCCCTCCCCCCGGTACCCCAACCGTGCATGTGAACCCCACGGCATTGCCGAAGTGCGACTTGGAGGTCTTCACGGCAGTGGGAGAGCAGTGATTACGATGCGTGGACGCGTAGGTAACGGGATAAGGTCAAAGTTGTGGCGACAGATTCAACCGAAGTGTGGAATGATAATATACGTAGTATTTCTTCCGTTATTGAATGAAAAGAACTTGTTAATATTTTGCAAACCTTTTTGGCCCAGAACGCGGTTTCAACGTCAAAAACTTAATTATCAAAGGGGTTCGCATCAATTCATCGTTTTTACATTTAATGGTGCTTATATGTTGAAACCACGGTCGAAGCCAACAAAGTGCCTGCAATATTACGGAGTTATTTTTATTTTATGATATGGTTCAATAAAAAGGTAGTATGCGACAATTTTTTCCCGGTTAAAGGGAAGAAAATATTTGAAGCATTTATTTCCGAATTTAGATAAATACGAGTATATTGACCCCCAGATACTTCACCAGAGTCGTGAATTATGTGGTTA
Source organism: Hetaerina americana (assembly GCF_022747635.1). NCBI lineage: Eukaryota > Metazoa > Arthropoda > Insecta > Odonata > Calopterygidae > Hetaerina > Hetaerina americana. The sequence continues at coordinate 23,208,548 of NW_027286070.1, read as the reverse complement.
AATTGTCACTTCTAAATTCGCGAAACGAGTGAGAGAACATTTGTAATTCTTGCAATTCGTCAGCCATCCTCTCAGTTTATCCCTCTTTATTCAATGTGGATTATCAAATTTCCGTGACCAGCGTGGATTTGAAATCACATGCAAAAGTGAATTTATATTCCCTTTCATTTATTAGAAATGCTAAACTTACATGGCTATTAACATCCATGTATTTTGATTTTTGATTGAATGCGGAATTATTGTAAACATAGGTGTATACCATTTTTATTACATTTTAAAATAATTATTTTTTCCACGCTGTTCATAAAATCATGACCTATATTTCAACTTAATGCTATTACAATACATATATGAAGGCTCAATTAAAATTCCATTTTAAATGTGTTATTCCAACAATATTCGGAAAAGTGTGAGAGCCAAAATTCGCTAACCGGAGAGTTGTAAAGAGATTCACGCGCGCGCACACGCATTCAAAATAGTAATTGCTCGAAATATTTATGCTAAGGATAAAATTACAAAGTTAAACTGAAGAGAAAAGACGAAATGATATAACTCTGTGCATACTCAGAACCATAACTTATGTCCAGTCGTTCTGACCGCATTACTTAAGCCGTGTAATAATTTCAATATTCGGAAAAATTTCTTGATAAGTTTGAAAATAATGTGAAGGTGTTTTATATACGTTCATAGATAAGTTCAAAAATTTTCCAACCTGCTTTGGCTTCATTGGTCTTCATAATTCATTTAACCAATCGCCCTCTACATTTATCAATGTATTTTTACACTGAATATGATTACATCTATGAATTTCAGCAACCTCACATACTTAATATCCTCTAATCTCTGTCCTGCCACCCTACATACGTACTTACATTAATTGTTCAACCACTCAGTATATTTTCGCAAGGCCGATACCCTAATTATCTTTTATTTACAAAATATATATATATATAAAATTTGGGATATTTCATATGAATATAAATACTCCTTTATAGTCATTTATTTACCGTAACCCTTTACCCTATTTCCTCTCTGAAAAAAATTTTCACTGCAAACACTTAAATTTCATGATATAATTTCACCGGAATATGACATTCTCCTGTTTAAAAAAAACCTTGCATGTGTCCACATGAAAAAATGCTTGGAATGATAATTGACTAAACGCATATACCATCGGGAATTTAAATCCGATTTAGAAGTTGAAACAATGTTAAAATCGTAATGAATACAAACAAGCATTCATTTCCCACTCCATCTACTTCTTTTTCAACTCAAAAACTGTCTTTCATGAGCAATCAGCGAGTTAATTTGGCTTAATTGACCGCTTTGATTCGTGCGTAAAAATTAATAAAATGTCCATGACAGGTGGAAAATGTGATGCAAATTTGTGCTTGGTAGAACTCGTTATCCTTTTTAAAAAAGAGAAAGGTGTGCTTTAACCTGATTAATTTCATCGAACTAACTTGCGTTTCACATACAGAATTCAGAGAGGCATGAGTAGTGAATTTGAAATACAAATAATGAATGATTTACAAATAAAATCAGCACGTAAAATACTCATTTTACAATATTTCCATCATCATATTTAAAATTAAATTTGATTAATTTTCTAAATGTTGAAAATACTCGTTTTATTCTCTCTGGAATGAATATCAACATTTCTCATTTCTGGAAAAATTACTTGGCATGTGATCTTCAAAAAATAATACATGACTGCGGAACTGAAAGCAACTTGCATGAAAAACAGAGAGTAACTTGAATTACAGTCTGCAGCAAAGGTTTTTCTAAGTTCCTTTATAGCCTATGGCGTGCAATGAAAGACGTTAAATGTTAGCTCAATCAAAATACGTGCACCATCAATGGACAATAATAACATACTATACATCCATAGCACTATCCAACCAAACGTTTTAATGATAGACACGATATTGGTTGCGGCCGTTATTTAATCAAACTGTAAACAAACGCCGACGTACTACTCAATTTAGGAAGAAAATATGGAATCAATCAAGCCCGTCAGATTATATAAAGCTTAAAGCAGGTGTTAAATATAGCTTTTTCATATTTACATTGTAAATGAATCAACGTCGCTGAACTTTTCCGTCCGTGGGAAGGTTTTGCAACAGCATGTCACTCTAGAACATTGCCCCTAACATCGCATCAAGATGTAAATCCTTCTTCACACGGCATACCATCAAACTCGGGACGAGGAAGAGTTCATCCTCTTGCATGAGAAGTCACACTAATCAAGACCACTTAAACACTCCGGAACGGTCTTCCCAATCCTCCAGCATGCATGTCACGACAAATCTCCCATCGGGAATGCTCCAACGCTCCGTCCCAAGTTCACTCGACTGACAAAATGGCGCTGAGCGGCGACCGCCTTGATTCGCGCCAGAAAAATCGATAAAATTCAGAAGCAAGAGAAGACAAACCCCCATCCCCCTCCGCTTCCCCTCTACGTCCCCTCCACCCGTCCACCGCGGGGCATTCGCCATTCGGTCCGGCTGTGTCTTCGGCTACGCACGCCCGCAGCGCCCCTTTGGCCGCAGAAAGAGTAAAGAGAGATCTAATGCCGCTAGCGAAGTCTATGACATTTTTATTCATTCCCGGCCGAATCACTTGTTTAAAAAGGCTCAGGTGGCTTTCGAGCTTCGTTACACGCGGAGCAACAAACGTTTTATCGTTTCTTCCGAGTCAAGAGAGTCATCTCTTTAGGGGTGAATTGATGCCCACTTCTCTCCTGAAGAATCTTGCAACGCGTGAAAAATCACTTGTATGGCAACACGCGAAAGCCACCTCATCGCCATCATATGGTTGTGAAAGACTATGAACCGTGTTTCAATATTACGTGGACATTAAATAACAGCCGGATGTCTCAGATCCTGTGAGAGGGTGGGTCTATGCACACCTCTCATCAACATTACAAATGAAAGCTTTACGATCGTAAATTCACAATTTTCAAAATTATTAATGCAAATGTTTTTTACCTTCGCAAAAATGGTGGAAAACAATAAAAGCTCGCACTGGGTTGTTAAGAGTTTAACGGTCTCCAAGTGATCAGTTTAAAAGACAAGGTTACATAATTCATTACATATCATTTCATATATATATATAGAGCTGACTTAATTGCACAGAAAAAATGTATGGATGGTTAGGATTTTAAAAAAATTGTCCCTAAGTTCCAACATATTTTTACTTTCGTAAGCAAAATTATTTTTAGCGGTCCATTAATTATATATATATATATATATATATATATATATATATATATGCTTTCGTAGACGTAACACGGAAGTGCCGAATAGTACATTACACACTAACAAACAATATAGAAACACAAAAGAAGGAACAAGAAATAACGTATGAGTGTTCCTTTTTTTGTGTTTCTATATTGTTTGTTACTATATATATATATATATATATATATATATATATATATATATATATATATATGTATATGTATGTATATATATATGTTTATATATATATATATATGTATATATATATATATATATATATATATATATATATATATATATATGCTTTCGTAGACGTAACACGGAAGTGCCGAATAGTACATTACACAGTAACAAACAATATAGAAACACAAAAAAAGGAACAAGAAATAACGTATGAGTGTTCCTTTTTTTGTGTTTCTATATTGTTTGTTACTATATATATATGTATATGTATGTATATATATATATATATGTTTATATATATATATATATGTATATATATATATATATATATATATATATATATATCCGGATCAACTTTACTGTTAAAGTAAATGTATACTATAAATAGTATATTAATATAATAGTATATTATAAATAATATATACATTTATTTGATAATTTAAATTTGAAAAGTGTCCATCGGTTTGTCTCAGGGGTAGCTTGTGTTGTACAAAGGATAAAGATTCAATCAATTTCAAAAATAATAAGAATGCATGAGCTATGAGAAAATAACTGTATTCTTAAAGACTTAATTTCCTGGAGTGTAATAAAATAACCAAGAGGTGAGATAAAGTTTTTCGTTCACTTCGATGGGCCGTTTCGATCACTTTTAAATTGAAATAAGGGTTCATAAAAACAAAGAACAGAATTTTTTTCTTCATTATTTCAACGCATGGTCAGATTATTTGCATAATAGACAGACGACTTATCAGCCAACTTAGATTAAAATGGCACGCATTCATGCTTCGAAAAAATTAAGTGCATATTCCTACCTTTCATTTTTTTTATTGATGATAGAAGAGTCCCTTTTCTGGGTTATTTTATTTCATTTCTCGTTATCGTTATCACAGTTTTAAAAAGGAGGATCTAAGGATTTGAGGGCCTTTCACGCAAACAATTTATTCTAAAGATGACGTCCTGCTCGACGACACGTCAAAAATATGTATGATGGCACTTTCTTTGTCTTTCTATGTCTAGTTAAGTTTTGAACTAGAGTTGATACGAGTGCATATATCTGCGTCCTCGATGAAGCGCGTTCGTTTTCGAACACACACAGACAGGCAGAGACACACACACACACACACACACACACACATTTGTGCGGCGGGTCGCGGTAGTCGAGGGGTAGAGCGTTAGACTACTGACTGGGTTCGATTCCCGGGCAAGCCTCTCTAGGCACCTGCCGCCCCACCCAAGATATGTGGTTTTTCGGGTACCAGATCTTCCTGGGAAACCATAAGCGGCACAGAGAAAGGAACTAGCCCCTACCATGATGTGTGAATTTCACACACCGTCGGGCTTGTTACTTGGTGAACTCCATCATCACCTACGAAACCGACCTTCGGGTTGATTACTGTATATATGTTATATCCTTCCGCGTGTGATTATTCGAAAACGAACGCTTCCTCTTAGTACGTTGTATACGGATATTTAGACGCATTTTTAGCATTATAAGCTCGTGCAAAGCAATTTCCACAAAACACAGTGCAAAATCGCCCCTTTTTTGCATAGGTATGCTACATGAAAATCGTTGGAGATTTACAATGAAAAATTTAAATGGCCTGACCAGGATTTAAACTTGGATATCCCGATTTCCAGGGGAGTCTCAACTAATTGGCCGGTTGCAATGGCAATTAGAAACTTAATTACCAGTTAACATTCCCGAACGATAACCTGTTGGAGTATTATTGATGTAAAATAATTTCTATGGAAAATCCCGATAAATTTGGGACAACTTAAACTCAAGCACTCGATAGAACACAATGTGATGCTTCGGAATATCTTGAAATAATATTGCAGCAATTCACTTTAACTCACTGATCAGGTATTAAATATTATTTGTACATCTGAAGTGGGAAAGTGTCAACAGTGCATTTACCTACGAGCATTTACCTTGTACTTTTCACACGAAAAAATGAGTTCTTTCCATAAGACCCTATCGCACACTTAATGCAATATTAAGAGAATATAATTTCAGAGATTACTTCATACAAAGTGTCCCAAGTTCAGGAATTGGTGGCTAATTAAGTTTAAAGCAGAAACTAATCCATAGAAATTTGACCACAAATACTAAACCACGGTATAAACAACATAATATAGATCTCAATGCAACAATTTCAGAGTGTAAAAATCATTCGCCTTGAATTGAATTTATTTTATATGCAATAGTCTTCTTAAGAATTCCAACTTTTCATCATTAATTACTTGAAAATGTTATTCCATTTCAAAGGAAATATCTCATAAACTCACAAATTTTAGAAATAGAAGGGAAACAAAATATCATTTAACACCAGCTGAATTGCAGAAGTGATGCAGTTTTAATATTTATTACCAAATGTTTTCCCTTAGATTTAGTGCTGGCATGATAAAAGCTTTTTTATAGAGAGTTATAAACATTTTCTACTTGGAGCTCGCACCCTTTACTCTCTCCTCACTAGCCTTATGTTTGTCCTTAATACATTTTAATATCATTTTTCCATATACAGGTATCTATATCCACATGAAATTGGTTTCGCGTTTTGGCAGGTTATTGTGTTTGACATACATAAACAAGGATTAGTTTTTGAGTTACGTGAGTTTAGTCATAAAAATATATTCGTTAGAAAATGTTTTTACTGACATTTTTCGTTTTCTACAAACCTACTTGGCTTGTCTACATAATGGCCGTTCACTTCTAAGCACTTTTCATAACGCTGCCCCAACTTCTTCACTCTAATTGCGTAGAGGTTCGCCGGATAGGAATTGAGCCAGTTGACAGCGGCGGTCTGAAATTCCTCGTGGTTTCCAAACCGTTTTCCATGAAGACTTTGTTTCAAGGGTAAGAGGAGGAAATAATGCAAGGTTCGGACAGTACTTTGGGGTCAGAAAACGCTCGTACACTCAACATTCTTTTCTGTTTGTATTTGCCGGTAAGCATTCTCGGTACCCAGCTTGCCCACAATTTATACAATGAGAGTTTTTCTGGAACAAACGCGTCAATAGAGTTGTGTCCAACTGGAAGAAACTTATCAGCACTAATTGCTTGAGCCCCGTCGACCAGATCGCTGTTCTTTATCCACTTGTTGAACGATTGCATCGATCTGGACACTAAACCTGCCACTCCGCTGTTCATTTTTTGCATTTTTGTGGCCATTTTTGAAGTCGCGACAATATTTTCTAACCTAGCCTTTACGAACAAATAGTTCTTTTAGGCATTACCGAAATCTCCCTCGTCAGAGACCTATCACGGCTGTCAAATGTGGCACATTTTTCACTGTCAAAATTATCCTGAAAACACCTTATAGAGTTCGCAAAAACCATATCGCGTGTGAAAGTTCGCTTGCAAACTTAAGATTTCAGCCGTACGAACTAAGAGAAAAATAATGATCCTGGTCTCCTCTCTTCAACCATCTTTATTTATGATCCCAATGAGGCTCGAGGACACAGGAATCGTAATCATTTTATGCGTCGAATGACTTCGGCTCTTAAAACAGTGGAGCCTTATATGCTTTGAGAATTTTATGAGTCCGGCAGGCGCACTCATAGCGATACCCACCTTCCGGCAAAGTCACTCCGTGAAACACGAGGGGTTTGGGGGGTGAGGCTGGAGAGGGGGAAGGGACGACGACGAGGAAGAGGGAGTAGGGGCGGGGAGACGGGCATGGAGGCAAAGGGGTCACTGCGGATGCTGCTGTGCCTTCTCTTTTGTCTCTCACAGCGAGAGAGGGTCCCCCCTTCAAAGACCTGTGCGCGCGCAATCTTTTCTCCCCTCTTTTTTCTCACTCGTCGCGTCACAAGAAAACTTCCGCTCCATCCCCCCCTGGGCCTTCCACACGCAAAAACATGTCCCCTCCCCCCGCCGTCCTAACCCTCTCAAGCTACCCCTCCGCATTGCCTTCCGAAACCTTTCTTGGGTTCCTCGACCAAGGTTCTGAGATGCCTTCACGTCGATTCAAACGGAATATCACCGTAATAACAACAGTTTCGTCAGAATTACTTGTATGAATTTTTTGACTGGACCTGTGCAAGCCAAGTCAAAAAATCTTATTATTACGAGAATTGTATTTAAATCAAGAAAATTTTCCCGAGCACGCATGACTCTAGTACATTAAAACTTTTTCTCCATGGTAAACTTACTCATAAAATAAAGTTCGTAGGTATAAACAAGGGCGCAATAAATTGGGTTGAAGACTTTCTTTCAGAGCTGGAACAGAAGGTAGTCCTTGACGGCGCTAGTTCCGACAGCGTACGAGTGACCTCGGGGGTACCTCAGGGAAGTGTTATCGGGCCTTTGCTTTTCTTGATTTTTGTCAACGATTTGAATCGCGAAATGATGAATAAGATCAGGATGTTCGCGGATGACACGGTGATTTATCGGGAGATATCTGGGGATGAGGATCGTTTAATTCTAGCACAGGATCTAGATTGCATTACTAAATGGTGTTTAAAATGGGGATTGTCATTATAAATGTTCGGTGAAAAATTTCTTTAAAAGATCAACGGAGGTTTGTTTACAAATTAGCTGGAGTTGACCTAGAAGTAGTTGATACGGTAAAATACCTGCTACAATCACTAAAGAGTCAACTTGGGAGGCCCACATACGTAAAGTCTGCGGACAAGTATATCGAAAATTGGGATTTATTAGACGCATTATCGGCAGAAGTGACTCCAAGGTCAAGGAACGTTGTTACCACGCTCTTATATAGCCTCATTTAGAATTTGCATGGAGTGCATTGGATTCGAGTGGAAAAGGCCTCATTCAGGAAATGGATAAGGTTCAACGCCAGGCAGCCCGTATCGTTAAAAACTCCTACGATAAAACGAAAAACATCACTAAAATACCCCTGGAGTTGGGTTGGGAATCATTAGAAGAAAGACGATTCAATGCTAGGTTGAACTTACTAAATAAATTCAGATCCGCATGTTTTAGCACCGAGGTCTCGCTAATTATTTGCACTCCAACATACATTGGTCGCTTGGATCATGAATATAAAATTCGGGAAATAGATGCCAGAACTAGCAGACTCAAGGCCTCCTTCCCTTAGACATTACGGGATAGAAACTGTAGGGTTAAATATAGCAAAAATTCCAATTGCCACCCTCAGCGTCTAGGGAATAATTAGTTCTACTCAATTGCATGCACTTTTACTAACCTCGAGTGTGTTGTTGTCAAAACCCTTCCCGCAAGAGCGCATTAGAATGTCATCAAATAATGCAGTGCTCTTTACAGTATTGCTTGTCCTGCTTTTTCTGTTTTTAAATTCCCCCTTCCATTCCTCGTCCCTCTCTGTGGGGGGGACCTTCCCACTACCTACAGCGTTGGGTCACATTCCCTACTTGGGTCCTTGGGGGGCGATACCATTTTATGTTGCATGCCCATTCAGTAGTGGAATTTAGCCTTCTTACTTTTCAAATTCTAGCTTCCACGTTATTGGATAAAATTTTACTATATCCTAAGGTGCAATTTTTTGTTATTTGATAGTATATCTATTGGCATACGTGTAAACTGAAAGGGGTTTTTGCATAAATGTATACGCCACTGTAGGTATAGGTTTACATGGATATGTTGATTTTGCATGTGGCTTAGTTCTCTTTTACGGGTGGTGACCTAACACCCCCCGCCACACGCCCCTGCGGTGGCTTGCGGGGTATTATGTAGATGTGGATGAAAACCAGCGTACGAGTTTTACATTGAAGATGCTCGTTTTAGTGAAATTAAGATCATCAACAGAATTAATCTTAATAATGTTTGATGGTGAAAATGCACCATTGGCCCCATCGTACTCCGGTTTGAGAAATAATGTCAAAAATTAGATAGATAAAGTGTAGAAACTATTTATTTAAGCTCTCTTTATTCCCATGAACGATAAGGTATCAGAATTACTGTATCCGGCCGCATGACGGGGAAAAGTTTATTTCTCCTTTTTTTTATTCCAAGTAACTCGGGGTATTGTCATTATCTTGCTTTTCCTTAATAAATGCCCTTTATGTCACCTGATCCTCCTACTGCTCCTCTCGTATGCGTATAGGAGTGCCTGTAGTTAACATGATCCAAAGTATTTGAATTATTTTACAACTATATATTGCAATTAAAAACAAAGAAAAACAGTTTTTAATGGTGCATACCTGTCTTGCAATCACACCCTGCCGTACTCCCTCGCGGTGGCTGGTTGGGTAATACGCATGTGCGTAAGTAAATGAGAAAACGAGGAAATCAAATTAACGACTTTAATTTCCATCATTTTTTATATCTTTTTCATTACAATCCACCTCTGATGAACCTACTGATTTGATCCCACGTTAAACTGGAGCGGGGCATATCATTTAATAGATGTTATGCCAAAGGTGGCGATAATTCTATTTATGAGAGAATTTTTTTTCATTTTGAAATTAATTTTTTTTTAATTTCGTCGAATTTTTCTAGTGTTGACTCGAAATATACCTCCACAGGCGTCTCTCACGCAACACACGCACGCGACATATCCTGCCATCTCTGGACCAAAAATCGCACTCACAGAAGCTATACAGAAGCCAGACAGGGAAAGCTTTTTTTCCGTTGGAATAATTTGGTCGTCAAATACTGAAAAAGTTTTTTACATTAAAAAGAAAATATGGATTTGACAGGTCAGAGCGTTAATCAGGCAAAGTAGTGGGGGAGGAATAGCGTATATTTGTAGGACGAAATGAAGATGGGTAGAAAGTATGCGGAGAATGTCGATGAACTGTTTGTGTTTGAATGTTGATGAACTGTCTGTAGTTTGGTGTGTGAGAACGTGTCTTGTTCTGCGAAGATAAGATATGCGGCAATGCATAAGACTGTGTCCACCCAAAACATTCCTTAAGCAGTAGACTACCAATAATAATCTGAAATGCACAAACTTTTCACTAGCCTCGTCAATGCAATATGTGGAAAACGGCATATTTGCCTTTAATTAAATAGCTCTTCAGTCAAGGCTCGCGCGTGACATAGCCACGTAGCTATTTCGTTTGATCTGATTGTTAGCAGGTAAAATAGATACCTTCTCTAGGAATAGAAGTTAATTAGCCTCCAAAAAATATTGTTTCTTGTCCTTCACTGCCCCAAAAGGATGAATCATTTAGAAATATCAACATTTTCGCCAAAATATTGAAATGTACACAAATAAAAATGTAAAAGAGTTATACCACCTACCATTCAAAGAGCAGTAAATCATAACTCAGATCAACCTTAATGCTATGAAAGCCTTATGCAGTAATCCTATCGTAAAACTGTACGGCACATCGTATCTGAGAACTCTCCTTTATTAACTAGATACCCCATTCACTAGAGGAAATATTATTACTTTGAATTGCCAGTTCCAAGATCTCGGTCAACGCGTCTCCTTATTTGCAACTTTTAACCAGGTTATATTTAACCAATTACACAAAAAATTATGTAATATTACTACAAATAAATTATATTAAATTTTTATCTACAACAAAACAAAATATTAATGCCAAATACATATTTTGTGCCTGGTGACTTGTAAGTGCAGAGAAAATGATGGGAAAGCAATACGAAGTCAGCATCATTGCGTAGTTTGGCAATGCCTTTTGATGGCTACATTAAAGTCCTTTCAAATTTTCCCTGAGGCGGAGTTTACCATCCTACGTTTCACAAAGTGCTATTGGTCCAACGATCCTTCAATAGGCTTCGTTACGAAGGGCAATTAACCTAAATATCCGATAAGATCTTCCGTCAATAAATATTTGCTTTGTTATTAAGACGTATTAAATTTACTTGAATCCACCTTTTTGCGATTGACTTGTGAATTCCACATCAGCGGATAAAAGAATTTATTAAAGGGGATTCACTGGTGCATTAAGTTTGTAAAGCCATCACCTAAAATATTTAATTTAAAGAAATTCCGCATATTACTAAAGTATTTATGAATCATACGCAAGCTAACAGTAAATGAGCCCCCAATTTCATTAAAAAATAGTCGAATTGAGCTTCTTTTTGTGGGTAACGAGACTCTCTTTAGTGCCTGACGTATTTATTTATTGTTTCCTAATCAAAAACCGTCAAACCCCCAATATTCTCTAATTTTAAGAAACACCGGAATCGAAAGTATTTCTGACGTTGACATTGACATAATCAATGTTTGTTTTAATTTTCGCGACGAACGTACACCGTGCCGGCTTTAAAGGAATATTTAATTTTGTTTATCGGTCAATTGTTTTTCTTGTTTTAACTAGCTTATCCAACCGGCCCATTAGACTTCGGTCTCCTTAACAAACCTTCCTTCTAGGACGAGAGAACTTTAGTTGGCTTCCGCCATGTTGACGAATTGACATGGCAACCCCAACCAAAACAAAGCCGAGTGCAGACACGAGCCCGCCCCCACCTCCTTACCAGTACGCAACCGACTCGGCTGGTTCATAGCCGGCCGGCTGCCCTGTGGAGGAGGGTGTTTAGGGGACGGGTTGAGCGGGGTGGGGGTGCCCTGGGTGAAAGAGGGCAACTCCGGCCGAAGGGTTCAACGAGGGGCCGAAGGGGAGGGAGAATAGGGGCTAGAGGGAGAGATGGAGGACGGGCGACGAACAAGGGATGGGGTCAGGGCGGGGAGTAACGGGTGGGGGGAGAGATGGAGTGAGGAAAGTAACTCGAGTGAGTTTATCGATTGGACATCTGCCTTGGGCCGCCCGCATATTTCTCCCTCTCCTCATCAGTTCTTCGTTTTCATTGGTTAGATTTTTTTCTCTCGTCCGAAGACTGGACGGGGGCGGGGGAGGAGGGATAAAGGGGTGCGTCGAATCGGAAGGGTGGGTTTCTCTTGTGACGCCGTCCAACAACCCTTCGGCCTCCGCCGATCAAATCCCTCGTACCTACTCGCTCCCTCCTGCGCAGCGGAGACTGATTTCCACCGAAACTTGATCGGGGAAAAAACGCAAGATGAAGTCTACCAAATTTGTCGCGTTCCGTGGTTATGAGTGCTCACTTCAAATCCCGCTCAGAGCGGGCCTCAGGCTTTGCTGCTCTTAAGTGTTACCGCCTCGTTTGTCGCCGATTAGAAATGAATGAGCGGCTCTTATCGCATGCAACGAGAAAGACATGGACATTTACCTCCAAACACGACAAAACTAGTTCAGATGTCTGTCGAGTTCAGGAGAGACTAGTACATACTTGATAAATGATCAGGCAAAGTTGAATTTAAATTGCAGATTTTACGAGGATAATTCAATTTTCTATTTCCCATAAAACTAAGCGATGGTCATATACAAACCGGACTAAGATTCGTGAAAACGTGCAAAAGGAATGTGTCTCTCAGATTACCATTTATGGACTGGAATTCTGGATCATTTCAGTTTAATGGGATATGAATATGGAATCCTAATGACAGAGAAATGCAACTTGTACTAAGGAAAAAGTGATTAAGTGAGCCCCTGCCAAAGTACGGTGAGTTCTGTGGGCCAGATTTGTTGCTTATGACAGCCTAATGTGCTTCAAGTCGAGATATATTAGGAAGATCTTATTCGCATACTCCTTGCATACATCCTTAATTACGATGTTCTGGTATTCATAGGAAAGATTCTTTGAACGTTGAGCCTTTGGCATTGATTTCTTGTTCTACCTCTCTTAATTAATGGCTCCCCAACCAAAGGCGTATATCAGACAAGGAAGTTGGTCCTGCCCACGATTAGGGTGTGTAACTGCACTTTATGGGTGATTATTATGTGGTTCTATGCGGCGCAAATAATTAATATTAGTTCCTTAGTTTAAATGGCTGGCTGATAAATTATGCGTCAAAATTATTAACGACATGAGTTGATTTTATTCATACTTCGTTTAGCATTAAAATTACGTCAAAATTAGGTATTTTGATGAATTACGACTACCACTGAGTTACAAGATACTTTGCATCACATGATCACACTGGATAATAAATATTGCAAAGCATAGACAAAGCACAGAATTAAAAATTGTCTATTTATAACTTATTGACGAATTTTACAAAACTACGTATTTCTACGTCAGATTAACAATCCACCACAAAGGACAGTCAAACCTAAGCCTGGACCTAACTCGTACTTCTTCATGCCGTTTACAGCAGTTTTTAAGCCGGTGCGAAATAAAAACTTCAAGTTCATTTCAAAGACTGACTTAGTATATACTCTTTCAACGAATGAATTAAAAACTAAATGAAGCATGATGTGCAAATATTTTCCCCGCCACACGCCCTTGCGGCGGCTTGCGGGGTATTATGTAGATGAAATATCTGATGTTCTTTTAACGTGCCACAAATTTCTATCCACATGTATCTTAGATACTGTGCCCTAGAACACAGTGCCATGCTATGAAAATTGTTCGACCATGCCTTGGCATGGGGCGGGTGACATTATCAAATATTTTGGCGTTTACATGGACTTGAATGCAATGCATTGAAACCGTATGTATTGAAGCCATAGGCTGACAGAAGAAATGTGTCACACAAATTATTACTCGTACTTTCATTATCGCTTCCAGAACTTCCCTTAATGAATTCAGTAATTATCTCAGTTTTTTACGTCCAACTGGCTAGATACGTTGGAGAAAACAAAACCAATGAGCATCTATAGAGTTCGCACGGATTTCCCAACCCTCTAGATTGAGACCTGATAACGTGATTAGGCAAGCATTCGTCGAAACCCTATATGTTAATATATACCGAGTGTAATGAACAAGTGTTTAAGTTTGAATTCATACTTAGTCGATGCTACAAAGTTACTTCTATTACGAGGAATCCCTCTCACTCTTTCTCCGCGCCGTTGTTTATCCTTTTGTGGTCCCCTGCCTCTCGCACCCACCCGCCCCTTTACTTCGTTTATCAACATTGGCATCCTCTTTCCCTGAAAACGGCAAACTGTACCCTAACTTCGACTGTTAAGTCTATTAAGGAGTTTCCTTTTGTTTTAGATTTCTCTCAATGGCATTGCAAGCATATAAAAATATGAAAAAATCTTTTTTTCACATTTCTCATGGATAATTTTTTCAAATTACTACTGATTTCGTCATGAATAGGTAAAATTATAAAATACTTGATACCGAAAAATTAGTAACTGCCAATAATTTAGCTATGTGAAATCAAAAGTTTTTTCGTTCCATGAAGGTAGTAGTTATTTTTTTTAAAAACTTATCCCTCGAATGAATGCATACATTTTAACATGCAAGGTAGCTAGACTCCTATTCAAAATATTTTTCCCACATCATAGAAATTGCATCATATATATATATATATATATATATATATATATATATATATATATATATATATATATATATACACACACACATACATATACATACATACAACATATATGCACGCACATACGTACTGGCATTATAAATAATTGAAGTTATCAGAGTAGCATCCTTGAATTAAGTTTCAATTCGTCACATTTTTATTCGTTTATCTTTTATTGCTCCCAAAATGTGCGATTCCATTTATGTTCCCAGGGTATATTTTTCTTCAATGGCAATATTTTAGCAACAACCTTCATATCTTCATTTTCTCCGCTGTTTTTTCTCCCTTCTTCACTTCCTATGTCGCCGCCCCACTCCAAAGTCGACCCCAATCTCACTCCAAACTCCCCTGATCCTCCTGATGCCTCCGAAATCCAATGGAAACCACACCGCGGTGGACGGGGAATTTAGCGCCGACCATCGACTGTAGAGGGGGATGGTGCGACGCGTAGCCATCAACAAACCCCTGACCCCCTCCTTAGACCTCTTCAGCATCCCTTCAGCAGCCCTCCCCTCTCTCGGGCCCCTCTTATTCATCCAACTCTACATCTCCAGGCCAGTCGCCGAGGCAAACAATCGCCACCGCCTCCGAAGACAATCGATTGTCGAGCGTTCACCGTACGACGTAATGATCCATCCAGCCTAAGGAGAAGGGTCGGAGAAACAAGGTGTCCATCGGAGGAGGAAACTTTCGATTTCCCATAGTAATTTTTCCAAAATCTTCTTTTACGTCAACTGGATGTAATTTTTCTGGCCCAGAGCTAAGAATATACCGTATGCACGATATTTTGCCCTTATGTCTGTAATTAAAGACTGTCTTTCAAAAATTGGCTTAGGATGTTTACCTCCAATGCCCTCTAAATGTAGGCAGTAATAGTTTTAAATGGTTAAACCATAAATATGGAAACGGTGAGCAACGCGCATGTGATGAGAGAATGAGAAAAGACTACTTAAATTAAGATGCAAAATATTTTTTTCAACCACTCCCTCGATTATAATAATTAATCTTACTTAAAACAACGTTGAGAAAAAGGCAGTATCTCTTAGATACCACGTGGTTCCATGATTAGTCGTGATTGTTTCCCAAAAAATTGGCATAGTTTCTTTCCTAAAACGTGTTTAGATTAGCTAAAATCTTACCCTGTTTCCAATGTGTCCTCTTGGTTACTGCAATTTAATTTCAAAATTGTATCCAATATGATTCATGTTCCTTTTGTGAATGTTTGTGTGTTCATTTTTCCTTGATCAGTACAAAAGGCAATTAATTACCTTAGGTTAATTTAAAAAATATCAACGCAGGAATCAACAAAATAAATGAATATGCCTCATTTACTATCAATTTAGATTGCTTGCGTGATTAACACCGTCGCTCTCTGGCCCTGATGAGCTAATAATTAATTGTTAATAAGCAATAATCAATTATATAATTGAAATTATACCGACTAAAAAAGTTAACTAAGGCCGTTAATTCATTTCTATTAATTAATTAATACCAAATCGAATTCACTTATACGTTACGTCGTAGCGTACGCACAGAATTACGATCGCAATTTTTTCAATGAAATATTTGCGCACGTTTACTACGCGAGGCGTAATAACATCGTTATTGAAGAGGTGGATTTCATTGCGGATTCTCGGATGATGGCACAAGCCCCGGATAGCTTTTCCAATAGCATCGCGTGCCAGGATATTACGCTTTGATTTCCTCTCCAGATCATGAATAGTATCTTCAATGCAAATAGAGAACACAAAAACTTTTAAATATTGTAATAATTTGTGAGAGGAAAAGGTTTGGTACAGGATAATTACTCTGCATCATCAAGTATCAATATCAATGATATTCATATTTTTCGAGATAATTACATTGCAAAATGCAATTGAAAAACGTAGTTTTTGATGAAACTAAACTTTGGGTAGAAACAGACTATCACAACCAAGTAGTGATTTATTCCTTTGATTTAAAAGTCAAAAAACATATAAAGCAACATTTCATTGACTTCTAAACACATACTTTTTTTAAATATTTTTAGAACTAGTTGTTAGTTAGGAGTGGGTTACGATGGAACTTAGCTTTCACCTGACAATCGTAGGCAAGACGTTGAGGAGAAAAGCTGTTAAAGGGGAGTATCCAAGGTCCCACAGTTGTAGCTTTAAAATCACTGCTATTTCACGTAACGTTTATTGCAGTAAGAAATCATCCCACCGGCTCTGCACATATTTTAACCCCACCTCATAATTAATGCCTCTTTTTACACACTAACATCAACATCAACAAGCGCGAAATGATATTTAAAAAACAAGAAAAATTTTCGAAAACCTTTCGATCACTCAATTACAATTTGCCAAGGTGATTGCATTCTTGAAATATGTACACCACCGCAGATGATAGGGGTGATAAAGATGTAAAATTTCTCGAAAAGCCAATTCTTGTAGAAAATAGCAAAAATATAAGACAATATCGACAATCGAAGATAATAAATATTTCCTTTTCGTAAAATGCATGGATGTATCAAATGGAATCGACATAAACTGCCAAGTTAAAAGCATTCGTGAGCAAAGTGCAAAGTTACTGGAATTCCCGAAAACAGTGGTTTGGGATGAGTGGTTGGGGCTATGATGGGAGTGGACATTGTTTCAAGTATACGAATCAGGATGCACGTAAAATAAGAATTCTCAATGGAATCAACCACGCGATGGCTCGCCCATGACAAACTCCACATCCCCACTCTCTCCTCGCTGGCGCTACTTCTTCCACCACGCCCCCTCCTCCCACCCTCACTAATCCCCACCTCCTCCACCTCAATCCCGCATCCCACCCCTCCCCGTCCCCCTATCGCGCGGAGAGGGCGCGCAGCCAATGCTTCTCCCACTCCCCAATCTCCATTTTTAATTCCCCTCTACCCCCTTCTCAAGAGACGAAAATCGCATTAGGGCTTTCCCCTGGGTCTAATCAGGCGAGAGGCATTGCGGGTGGAATGAGAAATGGGGCGGTCCCGCAATAGGAGAGGGAGGGCGTTAGCTAGAGGTTAGGGGCCAATTCGGAAGGCTCTCGCACCTTGTATTGGAAGAAAGTGAAAGCACCCAACCGGTCACGAATGCACTTAACGTCAAGTGTATGTACGTAGACCTTAGACATCCTTTGTAAATAGTTTCATGAGTAGGAATGAAGAATAATGAACAACGTTTATTTAATTAAGAGGATATTCAATGAAAGTTGCACTTGTACACGTAAAACTAAGAGAAAGAGAGAAGTTTTCCCCGTGCATGCTCAACATAGCTGTATGTTCAACTTTTAACATTGTCGTCGACCCTGCACCTATTATTATTGAGAATTTTGTCGATGCTGGAAAGAAATAAATCTCGAAGAATGTGGGAATCGTAGTAGCGATACGAGCGTTTTTGGACGATAATTGTGTATTTACTTCATTCTGCACCTATGAAATGCTGAAGTTAAAGTTGGTTAATATGAAGTGCAAAAACATAAGTGTCAACTGGAACTGAGAAAACTCCTGAATCATATTATATAAATCGGCATTTTGTGTTTCGAACACTTCATGTAATAACGTGGAAATGCAGCGTAAACGATAGTAGTTTATACAAATTAATTCCATTAGTAAATTATAAACAATGTTATCTTCATTAAATAAGGTTCAATGATTGTAATTTTTTATTTTTTTTCGATCATAACATTACTCTAATTAAATTTTTATTAAATTCTTTGAATTTGGCATACCTAAGTGATCCTACAGAGAGTCAAAGTTTTGTTCACTGTATAAATAAGACAATAAAAAGTGGGTTTGAATAAAAACAAACGTGTAATTTTAGTGAAAAACTACAAATGGCTTCGAGTAATACTATCTCAGTTTCACGCTGTGAACTTCTAAAGTGGTTTTTTCTCGAAACAGCCTTGACCTTAAAGTTTATTCATAGGGAAAATCAGCGATTATATTTGCTTATCATTAAAACAATCTCATGTGTACACTCCCATACCTGAACTATTTGCAAGAAAATGTACCTTGCATTTCAGGGATAGGAACTTTCTTATTCAAATCTCTCAGCTTAAGACAAGCTTAGCTTTAAAATTATTTTCTGATAATAATCCTTTTCTGCGCGCCTCAAATACGTATGAAATAGAGATGCATGATTAAGTCAGTAAGTGAGAAAACATCCGCGCTTTGATCAATAGGCAAAGGGGAGGAGAGGGAGTGCGGTGGGGTCGTCTCTCCCAGCTGGGATCGCCCTCCCTCCCCCCCTGGCAACGAGCGAGGCGCAGATGAAGAACATGAAGAATAGCGTTGCCGAGAAAAGGAACCCAATCGCGTGGATTATTTCCTTGGGAGAGAAATAGTGCGCCTGGCCATCCTGAGCCTCTGAAGCTCCGCCAACTTATTTTTTGCGCCGTAAAATGATTCAAACTTAAGGCTAAACCATAAAGTCCTTCTCCTTTCCCTTCTGAAAATCCATTGCCGACGCTCGACCAATGAGTGGGGAGGAGGTGCAAAAACGCAAATCCCGCTAAGAAATCCCCTAAATAATGAACCTCCGCGATAGCCCTATGGCAACACACCCATCATTTGTAAGCTCACCCAGGCACTACTCTGTTACGGAGAGGCCTCCCCGTGCACAAAGCGCCATGATTACCCAGGGGTTACTTCAAATCGGATGTTATATTTTATTGCAATACGTACCATCGCAACGAGTAAAATATGTACCTATTGATCATCCACATTAACTTTAAAGATTAAATAGCTCAATTTATTTTATTTACAGTACATGAAATGCAATCTTATAACTATAAAAAGAAGATGCAAGGGAAATGTTACTCAAGCAGTAATGGTGACAGTTCCAACTGGTCTTAATTCAAATTTGGTGAACGATTGTCGACGTAAGGACAACCTAGTTGCATTTCAAATACATCACATTTCATTTCATGGAATCAAAAGATGTCTGTGATAAATAACTCAGATAAACGATATATACTCTTAGAAGAATGACCCTCATATCATGGCACAGGCAGCTACTTTTACTCATAGATAACGAACTCAAGGCATGAAAATTATTCACAGAAACCTAAGGAAGAGAATTCTTGCAACGCCTATGCCTTCCGCATATGCAATGTTCACACGATATAGCAATCGGACTGAGACTACAGGTCCGTGGACCTACGTTACGCCCCGGTTTTTCGATTAACTGAGAGTGCCATATCAACAAAATCACAATCCAGGGCATGATGATTTTTACGCATTTGAGAAAAAGGGTGGAAGATAACGTTCTCGGGTTATTTTAATAAGGAAACCTCGATGTGCTCAAAAAAGAAGGCGAAATACTGAATGCAATCAAATAGAGGAAGGTTGAAATTATTCGCGCTCCGCACCTGCCTCAGCCTCTGCTGGCGTTGCGGCGTGGGTGTTCCTTCTGGCGCCGGCATCTTATGTGATCTGAACAACAGCTGGCCTCGTGGGAGTAGCGTGATCTCCAGGAAAGGCGACTCAAGCGATTCTGAAGGAGGCGTAGAATCTACTTCTTTACAACGCTCAGAACTGAATGCAAAGGTTGTTAAGACAGCATTCGATCATTCAGGTAGTTAACTCAAACGCTTTATTTGATGCTTATTCATAATCATGAAACATTCTAATCTATATGTCCATACGGTATTTAATTGTGTAATAATATATATTATAGCCATATGCCATTCTTGACAGAATATATAGAACCGATAATATTTCGTAAATATATTGAAAGATGATGAGATGTACTATAGTATATTGAAAATATTTACTCATCATCATTCAAGCCTGTATATGTTTTATTATGCCCAATAGACATAGATTTGTTATAATAGAACAAAATGTAACATTTTACTGACTTAAGCACACATTTTCGAAATCATACATTCAGAAATGCCGACAATTGTAATCTTCGAGATAAATGAACAATGTAGTTGACGATACCCCCTACTTGAGACCACCTATGAGAGTTTTTTGAAGATAAAAAAGGGAAGGTGTCACTGTAATTTGAAAATATGTTTTAACACAAAGAAAGAAAGGAAACACGGCGCACATTATGAACTGAATTATACCATGGCAGTGAAGGATTTAATACGTTATTTCCGTCACTGTAAAATCTTACATAATTTCCAAATTCAAATAAGTGCTCCCCAGCTACAAGGAATGAAAATGCTCCAGACACAAAATGGCAGAAGGGAAAAGCGTTCGAATATGGCGTCGACACCAGTCGTTCAGAGGGTGAAATGGGGGGATTGGGTCGCTCTGCATTCGAAAGGCAAAATTAATCGTCCAAGGGGGCAAGCGAGTGCTGGAATAAAAATCAGGCCCGCGAGCTAAGAGGGGAGACTCAAAAGGAAAGCAAATGGAGGCGGGTGGACCGGAGGGGGTGGGTGGCCCCTTGGCGTCCCCCGGGGGCCACTTAGGTCCTGCCACCCCCAAATCCCAATCACCAATTCACTCTCCCCTCCCTATCCAATTCTGCGGAGCTTACGGGAAAGACTTAAAGAATTGGCAGTAAGGGAGCTAAGAGGGGTTTCGCCTTACAAAAATCTCCTTAGCGTACCCCCAGCCCTCAGGGGGGTGCGGCTCGGTTCACCCCTTGATCCTATCCGCCCCACCCCTTTCGCTACCCGACCCCTTCCGCCCATCCCGAAACGCCCTTGAATACCAACAACCTATTTGATGCTCGGCGGGGCCCGTGTTGCCATCAGCCAAGACCTGTGTTCCTTATGAGAGGCCCCGCCAGTTCAAGTGCGCCGCACAGCTGTTTAGATACCGGAGGCCAAAGTGTCTTCTCAATCTATTCTCACACCAAGGAAGTCACTCTGCACGGCTATATGTTCACGAAATCCATGTTAGCATCACTACATACTGTTATTTGTTTCGCCACAGTCTTGCTATACACGCATTACTATACTTTTACCCCTTGCAATTCGATTTTACATCTTCAACTACATGAATATAATTGAACTTGAAATTAAACCACTCGGATTTTCCACATATAATTTGGCTTCTCCACGTAGAAATGTGGAAGAGCCAAGTGGATTAATTGCAAGTTCAATATGAAGATTATTCACCAAGTAACGCCAGAAATTGTTTTATTAACTTGAATATAATGTGTGTGTGTGTCTTAGATGTGTGTCAAATGAAAATAAAATGCGAGTAACAATTATTGAGAATTATAACTAATAACAGATTTTAATCAAAAACAATTTTATCATATTTTCACCTTTATATGGTTTAAATTCAAAAAGGAAATGGTGAAAATAAGTAAATTCTCCAACATGAGCTGAGGTATCCAATGCAATTATTAATATAATGACTAATATGTGAGCAATAAATCTTCTTAATAGTTTTACAAAGTATAGTAGATGTTATATCCCTGCTAATTATAAGTTCACATTCTGGCATTGATTTTGGTTTGGGTCACTTCAATCAAATTTGAGAAACCCACGGTGGGATATCCTCATTTCCATGGGAAACTTCCTCGTTTATCCGAATTGACACCTATTCAGCACCAGCCGCCACGAGAGCGAGTGATCGGGGACGTTAGGTCACCGGGCATTTATGTGATCGGCGATTAATACTACTCGATAGCATTTTATTTTTTAGATTAGAACTTACCATCGTAGAGCTATAGTGATGTGATCACGGATTGTGTGATGGGCAAAAGATTCCTTTAGCCGCTCTCGTTGGCCAAAAAAATTTCTTTAAGCTATATTTACTATGGTCTCTACTGGCAATTTCTTGAGGGATTGGAGTCAACTTGAACGTCAAGATATCAAATATGTCAAGATATTTGTCTACCTACATTGAAACTCTTAATCAAACATCTGATTCACTCGAATTAATTTTAACTATTTTACACAGTTATAAACACGGCGAATCATTCAACCCTAGAAGATTCAGACAATTTTCAATGCTTCAAAATCTTACTCAAGTAAACAACTTTGTACACAATGTATCTATCTATTTAACTTACCTACAAATAGTTCTCCTTCTTTTCGGCATTTTGAGATTCGCAATCCGGGGTATTTTTCCCTCTCTGCTTCACCATCTTGACCTCCTGTTCTAACTTCTCTCCATCCTTATCTCCGGGCTTCTTCCTCTCGCCGGCCAGTCTCCCTTCCTCTTCCTTTTTTCCCTCTCGCTCACTCACAGCTCCCCCCTTCCCATCGCCCCTTCTCTCCCTCGTCTTCTCACTTAGTCAAAGGCAAAAGTCCGTCTCCTCCCGTCCCACGCTCTCTCAATCGCCAATTACGCTCGCATTTTAAAAAGGCTTGACGGTCTCACTATTTTAAGCCCCGGGGTTCTTCTCCTTCAACTTGCTCGGAAATTAATGCGGCGTGCCGGGGGATGAAATTGTCCACTTGGAATTACAATTAATTCCTACGTCTTTTCTGCGGCATGTTTGGCCGAGTATTTCTTTCATATTTTTTTCCTGGCACATTTTGCATCCATCTAAAATATGAAGATTCATTATGAGCATTAGGGAAAACATTTTAGTACAAAAATCTTGTGACACCGAAAAACAAAGATGCAATAGTAATATAAATAATTCCATTTCACACTAATGTAGCTTGTTTGAAATAATTTGTGACCAATAAAATATAGACTACCTTAATCACATTATTGAATGCCAGATCAGATCACCTACGCATTTTTCGATCAATACTTTTTATTCCTTTAGTTTCTAGCTTTTAAAAGATTAAAGGTTCACTTCCTAAGAAGTTTCTCTCAAACATGTATTTCCTATAACAAGGTAATTGACTATGTGAGTATTAAATATACACATATCCGGAAGAAATTTTATTTAAATCGATATTGTAGAGAGATGAGAAAGTAGTTTTAATACAGTTTTAAAATTTTAAAAAAATATTTTAACATGCATTGAAAGGAAAGTTATTATTATTATGAAATTTGAATTATCAGTAGTTTCCTCAAAAAATCATAGCATACGAATAAAATACCGCGCGAAAGTGAATTTCAAACCACACAGTCCTTGCGTATACATTTCCCGACGAATTCTTTGGAGATGATAATCTCTCAGAATCTCCTTACATGGGAGTCATCCGGATGAATTGTCAGTCCCCTTGCCAAAAATTAATACGCGGATGTGGTGGGTTACTCGCCAAAGATTAAATCACAGAATTCAGAAAACTCTCAAGGCGCCGCCGCCGTTCGGGGGAAAAAGGAAGTCCGAGAGAAAAAGGAAAGAAGTCTCTAAGTAAGGGGAAAAAACATCCAGCGGTTGGTTGGCTGCAAAGGAGGCGATACTAACTAACTAACGTCATCAGTATGCATGAGCAAAAAACACTTTTAATGGCTTGTGACGGCTGGAAAAACGTTTTTCCTCCCTCCGAGAATCTTCACGGTCTCCTGCTCCGAGTTCGCTTCCAACTCTTATTATAAATATGTAGGTTCCGCTCGTTGCGCGAGACTGGAAGGGGTAGAGTCCTGGAGAGAGGGGACGAAGGAAGAGCAGGAGTGAAGATGCAGGGAGGGTGGTATTTCCTCATCTCTGAATAAAGAATGCGAGGTTGAAGGGCGGAAAGGGGTCGACGGAGGTGTGCTGGTGACAAGGAGGGAACGAAGAAGGGGTGCGGGGATCGGGAGCAAGGGGGTAAGTGGAGGGGGGAGAGGAGACGATGGAAGAGTACGGGGAATTTCCACTTCGGCGGGAATCATGAATTGAGTAAAGGTATCTTGGGGTGTAAATAGTATCAGTTGGTCGACTTCTCTCAGGGAAAGAGTTGTTTATTTTCCGTCAAACGATTAGTGTAACTAAGTTCTGGCCATGGGTTTAACAATTTTCCTCACTTTTTTTAGGTATGCCAGAATACATTTTAATTTTTCAAAATAAAAATTTCTCCGCGGGTGACTTATCAGAGAATAAATTTGACCCTTCACAACTCTAAATCAAATGAATAACACAAATATGGCCACCAAATTGCAGTAAGATTTTAAAAAAGTTCTATATTGTGTATTATATCACATATGAACTACTTTAGGCCATATAATATAATCCTTTTTTTGATATCATGACGACGTAATCAACCGGAAGATTTGATAGGTTGAGGGCTCACCTAAGCCCTGTACGGTGTGCGGAATACACTCATCAGGGTAAGCGAGGCCAATTCCTTTCTCTGTGCCGTCTGTGGTTCCTCGTGAAGATCAGGTACCCAAAAAAACACCCCTCGAGTGAAGCTATTTTTAAATGACCACGAAAATGTCCACGACTTTTCAAGTTTTTTGCCATTAAATTTCAATTTCCACGGATTTCCCATATTTTACGAACTAGTAGTAGTCCTGCACCATTTTCGGAATAAAAGATTAGTGGGTTTGGGAGCCAGTTTTGAGAGCATTAAAAATGTGGGGAAAATACAATGAAGATATATGCTCGGTGTTCCTCAATTAGTTTTCAAAGGTAGGAATAAACACGATTCCATTTTTTTTTCAAAGAAACTGCGGGGGATGCCGCAACAGTAACTTTTAATGGAGTCATCCGCTAATGTGTATTTCAATGCAACAATTTCAGAGTGTAAAAATCATTCGCCTTGACTGCGACTCGAAGGGAGGGATCTGGGTTCGAATCCCAGTCAAGGCGAATGACGATTCCATTTATTTCCACACCCAGCCAATGGTCAATGTATTCCAGATGTTTTCCACAAAAACAGAATTACGGACTGAAATTCCACCGACAGTACTTACTATAATGGTACTCAAACCCGTGTAACCGATATGAGAGACAAATTAAACTCAATTTACGACTGCATATCAAAAACTACACCTTACTCGTTGTAAGTTTTGCACACACATGATCGTTAATCATACCCTGTCGGAGCTCCAACAATTGCCTCTGAACCCAACCCAGGTACTCCTATTATTTGCAATCCCGAGCAAGAGTTACTCCACTGTGTAGCCACAGAATTCAACCCGAAGGTTTGTTTTGTGAGTGAGGGCAGAGTTCACCTAATATTAAGCCCATAAGGGTGTGATATTCCCACATCAGATTATGGAGACCAGTTTTTTTCCCTGTGCCCACTATGGTTTCCAGGGAGGACTTGGTACTTAAAAAATTACACATCTCGGGTAAACTTGGGAGTGACCAGATTTTTTCCCAGGATTTAAACCAAGGCATTTTGGTCAGTAGTTCGACATTCTATCCACTTGACTACCACGCCCCAGAGAGAGGAATGAGTGTGCGAAAAACTCGAGTATTAAATGAGCTCGTCATCTAAACTTGTCAGTAAATTAGCACGGGGTTATTTTTAGCGCAAGGGGTCGGCAGGAGTGGCACGGAGTCGTTCACAGAGACTTGAGTGCGATTGTGGGAGTGGGGATGGGGGAAGGGGGTGAGGAGAAGGCACCGGGGTGTCGGCGGCAGAAGGAGAGGAAATAAGAAAAGGCGCCTCCTCCTTTTGTCCTCCCCTTGGTCCCTTTCCCGGGGAGAAAGGTTGGAGGAGAAAGAGTGGTGTGGAGAGGGAGGGCATGGCGCCGCCCCGTGACTTTTTCCCTTAATTACAAATGCGAATTGCCGTGACAACGGGGACAAAGGAAAGCGGGAGGGAGGGTGGAGAGGAGACGGGGAAAGGGGTGAGAGAGGGCGAAGATGGGGCAGGCGGGGGGACAGAAGGGGTAAAGAGAAGGGCCGAGGTGCCACGGAACACACTTTTCTTTTTCGGAAACGTCTTAGCCAAACATGTTTTTACGAAAACTACCGAAACGACGACAACGAAGTCACAAAATTTTAAAAAGGGAGTACGTGAAACGAGAGAGCTTAAAGGCCGCCCCGCCTTCCCATTATTTTTTTTCCTTTGTAATGGTTATCCTAATTACCCTGGGCACTCGATCGGGGAGTTGGAATTGGAAAAAAAACATCGAGGTCCTAATTACAAATGCAAATTTCCCCGGAGTGGTGGAGGATAGAGGTGGGAGATAAAGGCGGGATGAGACGGCGGGAGGACTGAGGACCTAATTGAGACAGCACATAAGTTATGCGAGTTCCGACTGGGGAATTTTTCACGAGAGAAAATGCATGGCCCGGTAATGACATTTTAATTGTTTTCGAGATGCATCGCCCGATTCTAATTACCGGCAATATTGATTTCGAAAAAAATCAACTCCGTCTTAAAGACGGGACTGCGGCGGTTGATTTAAATTTATGAAGATGAAAACATGAGGTCATAAGTGCATTAAAAGAAACAAGTGAAGGGTATTACCGCAGAGGCCATATGCGTTTCCCTTTGTGTCCATGATGTCTACGTTGACACAATCGCCAGACAGGATCTTTTTTGAGAAGTGCTCATCTTGCCTTTCCGAATGAAATGACAAACTACGGCCCGTCAAAAAAATTGAAACAATTAGTGACACTTTTCACATTCTTATGAACAAAAAAATCGTTAACATTAAAGGATCAATAAAACCTATTAAATGTAATCAAAACTCAGGTAAATAATCTTGTACGCTCGATAAATTTATACGTAAATGGTTGTTTGTAAATTCAGGAAGCGTCAATTTTACACACAACTGGAATGATGGTACACAATTATGTTGTTCAATAAAATTAAGTAGTTTAAAATTAAAGAGGCTTACTAAAGTAAAATAAGCATCATCCTTTTACTATAACAAAACTGCTTGAGTTTGGTGAACGTCGGAAAATGAGAAAGCTCGCAAAACCAATTCCAAAAGAAATATTCGAGCTCATGCATTTGACGTGACTCTCTAGCACGATGCCTGATTGGATCGGAATAGTATAAAAGCCGTAGAAAACTTTTAATCCCTCAGCTCCTCAATTTTTTACTCAAACCTTCCCAGAAGACATCTGCAGGCAATTTTCCTTCACTCTAAAAGAGGTAAAAAGAAATAATAATGAAGGAAACACAAAATTCAGGGAGAGAGAGAGAGAGAGAGAAATTTCCCCCTTAGGAAAAATAACGAGAAAAGTCCTTAGGCCTCTTTAATCATGAATCGAAAAGAAGTTCAAAATGGCTTAGGCATGAATAAGAAACAGGACGGGATGATGAAGAAGAAGAACGTCAAAAGGACGCCTTAAAAAGTGTCGAGAAGAAAGTGAAAAAGAGTGGAGCGAGAGGAAGAGGAAAGAGGGAAGAGGAAAAGGTGGACGAATGAAAGGAAGAAAGAAGAATGAAAGAACGGCATTCAGGGATAGTTCGTCGGGGCAATAATTAGACCATCCGTTACGCCGTGTCTTTTTATTCACCATCACCTTCCCAGAGAGCCGTCCCTCCTTACCACCCCTTCCACCAATCCCCTCCCCACTTTCCATTCCCACCCCCGTCATCCGTTCCTCCAGCCCCCACGGCCCCCGAAACCAAGTAGTTCTCCCCATTCTTTCTTTCTTCATAATTTCTCTCTTCTTCCCTCTGTACTGAATACTTCCACCTCTCCTCCTTCCCCCATCGGACCTCCATCTTAATTGTAGCATCGCTTGCGTAATAAGGAGACCGGGGGGGGTGGCTCTCCCATTTCCTCCCCCTGCCCCTTTCCCCTCCCTCTCCGGACCCCCACCCCTCTCCTACGCAACCAATCCCCGCCAATCCTCACCCCCACCTTCCCTCCACACCACTCGGCTCGGCAAGCACACCGACTCACACACGCGCGAAAAGGGCGAGGAAAAATAATAAGTTCCCTTCCCCAGGAATTAGGAAAAATGAAAAACTTCCCCAAAATGGGAAAATAATGATGCGTTAAAAATAATAACTTTGAAAGGCGGAGAGGGGGAGAATAGGGGCGTGGGTTCCCTTATTAATTATTTTTTTTACTCCTCGCCTCTTTCTTTCCAAACGGAGGGAAAGGAAAGGAAGTAGAGAGGGAAGGAAAGGAAGGGCGGGGAGTCGAAAAAAAATTGAGCGAGAGAGAAGACCGAAGGGGGATGGTGAGAGGAGAGGGATGAGGGTGAAAGGGGCCGGAGGAGCAGGAAGGGGAGAGGGGAGGAGGGCCGCGCTCCGAAAAGGGCGGCTCCGCGGGAGGGAATTTCTCGGAGGAGCGCCGGTGTTCCTACGCTTTATTTTTTTTATGTTTTCGAACAAAAGAGAGGCGTAATTTTTAAGGTGTTGTTGCGAGAGCTGAGGAGGAAGCAAGTCGGAGGGAGAGATAGCGGGAAAGAGAGAGAGAGAGGTTTTTAGAATGAAAGGAGCCGTGGGTGTGGATGGGGAGGAGGGGGTGGTTGGCCGGGGAGGAAACGGGAAGGGCGTGGAGACGCAATTCTTGGCAAAGGGCGAGCTTTGGGAGGGTGGATAGGAGGGTGTAGAGAAGCGGATGGAGGGAAGAAAAGTGTCGCCCGCGTTCTTATCGGTGTCGGGGAGATTCCTATCAGACAATGTGTCCTACCTTTGCTCCTCATGTTCCCCCCCCTCCAATCCGCCCGTCGCTGCTGCCTCCCATTTCTTCGACTCCCCCTCTACCCCCAATCAACAGGACGAGGGGTTGAACCTCCCGGTTAACCCGTGACGTGCCGTAGTCACGGAATGAGAAAGCCGTGGTCTGTTGCGATAGTTTGTCCGCACTGTTACTGTTGTCATCCGACGGAAATAAACGTCCCGGCCATTTGCGACACTCGCCTAACCATCAAAAAGAGGAAGGTTCCCCTTAAAATACGGGAGCGGAACGTTTCAATCTATTTATCGAAAGTTTTCTCAAGTAGCCGGTTAGTGTGATGCGAAAACGCCAAATGAAAAGTTTTGAAACTCTATGGCAAGGTTTGCGGTCTACAGTACCTCACAAGGACGCAGGTGGTGCACAAAAACACTACGTCAAAATAGGAGTTGGTAATTGCGTTGCAACATTAGTATAATTCCCATTGCTAGAGTTTCCACAGAGGATAATTACCAGTAAAAAAACTTAAATTTCAGTTAAAAAAACAGCACCCTACCGATTTCCCCTAACCCAAAAATTCTACGCTCATATTCTTTCACAGCACTGCGGTAATGCGCGCAATGAATTATTGTTTCCAGTTCATTAATTAGAGATGGTATTGAAGTAGGGGAAGACGGTTTGGGAACGGAGAATGACCGCGAGGAGAACAAAATAGTGTTCTGCAGGAGACAGGGCTTGATCCTAACGAAAATTTGGTTATAACATCGCACCAAATGACTGAATTTTGAACAGAACTTTATCTTTTTGTTCACGCCGATTAATGAGCTTATTTCAATAGCCGCCCAAATTCTCTCTTCTCCACTGGTGGATTGTGAAGAAAATGATTCGTAATTTTAAATGATTTCTGGTCATATAGATTGCAGAGATGGTCAGTTGACGAGTTGTTCGCAAAATATCCTTAAGGGTACCAACTACATGCCTTATAATCTTTACAAGTTCCGTTAATACTTTAAAATAAAACATTCGAATTAAATTTGATTGTGATTGAGTATTATGAGTACCTACTTACATCCGCGTACGAGCTATGTGGAAATTTAGGTCACATGAAACACCGAATAAATTGCTACAATATAATGCATGAATCATCAATGCATGTCAATATGGCTAAAAGGAACTGAGAAGGCTCTCAGTTCCTTCTTTCCTCAGAGGAAGGTGGTTAGGCCACCGAAAATTGAGAATACGGGTGAGTTTTATTTGTATGCGTTTCTCTGTGTTTTTGTTCGCAATCGCTATCTCGCTTCTTCGTTTAAATTATTATTCACATTCGCGAAACTTTCCTTCAAGATTTGACCAGTATAAACATACAGGTAAACATTTGACCTGTATATACACATAGGAGAAACGTAAATTACGCTTAAATCTGGGCGTGGTTTATGCAACCAAGAGCCCCGATTCTTTGGCCAGGGGATGGCGTTCGGGAGCTGTTTGACTCGCCAAAAGAGAAATGGACAACGACAAGAGTAAAGGAAAGTAGGGAAAGCAATCATACAACGTCATAAAGAATAGGAACAGTGCGTTTCGTAGTACGCATAACCAGAACAAGGAAACGAGCTACATAGGTCAAATACACATTCAAATGTTTACGTGTACTTCTGACTTCAAGGTATGCCTCATTTTACGCCAAAAAAGTTTTCATTTTAAAACAACTTATTTTTTGTTCGCGTTAATCACGTTCTAAATTTTTCTCTTAAGAAAAATATTTTTGGATAGTTAGGCAAAGTAAGATAATATTCCCAGCGGTAAGCTTCTTTAAATGTTCATCAAATATAATTCAATTAAATTGTCATAAACTGGCACGGCGTAAGGAAAGAATAATCAAAACTAGCATAATAATATTCAAGGATAAACCGATTTATGAATAATTACGAGTAAATATGAATATTTCCACACTCATTTGCCTTTGTGCGTAAATTTTAAAATATTCACCAACCCCAAAGTTGATACGCAAGAAACCATGAAATCAATTAAATGGTTGCTCTATGTTTCCTTTTTGGGTCACCTACCGTAAACTGATTATCAATCAATGCGAAAAAATTATTTAAATCATTATAGCTCCCGGAATCTAACCTGATATGTCTTTATTACCGGAAAAGAAAATACTTGGTTCTTCCCACTACATTTTATTATGCACGAACTATGTTTCAACTTACAAAATCATCTTTGTAAGTCGAAATCCGGGCCATGCATCATAAAATATGTGTGGAAGAACCAAGTATTTTCTTTTCCGATATGAATCACTTCCACAAAGTGAGTCCTCAAACCATTCTAACCTTTATTACCAGTAGGTGGGTTGGGTGTTTCCAAGCCGTATAATTTTCAAATCGGTAATAATATTCTAGCATAAAAAATCATGAACTATTTGGCATGCCGCAGTTTCCTTCTCTTTTAAGTCGTTCGATGGGACGTGAAAAAAACGCTTGTTGGTATTTAATGCGTGACACTGCAGTTACATCACGCAGACAAACTCACGTAAGCGACAATCTGCGCACGCCGTCGAAATCCGCTGGGCCAGAGAGCTGGCGCTTTAAACGTCGGATTTGGTCACACCCCTCAACCCAATTTCAACCCCCCCTTTCCTCCCCCGCCTTCCCATCTCCGCTACCCATCCTCCTTCCACCAGTGTCCTCGATATCTCACCTCCTTTATCTCCCTCTTTTTATCCCTCTATCTCCCCCAAAGAACTCTCGTCCTTTTTGAATCTTTTTCCACCCCTCCTTTTAATTTTATGCTAGCGTTTTAATGAATGCTTTCGTATTATTAGAGAGGAGAAGAAGAGGAAACCTGGTCTTCCCTCTCTCTCTCTCTCTCCTAGCCCAAACTCCGCGCCTCCACCTCCGCCCACGCCTCCCCACACCCTTCGCCATCTTTGCCCGGATTTTTTTTTCTCCCTCCTCCTCATTTCTGCAACTCCTTACTTTAAAAGCGATGGAGGAAGCGAGGGATCTTTTTTTTCCTCCTTCTTTTTCTTCGGAAGAATTTTCCCTCACAGAGTTCCATGCAGTTCCTGGAGGTGTCTAATAAAAAGGACAAGACAGCGGTAAGGTTTGTATGTCTGTTTTTGGTATTTTTAATTATTCCGTCCCTTCCTCCCCATACTCCCGTCCCACTTCCCCATCTCCACTCGCCTCGAGGCACCCTTCCGAGCAAACCCGCCCCCCCCCCCAACCCACCATCCCCTTCCCGCCACACCGCCGCCTCTATCTCACTTCCACACACAAACACACACATAGATGCCCACATTCCCCACTTCCAGAAGAAACTTGGGCTTTTCAGATGCCGTCCTGTTAAAAATATGCATTTATCTAAGATTAAAAGTTTTCGCGGCTTCCCGCACCCTTGCTTTTGTTTATTTTTTTCCACGGGAAAGAACTCCTTATTCGCTTTGATCTACGACGTCTCTCCCTATCCCCTCCACATCTCATCCCTATCTCCAGCCATCTACCACCCTCCCCCCTCTATCTCCGTACCCCTCCGCCCATCACCCTCCCTCTCCGTCCTCATAGAGCTTTTAAAGACAAACTTTCGACATTTTTCCCCTCGCCGGGCGCGAGATGGAATCTCAGGGAAATGACAATACAACTTACTCTTACGAATGTGCAGCGAAGAACACTTTTTTTAATGAGAACTATCTCTGGAGTGACAGTTTTTATTATTTTGGAGAAATTCTGGCGATATATAGCGCCGTAAATTTAAGTCCACACTCCCTCCGCAAGGAGATGAGGAAAATGAGAGCCTAGGAATATACATTTCTCTGCTGGACAACGAGCAAATTCCTAACCATTGAACTAATACGAAGTGCACTACGAATAATTCACTTCCACGAAAATGACTAATTCTGATCTTGTATCCGAGTTTCCGATTAACAAATTTACGGAAGATGATAACTTCGAAATAAAATTATGCATGAAAGAGCATTATTTAGAAGTACATCATCCACTGAAAGAAATTAATTTTTAATCTACTTCATTTTGCAATGTGCTAGTTTTTAGTAACATTTTTGAGTAATTTGCCTCCTTACACAATTCCAATTTTTTCGAATGAAATGAGCTATTATTAATTTCTTAGGTGGCACTATTTCATCGAAAATAACAATAAACTTGCAGTTGGTGGCATGAAATTATTTATCGATTATCTCAATAGAATGTTTGCTTAGTTCGTTAAATTATTATCTATCAAATCGATTGATTTCTGCTGATGATTCCCGAAGATAAGTCATGGACACTAAAATTAAAAATAAATACATGTTTTCCAAGGATGTTACTAATTGTTTATAAATTAAATTTTTTGTCTAACTCCATGTTTTTTACTTGAATTATCGTAAATATCAACTTTATTGAATATTTTCTCAATGAATGCCGACAAATGCATTGCACTTTACCCAAGTCTTTTGAAATTAACATAACCAAGAGTTATAGAAGTTAAAGAAATGTAATTCACAATAAGATAGATTGATTAGACCTCAATTCATTAAACTAATCAATTGAATGCACTAAGGATACTTCGGACTGAATGAAATAAATTAGATAAATAGGTTAGATGGCTAAGTTTTTATCCAAGGCATATATTTGGAGGGGAAAATCATTTCTGTACCTGTGTAAATTTTATTGGAATTCATTGAAAAGTCTAAAAATGATATATGGAGTCGCACAAGCCATTATACAAATTGCACTAAGATACTTAAACTATAACTGATTCTAACTAAGAATTTGGAGGATGTTTATCACAAAAAGTGGTACTGCATAGTTTGCTATGAACTTCCCCGAGGGTATTTTCTGAATCTGCGAGTTAGGGAGACTCAAAAAGTGGGACCAAGTTAAATAATAAAGGATCTTACCCTAAGAAACATTATTTGATGAATCAATAAATTTTTTATCAGAAAATAAACGCAAAATTCGCAATTATTCCAAGCTCCAGACATTAAAAACAACGCTTAAATGGCTTATTTACTTTTCACTTCAAAGTTTGCTACCTTACGCATTCAAAAGTAACATATCATTCCAAATTCATTCGCCGACTGAATTCCACTTTAAAATTTCTATTCCGAGCATCTTTTTTCGCACCACTTGGCGCCTGTTTGTCCCTTTAGTATCGTGTTACTTTTAAAGTGCTATTCTTTTTCATTCCTCAGGGCTCCTCTAGTCTCATTTCCATTCTCGCTCCGTCATTCGTTCCTCCCCGACCACTTTCCTCCATTTCAAGACTCCTCTCCCTCCCACACTACCCTCTTACATCCCCAGCCCACCGCCCACCCTCCCTCTCCCCAAAAAAGGGCTTCAATTATTTTTCCCCCGCATTCTTCCCGCCTTTATAAGCCCGCTCTCACCCTCTCTGACCCCCCCTCCTCGCCGCCTCTTCCTCCTCTCTAAGACAGCCTCCTTCCCGCCTTCACCTCCCTCCTACCATCTCCACTTCCGCCCTCCCGAGTCCTTTCCTACCCCACACCCCTCCGTTACCCCTTCCCTCGCTCAGCGCCATCTCTCGATGGGCTGGGCGACACCTCCTGAGGCAAAAACCTTTCCAAGGAAATTGGAAAAATTTTCCGAGGGAGCCCTCGTGTCTGCGCTCGCCATTTTGGACGTCCCAAAGCCCACCTTTCTTCCCTCTTCTTTTCTTTTCCTTCCGCAACCCTCGCCCCTTCCCCCCCTCACACCACCTCTTCCCCCCCACAGGAGAATCCACTCGTCCCCGACTCCGTCATCCCTTTCGCTCGCTCTCCCCAAGCTCTAACAGCGCCGAAGAAGCGAACGGGGGAGAGGATGATGGGCAGGCAACGGGGTGTGGGAGAGGGACGGATGAATTTTTCCGAGGACAGCGAGATCAAAGTATGGGTGAGAGAAAAGGGGTTTATCGGAAGATGAAAATGTAATATTTGTGAGGAGAATGGATTTAGGAAATGGCATTGATAGTATACGTTTTTAAAAATGATCACCCGACAAGGTTCAAGAAATTCTTCAATCATGCACATGTATATGGAATAAATCGCTAAAACTTCCACATCGGTCGTTCTCGCGCATTAGAGCACTGAAAGATGGCGTGATTGAGTAGGCAGTAATATGTTACAAGCATCTCATGTTTGAATCACAATAAAACGTGGAAGTTCATATAAGCATAAGCAATATACGTAAATGTACCCACAGCCAAATAACCTCTCCGCAGAGAAAGATTCCACCCGCATCGGGTCTGATTGAACAAAGACATTTCTATTGCACTTTATAGGGATGCAAGTTGGTTAACAGCACGAAATATAATTTTGAGATGATTTTGAACAATTTTTATTTTAAATTCTTATAGTTCCTTCCGAAGTTCCAAGAACTTGAGTGAGGAGAAAACTAATAAAAATTTACTTCTGTGTTATCTGTAGTCAGGGGTATCCGAATTTCCACTTAGATTACGTAGGAAGATCATCCGTTTGGTGAAACGTTGAATAATGTGATCTATCGCCGCCTTTTATTATTAGTTCTCTTGGTGTGCCCTTACTTAGCTATCTTAAGTCCCACCGAAATTTAATTACCCACACATTCCACCAACCATATGGTCGCAGCTGTCAGTCGCGACCCCTAAAAATTAGTAATTTTAATTAAGCTCTTATAAGAGAATGGTAAGCGTTAATGTGAAAGGATACGTGGTATTATGGCTTATATCAAGCGGTCTAAAGCCATTAATTGGGAAAATTCTATATATATATAAGTCGTACTATTTATATTTTTGTAACGTATTTTTTCCCGGATAGACGGACCGACGGGTGGGCATTACTATTTATTATAAGCAATGCAAAGAGGCTACTGGTTTCATCAACAAGCGAAAGAATAACAACAGTCTTATTCTGCTATCCATTTTAGAAAGTCTTCTTTTTCTTACCCATACAAAATTTTATGTGGTTGGTTTTTTATGGTTATGTTAGCATAGTTTGCTTCCTTTGTTGCTTTGGGGAGATTGAAAACTCTGACCATGTGTTGGAAACAGGCTTATCTGGGTAACAAGGAATGGTTGGAGTTGTTCCTCTTTGGTGCACTCAAGTGAGTCCTTCAATTGTCATCAAAGTATAAGAGATTAAGTATCAACCTAGACCAAAAGTGGCCTGGATACCGCTTATTAACTACTTCCAGCTAAGCCATTCTCTTTTGCGAACTATTAGAGAGCTCAGATCATGATTCTAGACATAAAAGGTGATTCCGCATCCATTATATTTTAGAGAAAGTATATTTATTGTTAGTTGTCTGTAGTCTACTGAATTTTATGCTTTACCAAAATAAAAATGAGCTCATCAAAGAAGAAGCCCTGACGTTGAGAAGCGAGTAATGGTACATATATGAATTTAATATAGTCTATGCCATTTGCTATTGCCTTTTATTCTCTCTGTTATTTTAATCAATGTTTCAAGTAAGTGGCGGGAAGATAAGTCGTCTGTGCAATAAATGCGCAACTTAGAGCAATTAGGTGGCCATGACGCGGATTATAGCCCAGCCCACTAGCGGAACTAGTTGCCTGAGAACCAATAAGCCGTCTGTGCTTGGCGTATCGTCGAACTGTGCGTATGGTTCCGGTTATGATAGTTTCTTTTGTCCTTGTTTTTACTGTTTGTCGAAAATGGAAATTGACGAAATCACGGCAAAACGAATCAATATCAAATTTTTAATGAAGTGCGGTAAAAGTTATCAATAAATTACTGAAATGTTGACAGCTGTTTACGGTGATAATGCTCTGTAGAAAACTTCCGTTTTGCACCTGAACATTCAGCATTGATTGTTCACCAGTTTCTGGCAAAATATTCAATCACCTTCCTTGATCATCCTCCTTATTCACTAGATCCCCCTTCGACTGTTTCCAATTCCTAAAATGCAAAAATGCGATGAGGGAACATCACTGGGGAGATGTGGACACAATAAAGCAAGAAACGACGAGAAAACTAAAAAGCCTAACTGCAGAAGATGGAATACAACTCTGAACAATAAATACGCAATCTGAGATCATAAAAACTTTATTTTGCAAATTTTAGTCTACATCGATTTTGTCCCCTTCAAAGTACTCTCCATTTGATGCTATGCACTTATTTCATCTTTTTCCCACTGTTTTAAAGCACTCTTGGAAGTCCTCTGCAGTTAGGCTTTTTAGTATATATGTATATACATAGACGAATGAAACCATAGTAATAACCCTGAAGGTTGATTCCATATGTGAGGAAAAAGCTCACCTAATACTATTAAAATTAAAATTGACTCCTAAAAATCGGCAAAGATCAACATTTTTAGGGACAGTATTCTCAAAAAGCATTATCGCAGCACCCCCTTACATGAAAGTCACTTTATTCCAGTTCTTCGTTAAACAGCGCATTTCAAAGAAAATCCCACTCATTTTCAGAATAATTTCTGTAAATAAATTCTCCCTCTTCATTAATTGTTTTCTTTCATATCTATAATCAGCCATTTTTTCAACCCTTTGTTGAAATTATACCTGTAATTATATTTTTAGCACCCCGTCTATTATTTAATTTTCCTTGCAAAATTATTATATACTGGAGGCAGCTTTAAGGGAATGCAACACATCGATGAAAAAAGACAAATTTCTGAAGGTATTCGGAATTTTTTTATCTCAGATACGTTACGCTTAAGCATTAACTGTAAACTGGCATAGATGCAGACGCATTACGAGGGTAAAAATCTAACGTAAGACTAATCCATGCAATGTGCAATCATCGAATCGGGATCTTAACAACTGAGGGTGAATTTAGAGAGTTAAAATATACACGATACGTTAATTAATCGTAAACATTGGCCTAAATTTTATTTTATTTGGCGGAAAATAATTGATTGAAGAGGGCTGCTAGATACAGGCAAAGCCAAGATATAAAAATAACCATGAGTCCCTGAAAAGCATATAGAGGATGAGTAAATATTTCAACTTGGTCAAAAAGCGTAGTTCAAAAAAAACCGGGAGGGCCACGAGGAATGAAAAACAAGGGGGCCTTGGGGCGGAGGAGAAAAGGTATATACCGGCGACGGAAGTCAAACGGCGTCCTTGGAAAGGAGAAAGAACAGGAACGAGGAGAAAGAGCGAATTGGTATGTAGAAAGGGAATGCGGTTTGGGCGAAAGAGGGTGGTCCTTTGGAGGGAGCTCGGAGCGGAAGATGTGCTGCCGCTCTCTTCGCAGAGGGGACGGGCGAAGAAGACACCGGAGGAGTGGTGAGGAGGGGGTGGATACTTAGAGGCCCGAAGAGGGGGAGCGGAGCGAAGAGACCCACAGTGCGCATACATATAAAAGGGGGGTGGGGACGTCGGGTGTAGACCTCTGGCGGCGCTGGCGGGGACGAAAAACGCCGGAGAAGAAGAAGAAAGAGCAGCGAAATAATAATCATAGTTCGGAAAAACGATGTCTTTCTGTGCCGCTCCTTGAAATGATATCATCTCTCCTCTCCCCTCTACCCCCTCAAGCACACCACCGGCACTCTTTCCTTCCCCATTCGCAGAAAGAGAGCGAGGGAGAAAGGCAAAGCGCCTTATCTTTTTTCCTCCATTTTCTCATCCATTATGTTCGGGAGTGTGTTTTTTTTCTCTCGCCCGACGATAAAACTTTGGGCCGGAAATGGCGAAAAAAAGGAAAGGGGAAGAAAATATAAAAAAAGTTGTCATTTCAGCTGCGCAGCCTGGGAGGAGGACTCCTTCCTTGTTCATTCTCCCGTTCCACCCATCCCTACCCATAGTCCCCCCTCTTCCCCCTCCCCCAACTCCCGGATTCCCCTCAACCCTCCTCCCCTCGCTCCCCGACGGCAGTTCTTCGTTCCCATGACATCTTATTTTTTATCGCTTTGATGTCCCTTTCCCTTCCAGTCCTTTCTTTTTTTTAATTAAAAATTAGGTCTCGTGCAAAATCATTAGCGGCGAATGATTAAAAGTAGTTCGGAATTTTCCACCAGACTTACTTTATAAAAGAGCCGAGAGAGGCCCTTACACTTAACAATGCTCGATACGAATTTAAATGTATAACAAGTAGAACGGTTCTCCAATAGTAGAATGGATTCGTTGGAACACGATTTCTCAATTTTTCCCCCACCCCAAAGAAGCAGGGGAGTTTCGACTGGATTGGGGTCATTTGTATGCGAGAGAATTTTGCGAAATGAATTGGAAATGTAATACATAAATATTTCATATTACTTTTTTATTAAATCCATATTAGAAAAACGTCAAATCGAGTTTATTCAATGAGGTTCAATAACAAAGAGCATCCGTCGATCTCTGGTTACGGATATAGACGGTACTATTTCATCGAAAATCACGGGTTTATGATACTCCGCGTAGCAGACGCGAATAGACAATTTTAACATAAGTTCAGGCGAATTTTGGCTACATTTGGTCATCATAGATTCGTGTTTTAATGATCCACATTTTGCGGAATGTGACGTCACAAAATGGAGAGCATAAATAATTATTTAGTATTGATGATTAAATGTAAAATAATAGTAAAGAACTAACTGAAGGAAACTTTTAAAATCCATCTTAGTCACAAGAGGAGTTTATGCTATCATTTTTTGCTGGAAAAAAAATCATTTTCATCAGCAGAAACATAAATATCACATATCCATAGATTTTATGATAAGTGCACTTTTAAGGAGCTGAGTTTGTATTTCAATAACACTTTAAAATTTTCATTAATGTGTATGTATGTTATGTATTGTACTGAGAATGGCAAGCACAATAATCTATACTGCTTTATCTTAATTCAACAGGATTATCTAAACAAAAAAGGAATAGTATACAAAAACAATGATATAGATTTTTAAAACACGGAAACATAAAGAAAGGACACTTGCACATATGTGTGTGTGTGTGTGTGTATATATATATATATATATATATATATATATATATATATATTGGAATTTTAAACAAAGCAATATTCTTATTCCTACGTAACAAATTGATCTACACATTTAAACATCGGAATTGCATTCATTCTCATCAGAGTGATGATTTTATTAAACACCAAAACAATAAATTTTAATTCACTGTAATTTCTTTGTAAAAGGGATTACAACTCACTAGCATGCTCTTTTCCTCACCCCATGCGATAGCACATTTCTATGAAATTGAAAAGGAGTAAGGGATAATACAGCAAGCAAAATATTGGAAATAAATCATCTCCCAAATGTCGTAAACAAAGTAATGTTGTGAGGTTTTACCTATAGAAACAATATTTCGTGGATATGATGGGATAATTGGTGCCCCCTGGGTCACATGATCTCGAGTAACATAAATAAACCGTAAAATGGGCACGGAAATGTTCGGAAAAATACCTCCATGTGGCTCAGTATACCCATTTACAAATACTGGTCTCGCTTTGAGAACCTCGATACACGATGACGGCATTTTGGATAAGGGTCGACCATAAAAATTATTCTCACAAGGGAAAATTCGTTACTCTCAAAATGCTAATTTTCCTTGGACAGTGTTAATAATAACACGAACTTGCTTAAAACTTGAATTGTTACTTTTTCTTTACCGCGAACGAGTCAGGAGATTTACGAGTTTCAGAGAAAATACCTCCAGAATGTTTTCTTTCTACAAAGAATACATTTTATTCCTCTCATGAAGACGTGGAAGGAGACCATGTCTTATAAATCCACGGGGAAAAGAAATTGAGCCATTCAAATAAATTCTTTGGGCCATTAATTTCAGGTACGAATGAAAAGAAGTTGACCTTTCAACTTTCAAGCCTTCAAAACTACCGCCCCCGACCCCTTCTCGTCTCCTTCCCATCCCCTCTCGGATACTCCCGTTCCACTCTCCCACCTCCACCAGCCATCTTCTCACTTTTAATCTCTTTTGCCTCATTTTGCTCTTCTCCACTCTTATCCCCGCTCCCCCCCCCCCCCCCCAACAACCCCCATCTCTTCTAACCTCTTCTCTTCCCATTCACTTTTTTCCTGCAGAGTTTTAAAAGCCTTCCCCAAAAGCCATCCCACGTTATTTTCCCTCCGTTGTTTCATTTTTATTAATATTCCTACGCCATTGGTTCCTTATTTTATAAACATGATTTTCCTTTCACGTCTTCTTATCCCTCCCTCCTTCCTTTCTCCCTTTCTCTCACCCTTTCACCTTATCTCATAGCTTTTTATTTTTTTACGTCGTCTCTTCACCATCCTCACTAACTTCTTTCCTCAAAATGAATTTTATCACCCGCTCCCCTCTCCACACACCGTAATGGCATCAATCCTTCGTTATATTGGCGTAGTATTCCATCGAACGCCGTTTCAAAACCCGCTCCTTACTCATTCACACACTCTCTCTCTCTCTCTCTGGAGCTGACGGTAGATTTAAATTTCAATTGTCTGCGGTTGAGTGGCATTTTGCATTCGCCGGTAATATGCAACAATTATCCTCGGAGTCTGTTCTTTTCGAAATATAATGAGGCTGGATATTTTTATTAGGTTAAAATTATGTAAAATTAAACCTGTCCATCGGATTTGTGAAAACTGAAATTTTTTAACTCCCGAAAAACGCAGTCAGCTGTGGTAATTTGAATGGGAAAGTCAACATTAAACGGTTCATCTTAAGTGCAGAATTCCTAATATCTTGTTAATAATAGATATAGACATAGAAAATGGACCACGATTCACGAATAGAACGTCATTCAAACTTTCGTATAACTTGCGAACACCCGGATGTAGGTAATCACTAATTTCCAATTCTACATAATAAACGATACAGAACTCTATACAATCATCCTGTTTCGCGTACCTAAGAACAAAGAGTGCATTTTTTAACTAATTATCTATTTGGTTTCTATATTATATATATTCATTTAACTAATTATTATTTATTTCCAAAAATGAGTAAAATATAATTCAATCGGTGACAATAATCAGCTCTCGATGACTCATAAACAGATTAAATATTAGGCACGGCTGATTGATAAAATTCTCTAATTGAGATCTTGAAAATTCCCGCTGCATTAAGAAATATATCATGTGCGATACATTTTTCTCTCCCAACTTCCGAAGATCTTTCTGGATTTAAGATGTCTAAATTGTTACTTTTTTAACATTCTTCTTTAAATCACCCTTACCATTTCGAGTGTTAAGTCTGATTAAAATTATTATACTCATGCACGAAACAAAAAAAAATACACATGTCAAGCACTCACATTAAAATTTCTTTCAAACTATTTAAATTTTAGGTAAGTGTGCTAATTAATCCTTTAGAGTTTTATTTTAATGCTATCATACATTCTAACATTCTTTGCGAGGAGTACATAATATCCATCAAGCTTCACTTGATCAAGGTATCAAATAAAATAAAATAAAATTAATTAATTTATACTCGTGGTCATACAAGCATGCACTGTTTTAAAAATTCGTGATTACTGGTACTCAAATTAAAAAAGGGATTCACTCAAAACTCACCCAAGGCATACTCTTAATTGACTACTGTACCATGATTTCCCTTATTACAAATACTCGGGGGATCGAGATGGTGCGGGGGCTAACGTACTGGCTTCCCACCCTGAGGGCGTGGGTTCAAATCCCGGCGGTGTTGAATATTTTTCAGAGGTATCTCGATCCCTACTTGAGGTGCTTTGTGGAGGGCACTTTGAGTGAGTACGCCGTCCGTCGGATGGGACGTTAAGCCGCGGACCCCTTGGCGCCTTTCGTAAAGAGTAGGCTAATGCCGACGCCGGGTTTCTCTCCACCCTTCATCCTTTCCTGTCCTTCCCCTATGGCGCAAATGACCTTAGCTGTCGGTCGCCTCCCATCAAAACTACTACTACTACTACAAATACTCATTAAAAAAATTAATCCATCGTTATTAATGTAATCTATGGTACATTAGGACATTTTACACCAACCACATCGATCTGAGAGTCAAAATTGAAAAGAGGGAGCATTAACTACGATGGTAAAATTATAAAAATAATACCAAGACAATCTTTACGTGATCCTATGAAATATAGTATTACGCGGTAGTTTTATAGTTTTGAGACATCATTATTTTAACTGAAATTAGAAAAACCTTTCAACCTTCGCACTCGCGCCAAGACAGCTGGGTGACGATAAAAAGTATTTGTTGAAAGACCGGGTTTGGGTACTCGCACTAGTTTCTTTTCTAACAGATTAAAGCCAAAGTAATGATAAGCAACAAACAGAATATAATACTGAACTTTCTGAGCATTACTTTGACCCCCTTAAGGGTGTAAGACACATTCTAAACTACTTCTGTACTCAAAATCCTTACTTCACTCCCTACGACAACGAATTTCCCAGTCGGAAAACGTTGCCTGATTTTGACTTCTTGGTAATTAAGTAAACAAATGTACATGAACCTATGGCTCTGTACACAGATAAGCAGATTACACTAAAACTTAAATGCACCTCGCATCAATGCATGAACGAACATTTGTCCAGGCATAGAACAAACGGAAATACGTATCGAAAATATTTTTGATCACTTGAGAAACCGAGAAAATTTGGTTTAAATATATGAATGATAACTTTTTGGACTTACATTTGTCTAAACAGTCAAATTAATCAGGTAGGAAAAGCGATCACTAGCTAAGCCAAAGGTCGTGGATACGAGTTCCTATTTGGGTATCAGTGCGCATTTGTGTGTGTTGTTTATTCGTGTATCTGCGTCGCTATATCACAGTCGTGCAATGATAAATGGTAAACACTATCTTTTGATGACCATTTTCTGTGAGAGGATTACTTTCTGTAGCATGAGTGAAAGATGAATCGTCTCCGACATGTCTAAGCATGAGTCGAAGCTAAAGACGAGTGGTTTACGGTATAACGCCATTTCGCTCACACGGTGGTAATTACTATACTGTAGACGGACACTGTGCTACCCGAAACAACAGCGTTTGCGAATTTTATTTCCACGTGCATGTATATACGAGCATCAAGTTGAACCAACCCCTAATGCACGCGTGGGTAGCGCATCTGTCCGTTCCACGATCCAGAACGGCTCCATCCAAACCCTCTGCCATCCATTCCCCCTTGCGATGAGTACAACCACCCGAGCCGCGTCTCTCCCTCCGAGCCCCCGAAACCCCTTCCCAAAAACCCTTCGCGCTCGGCTCTTCCTTCGAGTGGAAAGCGGAGCGTCGGGAGACAGAAAGAGGGAGGGAGTGAGTTTGGGGGGAGCGGCGAAAGGGGACGCGGCCGAGAGGAGAGGTGGGAAGGCGGGAGGAGAATAGGAGCTGGGGAATGAAGATGAGGAAAAAATGCAAAACGAAAAGGGGTGAGTGAAAAAAAATAAGCGAGTCGGAAGGATAAGGAGAGGAGGGGTGGAGTGGGAATTGATGCGAGGGGCGAGAAAAGGGAGTGGAGTCGAGGGGAGGAGAAATAGGGTAGAGCAAAGGGCGAAGGGAGGAAGGGAGAAAGGGGGGGGGAGGGATTAATTAGAGCGAAGAGCGAATAATTAGAGGAGATAGTCCTTTGTTGTTGGGCCAGTATTATGACGCCGCTCCTTTTCTTTTATCGCGTCCCGGGAAAAATAAAAGGAAGGCAGGAATGCTGCAGCGTATCCAAGTTTCGGCTTTTTTCTGGAATTAGCCTCCAGAGAATAGCCGGGGTGTGGGGCGGGGGGGGGTGGGAGGGGTGGCCGCTTGGTGGGAGGATGTGAAGGGGAAGGGGAGTGGATGGGCGGCGATAAGGGGCCCTTGCATAGTGAG
Source organism: Hetaerina americana (assembly GCF_022747635.1). Classification (NCBI taxonomy): domain Eukaryota; kingdom Metazoa; phylum Arthropoda; class Insecta; order Odonata; family Calopterygidae; genus Hetaerina; species Hetaerina americana. The sequence goes on along the minus strand of NW_027286070.1, from coordinate 23,163,794 downwards.
ACAAAGGAGGTGAGGGTGGGAGGAAGAAGGAAGAGGGAGGGCAGTGGGAGAATAAAACGAGGGAGGAAAGGATTCTTTGATAAAGTGCGGCGGATGAAGATGAAGAAAGGGAATGTCGGACGCAGGATTCCTTCATTAGCCTAAGAATTTTCTCCAGGAGTACCGGAACTTCAAATTACACCGAAGCGGCCACGATTTCACAAAATGTGTAATATAATAATATAACTGAAAATAGTAGTCAAATGAAAGTTGTCACTACATGAAAACTAATACATATCACGTAGGATATCTCCAATAAGTTGTTTAACGAAGGCTTGAAGGAGTACTCGCACCCTTCTTCATTAGTTTTGCTTGCGGACGGATAATACATTGACATATTCAAAGTTTAAATCGGTAATGCTATGAATAGAGAATAAGAAATTCTCAGTGTTATGGTGAAGACATTACAGAATTGAAGTGAAATAACAGAGGTATACTACGATATATTCTCTAAGCATAATTTTATAGTGTATTTAATATTTTACAAATAGTGAAAATAATTTTTCTTTTGACACCTAGAATGATTTTCAAACCATTTTTGTCCCACTTTTGAAAACTCCAAACGACCGGAATAATATATTTTCGATCACGACGCGTTATGTGAAAAGATTCTATAACTGCTGTTAGCTTATTTGGTCATTTTTTCATAAAATCGCTTCCTGCACCTTTGGGGTGGTAAGTTTTAACACCACTGGCTCTGGCTTGCGTTATTTTCCAATCAGCAGCTTTATTTGGTTGAGAAACACTATTAGAATATAACAGGCAGGAATTTAGTCTGATGGCCTCTATGCTATTGACAATTCCATTAAACTCACTTTCTTCAGGTATAATCATTGCAAGCCTATCACGTTTATAAATATTACAGAATTACCATGTTCCGAGATCATAATGCATTTATTTAAGAAAAAAAATTTGTTTGAGCAGTTTCGTTCGGTAAGTAGCACTAACAATAACTGTACGTCGTCGTGCTTGCATTACTGAGTTGTTGAAATTAACAGTGCTCAATTACTATGCCGCACCGAAACACTTTCTCAAAGTATGCTACGTCACGCAGACTAGGTTAGTTATACCTCTAAGATTCAACCGGCTGAAGTAACTAAACACGTTCGAGTGCTTTACATTTTTTAATTTTTCACTGAATTTCGGTAGTTTTTCTCTTGTGTGTTGAGCAAACACAGAATAAAAGTAGTCTTCCTTGAAGAAGACCTTGGAGGAGGCTGAAAGCTCAAACAATCTACAATGTGAGTGTCCTCTATGTGTGATGTGTTACCTGTTTTATTTTGGGTTTTATTGTGCCGTTTTATTGCTCTCGTGGGTGCTACTATACATTGATATATATATATGTGTGTGTGAATATATATATATATGTGTGTGTGAATATATATATATGTGTATATATATGTATATATATATAGCTATATATATATAGCTATATATATATATATATATATATATATATATGTGTATATATATACATACATACATACATATATATATATGTATATATATAGCTATCTATATATATGTGTATATATATGTATATATATAGCTATATATATATATATATATATATATATATATATATATATATATATATATATATATGCACCCAAATTCCTATAAATTAAACTTTTACCAACTTATCTTGTTCCCTATACATTTTTGTTTATTTATTTGCATAGAAATTTATCCGCGAAAGCCTGGGCGATTATAAAATGGGAGAATAAAAGGAAGCGAGAATATGTCGGCCGAGGGGATGGAAGGGCTGCCCTGTGAACGGAGGGGGATGCCCCAAGATAGGGGTGAAAGGGGGTTAGCAAGGGCGGCGAACCATCGGAGTGGGGTGCTGGCGGAGCGAGGGTGGTGGCGGAGGGGAGGGGTGGCGGGGAAGCAGAGAAGGGGGGGGGGAGACAATCGAAGTGAAAATGGAGAGCAGCAACGGCCGTGGAGGGAGATAAGGGCAACGGTCTTTTTCTCCAGACACTCGGAGCGTTTTGTGAAAGAAGAGGGTCCTAGGAAAGGGGAGGGTGAGATGCTCTCGCCGAAGATGGCGCTTCCGCATGGGCCTGGGCTGAATTGCAGGTGCGGTTGTCAAATTGTACGCAGGGGAACGCGGAGCGACGTGTACTTTGTACTAAATCTTTGTGCGTGCTAAGTCTCCATCATCCAAGTCGTGTTCTTTTCCACGCGCGAGTATTCAAAAATTCAAGCCAATAACCCTGTTAATTGCTGTAAGGTGGTTACCTTTAAAGGCGGACGACTGATACTGCAATTAGCGATATTTAGGGTGTTAAGTGCCAGATAAGGAAAAACGGAAAGCTTAACGAACGGAGATTCTGCGTCTGATTATTTGGCTACTAATATCTAAAGGTGCCTTAGGGTTCAACATAGTTCAACGACGCCCCGCCCCTGACTGATCAGTGCTCTTCGCACGGTACCACCCTAGAGACTAGATCGAACAATCGACAGAAACCAAACCAGGGACTTCAATGTTTTCTTTCTAAACTACGCGTAGAACCCTTCAGTAATTCCAGTTTCCTTACGAAATTTTTGTACATTGGAATGTTATCATTCAGTGGAGAACATTCTTAATGCGACACAACGCTCGGCCATCAGACGCGAAGCACTCTTACTCTCAGGCCAAAAGATGACATACGTCTGCAACCAGCCATCCCTCCTATTTCTCATCACCAATAGCCCACCTTGCTCTAATAGGAAAATGTTTTCTGCCCAATTTTTCAGTGCATACAGCATTATTCAATTTTAATAGTTATTTCACCAATTTCAACTACATTCTCTGAACTTTACATCCACGCAAATTCGATTTTTAAACCAGCTAAGCATTTTCATGTTTGCACACACTCTAGGACGGAGGCAAGGGCCGGAAAATTTTAGCAACTTGCTAAATTTTTTAAATGTTCCGTATCTGAGTGTTCTTTTTAAATGGAAAAGTTCGATTTAGTACGAGGTAATCATCAGTAAAGACGGATAAAGATGATGCCAGCAATGGTACCAGAAATATCTTAATTGCAATACCTATTTGTAATGCATTTGTTGTAGTAGTATACTCGCGCAGGGTTAATTTACCTTAAATAAAGAAATACTAGAGAAGGATGCGGTGCCATCATTAACCCAAAAAGTGAGTCAAAAGGTCACGGGGTAAAAGGTCTCCCGACTGCCTGTTCATTTATACTGCGTGATCAATGCGCGGGTCTTAATTATCAAAGAGGCAACGTTCACTGTAAGAATACCCTCAACGAATTTATAAATACAAAGAAGCTTTTATAGAATAAAAGAAAAACCAATTCTACGAACACGGTAAGAATATCCCCATGTGTACTCTAAAAGGGTGCGAAAAATGCATGGAATTCGGCATCACCGAATGGAAAGCAGTTATTTTTATATTATTATTTTCTTAATTTAAATTCCCATGTAATTCAAGACATCCATAGCAGAGAGTGAAACTAATGAAGGTATACCGAAATAAAAATGTATTCCCTATACCTCCTGCGGATCCTTTTATTCATCATCCTCGATCTCAAGGAACATGAAAGGATTCAGTGTAAATCATTTACGATAGTAATTCCTTCGACTTAAAATAAAAACATCGCTCGAATGAAGTACCTTTACAAATCATCATCAATCAAAACTTAGATGGCAAAATACTTTCATGGAGATGCATTCAAACTTCAAAGACAAAGATTCAACATCGCCACAATTATTGAACTCCGAGCGAGTCAGGAAGTAAAAGCAAATTCGGTTATGAATTCACAGTCAGTGACGTCACGCCCATGCAGCAACGTGATCTTCCACGAGACCCTTCTCCCCAGCTGGGCTCACACCACCCTTCAATCCCTTGAATACACGTGGCATAAGAGGGGAGGAAATTTTTTCACCCTATCCAAAACAATACATCGTTTTCGGGACCAGTTTCGCGGGCGAGGGAGGGGTCGACGGCGCCTCTCGCCCCTGGCCAGGGTCCCCCAAACATGCCTGAAGCTTGCCCACCTGCGCCGCCTCTCCCCGCTCCTCTCACCCTAAAACCTCGCCCAGACCCCGCGCGTTCCTCGGCCACACCCATCCGCACGTCCATCTGCCGGCGGAGGGACACAATGGCCGGCGTGATGGGAAGGGTCAGGGAGGGGTTGTCCTTCGAGGAGGACGCGCTTAGACAAATGGACAAGCGAGATGCAAGATTTTTTCCTCCCTCGCGATGAACAAAACGAAGGTCTCACTGAGCGCACCTTAGCGACAAAAAAATGAACTTGTCCGACCAGCCTCTAGAGAGGTAGCAAACGAATTTTATGCGAGACCTAGGGCTTCCGTACACTCTCGACCAACGGTGGCTCAAGATGCAATAATTGAGTGAACTCTGAGCTAACATTGAAAGGTGCTATGTTCCCCATATTGCCTTTTTTTGGTCTCGTAAATATTTCCAGCGAATCAAGAAGAGGCACTCACAGCATTTCCTTTGCACTCGACACTTCGCACATGGAGTTTCCGGCAGCAAAATTTGTTGGAGCTGTGCCGTGAAAACACACAACATTGATGTGATACCGTACCATGAAACAATGAGTTTATAATCCATTTCTTTGAGCGCGTATTTCGAAACTTTGGTCCAAAATCAATCTAAACAAGGTCTCATATCGTTGCGTCGATTCTGGAAAACTTGCTCTTTCCTTTTATTCATGCTCAATGATTACTCTGTTCACTTTTAGAGATCGCGGCCGAAGTTCATCACCAAAAACACTGCTGTGCGTAAAAACAAAACCGACCTTTTGCATGATCCAATTCTCTTGAAGGTAGGATTTCATAATAAATATGTGCCATAAGAAGACGATATCACTATGATTTCATACACTCAAATATCTAGGAGCAATTGGTAATCATGTTCACTCAGGAATAGATAGTGATTATCGTAACTATGCTGAAAAATTTATTCGTCCAAAAGGACAGTTCCGAAATCTCACAAATCAATCAGTCCCGTCCAATTTAGAAATGTTACAAAAATTTTACTCTGCACAGTTAATAGATCGTTTTAGCTCCTCTTAGTTAACTGAATAACTTCAAAAGAACAAGCTTCTAGATGAGAGGATGCATTATATATCAAGTCCTTTCGAGTACGACACAAGTTTTAAGAAACCAACAAGCTTCCCTTGTCACTGTCTCTCTCAAATAAACTATCAGACGCATCATAAAATGTCCTGTGCCTATAAATTAGTGCGGGAAAAGTCACAAAAATAGTAATATCTCCAAATATCACTTTCATGTTCCTCATACATTTAAGTGTTTCGCATTCATAATAGCTGAGTCAGTTCAAAAATCTAACTGGTTCTAATACCCAGTGTTATGCAATAAATATAAACAAAATTCTATGAGCACGCTTTTACCAAGCTGGATATTGAAGGGAGAAAGCGTTGGTTAAAAAAATGGGGTGGGGAGGGACGGAGAGGGCCGCGCCGAGCGGAGGGAAGGGTTAAAGGGGCCGTGCCCATGACCGCCAGGAGGACCCAGGAAGCAATCGGAGAAGGGAATGAAAAGAGGCACGAGTTTTTGCGTTCGCTGGGGGTCACTGACGGTGGGGTGGGAACCCGGAAGACCGGTCCGTCCGGTCCACTTTGAATGCAAGTGGGCAAAGGTGCGCTGGCCACGTGATAGAAGGGCCGACGCGGGGTCGGGTGGCTTGGTGAAGGACCAAAAAGGACCTGGAGCCGATCCGACTCGCCCCTGAGTAAAGCCGAGGGAACGGACAAAGGGTGGCCACGCCGTGTCCTAAAGGCGCGAGAAACCAGTCGAGCACGCGGTCACGTACCCTCACCCCTGACCCCTCCCGATGCAACCGCCAGAGCCGGCAACATTTGCCACAACTTTGGGCTGGAGGAGGCGGATAGGGAAAGTGGCCTGAAATCCACTAAAGCCAAATGCGAAGCATCGTTATTCAGTAAAGTTCATGGTCCGCAAGTAAAGAGCTGGACCACGCTAGTATTTCCTACGGGACGGATACTCGGAGTATTCCAGAAACTCGAGCGGACTCGAAAAATATTAGATCTATTCAAGTTTTTCTCCATCAAGGAATAAGTGAAGTCCGAATCCTTTCCCCTAGGTTGAGCCTCAAGTACTCCAAATGGTCAAAAAACAACTACATCATTTTAGAGGCACAACGCACGAACGCATAGTTCTAATGCAAGACTTATAAAACATTGTAAAAAATTGACAATCCCTTATCTCTCAATACCTTTTACTGCAATTATTCTACTTGAACAACTAATTTTAATACTTATGAAGAAATTTTGTATTTCGAAATTCCTAGTATCGCTCCAACATTATCACGAAAGTTACCAAAAAATTAGTAAGCATATTAATTTTAGGCATTTAATATTAAGTACGTAAAATGTTGAAAAGCTAACATAATCATTTAAAAATCATATAAATCAGTCCGAATGTTTGTATCAAGTGTAGACCTCACACCGAGTTAGGTCCTATCAAGTTCTACACATAGTAATGGGGAACCAATTCTTTTCCATGTGCCACCGTTTGGTCTTCCACTGTGTCCTAGTAGTCAGAAAATCAATCTCAACTCTTGGATTTTAGATGACGTAGTCCAAATCATTTGTGCCCAGGATTTCCGAACATAACGACCATAATCCATAGGCTACCACGCTGATAATAGTTTAATAAAGAGCCGAAATATTAGTCAGCATTTCGAGTAACTAAGGGATCAAATTCTTGACGATTACCAATAGAAGAAGTTCAACCCTTCCTCACGACCCTAACTGCGCCACTTGCCCCTTTTTGGTTTTAGCCTCAAACATGAGCTCCAAAAATATGTAGGTTTGTCTTAAAATTATAACGTAGTTCCATTTCTATAAAGTTTTAGAATTATCTAACTAATATATAAATAGCAAGATTTAAAAAAAATTCTCTAACGACTAAGGATAGTCAAAAGGGTAGTCAAAAGTGATTTAACGACTCAAATTAAATCGATCTCTGATCCCGCACATTTATTTTGCGAAATAACTTCGCCCCACTATGAAGTTATACGAAATCCGCGTGAGCAAAAAAAGAGTTTCAGATCCAATTTATTACCCAATTTAGATATTACTGCGGTGACTTGTGCTTTTTAAAAGAGTATTTATTTCCATATTATTCTCCCGTGGTTCCACTAGGTTATCCAAAAATCGGTCAATGGGTACTTTACTTTAAAGATCCTCATTATGCAATACGATTATTGGCACGTCACTTATTGTTCTCGCGATATAAATGACACCGCATTAGTTAAACTGAAAATAATAAAAATTAAAAAGTTTATCGTAATATCAATGATTGCGTACAAGCTGTTACAAATTTTGGTTCATTTAAGTCATTATTTGTGACAGATTTTAACGAAGAAATTTCATTAAATTGCTTTAGAAAAAATATTGGTATTTTAAAAAAGAATGATATGTTTACAAAATGTTCCGCACACACAATGAGATCATTTAAAAAAGTAACGAGTTGGTTTTATCCGATCACATTGATTAGTTGTCATTTTTCTTTATTTTTCTTACAAATTGAGTTTGAAATTAGGATTAAATGTTATTTTATAGCGGTAGAAAATGGCAATTTATTATGGCGATCCTTGGCGCAAGGAAATTGCGTTGCGCCATATGCGGCGAGACTACATTTCAGACGACATCCATTATAAATAAATTTGAATTAATATCAGTGCGGTGAATTGCAATATATATTTTCCATTTATTATTTTATATTCGCAATAACAACGTGCGCGAGCATAAAGCATAAATAAAACCGCAAAGTGGAAGTAATTCATATTTGAAAGCAAATGGGAACAGTATTTTTCTTGGAATCCACGCGCAATGTTGAAATAATATTTCCACCTGGTGTTTCTAGCTGTTTACATTGCAAATGAAGGGTAAATAATGTTATTTACATAAGTTTTTACCGATTCAGGATCTAATTGCAACATTACTCGAAATGCAATTTAATACGGTTGGACCGAACTTGGCAACATACAAAATGTGGATTTATTTTAAACATGTATTAACCCTCCTCGTAATTATGACAAACTAAAAATAAACTGTACTTTACACCTCATCATAATTTACCTTTGATCGTTAATTAAACACCTCTGCGCAAACCTTCGGGTTTTTTCATCATATTTATAAGATTGCTATTTGTAGCTCATAATAAAAAAGGAAGAAAAATGAAGGTTATTACCAAGTAATCACTTTAGAAAAATGCAGTTCATGGTGGCTAAAACAGTTCAGTTTAAACACCCATGAAAGAGAATAATCATAGGAAAATGTTGAAATTAGGGTCTAAAACCTCGAAAAAATCCAAAACACATATGCGTCAATTTAGCTAGACGAGACGTATTATCAGAATTGATGTCGAATGCCGTATCCAGGGAAACATTGACCAGTGAGAAGGATTTTTCATTCTTATAAAATTGCTTCTTTACACTTGATAAAGTCAGCCGCGTGGCATAATAAATTCAATGAGGCAAATGATAAGATTTCGTGTTCTACGAAATAAGTGAAATTACTCATTTCATACAAATATATGCCTCCGCCTTCTTTCAACCACTTAAACGTTTTTTTCCACGAACAACCCACAAGCATCAAATAAAAAGTGATCAGACAAACGTATGTGGATAAATAATATCTCAAACAAATTTATAGAATACGATTAAATATCAAAGAAAAGAGTACATTCATACTCTGATGGATGATTACCTCTTGAAAGCTATTATCAAATTAACTTGAATTAAATTAGAGCCAATCGTTAACATACTCCATCTCATTCACTACAACCTTGACGCGGTGGAAAGGTTTGTGCGTTCTGATGACCATAAAACTGCTAGCTTTGATTGATAATTATTGCTCCTGGTAGGGTCACCCATGCCAGATAGGTCGAATGTTAGGAGCCAGACGAAAGGTAGTCCACGCAGCGTCTGTTCCTCACTGAGGCGGCTGTAAAGGCGTCTGACCCCAGTGAGCCGGCCATTGAGGGATGGTGTCACGATAAAGCACTTCTGAGGAAGGCAGCGGGGAACTAGCTCAATTATTTATATTAAAAAATGGTGATGGACAAAAGTATAGAGATGAGTGTTGGCAACTACAGGACTCGGCCCTCTGGGCACGTGTGTCATACCCGGCAGCGGGAGACGCAAGGCTTCCGGGGTCGTTATTTCACGAAATTCTTGCAAAGCATTACAGAAACAGGAGAGAAGATGATGCAGAAGAGGAACGACCAGTTGGAATAGGGATTTAGAATGTCAGCACAATGCTGCGGACAAGGTATTCAAAACATATAAAGCGGGTGATGGAGAGAGGATATACAGATATTGTAATGTTGGGCGAGGTGAAATGGAAGGATAGTGTGGATTATTGTAGCGGTAATTATAGGATAATATATAGCAAAATGAAAGAGAGCCAGCGAGGGGCGACAGTAGTTGTGAACATAAAGGTGGAAAAAAGGGTAGTAAACATACAGGTAGTACAGCAGGTGAGTGACGTAGATTGGGATAGCTTATGACCCGCGGACTATCTTCGTTTGGCTCCTACTCTTAGCTTCGTCATACTTGTTTGCGAGGTACAGAGTATAAATTAAATTAAATTCAAATATTATATTTCAATTTTTTAGTACGATGCAAGCCACCGCTAGGTCTTGTGGCAGGGGGTGAATACACACCAGATTAATTTTTACCCGAATATTTTTACCCCAACCGCAGTCGAACAATGTTAGTCTGATCCCTTATCGCTCGTGAAAAAAATGACATCGCAAATATCTGTTCTACACTTGATGTCTCTCATTTTATTGACATGATCTCACCTACCGTAGTACGATGGGGGTATCGCCGGGCAAAACCCGAAACCAGCGACATGACACGAGGAGGCCACCTACCAGCGCTATCAAACATTAGTCGCGGGACTTCCTAATCAACTCCCGCCGCCCCAAGACTACTCCGTCGTTCGGGCAATGACCTTCGGCTGCCTTTTGTACCTGGGCCTAGCCTCATAAGCTCGGGTGTCTGAGTGTCGGTACCTTGTCCTTTCCTAGACTATGCTAGGAAGACATCCTTCCAATTTATGCAAGAGATTTAATCTGTAATTTAACCCTCGCTCCTTGAGTGATTCCCAGCCTAGCTCCTCTAATATTTTGGATACACTAATAGGTTTATCATAAAGTTTTACTAATCTAACTACTCTACGCTGCACGCGATCCAATCACTGCAATCAATCCAATTTCACGAGGATCCTAGCAGCATATTCTGAATGAGGCCTAACCAGCGAAAGATAACATTTCTCTTCGGCCTTTTCATCATATTTACCAGATTCTTTTGTAATAAATTCTAATTCCTTATTAGCTTTTCCACATATTCCCCATATATGTTTCACCCAGGAGAGGTCGTGAGTCAGGGTAACGCATAAGTATTTATTCGGGTCGACACATTCCATTTCGGTGTCCTCAATGCAGCAGGCATTCTGGAGGGAATTGCTCTTTTTCCAAAAATTCATCACACCACGCACTTTGCTTCGCTTCGCAAATGCTTTCGGATTCTCTTTGAAATTTTCCATTAATCTTTTCCTTTTTAATTCACTTAATGCTTTCTGAAATTCCTTTTTGCCATTCGCCCTAGATATCTTGTAATCAATGGTGATCTCATTCCTTTTGTTGTTAGAGATATCATCCATAATATTTTTCAAATTGGAGAAATATATCCTTTGACGTCGCAATGCTTTTCTAACATCCGAGTTGTACCATTTAAATTCCGTGTTATCTTTTATGAATTTACTGGGAATGAACTTGTTGACTGCTGAGCGCATAATTTGAAGGAAGTGATTCCACGTATCCCTAGTATTTTGGTGATTACTAACTTTCTTAAAATTTTCAAATTGACTCTGTGGTACGCATTTTAGGCCATTACAGTCCCCTTCTTTAAACAAGTAAATTTTTCTCTTACGCTTCTTATTTTTGACCCGATATGGCGAAAACTTAGCATTTAATACCCTGCTGTCATTAATCCCTTTTATAGTTTCACTCGCTATCGATAAAGACTTCTTTTCTTCTTTGCAATAGATAGAGTTTCTATAGCTATAGCTATACACTTTTTCGGGTATGTTTGTTGCTAACAATCAAGAATATAATCGCCCCTATTTGGTGAATTTACAAGTTGATGCAAGGAATTCAATAGCGATTCGTAGGTATCTTTGTCGTAAACCCCCGTTTTCAAACTTAATAGCTTCAATCAATATATAGGACATTGAAATCTCCCCCAATTATAACGTCGCGATCATTGTGGTGAGATAACCTTTAATTTGTTGATCTAATTCTAGTATTGAATTATCTTTGTCGTCCAACAAATTGAGCAATGGGAATATAAAATGTCCATACGGAACTGCTAGAAAAAAGCGGACAAAAAAGTTTTCATGATTTAATTCGTAGTTTTTATGAGGAAGGAATTTGGCCGGCAGATTTCGTTAGGTCAGTGTTAGTTCCTATTCCAAAAAAGTGGAAAGGCATCCGAAATTTTGACATCACACTAAACAAAAGCGATACTTATAATTATCAAAAAGATGATGGAAAGAAGTTCATATGACTACTTAGAAGATGACCAGTTTGGGCTAAGGAAGGTGATGGTTACACGTGATGTCATAGCAGAAATGGGGTCACTAATAGAAAGAAACATCAAGAATAATCAGGATCTATTAGGTTTTTTTCGATTTCGAGAATGCGTTTGAGATTCTAAATTAGGTGATATTAATGGATGTTTTACAGAAGTTAGGAGTTGATGGGTGAGATAGGCGTCATCCGCAACCAGTACGTCTCAGGATGCCTAAAGCCTGCGGCGGGTTCTCCATCCGCCATAGGTATCGACACTGGGATGAGCCGAGTGACAGTGTGTGCAAAATATATATATGTATATATTCCATTCATTATTTGATATTCGCAATAATCACATGCCCGAGCAGAAAGCATACATAGAATCGCAAAATGGAAGCAATGCATATTTGAAAACAAATTGAAACCGTTTTTTTCACTGTAACAAATATTTTGGGCAGGGAGTCCGTGAACATCCAATAACCAACGTAAATGGTAGACTATCAATAATAATAAATAAAATACTATTATTGATGAATATAATACTATATATTGATGAAGTAATAACGGACGAGTTTTGGTCACCACTGCAAAAGTTTAAGGTGAATGATTTATTTTTTCACGTTGTTAGTCTCAAGGAAATAACGGACGAGTCGTGGTCACCACTGCAAAAGTGTAGTGAATAATTCCTTTTTTCACCTTAATAGTCTCAAAGTTCATTTTTTTTATTTAATAAAGTTATTTAAACTTAAATTTACGCGAAATCTGAAGTAAGAATCCTTCCGTCATAAAAATAAGTCTTTCGAGTGGAAAATTACTAATTACTTACTCGCATTCAAATGCTACCTGAGGAATCAGGACGATGTAAGGACAGAACATTAAGTGATAAGAGCCGTGGCTCATCCAATTCTTCCTAGAATAAGAGGGATTCATTCCTTTTGGATCGCGGGCGATTAAAAGATATGACGGAGAGCGAACACGGCGATCCCGAAATAGGGTTTCTTCTTGTTTCCTTCCAAGTGGTGGAACCCAAAATACGGCAACCGGTAGCAGATGATGAGTAAGGAGGCCGTTAAAGGGGAAATGACGCCAAGCCCCACCATTCTGTTCATTGCGCGATCCGATTGAAACCTTAAAGCTTTCGCTTCGAACCGCTAACATCTGCAGGATACTAAAACACGGTAAACTACAAGTTGGTGTCGGAAGTGTCCCGATCACCCATAAGTTACGCAGGTCATATTTTGTAGTCATCGACTCAATGACTCGACCGCATCAACTCCCATTGATTATTTCTACTTTTTTTAACTATGTAAGAAGATTAAAGGTCTTGGAATCTCTTCAAGAATTAACACTCCGATAAAATTTGCCAAAAAACACTGCAGACAAAAAAATAAACTTCACTGCCGAAATAACTTCCAATAAAATAAGAATTATCAGTCAATCGATCGCTAAAAAGAGTGCATTCTTCATATTAACATTATCTATCGGTCACGGTAGGGTTTGGATAGGCCCATGGATTCAGCCCCGCTAAACTTTTAAGTCCCGCGTAACACAACAACAAATCCCCTGACATTCGACACTACAATCACGGATTTTTCAAATTCAAAAAATTTCCATTTCCCTTCATGTCGTTCCAAATGCCTTATATTATCCTTCCTCTTCTTCGCTTACCCCTCTATCACAGTCTTCAATACTCCTTTGCCTCAAAAACTTATTCTACCTTTGAATTCATTCAGGCAACCTTCCCTCTTATCGTGCCATCCCTGGCCTTTCCATTGTTTTCCTTACGCCCGCCTTATTTTTTCCATTCTCCTTATTGACTAATAAATTACAATGGTATCTCCTGAACGTTCCTCATCCATGGTCTAATTTATTATAATTAAATGTAAATAGACTATAGTTTTGGCCAGTGGAAAGAGAACTTTAAAGATTTTGCTATCCTATATAGACAAGAAAAAGAATGAATTATTCTCGGAAAGAATCAATTTAGAATAGGAAAGAATAAATTTTAATACCCTTGAAATAATGTGATTTACAAACACTTAATTTTGATTCATGCTTTCGACTTATTCCGACTTCATAGGAGATGTAATCGTGTCCGACAGTTCCCATACATTTTCACTAAATTCTATAAATTAAATTTAGTTTGTCAATTGTACGTAGTCAGCATTCTTCCCAAAAAATGTAATCCTCCCATTATTAAATTTGCTATCAGCACTTGATTTCATACCGAGTTTGTCAAAATCATTGCATAAAAACTCCTCCAGGTCATTTACTTACTGGAAACTATATTAATTAAGAAAAATACTACGATTTAAAAACAGGATCTGTAAGCACCGGTTCGTCCAACAAAACTCTTGGAGAAATTTTCCTTTGGAAGGCGAGCCGAGCTCTTTTCCTACCTTTGTTGCATTTTTTTTGGTTTACCGAAATCGATCATTAGGCGAAATTCTAATAGAAATAAATGGCCCAAAAGTGCAAAATTTGCTATCGATCATTTCCGATACTAGAACACAAAAATTGAAAATGAAGGATGATAAATCATCTGATCAATTCTACCGGGGACTCTAACTTCCTTCGACCTTAGTTATCATTTTTATGTCATTTCTATGGCGTTCTGGCATACTTTCGGCATAAATATGGCAAAACATATCCATTCCAAATAAATTTCATCAGGCTAAATTTACCACCCTTCGTGATTCGTGCTTCAATTGAGTAAATATAGGTATGGCATGTATTCACCTCCATTCTAATATCCTCGTGCTGCCCAACCTACCGAAAGGAAAGAACCGAAATCAGAACCAGATCTCAGCATTAGAAATTGGGCGGAGCCTGGTGTTTCTTTCTCGTTCGTCGTTCCTTCTCCCCTTCAAAAACTCCCCTTTTTCTTCGCCGGGAAAAAGAAACTCCCTTCCATTTCAGTCAGCCACCGCCCTCCTCTCTTCCCCCTACGACACACCCCTCCCAGAAATCCTCCTCAACCCACACCCTCCCTTGCCCTGGCAGTTTCATTTCTTCTCCGCCATATCGAACTTAATTCGAAAGAGAAAGAATAGGGCGCGCCAGAGTCAAAAGGGGGAGTGGAAATGGACGGCGGGAGGGGAAGGGAGAGTCTGCAGATGGGCAGGGTCTTTGAGGGGGGAGGGGATGACGCGCAGATTGGCGGGGGGAGGGGTGCTGGGTTCTTCCGCAAGGGTTGCGAGAGAGGGTGGGTTACAACGGGGCATAGTGAGGGAAGTGGGCGGGGGGGAGGGGAGATATTCGTCCTTTGACGGATCACCCCTTCCCCACACTCACCCCTCCCATTCGAACCGTCCGTCTCACCTCCCCCCCCTTCTCCCCCGCCTCCATCCCTCATATTTCTCCAACCCCTCCCCTCCCTGCCCCCCTCCCGACACTCCATCTTCTGAACCCATCTAAGCAGCCACGCCTCGCCATTACGAATCTTTTTTATTGATTCGCGGAGAAACCGAGTTGAAATAAGGAATGGAGAAGGGTGGTTGGGGGTGGGGGAATAATGAAGGGGTACTACGGTGGCGAGGCGAGATGCGGGGAAGGACGAATTAGGGGCACTGAGAGGGGGGAGGGGAGGAGGCGAGCCGAGGTAGAAGACGGTGAGAAGAAAAGTGGAGGAGGAGATGGATAAGTTTGCAGTTAGAGGAACTGAAGGAGTAAGGCTCTTCCACCCGGCCATTCTACGGGTCATTTCCCTCTCGGGCCGATGGTCACACAAGCGAGGGAAGAGTCACCAGTCTCGGACACCAGAGCGCGATTTCCTACGAGAGACAAGCCTTTTCCACTCCACAATAGCTCCCCCGCGTCTTTGTTAATAAGGATTAAGTCTTCGAACAGATGCACAGTTCCAAACTGTACAAAACGCGAAATCTGCATTTAAAATAATTTCATTAACAATCAAAATACTCTGCATCCACCATTTCTACTCCCTATAAATTTCTCCCAAAAACCCCCTCGCCTCACATCACATGCTTAGAACTTACTCATTTGCTTTATTTTCTATCAATTATACTTTTTCCATACGTCACCATACCCACATTTCAAAAGCTTCCACATCTACGGCTATCGTCTTAAAAAACGACCTAGTTTCCACACCGTGTAACAGCGCTTTCCTCATCAAAGGTTTCACTATTCTCAACATCCTTGCTCAACGTTCCTGTCACCATCTCCTTCCTCATAAAAACCTCATCAGACGAACGCTAAAGCAACACAATCCGACAGCGCAATTTTCACGGTCGATTCTGAGGGATGAATCGATTCTAGTGGCATATAATAAGTTTATCCACTCAACGAAATTACAATCCCAAAATTCATTGCGGGTTCATTGATCCGTTTCATAATATCGAATTCAAATAGAGCGGAAACAGGCATGGAATCGGTCCGTATGAAGAAAGTTACGGGTGCGCATTTCAGATGATTCATTTGGACAAAGCAGATGTCTCGATGCCCCCTTAGAATCGATGTGATACCGTAAGGAAACTGAATCGGATAAAATCCTAATCTCACTAATTAAAATAACCTTCCTCCTTATGAATCCAATCAGAACCATCTATATTTAGGTACAAATGGAATGCATATATTACATTAAGTAATGCATATATGATATTATTATTAAGTAATATACCGGTTAAGGTGGGTTTTGGATAGACACAACTACCAAATAAATATTTTTTTACTCCTAAAAAAACGCAGTCCAGCAACCTACTCTACATCAAGTCCCTCTTCATCTCTGTGTACTTTCTTCCTCCCTTCAGCCCGACCAACATCCCTATCCTGTTCCTATCATTTCCTCGTTTGCCTAACATTCTCCCCTATATTACAGTCTTCAACATCCCACTGCCGATCAATACGCCCTTCATCCATGTTTCCTGCCTCCTTAGGATTTCTTCCGACAAACCCCTCTCCTCGCTCACCATACCTAGTACTTCCTCATTTGTTTTCCTCTCGGTCCATTTCACTTTCTTCACACCTACATTTTAAAAGCCTCCAACCTACGGCTATCTTCCTGCTTCAGGGGCCACGTTTCCGCGCCGGACATAACTACGCTCCGTATCAAAGTTTTGACAGGCCTTTTCTTAACATCCTTACTCAACGTCCCTGTCATCAACTCCCTCCTCCTTTTGAAAGCCTCTTTGCCTAACACAATTCTTCCCCTTACGTCCCTACTACTTCGACCGTGTTGGTCCAAAACACTTCCGAGATACGTAAACTGTTCTACCTGCTCTAGTTATTGCCCTCCTATTTTAATGTTTGGCTTAGCCTTTTTCTTTCTGGAAAATCGCATAATCTTTTTTTATTAATATCTATTCTCATCCCATATCTGTCGCACTGAATTTCCAATTCACTCAGCAATGCTTGCAACCCCTTGACTGACTGACAAACTAAAGCGTGGTCATCAGCAAACCTAACTGATTTTACGTATTCCCCTCCGACTTTCATTCCTACCTCCAGCTCTTCCCATGCCTCTCTAATCTTTTCCTCCACTTACACGTTGAGCAACACAAATGATAATGGAACTCAACCCTGACTTACACCTCTTCCTAACACTGCCCATCCGGACTCCCCGTTTCCCACCCGCACCTGAGCAGTCTGAGACATGTACAGGTTACGGATTAGCCTCATGTCCCTCCAATCTATTCCTATTTTCTGCAATATACTCATTAGATTTTTCCAATTCACTCTATCAAACGCCTTTTCGAAATCTACGAAACAGGCAAATACGTCCTGATTGTCTTCTATATTCCTCTCGATTAGTGATCTCATTACTACAATGGCATCGCGCGTACCTCTCCCCTTCCTAAACCCAAACTGATTATCCATTAAGTAATCATTTTTCCTACTCTCTAATCTTTTGTTGATGATCCCGAGAACAACTTTACCCGCGTGAGATATCAAACTCATTGTCCTGTAGTCCTCACACGATGTAGCCTGTATATGGATAGTACGGAATTAAAAAAATAAGTGTTTGAAATTACTTATTGAAAACCTAAATCTCCTTTAATTAACTTAAGCATCTGTGAACCCCGAATCTGGGATAATAATTTAATGGCTAACACGTGGGCATCACATACTGTGAAAATATTCTTTATCGTAGTTTCTGGGTTTTTCTCCAACAGTAGAAGTATCATATCAAAACAAATTATATCATTGGGATAATAGAATGTATATAATACGAATCCTTTTCCTTGGAGAGCAATCGACCCAGCTAACGAAAGCATTCTGCAGTTGTTTGCAATTTGTTATACTGTTAAATCCAACCGTAACCGCCATTCTTTAGATGAGAATAGACAACATTAAGATACGCAGTCCTTCATTCAAAAAACATTGCTTAAAATTATTTATCAGAATTAATTTAAGACTAAAGTAAATAAGGGACATTCTGAGCACTCCACGCCATTGCACGTTGTCCATTATGCTTTTTTTTATTTTTATCAGCATTATTAATGTAGTCATCCTATGTTTTTACCAATTTAAACGCATTAGACTTAAAAGATGTAAAAAAATGTCAAATTTCCTTAAACAAAGGTTAGACTGGAGACAGCTTCCTCTTCATCAGAACAGGTCGGAGGTTCTTTGCATAAATATATGATATATAATATGATATATGATGATATATGGTGATATATGATATCATATATATAATATATGTTAATGCTCGTTGAAGATAGAATCTACGTAAGAAGATTCTACGGAATCCGGGGGTAAATATTAATTTTTTCACTTTTCCCTTCCTTTATATTGCACATATTGCCATATAACTAAGGGCACTCTAGGGTACTTCCTCTTGGGAATGTAGTAAGCGTAATCGGGTATTTAAATATAACCGCTTCGAGGAAAGAATTCTAAGAAATTCAATGCATAGTAATAATAGGCGCAGCATGGTTTTAATCAATCAAAATGTCTAATTAGACGAATACACCCTTCTGTCATGAAGCTTTTGATATGATATATTATCCTTTTTTTAAACAATTACTAAGGTGCTACCGCATACCACCACCATCCGTAGCCTCATTTGTCCATTAGAGTCCGAAATTTCTAAACAGGTAATATTCAATGACATCTGTCGAAGAAAAAGCATCTTAGCAACAACTAGGCTGAAGCAAAAGACATTCTATATATTAATTTAATGCTGGGATGAATGAGATAAAATATTGTGGTTTGAATTGGTGGAGAGTAAAGGCAATATGCCGCGATGAAATTTTCTAGAGTAAAGGGATACACATAGAAAGGAATTAAATTCAGAGCTTGAAAACGCGTTGCGATATCTCGCGCATTATTTTCCTCCTCACGGAATAAAAGCGAACCCCAGGAACGAACTTGAATCCCAAGTCCCGAACGGTCTCAATTGGCAATAATATCCAAATCCCTTATCAAGAGAGGTTCCCAAGACTATTTCCTTGCCTCAAGCTACGTTAGCTTTGTCGTAATATAAAAACCACAGCCACCATTCAAAACGGCATTAACCTAAAAAAATAAGCGCCTGGAGGTAAAAACCCTGGGTTGTAGCTCCTTCGTTATTCGCGCATTGTCCGACTTAATTGTGTTCGAGCTGGGTATGGCAAAATAAAGTCCACGCGCACAAAATATTTTTTTTTTCGCTCCTTTTCCAAATCGTAATGTAGAGATGAAATAAAACTGCGGGAAGATTTCCCCGTACTCCTCCGTCTGGGTAAGATAGATCATCTTTTGTTTTTTGTCCCCGGAACAGGGCAACGGTGCGCGACACCATCCTCCCCCGGAAGGAGACGGAAGCGAGGCCAGGAAGATCTCTGGTGGCGGCTCGGAGAAACAGATGAAGAGGGTGGGAGAGGGGGCAAAGGATGAGAAAGAGGAGGAAGTGGAGAGGGGAGCCCGCAGCCTTCCTTTGTTTGATCCAACACTCGTTATTTTCGCCTCGTCTTTGTTTTTCGGCTCCCTGGAAACGGAAAGTTCTCCCGGATTGGAGTGAGGGGGGATGTACTGAAGACCTTTCCTAAGCTGGACTGCGACAGAGACTTAAGTAACCATGGCAACGGGGGAAATTCTCATCCCCATCCACGGCTGCACATGGGCGAAAACCTTAATATGACCTTTTAATCGGAGTAAGGACTTTGGTCATGGTAAGGATTGGTCATAGCAAAAACATTCGAGTGGTAACGACCGATTGCTTGAATGTCAATACATACATATACATAATGCCTGTACATTTTCAAAACTTAATTCCTTGCGAATTCAGCGATCTGCGCCGCAATGCATAGGGCCCTCCATCCCTTCAATTCCCACTACCCTTAATATAGAAACGTGATTATTTGAATGTCTCCAATTTGCATCCCCGGATTAGTCTTGTGAGTTATGCCCCCGCGTGCTAAACCAGTCACAAGTTCGAACCCCGCGTTGAGCGTAGGTTCGTACTCTGGGAATCCGGATGTCAAGCGATTGGCTATCGAAATCCCAAGCGGTATGTACCGCCGCAAGAAAAATATTTAAAATTAAAGTTAAATTAAAACTGGCTTGTTTGAATTCTCTAAAAACATAACATGTATTGAGTAGTAACGAAAGCGAAATTACGCATGCCTATCTGTCCCACCTCTTAGTAAACTCAAACAGAATTTTTTTAACACTTCTACATCGCTGCCACATAATCCTTGGACTCCCTTCAAACTTAAATTATAAAGGTCGGCGATTCTAACCAGTTCTATCAATTCTATTGCCTTTTTCAATGTGTAGCTTTTCAGTTGAATCAAGCTCTCATATCCAACTGCTATTTCTAACAATATTTTTATTTTGGAGAAAACACTACCACATAAGCTTTATTGTCCTCTGAGAACGGAATAGTATTCAAGCCGATTCCTTCAAAACAAATTTTACTCTTCCAGAAAAAGTGTTCCGATTTATTTCAATGCTAGGATTCTCTTTTACCTCAAGGAGAAGTACTCGTAACTGCAATTGGTGGAATCGGTGGAATAGTGAAAAATTAGCCAAGAAAGAAGTAAAATAAATTCCTCTGTAAGTTAAAATTATCAGTCCTTAAATCATTGGAGATATTCTGCATTAAAAATTTCAAATGCCAAGACGGTATTAAGTATTCCTAAGTGCTCACCTTGAGCTTCTTGGAAAAAAATCAGCTATCCCTCCCATGTATCCTTACGTTTTAAGTTTACTGAATAGCGCCCCAATCTTGGTGTCATTAAGGCAAAAATAGATTTTTCACATTTTAAAAACTAGGTATAATCTAGCGTTCAACATTTTTCATCCAACGTCATTGTAATAGAGACACAATTTAGACATCGACAGCCATTTCAAAAAAAATCATGACGAATGTCGATTTACAAAAGTATGAAGAGGTTACAGTTTCGAAGAAAACTCTTTGGTAGCTGTCTCCTTCGCATATTTTTTTAATTGAAAATATCGACCTGACTTCAATAATCTCCGGTTAAAACCCACCAGTCTCCCTGACTGCCTGTGGAAAAAAAGTTCACTCGCTTGAAACGAGATTGGAGGAGCAATATCCTTGCACGTGCATGATGGAAAAAAATATTTAACTTCAAATCACTCAAGATGAAAACGTCAAATCTTCTTCCATACAATATCTTTATGCCTGAATTTGTTTTAATCCTAATTTATTAAGCCATAAGCCGTTCGAATCAGCAGGCGACCTTGAAGTTTGACTGAACAGAAAAAGGCAGCTACATATCGCTGGGAAAATTACGTTATAAAATGCGACAAACATTAACAGGAAAACATATAGTACAAACAATTTAACGAGTGAAAATATTTATGCAATAACAATATTTTATGTGTGTACTTAATGATTATCTAATTGTATATTTTTATATTTCTTTAATCTGCAACTGATTGCCAAAACAAGGTAGGAAGGGTAAATGCGGAGCATTTTGAATGGCAAAGAGCCGAAGCGTTGAAAACTAATGTGCAATTTAACATCATCATTTTCCACTCTAATGCTTTAACGGAAGAAAATTAGCTCACGAACAATGCCCCGAATGGCCAAGTAGCTGTACTAGAGTTTTCTTAAGTCACTTATTCAACAAAATAATTTATATAAAACTGGTCTTCGTCATAATTTTCCAACCAGGCATTTTGAGAACCCTATTTCATGACTACCACTAATGTAGTGTCACAGATAAAGTGTGAGCCATGTTAATAGCAAGTTCGAATTTGATTGCATAATTATTTCAGCAAACATTTCATATAACTGGGAAATAAAATGGGACATTTTTTATTCAGAAATCAAGCTCATGCATTCTCTGCCCTTTGACATTTCGAAATGAACTTTGAGCGACAATACTAAATTCCGTTTAATGGCTTACATTTGCTAAATGATTTATGCAAGGATATTAAAATCGCTGCCAGAGTGAATCGAAAGTTGAATGAAAAAAAATGAACAAAAAGAATATCCAATATGTCCGCAGTGCATGTCGGCAACCTGTTACGAATTCATTCGGTATCGACACAAGCATATTTCATCAAATGGTCCATTGAATTTACATCTAAGAACACCAAAGAATTATTAATTCTAAGATTACTATTTATTTTGACTCATGCAAACAAATTTAATGCCATTTGGCTTAACCTTCAATTTTTTTTCTCGTTAACTTAATGTTCGTTGATTTTTTTCGGAAAAGGCTTAAGTAATAATGAAATTAGAAATTTAGGTTCGATCATCATAGACAGCACACAAATAGGAATTAACAAATAGACTTGTGAATACCAACAAATAAAATCATCACTTAACCTGATCTTTAGAAATAAATTAAAGATTTATTCAGACGAAAAAATGAGCCCAAGACAAACGGGATTTCTGAGAAAAATAAATCCAACAAATCTCACAAAGTGAATGAAATATTCCTGTTCCTATTGACACTGGAAGCAAGAAAATAATCTAATATAAAATACTCAAAATAGTGACTTGGGAAGAATTGTGTTAGGTAAAGAAGTCTCAACAAGGAGAGGGTTGATGACAGAGACGTTGAGCAGAGATGCTGGGAAATTACTTGAAATGGAGCATGATATAGCATGGATTAGGATCGTTGAAGCAAGATGATAGACGTGGATCGGAGTCATATAAGACGTGTATTTGAAGACGGACGAAAAAATGGATGGAAAAGAAAAAAATCGAAGAAGTACGAGGCATAGTGTGGGAGGAGATAGAATTGTTGATAGAAATATGAAGGAGGCTGAAATGACGGATGCAGAGAATTTAAATCGGGGATGGACTGTAGAAGACTGATAGTAGCGAGAACCTAATGCAAGCGAGGACGGGCTAGGAAAAGGATAGGCATATTGAATAAAGTGAAGGGAAACTTATACAGAATTGGATAAGGGTTTTGTTTTGTAAGAAGATGCTGTATTTTAGGGTCTCGGGGTATTATTGGGTGAGGCTAAGAAATGTAGTGGAGTTTAACCCGTGTCCATCCAAAATCTATCTTAAACGGTAGACTACCAAAGAATACCCCGGTATAAGAGCGATTTTTCAGTCAAATCTCAAATTTCAGCAAGTATCGATTTATGTGTTATTACTCTAGCATTCTCCTCGCCTCATTTTATTACTGTGAAACGTTTTATTAACGGTGCATCCATAATAATCATAAAATAGACCAAATTAATCGTAATAATAAATGAATTTATAGATAAATTATAATTAATGGTACAATGAAAAATTTAAAAATCAAAAATACTTTTCCGATGGCACATCCTCAGCAGATATTGTTAATATTTATCTAGACTATTATTAATTTCTTGGAATGCATCCTTAATACATACAGTTCTCTTGGCACGCTATCAATTATACATATGACTATAGTTAAAGGTTCTAACATACAGGCCTCGCACGCTAATGAAAATGAGATCTATCATGCTAAAATGTAGCTTTCCATTCGGACAAACGCACAAATGTACTTCACGGTTTTCCATCGAAAATGGCACTATGGTTCTACCGTGGGGGGGGGGAGGATGAATGATGTGATGGGAAGCCAGAAATCAAGACATTACAAAAATAGGAGACATCCTACACGTTTTCAGGCAAATCCGAAGTTGAACCATTTCCTCCAGTGCAACAAACGTCAAATAAGAGAAAAAGGATACTACCTTCTTCAGAGCTACAAATGATCTAAAAGGAAACTAATAAGAAGAAGATATTACCATCGTTCAATACGATATAACCGAGGAAAACTAAAATATTTCACTCTAAGTGTCAAATTTCGAAATTATTCGCGTTGGTTTTAAGATTCCATTCAGGCTTGAAATCATTTTTCCTTCAAAGATAATGCCAATTGGCAATGACACGGACATGTATATATGCGCAAAGATAAAATGTTTCTGGTCATGTTTTTATCGCGTTCCCGGCAGGTAATGCAGCGCTTGGACTCTCCGCTAAATGCCACCCAAGCGTCGAGAAAAAAATCTGAAAACGTGGTACTGCCTGCCACCTAGCGACAAATATCTGAACTTGGTCATATCCCGTAAATTCAAATTCCAAAAGATTCATAATGCTTACAAAAATGTTAATAAAGGCTTCTAAAATAGAGGGCGAGTTAAACAATGCATTATAATTTATAGTGGAAAAACTTCAGATGTATAATTAATGAATCATACAAACAAAGAAGCAAGGCCGTATAAAAATAGATAAAGTATGCCAACATAAGAGGTCCCTACACATTTTGTTCACGCTTGCAAGTAGAAAATAGATGCACGAAGCCAAATGGTAAAAAAAATAATCTACTTAAATTAATTCAGCATATTCCGTCGTACAGGCTATATATTCCACATTTAGGTAAACCAATTTTAAAGTATGAGACACAAAACTTAGGAAAAGCATCATGTTTCCCTTCTATATTTCTGCTATGTTATAAAAAAATGCACAAATTCTAAATATTTCTAAACTAATATTCCATGAAAAATTCATAAATAGCACAAGAGTTATTAAACTGAATGGTATTAAAAATTCTACTCCAATAGCTATGAATACATGTTAATTGTTACATTAATGCATTCATAACCAGTAGAATACTAATAATACTAATTGGTATTTTTATATCATACCAATAATAATCATTATTATTATTGGTATTCTACTGGTCGAGGTAGCTTTTGGATGAACAAATTAACTGCCACATTTCCAAACCTGAACTAGCATAATACAACATAACACCCCACACTGCAATAATCCTTCAAATCCACATACATTCCACCCTCCTTCATTCCATCCAAAATGCCTATACTTGGCTCCCTCTTTCTTGATTTTCACATTTTCTCCCTTCTATCACAATCTTCAACATCCCACTGCCAATCAAAATGCATCATCACTAAAATCATCCACCTTTCCTTAGTCTCATGAACTTCCACAATAATCTTCCCCTACCATGCCTAACACTTCTTCTTCCTTTCTGTCCATTTTACCTTTTAGATCCTTCTCCACACCCATATTCCAATACTTTCAATCCATGCCTATCATCTTACTTCAATGATTTAGTTTCCGTTCCATACAAAACCATGCTCCATAGCAAAATTTCACTCTTAATTTCTATTTCATATATACTCAAGGTTTTACCATCAATTCCCTCCTCTTTCTAAGAGTTTCATTGCCCAATGCAAGCCTTCCACTTATGTTCCTAGTATTTCAACCATATTCATCCAAAACACTGCCTGGATTTGTAAACTTTTCTACCTACTCTAGTTTTTGCCCTCCAATATCCATCTCCTCTCTCGGTATATTGAAAAACACAGGTGATAATAGACAGCCCTGTCTAACCCCCTGGACTACAACAGCCCAACCTTTTTCTCACAGCTGCCTCTGCAGTCTGCGACTTGTACAGATTTTGGATAATTCACCTATCCCTTCGGTATCCTAATCTTCATCAATGCATTCACTACGCTTTCCCAATTTACTCTGTCATCTCAAAATCCAACAAGAAAACAATACAACTCAGGGGTGTTTCACATTTCTTGCTTTCAGTAATCACATTACCGTTTCTTGTTACTAATGCCTCTACCTTTCCTCAATGCAAACTGAACACCACTAAGTAACCCTTAGCCCTCTTCTCCATTCATTTTTTGATATTTCTAAGTTATACATTTGTCATGTGCAAAATAAAACATAGTTTTTCTGTCTTAATATTCAGCTTGTATTGGGATGGCAATAATGACTGACTGTACAAAGTCATTTGATCTAAAATCTCCTCCTAAATTCCATGATTCAGCCCATAAGAACTCTTCCTTCCACATTTGCCTTAACTCTCAAGTTGTTCTGCAGACATGTCATCTATACCCACAAGCATAGTTCAATTCTATTTTCTTTAATGCATTTTCTATCAAGCAAATCAAGCATGTCTGGGTCTAAGCTATCCTCATCATATCCATTTTTCCATTTTTAAACTTAATGGCCTTATATCTCTATCAATATCTTGTTCTTATTTCTACTATTCCCCTTTCCTGCACCCCTACTTCTATTCACAATTTTCCTGTTTTATCTTTGATAAAGTAAATGGATTTTCCTTCCTTATTGACAGACATTTCTTTCTCCTTTCACCTATTTCACCCTCTCTAATTTCTCTACAATCTCACACTTTTCATTTTACCACACTTCAGCCCAATTAGCTTCTTGCCTTAGTTTGCTTAACTTTTTGTGCTTTCTTCTCACTAATTTTGGGTTCACATTCGTCCATTTCTTCTTTTATTTATCATTCTAATCATGTCTTCTGCAACCCATGACTTTCTAATTCTTTTCCTACAATTCCCACTGCTTCATTTTCATTTTTTTGCTTCCCTTTTTTTTAATATACCCATCTTTTTTCTCTATCTCCCAGCTGTCAGTTAGGATTTTATTCAATGCTACCTGGTATTACTCCCTTTTCATCACAAACAAAGCTTTGACTGACCATGCTCTTATACTTCTTCCCTTTATATCCTATTCAATATGACATTACACTTCAAAAGAACTAAATTGATCTACACTGTTATGCTAGAATAAGTAATGCAATTTGCAGCATTATTGCTACCTTAATCTAGTTCAATTACTGTTTAATAGAATTACTCAATCTTAACTACATTCTGAATCATTTATAATAAGAAATTATATTCAACATAATTTCATCACATTCATATAATGCCCATACTATGATTTGAACACTAAATATACTCAGTGTGATTTCAGATGAGGGAAATCATTGTAATAATGAGTACAAACTACCAATGGCAGCAGGAGTTTGTAGTTATATTAATTCTTATATAATAAAATGTTCACCTTATAAAATCACCCGCCCAAAATCCTCATTTGCAAAAGCGTACAATTTTGAAAGGATATTCATTTCTTTGAACCTTTAGAAACCAAGATTTCTACCATTATAATTCCAAGACCATAATTTTTAACAGGTAAAAGAAAAAGGTTAAAATAAAGAAACCGAAAGATATAAATGATGTGAAAACAAGTATGTATTCACTAAGTTTACAGGATATACTCGTACAATACCTACCTAGAGTATGCTACACCTAGAGTATGCTGCCAGTATATGGGATCCTCAAGAGATAAATTTGATTTCGGAATTAGATCGAGTTCAGTCGAGAGGGGCTAGATTTGTAAAAAATTGCTATGACCAACGCAGTAGCTCAACTACTTTGCTAGAAAATTTAGGCTGTGATTCCCTTACACAGCAGCATTTACAATATAGATTAAACTTATTAAAAACATTTAAAGAAATCAAGCAGTGTAAAATACACTTAGCAGATGCAATTGAAGTTTACATGCCAGAAAATATTCATAGAGAGGGAGAAATGAAAACCTAATGTGCATATATGACTATTTAGAAAAAATAAGAGGTAACGTTGCTAGAGAAAAACATTTGACTGCTATTGGATTCAGGAATGTAGGGGTGGGGGAAAGGAGCCATATAAACAAAGCATGAGAGTATCATTTGGGAAAAGAAAAGATCACGACAATTCAAGAATAATTGTAGAAAAGAGAGAGATCATTAAAGAAAACCTAGCTCCAACATTTTGAAGATGTATCCATGAAATTGTCAGGAGAAACCATTTAGACCGCATAATAACTAGAATGACATTTACACACATCATCTTCTTTTTGTCACAATGCTAATTGTAAAATTAAAAGGGATTACATGCCAGCCCTGACTAAGAGCTTTGCCTATTTTTCTCATTGGCAGAAAAAAGGCACTATTTTTCAATATAAGAGGCATTGGGTGACTAGATAAGTTTTGAGTTGATACATTGCTATAGCTAAGATAACAGAGACTAATGGTACTTCCAATACTGATGTCCCTTCTTGAATTATCAGCCTTGATTAATGGCTTCAAATTGACCTTCCCAAGTAATAGGGGGGAAGGAAAGGAGAAGTTCCCTAACCAAGAGCCTTAGTCTCTTGAAGCCTCCGTGGGAAGCACACTAGCCCACAACTGTTATCCTGCCAAGTTCACTGTCTTCTTCTTCTTTCCAAATTTATAAGTAGTAATTTATTCAGTCATCTATCCAATTAAAATTTTTACTCACCAAAAAATTTTACCCAATCTAATTCTTTGCAACCAGGTGAAAAAATTGCCCACAATGATAACATTTTTTTCAGAATGAACTTAAGGTCCGCCTTCATTCCATTTCAAAAAAGAACTGCTAAGGAAATTGAGCAATGATGATACCAATGTAGACCAGATTTCATGACACCATTGTACTTGGAAACCTCGACCTTGTCATAAAAAGTATGATACAGTTCTAAGAGGGGAAGTGCTGCATTTTAAGAGTATTTTTTACTAAGTTTTAGCAATCATACAGTAGTATAAATCTCAGTGCTTATGACATGGCAGCAACTCTATGAATGCAAATGAAATAACAACTTCTTCAAAATAGATCCCAATGATATGCTGAAATAATTGGAAATGGGGTTTCTACAATGATCACAGCTTATTAAATCAATTTGTTTTCCAAGAGGGGTAATCATGAAGTTCAGTTCAAAATCTATGTTTTTAATCAACTAAGGAATGAAGTTTTTATTGTTCATCAAGTATGATTGTAGTATCAGTAGTATAATGCAGCTGTTGTAAGAATGCCTTTGAAAATTTTAAGTGATACGAGGGCGGTTCAATAAGTATCCGAATTAGAAATGAAGAAACCATTTTTTCAAAAATATTTTTTTATTTTTCAACATAGTCCCCTTTTAGAAAGATACACTTCTCCCAACTATTCGAACTCCCCAAAATACACCTCTGATAACTTCCTCGTTTGAGCTAAATTTTTTTCCTGCGAGCCATTTCTTCATGTTAGGGAATAAGAAAAAGTCGCAGGGAGCCAGATCGGGTGAATACGGTGGGTGCGGCAGCAATCCATAACGTAGTTTATACAGTTCATGAAGTTGACAGCCGGATCACCTTATTGTCCACTGTGAGCAATCTCAGCACCCATCAGCCCGACAATTTTTTCATAGCTAACTTATCGTGTAAAATATTAATTGCCGTTCCGGTGGACACACCCATGGCCTCTGCTACTTCGCGCACTTTCGTTCGTTGATCAGCGAGAATCATGGCGTGGACTTTTTGAATGATTTCCTCGGTAACCACGTTTGCCGGGCGTCCTGGTCGCTCCTCATCAAAAACAATGTTCGCCCACGTTTAAATTGTTGAACCAATATCTGTGGTCATAGATGGCGAAGTGTCCCCATAAACAGCATCCAACTTTGCTTTTATCTCCTTGCATTTTTTCCCATTCAAAAACAAAATGCGAATTACCGAATGATACTGCTCTTTTTCCATCTTATCGAAAATCACGAAACACGTCTTACTCGAATGGCTGCCAAATCCAAACTAACCTTTAAATCAGTCTGAAATTTGTTTCACCGCAGTATGATAGATGGCAGCACACAATTATAACAAACTTCCCTCAGAAATGCCCCTTTGTTGGCAAACACGGGTACTTATTGAACCGCCCTCATATTTAATTTAAAATAAAAATGTTTTGAAAATTAAAAGTGACATAGCAGTTTTAAAAACAGCCTACTTTGGTAATTTGCAACCTCTAGTGTGCTATGGAATTATTTTTTGGGGCTCCTCTAGTAGCATTGGCAAAGTATTTATTATCAAAAAAGAGTACATAATAAGATACAGGCCAAAATCCCTAACAGAGATTACTGCAGACCTAATTTTATAAATCTTAAAATGCGATTGTGTTTGAGGAAATAATATCTTATAATCAAGAATTGTTTTTATTATCTAAATGAATAGCTTTTGCCAAGGTGTAAGAAGTCTTAATTTTATTATAACCATTTCTCAAATATATGTATATTTTTTGTTGTGTGACACATCTAATATTTTACAAAATGCAACAAGATGAAATAAATAAAAAATAAATTTAATATGAAATTTTTGTCCTGTCAATATATATTCAATATCATGACTGAAAATACAGGGTCCGCCCCATTTCAACTCATAAGGTATTATCCACAAAGAGTTTGCACCTCAGTGTCGGACATTGAAAAGCAAGCTTTACAAGGAAGTCCTCAAAATGTTGAGGAAAAGAGTGCAACACATCAGGAAGGAGATCTTTCTCAACTGAAGGCTATACTACAACAATGCACCGACCCACACCATCTCTTGTGACAGAGTACTTGACAAGCACAAGTAAGCATATTTTAACTGGCAGAGGTGCTGGCATTGGCGTGTCGCTGCAAAAGGGTGCTATTCTGAAGAAGTTTAGTAATTTGTACTTTGATCTGCAATAAATATTTTTCCCATAGCAATTGTGCTTATTTTTGGGACCGACCCTGTATGTACCAACACTATTTTTCAATCAGTTAGTACAAACATAGATCTTTATGGTCATGGAAATGTTATTCAAGTATATGAATGCTTAAGGCTCAGGAATAAAGCCTCAAGATAACTCAATAGATCTCATTTTATAACACAATTCTCAATAATAAGATTAAATTACATGAATATATTAAAATCAATCACAATTGTTTCATTTTGTAACAAATGAATAACTGATCATAGCACTTTTTCACTTGATAAAATTTTTTACTTTATGACCGGGTCTCAATGTATCACATCATCATCAGGTGACAAAGTATTCATTATGCAAAAAAATTATGTAATACATCGAAACCCAGTTGTAAAATAAAAACTTTTATCAAGTGGAAAAAAGCTAAAATCAGTTATTCATTATGTTAGACTTCCACCACATCACGCCTGAAGCTACTCAATTTGTTCCTTTCGTACCACTGTTGGCTTTTTAATCTAAAAATACTTTTAGCTATGGCATATCTCGCTGTTTGCAACGCTTCTCACATTAATTCCTGACCTTAATATCCAAGTACAGTTGATCAGTCCAATTTAACTAAAACAGAGGTGTAACACCTAATGGATTTTTCCCTTTACACCTAAGAGAAGACTGCTCATGAGGGAGTATCTTTCTCGATTTAAAATTCATGTCAGCAGACAATTTGGTGTTTCAGAATGCAAGACATTACGCAAGTATCACTTGGTATGTGAATATGCACAAAACATCCTTGAGGATACACTGACATAACTAACAAAATCAAATTTATTTTATAAATAATTAGCGATCAGGAATCACTATGAAGACTTTTAATGCATTGACTTTCAACCATGATTAGCAATCAACGGCAACAAAGTGTAACTCACCAACTTTCATGTTTTCAGGCAACCAAATCATTCCATCCACAATGGCATTAATAATTTTGGAAGATACAATGTGACTAAAATTTCATTTCCTATATTTCAATCATCCATCACCCTTTAATGCACTATATTCATAATATTATAATCCATATATACCTTCAAATAATTTTTCTCGATGTTCAAATGACCCCACTCTCCATGGAATTTCTAACAGGGATGTTGCTTTGCCCTTCTGCGCTTAAGCCACTTTCACCTACTTGTATCATGGATCAAGGAACACTGTTCTCCCTCTTCTGGTGCCCTTAGCACTTCCTCAACTTCTCTTAATACTTGGCAGGGCAGACAAAGAATTGAGGACATGACAGGACTTGTTTGGGTTTTTTTCATTTACAGAATTTGAGGAATCACCTAAATAAGGTATAATCTGGTGTTAATGTCCTGAAGCTAGTCACAATATTTGCTTTCTTTGGAAAAAGTAATGGCTTTTATATCAACTAACTTCCTCATTAAGGCACAATTTGCTTAATAAATGCACAAAGGTAAGTTATTTACTAAGAATCAGAAAAACAAAAAGGACATCCTTAAAAATGGTGCTTTTATATTGACACATTATTTCAAAGGCTGAAAAAGAAACTCAAGCAATAGCTGAAACTTGTTTCTCATTGAATATCATTTAGTAGTCTTTTACTGGTAAATATGGGAAAACCAT
This sequence comes from Hetaerina americana, assembly GCF_022747635.1. Lineage (NCBI taxonomy): Eukaryota > Metazoa > Arthropoda > Insecta > Odonata > Calopterygidae > Hetaerina > Hetaerina americana. The sequence continues at coordinate 23,131,796 of NW_027286070.1, read as the reverse complement.
AACCAATGTCAACTATAACCTATGAGAGACTGAATTAAAAACCCTGATATGTTTGATTTTGATAGCAACAACCACGCTTGAGAGCACATAAGTCAAATTTTGCTCTGCATAAAGAGGAACATCCATGTATCCATCCATGTATATAAGTAATAGAAATGGTCAATATTCCATTAAAAATTTACAGAAATGGATACATTTCATAAATGTTTAGGTCTTATTATATCACATTCTACTGAATTCATGGATTACTTTCAAAGGAAGAGGCATAAAAACCAAGTTGATGTTTAATAATGAATCAAATTGCATTACTATTCGTTTGTTAATACAAGTTACATGTACTGATAACAGAACTGAAAATCAATCGGATATCCAGTGAAAAAAAGATGAAAAGACATTTGCAAAAAAAACAGTGAAATTTTGAAATTATTTATTACCTTACAAGTGATAAGACAAAATGTAAAAAAAATTAATTAATCCATCCTTGTTTTCAGGTGCTTTGTAGTAATCTTATCCTTCTCCCTGAAAGAAGAGAAATTAATGACCAATGGGCAGTTAATTCTAAAAGAAGCATTCAAAAGGTTTTTCAAACAGACAACAGGCATATTGCAAAACTAAACTAAATTGAAGAGAAACGATTAACTTTTTTATTATAAAGTGCAAGAAATGTACTCACAAAATGTGAACCACTGCACCCCAACCTGAAATTGCATCACGGTCATATGCATTAATCAATGCCTGTGAAATTGTCTCAAAAAGATCTTCCGGCTCCAAATTGGGCTCCCAAAGAGCCTCACACATACCATACAGCTGCTCAGTACATGTACCACCAACCTAGAAAATATTTTTTTCACATATATACATAAATGCAAGTCACTTTAATATATAAAGGAATCATTTTGCACATATCTATATTTGATCAAGTAAAATACGAAGAGATTTATCTCCTTGGGTTTCATAGTCTACTAAAATTCTAGAGATGAAAATAACTCATTGCTTTTAGTTAAGAAGCTGCAAGATTTCCTCAAACTATGCCATTCCTCAGTAATTGATTCTTGTTAGCTTTCAAGATGAAATATAGAATCATCTTAATGTTAATATGATATATCCGATTTATTTTTAATATTTGTGCATCACTTTATGTGCAACACATGCCAAACATCCTCAACAGCATTCACCACACTAGATTTAATTCTAACTATCCCATGTTTCCAGTGAAATGTGAGCCAAACATTTTTAAAACTGAAATTGTAAAGTCATATATATTTTGGACGAAATTGAATGACACTGTCAATGGTAGGACAGTTTTTCATTGACAAACTGTAGCAATGATTTTCAATGTCATTTCAAAGGCATTACAAATGTAAATAATTCTACTTAGATTCACACTGGCTACATGTCCAATTTGCTATTGCCTTAGCACAAATGTATACTCATACAAAAACAAACTGGTGGATTAGAGATGTTATTTTCCTCATTAACTCTAGTAATGTACGCACAACAAGTGAATAGTATGTAAAATTGCAAAGAGAAAGGATGTTACAGAAAATCGGGAGTTTGAGGCACCCATGGGTGCCTCAAATTCCAGATTTGGCTCTCATAATACTGCACCCCGGTATTTGGCTTTCATCATACTGCAACTCTGGTGAAAATGATCTTATTCTTACATTTTCAGAATTTGAACAATGGTGGCGATCCTCTGTTGCTCTGTAAGTTTACCTCCACTTGAACATGATTTTTTCTAATGGCTCAAATTCCATCAATGGCGATCAATTCCATGTAGGCTATTTTTCATCCCATTGGGTATTTTATAAAAATATGGGGCTTTTGAGTATAATTTACCAACTAGCAATGTTCCATACTATAGGTTGGCATTTATAATACATTTTTCCATCAAAATTGTAGGGTTTATGCACGTGAAGTTGGTTTTGGCAGGCTTTTGTTTGTTTCTAGAGTATGCAGAAGTTTCTTGGCAAAAAACAATCATGAAACTACAGATAAAAATGAGAGTATATATAAGCATGACAATATTTGACAAGAACAATCAACACCCTAAGAAAATGGCAGAATCAGCCTTTGAAATGTCAGCAACGAAACAGGACAAAAGGTACTTCCAAACATTACCCTTCATTAACCTTATATTAATGTGAAAACTGTAGAAGCCTCTTCAATTAATTTCATTTTATATTAAATCAACCTTTGGGTAGATAACAGTATTTGTGTTTTCTTATAATTGCATGCACACTCAGAAAATATGCATTAATTTAAATAGTTATTGGCTAGTTAACCTCACTTTAATACATGCAAGCCAAATAATATGATATTTAAACATGGGAATAAGTTTTCCTGGTGTTATTAATTTTCAGAGTGTCTCTTTAGGTATCTGTATTTCAAATTTAGAGGACCAATATTTAAAGTGACAATGATAACAGAAACATTAAATCTTGAAAGTTCTTTAGGAGGAGCATACATGTACATTTCTGTATTAATTTCTACCGAGGAAGTACACTTATGCATTTAAATGTCATCAATACAATCCACATACTATGATTTACTGTAAAGGTATGTGTAAGGGTTTAGAATAAAAGGATAGTCTTCCACCTTTTTAAGATTCAATACATAAGTTGGGAGGTTACAGGCAAAACAAAATACCGGGAACCCATGCCAATATACCATCAACCATAAATACAGTAATCAACCCAAAGGTCGGTTTGGTATGTAATGGTAGAGTTCATCCAGTGCTAAGTCCTGTGGCATGTGAAATTCACACAACAGGGTAGGGGGGCCAGTTCCTTTCCCTGCACCGGTTATGGTTTCCCGGGAAGATCTGGAACCCAAAAAATCACATAGCTTGTATGGAGCTGCAGGTGCCTAGAGAGGCTTGCCTGAGAATTGAACCCAGGTCCTTTGGTCAGTAGTCTAACACCCTATCCCTGGACTACCTCGACCCACATGCCATTCAACCAGTATTATACCAATATAAAATAACTTTCTCCAAGCTACATGGAAATTCTTAATTACACACCACAAAATCCTCAGGATTGTTTGGGCATCCAATGAGATCCATGTTGCATACATATGGTTCAGATGTCACAGGGTCAAGACCGGCAATCACTGGTTCAATGAAATAAGGTCCAAATCTGTAAAAGTAAATGGAAGATTTTTGAGTGGGTGAGAGAGGGTTTGAGTTCATTTTCTAAATTCTTATTCCTGAATTCTTTCTCAGTGTACGGAGACTAATAATTAGGTATTTCTTCTGTTGATCAACCTGTATTGATTTACATGCCACTGGTTTAGTTCGCCCTCCTGACATTATGTTTTTGTCAGGGCCTACAATTTCTATGGCCTATGAAACACAAACCAGTCTCTAACTAAAAGGAGCATTATTTCCACTGGGAATTCCTGATTCACATATCACTTCCAATCAACTGTCAAAATCTGCACTTCAAAGAGTCCAGCCCTTTTCCCCATGTTTATTCATTCATTACCAAATAATTATGCACTCATTAATCTTTCATATGATTGCTAGTCATCCTCATTTGAGTTTTGCTAAAAATCTGCAATTTAAAGGATTCAACTTCTTTCTAAAACTACTGTCACGATCAAAATGATGTATACCTTACATCCTACAGTGGGAATGTGCATAAGTACTAGAACTAATCATAATCTATTGGAAAGAGCATTTATTCCTCTTTGAATTGATGCAAACATTGGATCAATTTCTGCACATTCTCAAACCGAGTCATTTTGAATAATACAAAATTCTTGAAAATCACAATCCAAGGCAACTTGGTTTTGTTACAGCTCTCCAGAAGAGAGACGGTCCATTACAGTATGAGAGCAATCTTATCACATTTTATCATCATTTATTATATTATGTAATATATATACATGTGTATATATATATATACATGTGTGTATATACATATATATATATACATACATGTGTACATATATATATATGTACATATATATACATGTATATATATATATATATATATATATATATATATATATATATATATATATATATATATATATATATATATATATATATATATATATATACATATAGAAAATAGCTAGGTAGTCCTGAAGATCCCTATGTATTTTAAAGAGATTAGTTTATACATTTAATCTTTGAAATGATTTAATGGAGAAAATACAATTCAATGCTACAATATTTTCTTGTGGTATTTAAATTTTCACAAGACTTCCTTTGTCAAATTCAGAAAGAGTAAGCATGGGTGATTTTTTTCCATGATCAACTGAAGTGGAGATGCAGGCATTGATTTCTAATATTTCTGAATAATTTGTGAGGGTAAGCCAAATTATACAGCTGTATAGTTATCCTGGAATATACTGTATTTTTTCATTGATGACGTGCACGGTATCAATGCAAAAATGTTCAGATGATCAAAAAAATGACGATGCACATTATGCAATGAAAATTGAAAAAATCCTAACATAGACGTATTTTTACGCACACTATATATAATTTTCACACATGTATATATGAATATACAGATGCAAGGCATCTATAAACGTTCGAGGTAACTATTGAGTCCTGGGCGCGTGGTATCTTTACAAATTCATGATAGCAACAAAGTTCTGGGTGCATGTTATACATAAGGTGCATGTTATTGATGGGAAAATATGGTATTTATCATAGCATATGCAGCAAAACAACATCCAGTTTGCCTATGATATAATTGCCCCATTATATTCAAGTTACTTTCTTTTCCAATTATTTATTTGGCTATGTCTTTCACAACCATATCCAACACAGAATAAACTACACTATTTCTTCGGGTAATATACATCACCAAAACAACATATGTCAAAATCTTACAAAGTTTTTGTATTAAATGTCTAATTATTGTGTAATGTAAATTTATCTGCAATGTTAACAGTTGATTCCCTGCTATAACCAAGTAAAAGTTTTTTATTTGATACATTTTCAATAATTTGTATTTAATTGATTCATTCTTAATGTTTTTGGAAGTAAATCTTATTAACATGATTATGGAAGCAAAGTAAATCTCAAATCATTCTCAAGAAAGAGTAGTGAAGCACATGGGCTCGTGGGTGTTATTGAGTGGAGAAAATTATTTATCAACCAAATGCCACTGAACCACCTTCTAGAAAAGGCAGTTGTTGACAAAAATTTTATGCTCTCATTTTTGGTCCCTTTTTTAAAAATTGAAATGAGAGAACTAACTATAATATGAATCATACCTCCAGTCATTGCTTAGTTCTGCCCAAGTATTTACTCAGATCAATCTGTAGCCATTAACACTATTTAGTCTTAATTATTACATTTTCACAAAAGGAATTTCAAATGTGTTGCATGTCCATTACTTTAACTTACTGCCATATTTTCCAAGGAATTTTGCCTGTGGACATACCATGGAAAAACTCCTTAGGATATGACACAGGCAGCCGAATTTTCTTCACATTCACATTGTGTTGACATTGTCATATGTGTCCATTTCTGAATCTTATTCTACACCGCAGGTTTTACGGTACTTTTTAATTATTTGGGAGTGAAAATATTATGTTATTATAAAATATTATAGAGCTATAAAGTTAAATATTAAGTATATCAGAGGCCTGAGAGAGGAGTTGTTTCTCTTGTTGTCACCATTGGTTCTGGTAGTAGAGCGTTTTCACAGTTCTCCCTTGAGTTTCCTTTGTACTGGAGTGTAAGGTTTTAGCGCTAAATACATCTTGGGCAGAATGCATTCCTCCCACGAAATTCGTTATATTTGCTCAACTCAGATGAGAAATAAAGCACAAAATTGTTCCAAAGCCAAGATGATGGTCCATCAGAATACATGGAATGACCCCTTAATAATTCCATTATTCCTCTGGCGAAAACAAAGTTCACATTTCCAATGTTCTCAGTTTTCACTGCCATCTCTGACATTACGCAGACATAATTTACCTCTTGAAACAAATGTATAAAAACCATTTGCTTACACCCATTCAAGAGTTCTTTCTGATTAATTATCGAATTATATTGCATTTAAATTAATAAGTATTGATATTTTTCTTTTTTAATAAAAAACTTACTTTAACCACTAAGATTACCATTTCCCTGGCCTGGGGGACCCCTGTTACCCCTTCTCTAAGAGGAGCAATGAATTTTGTTCACATTTCAACGGTTCCATTCGCTGGTATAAAGAGCATTTACCACTCTAGCCTTAGCTAGTCTTAATACGTTAGTATTTCTTTGAGAAGATGACTAAAACAAAATTTTCAAGGCAGCGGTTTTTTTGCAACTATCCCGCATCATTTAACCACAGTAACTTGTGTTTTTCAATAGTACCCTAAACAAAACTGGCCAAGAACTGTTTCTGAAGTTGGCCCTTAATTCACCATTAGTTCTTAATTGGCCGCATTAATGCCAATCCTAGTATCCTTCATAACGCTTGCTAACACTAGAACCCACAAATGTAGTTCAACAATCCACAATACTCGACGCTAAGCGTTGATCAAAACATCAAAAATGAACAGAAAAATCACATGCAAGTTGTGGAGGAGGAAATTGGAGACATTTTAGGACACTTACCTTCTCTCGTATAGCAAATTTGAAACCATTGCAGCAAATGTCTTCGGATGTATCCTACGATTTTCTCTCAATTCATAGAGATTCAAACGGAACTTCAGCCTTTGATGAACCGTTTGTGTATCAGTTGCCAAACCAGGCAACCCCAAAAACAAATGCGGACCCATTTCAAAAATTTTCTGAAATCATTATAAAATCACTTGTGAGAAACATAACAAAAAATGAAACTAAACAGTAGTACAGTCAATGAATACGAAGACAACACGCGATACAGAATTGACTTGCCTGGAAATCTAGAGCTAATGTTTGAGCTTGTATGCCAAAGCGTTTATCAGCCGCTATAGCAACACAATTTTTCCCCTTCATGGCCACTATGGCCCCACCATTATATGCCATAATAGACTGAAAAAGTGAAGGAAAATGTGATGAAGCATCACTAAAATACAGGATTGACATTCAAACGTACGCCTGTACGCGGGGGGTGGGATTTATTACAACAAACTAAAGGAAAAACACCTGTAACTTACCATGATGGACGTTTAAGAAAATCAACTGCTCGCTAAATACTAAAAATTCGTTTCCAAAAGTCTGCGATGACAACGAATTTCTTGTAACACCACAGTGACAATTGAGTATCGAAATCCAACAACCCGGTATCGATTCCTCTTTCGACCGATTATATCGAAAGTAATTGAATGTAATTAATTATTTTAAATGAATACGAACCGAATAAATGAATTTAAAATGTCATTTGAGAGTGTTCTTATGATGTTTTTCAATCTATTTATTTGCATTTATTTCATATAAAGGCTACGATTAACTTTCTTGTTGAAGACATAAATGTGTGAGGCATAACCACACAGGAAGCAGGGGTAAGAAATGCTCTGATTATCGGAAATCTAATATCATCCCATACCAAAAAAATTCAAAGAAAATTACACACACATTTTTAACAATCATGAATCATCATCTTTTTTCCATCGTGAATTGATGTAACCTGGAATGTGAATTCCATTGGCAGAAAATTAAACAAATTAATTATTCATAAAACATACCTAATTCTTTTTACCAGAAGGTAATCTAGCAACATTTGTTTTTACCAATGCTTCAACATTTGATGAAAATGCGATGCAACATTATTAGTTAATAAATTACTAGCATGCACATCCACTGCCTTATTAGGATGATGCTTCTCAATGTAAAATACAACAATTTCCAATACTTACAGCATTTGTCTGATTGTAACAAAAGAGTCTTGCTTTGCTCTTATCTCCTCCTCTGATTGACTCTCCCCCCACAACTTTTTGCTGTAAAATATAATGCAAGTCCACACACTATTTGGTGATCATCTGTGCTCTTCCACAGGCTCATCAATATCATTGTTATCTATCTCCAGTCTCATGATCTTGGACAAAGGTAATCTTGGGGACTCCAGCTTCCACAGGTATTATCTCGAACCCCTCAAAGTCAATGCAACAATTTCAGAGTTTAAAAATCCTGTTCGGTCAAGCGCTTTAGCCAGTTAAGCTATCGAGGCGTCCTCTTAAACTCAGAAATTATCGGGGCTTTTAAAGAAACAAGATGTGATGAAATACTGTACATACAATGTCACAGGCATTCGTAGTCGTGCACTATGCACCAAAGTCCACGAGGTTAAAGCCAACAATAAACACTTAGGGTGTTTAAACCTTAGACAAATTCCAAAGAAACTGCGGGAGATGCCACAACAGTAACTTTTAACGGAATCATTTGCTAAATATTAGCGGATGACTCCATTTAAAGTTACTGTTGCGGCATCTCCTGCAGTTTTTTTGGAATTCCCCTCAAATTCACATTTGACAACGCTCTCCGGCCAAAGCTTCATCCAATCTGAAGCATGGGTTCCCTTGGTAACCTCTTCCCATGCCTTCTCGATCATCTTGAGGCAGGCAACAATGTGGAAGTGATATTTCCAAATCTCTCCGAGAGTGAGGTTGATCCCTTCAGTTACCTCAAAACAATGGACAAAAAGTGCTTTAGTGTAGAGCTTCTTAAAGCTAGAAATAATCTGCTGGACTATAGCAGTAGTAGTTTTAGGGGAGGCGACCAACAGCTTAGGCTATTTGTGCCATTAGGGATGGACAGGAAAGGATGAAGAGAGGAGAGAAACTCAGTGTCTGGATTAGCCAACTCCAAACGAAAGGCGCCAAGGGGCCCGCAGCTTAACGTCTCATCCAACGTATGGCATAATCACTCAAAGTGCCTTCCACAAAGCACTTTGGTAGTACTTTGTGGAAGACAAGTAGGGATCGAGATACAACTGAAAAATATCTTCCACCTCCAGGATTCGAACCCGGGCCCTCTGGGTCGGAAGCAAATGAGTTAGCCACCACATCATCCTGATCCCCTGGTCTAAAGGCTTGAGTAACAGAGCGGTGGTGGTAGATAGAAACTGGATCTTGATGAATTTAAATTCCTCAAGGAGGTCATCTTGTAGACCTGGAGAATAGGCAGGAGCACTGTCCTTAACAAGTAAGACATAGAGTGGCAGATTTATCTCATGCACACAAGGACCAAACACTTCATTGATCCACTTAGTAAAATAGTCAGGGGTCATCCCAGTCTTGTTGCTGGACCTTCAGTTCACATTTAGTCTGATCTTACGGACTTGACACTCCTTGATGGACCATGGCATTTCTGGATGATAAACAAGCAATGGTTTCATTATTGAATCACTGCTTGAATTGGCACAAAACAGCAGCTGGAGATGGTCTTACATTGGCTTGTGGCCAGTCAATACATTCTCCTCGGATGTTACCTGTATTTAAGTTTCCTTCAGCATCTTTTTCCAGAAGAGACTTGTTTTGTCACAATTAAAAACCTGTCGCAGCAGGTAACCCTCAATCTACAAGCTTCTTGGAGTCACCAATGAAGTTCTCTGTTGCCATTGTGCCACTGCTGGCGGCATAATCATGTCTCAAAAAGCTGTGGATGCCGGTTCTTATCTTAAGTTTCTCGAACCATTCATGGGTTTCCTTAAATACTTCTTTAGCCATTGATGATTGTGGCATCTTCTTAACAAGGTCAGCAAAAATCATTTTTACCTTCTCACAAGTGAAATTGTGGTCAATAGTTTTGCATTGCATTTGCTTTTCATTTATCCATATGATAAGCAACCTTTCAACATCATTGAGAATATGTAACTATTGCATAGATATTCATGTAACTTTCTTTGAAGCATCTATCTCCTTAATCCTGTCCTTGTTCTTGAGGATATTGCAAAAGATTGATGTAGACCAATTATATGTCCATAATCCATACCCCTCATTTTTGCTTTTAAATGATTTTACTTTTCATTTCTATAGTTATTTTTATTCTTTAATGGATATCTTCTGGAGGCTTTTTCTTTGGGACATTTTTGCAAAGGTTATTAAACCTTGCACAATAAAGCATGCATAATATGCCTAAGCACAAGTTTGGTAAACTGTGTTATCACAAGCAATATTTAGGTGCTAGCGGAACAAGTCATTGAACACAGACTGATGTAGCAGGTGCACAATCCAAGACTCCCAGTCTCCTTGTCAATTTTTATGTGAAACATAGATTGTTGAGTGAGTCATTTTTTAATCACTATGCAAATTACTTGTTTTGCAAGCGCAAGAGAGACTGCACTATATGAGAGTTATTTGTCACATTACATCAAATAACTAAGGACATTTTATGTTAAGTTTATCTCTAAGCAAATTCCCAAACAACATGGTTTATGTACACAAAACTATTTTAAAATATTTATTCTCCTTAGAAAAAATATAGAATGAATTCACCAACACATATTTAACATTTATCTAAGATCTCCAGGACAACAGTGTCAAAGTTACCTCAATATGTGTCAAATGTTTACAGATTTGAGTTTGGTAGAAATAAAACATTTTCAATTAATTTATATAACAATTCAACAGCATAACAATACTCAACAGCACACCAAGTTCAGCAAGATAAAATGCCAATGATCAGTAAGGCCATTCAAACACAAGAGTTAACTTCTAATCTCTCAACTGGACTTCTTTTACACTAAAAAATATTCAGTACATCAAATGGTATTGGACATTTAAGTGACCATTAGCCATTGAAATAACATTCAAAGTAAAACAGGGATATAAGGATCTCAATAGTCAACAGTTAAAAGCTGATAAACTTGACTACCTTTCTTAATCAAGAAACCCTGTGTGTTGAGGGAAGTGAGAAAGGAAAAGAAGTCTGAAACCTGGATCCCACATGTTTTCACAACTTGTTTCATCTCAGCAATAGTGAACACAGAGCGAGATTGCATTTCAGCTAACCTCTGCAGAGCAGCAATAAATTTCTTCACCTGCAAGATTTTCAAAATGGCCTATTAGTACTACTGCCGAGGCTCTCAATTTCAATAATAATTTCTATATTAACTACATTTCTACAAAAGTATTTTAGGGTATGCCACAAATTCTCCCTTTTCATTATTCTTGAGTATATTGCAGGATTAGTTCATCATCAACGAACTATCAATGCTAAGATTGAGGTCAATGCAGCCATGGGTATTTCAAGGGGCACCAAAGAATAAATTGTAACCATGACCTAAATACAGCACCTGTAGACCTGACCCGATCCAGGCATTAACATTGAGTAGGGATAATAATCATTACTCATACAATTCCTTACCTTTCTTATCGTTTAATAATTAGAATTTATTGAACATCGCAAATAAATAATTCTCTTCAGCCATATTGTCAAGTTTTAAGCCTACTATCACTCACAATCCCAGCAATATTTTACTATCCAGGAAGCGTTTCATCAAGAGCAATTTGTAGAACAGTATTGTCTAACCACAGATTTGTTCTTTATATAAATTACATGGATGTTATTTTTTAAATATCCCCTTCAGATTAGTTTCTAGACTTTGACAGCCATTCCATTTATAATTTGCTCCAATCAGAGTAAGTCAGTCATCAGAACATATAATATCTCAATTCATAATATTTTAATCACTGTTTTGGCCTTCACCTTAATTATTAACCCATTTATGCTGCAGACCAAATTGATAATAAGCACCTCATCCAGATCTTGATCCCTGCTGACCAAATCAATAAAAATAGGCAGATTTTGAGATACCCAGAATATTAATGAGTCCACTTACGAGCCATAATGATACCACAGACAAACTGAAATTGTTAATTTTCACAGAAATAAAACAGCCCGTGAAAAGCACACATACCTGGGCATTACGATGGGTAGGCAGAGACAGTTGAAAATGTGCGTGATTAGCTGTATAATATTGATAAAATTTTACAAGTTTCACTGCACATATTGTTGAATCATTCATAATATAACTGTGGGTGCAATATGAGGTCGGCTCAAAAAGTTCCTGAACTTTATTTATTACAAAATAAAATACTTCACACACATATTATTGGTCAGGCTTCCTTTCAAAACTGCCTCCTCCCCAATGTATACACTTATCCCAAAGGTGTTTCTGCTTTTTGATATAGTCCTGGAACACTGCTTCTAGAATGCTCATAAGCTCCTCCGTCAAATTGTTCTCCATAATGGTGGCAGGTGGTTTTTGCCTGATTTTTTCTCTTAGGTATATCAAAATCCCCAGGTAGCACTTCATGTTAGCTGCCTGGCCTTTAGTTAAGTATTCATAATGCAAAACCCTTAGCATCGAAAAAAACAGTCAACATCACCTTGACATTCAAGCGAACTTGATAAGCGTTATGGGGGCGTCGGAATGTTTCATCAATCCATTGGGAAGATTGCACTTTTGTTTCACTGACATATCCATTAACCCATGAGTCATCACCCATTATGATCCTGGACAAGAAGGTTTGTTTCTCTTCAGCTCGATCAAACAGTTCTTGACAGATGAACTCCATGTTGTCTCTGGTCTGCGGTCATTAGGCGAGGCATGAATTAGGTAGCGACTTGATGCAGCCTCAATTTTTCAGTCAGGATTTCATAGCACGAACCAATCAAGATGTTCCCTGAGAGCCAAACATTGATTTGCACAAATGATATAGTTCACTTTCTCAATGTGGGGGTCATCAGTCGACGTTGATTGTTTGTTTGATTGATTGTTCCAGAATGCTCATTGTCTTCCCACCGATTGCCACCCCTTTTTGAGCCACGTAAACCAATCATAACATGCAGTACATATCATAGCATCCTCACCATGAGCCTAGGTAATCAAATCAAAAGTTTCCATTAAAAAATTTGCTAAGTTTCACACATAATTTCACATAACAACCCTGCTCCTTCATAGAGCTACTTTCCGTGGATCAGATGTTTTGCCGCACTTGATGAACACCCCTTCACAAAAACGGCCATAACTAATCAACAAAATAAGATATCAACATAGAGGTTGAAGACAGTTATTCAGGAAGTGTATGTAGACAAAACACCTCCAAGCAGATTAAAAAATAACCAAAGGGAGGCATGTCATTCAAAAAGTCTGGTAACTTTTTGAACAGACCTAGTATGAAGGCCTCATTTTCTAAAATTCAATTCAGATGTAAATCATAGGGCAAGAAACTGTACTTTAGGCATTACTCATCAAATTGATATCTTTGTTATGTACCATAATGATTATTCAGGATTCCACAAAATTTAAAAAAAGTGTAAGATAGATATAATAGGAAGAGCTAAGGGCATTTAAGAGTGCTAGATCCTGCAAGGGTTCTGCTGGGTTTTCATATACTGAAAAAGGGGGGCATAAAATACTTCTGAAATTGCCAACCTGGTTCTTGCTGCTCATTCCAGACCCATTCTGAGAGCGGCTAAAATCCAGACTTCCAAATTCATCAGCAAATGTGTCCACCAGGCTGCATCTCATTATTTCCACAACATCTAAAGCATCCCGCTCTGTTACATCTTCCCGGAGCTCAGCCTTGGCACGTGCCTGAAATCGTATTCAAAATGCATTAGGACTTCCTTCTCCAGCTTATCAAAACAATAGAAATAAATTTCCATTTTAAGGAGTAACAGAATACAAACAAGCCTAGAAAAGAATGGCTAGATTATTAAAAACTCATGCACTAAATTGAAAAAGAAATTGAAAGAGACTGATTGCTCTGAATGCACTGCCAACATGGTAAAAACAGTGGCCAGGTAGTCCTGGAAATTGGCAATAACTTACAAAGTGGAAAAATTAAAAATTGTACAGCAAATGTGGTATATATTCTACTGTTTCAAGCTTCACTTTGTGGAAGTATTTCATATCCATATTAAAAAGACTCGGTACTTTTCCACAGATTTTTACTGTAAGGTAAAACGCATCAGGTACCTCAGGTATCTGATGACGCTGCAAGTCGGTGAAATGTGCTGTACCTTATAATAAAAATCTTTGGAAAAGTACTGATTCTTTTTAATATGAATGTGGTACGGCTAAATTCAACCAAAGTTTGGGTAAATGTAATTGGTTTTCCTTGCATTTAATAACATTAATAAGCAATATAAAATTAAGAATTCAAAGACTAAACAGACTTCAAGATGCAAATTTTCCATATCAAATTTCCTATTTTTCTCAATGCCAATTCGTTTGCCATGGCAAGATAAATTAGCATATGGTTTTATGAGATAAAATGTAGAATATGATAGATCAGGTTTATCACACACATAACATAACTTCTCATTTAAATACCACAAAAAATAATACGTAGCAGAGATTGAAATCTTAACAACTGTGATAAATGTATTACTGAGTTTGTTCAGCTTCTCTAAACTATGAATTATGATAGGCAAGTTCAGAAAATGATTTATTCTAATCATCTCTACCAATATTATTTACCATATTTCTATTATGAAAGCTAGAGCTTCATGAAAATTCTGATTACAAATCCACATACTTCTGAAAGGCGAATGAGTGACTCCAGCTGCCGTGTAGTGACAGGTGTGCTGTCTGGACCCTGGTGCTTCTCTCGGAGCTGAAGATAGAAACGCCTGAGCACCTCCCCAGCCTGCGGACTCACCTTTGGGTAGACATACTTCCTCGCATATGCTATGTACTTTCTCAACAGCTGGTGTGGAATCACATCCAGTGATTCTCCGGGATTAACTTTAAGTCTCTCACTGCCAATCAACGACAGCAGAATTAAAAATTATGTAAACATCAAAACTATATGCACAATAGCATCCCTGTTCTAAATATCTAAAGATGAAAGATCCAAAGTTCACTTTCAAAATTCACTGGGACTTTTGAGCTTTCTATCAAGAATCAAATTATCTTAAGGGAATGTACCAGAATCACAATCAATAAATTCCTTGGACAAAACGTGGTTATTCTCAAAGGGCTTCCAATACATGCGTAAGGGCATTCCAAGACATGTTGATGCAGGCATGATTTTATAAAGTTATTTTCGAATTAACTTAATGAAGAGTAATTTTTCAAGGTTTGTTTAGAAAGAAAGAACACTTTTTCTTAACTGCTGCATCTACAATATAGCTACAAATATGGCATAAGATGAGTGAGGATATTTTTTTTAATTCAGTTTATTAATGTGAGGCTTCTATGCTAATATACTTGATGGTTCCAGGCTTCACTTCGTGGAATTGTGTGATATCCATATTAAAAGATTTTGTAATTTTCCAAAGGCTTAATTTTAAAATATTATTTATTCATGAATAAATGATATTTAATAATGAATAAATAATAAAAATGATAATAAATAAATAAAAAATTAAAAAAAATAAATAATGAATGATAATAAAAATGAATAAATAATATTAAAAATGCATAAGCTATTCAAGTTTGGGGTAAAATGCCAATGACAGTGAAAATGTTGTTTTTCAGAATTTTACCAGATTCATTACATAATATCTCCAGAAACCTTCAGTACATTTCACTATAACTTTCAAGAATGAAAGAAGATATGGTTTACAATAAGAATACAATAAAATATTAAAATAATTTTATTAAATATGGTAACAAAAAATTATTTATAATTTTGGAAAATTTTCAAAATTTTTAATAATACTGTTCAATAAAAAAATTAAGGACTAAAAACAACAGCTTACTATTGGCAAAGTATTAACTATATACATATTTCAATTAAATAAATAATAAAGTTTACAATTTATAGCATATTTATCAAAAGATATTTTTTCAAATTAAATGGTATTTCTGAGGGAGTAGAGGGCAAGAAAAATGGAAAGTCAATGGGTTAAGCATAAAAAAAGGGTGCTGTGCTGCTGTCTTCTTCATAAAATTTAATAAAATAAGGTTATTAAACTTCAGTGGATTCTTCTTAAACATGTAAAAGAGGATTGATAGTGGAGTGGAATATTGTGAAAATAGGCAAGAGGGGAAGGGGTTTAAATTAAGGAGGCTTAGGTGCACAGCTTGAGAGAGATTAAACCATATTTTCAAGAGGAAATTTAAGTATTTAAAGAGGAAGTCAAAATTTCAATGGGTGGAATTATTTTAATACTGGCTATTTGGAGATGGGGAATTAAAGGACAAAAGTTTTTTGAGTAGAAATGAAGGCTTTAATGTGTCCTCACTACTTGAAATTCATGCCCTGTACTAAGATGGAAACTAGGCTGGATATTTGATAAATTTACCTTTTCCTGGGGGAAGCAGAAAGTGATTTTTGTACAATAGGTTGTTTGGAGGAGAGGAGTACGAGTGAAGGAGGCAAGGAAGAAATATAGAAACAGGAATCTAGGGCCATTATTTAAGAATTATACACAGTATTTACTTTCTGGCCACGTTTCCCAATAATGATTCTATCAGTATGAGCCCACCTGAAAGGACGATCCAGGTCCAACAAGCTCTCATTTCCCTCTTCTCCAAGAGCTTTGCAAAGGCCTTGCACATTCTTCTTTAAGCCAGAGTGCAGGGCCATCACATGCTCTGATAGAAGGTTGTCCAAGTGCTGCATAAGAAACAATAAACGTATTAGAATCATCGGCCCCATTGCATTGGGAAGTCAACAAATACAGCATGCCCATTGAACTTACTCATTCAAATTCAATGGAAATTGTTCACCACAGAATTCTTCTTCACAAACACACACTCCATTTACTTTAAAATGGGCAATTAGACGTATGATTTCTGACATGAAATCTTATTGCAATAAAATAGTAAGTTTTGGTAGTAAAATTTTTCAATTTCTAACATACATGGAAGCTTGACTTGAAAAAAATCATTATTATATGATGCTATGGAATGGAGATAAATATATTCATTATTATTTAAAATCTATAAGTTCTTTCCTTTCTTTAAATGTTAACTTATACCAATGTTCATTATATTTTTATTCTGGAGAATTGCAGCCAGGGATTATTTTTATTCACAGCAATTTCTTGATAAATATTGACAAACTGCTGCTTAACTATATGAAACCCTGCATGCCTTCATTATATATTATCAATGAACGCAATTCGGTGATATACGTTTCCTAGAATCTAGCTGATATTTAAACTAAGAAACCATAAAATATACTCCATTAAAATGACTAAATATTCTCAAAAAATGGCCATCCACATCCCTTATTCTGAATAAAAACAACTCAATGGGCACATACCTCATTTGGCTGGTCCATGAGGATGAAAACAAGGTCAAATCTTGAGAGCAGTGGAGAAGCCAACTTCAAATTCTCTGAGACTGTTTTTCCACGATTGTAATGTCCCCCAACTGGATTCGCAGCTGCCAAGATAGAGGTCCTCGCAGGCAGGGTGCATAAGACACCTGCCTTGGCAACACTTATACACTGCTGCTCCATAGCCTCAAGAAGTGCCTGCACAAGAATTTAAAACACAAAAAAGTAGCCGTCATATTTATGACACTTCCAGGTGTTACATGGGAAGGTGAGGCATTCTACAGATTAACACTAACCCCACTGCTCACTCCAGTTAGCTGATTTTTGCTGCATACAGTCAGCGGGTACTACTTAGCCTGACTCCAAGATATTATCAGATATGAAAATGGTAGTGTGGTTTCTATTCTTATTACCAGAATCACTATTAATGGTATCATGCTCTATATACAGGGTAAGGTAAAGGGTCAGGTGGTAAAAAATTCTCTTTAAATGCCCTTATGAAATGGGGGTGCATCTTGTATGCAGTAAAATAGAGTACATTTTATTTATTTAACCAATTCATTGGAGTGAGATTGAGATTTCATAGTCCCTTCTTCCACCTAACCTTCTTACATTACATTTAAGATAATTACAAACACCCTAGGCCTAGGAAAATCCACCTAGGCGGGAATCAAACCCATGACCTCTGGGTTGGCAGGCAAGGATGTCACCCCAGCACCACCGGGACCGGCATGGTCCCATTGGCGGCGGGGTTTACTTCCACTACATGGTAGTGGAAGTAAAATTTGAAAGATATCATTTTGTTGTTATGCATTAGTTCATATGCATATGTACTAAGATTTTTTTTCTGTAAAAAATGCATATTTTTACTCTTTCTTGGGATTTACATTTGAACATGAGATTGGCATTTTGTGGTGATATTCACTAAAAGGCAGAACACGGCAAAAGGCCATCTCAAAGTTCGGTGACCAACATTACAGCTACTTCAAATCTGATCACAGGAATCAACTCCACCTTTGGTAGAGTTATAAAAAGTAATAATATTTGGTTTTTGTTTATTCTCATCAATCATGTCGTTATGATGATTAGGGGATATAATTAATAATGATCTAAATTTAATTGGAACATAAGGTACTACAGAGACTTCTTTGGTAAAACCAAACATAATTGACAATATGAGGGTCAGTCAAATGAAAACCTAATGGATGAACACACAGACCAGTCCATGCACCAACAAGGACATAACTCAACAACTCCACGCGCCTGCAAGTTGTCCCTATGCAGCTCTCCTACCACAGCAATGGCAGTATCGATACATAACAACAGTCTTGCCACCTTTTGTATGGAATGTGTGTCATGGTGGGTGTCGAGTTTTCATTTGAATGTCCCTTATAGCCCTCATTATTTTGATGGAAGAAATTTAACAGGTATCTCAGGTTCAATTCCTTACTAGAACTGGTTTTGATGTTGTCCACAAATATTTGAATAAGGAATACTGATTTTTCAATTATCAGTGTTTATTTTTCAATAAGTAAGGGAAATCAAATATTGAACAACATCATTAGGATATCTCGACTGATAATAAGAACCCTCAGGCTGGGTTCCAGCATATTTCAAATTCAATATAAGAGAAATTTCTTGAGACAACCACAACACATACTTTGATGCCATATTCTTGTGTCTTGTTGGGCAAATACTGATGAAAAGTGTCCCCAAAATGGAATGTACACATACATGGTCACATTAGCATCAGTTTACATTGAAGAGTAGTAGTAGTATTTAGGAGAGGCGACCGACAGCTGAGGTCATTTGTGCCATGCGGACAGGAAAGGATAAAGGGTGGAGAGAAACCCGGCATTGGCATTAGCCTACTCTTTGCGAAAGGTGCCAAGGGGTCCGCAGCTTAATGTCCCATCTGACGGACGGTGTACTCACTCAAAGTGCCCTCCACAAAGCACCTCAAGTAGGGATCGAGATACCTCTGAAAAATATTCAACACCGCCAGGATTTGAACCCGGGCCCTCTGGGTGGGAAGCCAGTACGCTTATATTGAAGAATACTCTCGTTACAATATATCAAATTGACAACAAAAACGATGTTGACGGAATGAGATACACTGAGGGAGATTGCATTGGTGCCTTCAGCATATAAAATGGGTACAAACATTAAAATCTTGAAAATAAGAAATGAAATGAGTAGGTTTGACCTGACACATGTAGTCATGATTTTATGAAATATGTATGAAGAAAGAAAATACAAACCTGATGCTGTGAAGACATCTTATCAAACTCATCAATGCAGCAGATACCTTGATCAGCCAGCACCAATGCCCCTGCCTCCAGAGCATAGTCTGATCCACTTTCCCTGGTCAGGGTTACCGTCAGACCTGAAGCTGTGCTTGTATTGCCACACACATACACCCCTAGACAAAGCAAAGACACCTATCATCAATGCATGCACATTCTTAAACTCAAACAAGACAATATTGGGATAGCAATTAGGAGCATGGATAATTATTCCTCATTTTCGCAGGGATTGAAATTTGTTTTTTTTGTTATAAAGGAATGTTATTTTTTGGATATTATTTGTTATTACATGGATAAAAATGAAAGCACACAGTTCACACCCCAATTTGTCTAAGGAGATAATGGGGAGGAAAAACATTTTTCATCGCCTTTTATGGTGCCAATTATATTAACATTTTCACATTAACCAGGGATTTAATTCACTTTCCACATAATCTGATGAGGGTGGTGATTTAGATGCTTAAATTCTCATTCGCTAGCAGTTGGAGTCTTTTTATCTTCACAAGTTAAATCAGGCAAATAGTCCTTGATTAAAAGCATACATTTTTCTTTCTGTTCTATTCTTAAAATCAGAAACAAAAAGCAAGTCATTATTCGCTAAAGAAATACATATAAATATTTAAAAACGTCAAAATCGTCATCATAGACAATTAATCTTAAGACTGCTTCAGGCTAATCAGCAGCTCTCCAAGCTTCCCTCGCCTTACTCTTAGCAGTTTCTCACACCAAAATATTTCATTGCCTGCTCCTCATACTTACTTTATCTGGGTCTTTCCCCAGAAAATCCTCCCATCTGTGGATATTTCAATTACCTATGGTCTCACGTCTCAGGATGTATGCAGTTTATTCACCTCTTCTCATTAAAATTTTTCTTCCCTTTTTACCTTCTGAAGTACTACTTCATTTGTTAATCCAATTCATTTTCATCTACAGCATCACATTTCCAATGGTTTTAAATCATATCTTTTCAATTGTATCTACTTCCATGCATCACAGCTTTAGAAAAATCAAACCAATTTCTCATTCAATCTACCCATTTTACTATGGTGATTCACTTGGAGAACAAAATCTCCATCCCTCCGGCTTTTTTTCAATCTTCCTTCCTCCTAGGTGGTAGTTACCTTTACCTCACAAGCAGAGGAAATCAAACTATACACATAAGTTTTGATTAACCATTCCCTTAAGCCTACACTAGTAATTTGCCATGGTATATGTTTCTTCTGGTAGAAAGCCCTCTTTTCTGCTCTATTTGGTGGTATTGGTTTTACTTTTGGGTGAAAAAAAAACAATTTCTCCATGTTTTCTTATTATTTTTAAACTTTATCACCTTTCATTTTCTATTTTATTTCTTCACAAGTAATGCTTGAAATATCATGATGTATAGTTCAAGAAATCATGAAGCCATCACAAGAGCATAATTTCTTCACCTCAGTCTTCCTTTCTCATGCCCTATTAAATGTCTTACTTCACTTGGTCAGATGGTTTGCCCAAGAAAACTGTTGACTAAAGATTAGGTTCAACAACTCAAGTTCTTGACAGATGGTTAAGGCCGATACTTTGTGGAATTCAATTTGCAAAGCACAAAGAAAGAATCAAATTTCCTGTGGAAATGCAAAGTCTTTGATTCTTTCTTCATGCTTTACAACTAGAGTTCTTAATCAAATTACAGCACTAACCCATACTATCATACCCAATCACTCATCTTCCCCTGCCACTACTGAAGGGTCATCCAATCCACTTTTACTCTGTGAAAGACAATATAATTAAATAGGAGAGTGCCCTTTACTGAGTGGAGAACTATAGTAAACCCAATCTTAAAGTTGATTCTTCTAGGAACATTGCTTTTAGTTTCCACAATACTACTTGCATTTTCTGCACTAAGGAAATAAGACCAAATTGACAAATCTAACATTAGAGTGTAAACTAGGCTGTGTGAAAGTAGTGCCTTATGCCTAATTTAATCCTTTGGGCCTTGATTATTTGAACTACTAGGCCTCAAAAGTAAGTTGTTTAATATGAAGCCTGTCCAGAAAGGATCCAGCCATACAATATTTTGGGAAAATAGCCTACATGGAACAATTAGCCTGCAGTCCCTTTCGAGGTGCTCCCTTTGGAACCTCACGCACTTTTCCCAGTATCTATTCCACTTCTCAAAATGATCGCTGAAGTCCTTTTCCAGAATGGTCATCAGTTGCCTTGTTCTTTTAACTTGCCTATGTCAAGAATTTTGTGCTGGAGGGGCAGGAGACTTGCTCCAAGTCACAAACAATGACCCAGGTTTTCTAAAAAAATATCATAACTGGCGATGGGTCATGGGTCTACCATTGTGACCCTGAAAAAAAGGCCAGTCTTCCTAACAGTCATTTGATGAGATAAAGGAGAATTCAAGGCAGCTGATCATCATTCCAAGAAAGAACTTTGGTGGATTGTTTTGAAAAGTGGAAGAGGCAAGTATATGTGTGAGGTCTCAAAAGGAGTACTTCTAAAGGGGTTAAGACCTCCTCGTTCTCAATAGGCTACTCTGCATATAATGCATGACTGGATCCTTTCCAGGCAGGCCTCATACATCTTTTAATTAATCTTTCTATACCACATTCCATGATATGGAGTTAAATGATCATTGTAACATATTGAGGTATTTATTACTATTATAAGACCATTTATGAACAAATCATTCACATAGCCTTTTAAATTGAATCGTTGCTTTCAGAAATGAACCACTGAAGGATATCCAAGTAAAAACAATTCAAAACAAAGCTAAACAACATATCTAATTCAAAACAATGCAATAAAAAGAGCAGGAGTAATTTTAAATGTTACACTTAAAGAGCCAATGCCAACTATGAAAATCAATGGTTGACAACCGGTATTATTCATTTTTGTAATTTTTTAAATATTGATAAACAAAAAGAAGCAATTTTTTATCAAACCACTAAGTTTACAATGTAAAAAATACCATTACAATAAGAATCACTCAATATGGTTGAGTTAAATGACTACCATAGATTAATCAAGAACAGAGTTTTGAACTCAAACCAATTACCCCTTGGAGCTACACTTGCACAAGCCTGCAGCATCTGGGACTTCCCAAGGCCAGGATCACCAACTACAAGAATGTGAGGGTCTGATCTGCTATCCAGGGACCCATTCGAGGAAGCAGCAATCAATGAATTGCTGTGACTTCCACCAAAGAGGCCAAGGAGGAGGCCAGCTTTCACCATTTCATGGCTATAGATGGCAGGACAAAGGGAGGCAACTAGCAGGCGGAACAGCTTCGGTTGGGAGTGAATTTCCTAGAACAACAAGATATTACAGGTACAATTTACTTGGGTCTTAAAGGTATTAATCACAATCACTAACTATTAGCAAGGAACATTTGATGTATCAGGGAATCATAATAAGAGTGACAATTATCAGTGACATGGTAGTCCGTTGCTCAATAAATCTTAGAAAATCCAAGAGCTGGTGTTCATAGTATCAGAAAAGGTTTGCTTTTAGTAAGCCTGATATCTCACTAGACTGCTTTTATAGTTTCAGCAATGTCCACCTCTTGGTTCCATTTTCATAGTCGAGTAAAGCAACAAACTTTCGTATAAGATCGTAGGTTTTCGCGGCGTTCAGATAAAAGACTCTCCATTCTCGGGATGTCACCGCGTAGGTTGTTTTTTTACATGCTTAAAGCAAATTAAATTGAAAAAATTACCCAAAATAATGTTTTTCTGTTTTTTCCTAAGAACTTAAAATGTTAGCCTTAAAATGCTATGCAACAATCCCCTGCAGAAGAGGAACTATGACTAGACAAAAATTAATTTCAAACACTAAAAAGACAAAAAATGGAAAATAGAATTATTTTTTTGGTATTATGGGATTGATTAATAAAAACACAAAGTTGGGATTTGGAATTAATCCAATTTACATCCATGTTGAACATAAGACAATAGAGTGAATCCAAGAGTACATTTAATAACCACAATTGCACTTATGACTTTAAAGTAACTTAGAACTTTATATTTTAGGAGAATTTAGGGTAATAATTTTTGCAATCAATAAATATTCACAGACAAACAATATTACGACCCAGTAACTGTCACACTGAACAGGAAAAATTTTTCATCTTGGCTAAAGATTTTCAATCACTAACAAATTCCACAAAAATATGGTGAAGAAAATCTGAAAAGTTTCATTTCCATTGAAGAATTGGAGAACCTGAGATTTTATATGCATATGGCTGCTGGTAACCTGATGATGATGCCTAAGCGTTGGAACTAGTAGTACCATAATAAAGAGAAGTGGAAAAATACATTGTGTTCTTTATTTCATGAACAGTGAACAGATGATCGTGAAGAGATGAGGTTCAGCTATGAGTTTAATATGCACCTTATACATCTCTCAAAATCACAACAAAGATGTTATGGATAAGAAAATTTTTTACTCTTGAAAATTAATTTTCCATATCAATAGGCCAGCTGGACCGAAATATACATTTTTTGGGATATGCTCGGAATACTCAATATGTGAGCACCCTATTATGCTGGGCATATCATTCACCAAAGTACCTCAAAGGAAAAAATTAAAATTGTATGCTGATTTAATTGAAATCCATTATTTCCACACATTCAAATTTTGAATTGAAAACAACACAAAGTAAGCATCAAAGCAAAGATATCTCTACATTTCACAATTTTCTTTGCTATTTGTGATAGCTGCAAGGGTTCAATTCCCTAAAACCTGAACTAAAATATTCAAATAAACAAGAACCATTAATTGCAATGGCTACATCTTTCATTATTGATTTATTTAAATATATTTGCAAAGCAGAAGTAATTTACACTCACTGCTAAAAATATACCAGTGGTGAATACAATTTCAAGAAATAAATTACCTGAATAGCATAATAGTCCTTCACATTGAATTCAATCCCAGCTCCTGAAGTCCTGCCAGCAAGAGTACAACTCTTACTATTCTGGATGGAAATGCCCTCAATATAAATGAAATACATGCTGGGAGCATTCTTTTTCACATTCTCTGCTGTATTTCTCACCTAAAAATGCCAATGCATGCACGAGATTATTTTAAGAAGCAGAATTTAAATTTATTCACTTTATACAAAAATATCAAAATCAACATAGATACCCTAAAGCCTAGTGCCGAAGGCATAGTAACCTTGAACTTCCATTGGCCCACTTAAACCTCTGATCCAGCAAAAAAGGAGGGAAAGAATTAAATGTTGTTACCCAGATAGTAAATTAAGATTGGCATAAGTCTAGCAATCACATTTCTTAAACTCACCTTGAAGGAGGAGCCCTGTATTAAGGTGGTCAACTAATGAATGGCATTATGTCCAAAAGTATGAACAAAAATTTGTTTGAATGGTGCAGAAACATGATCACTGAATAAATACACTTAGTATTTTTTCACTCAAAAAACTTTATTATACTACTATCAGTTTTGACACATAGTATCATCATCATGCATATTTATTCAGTGATCATGACATTTCGCTAACTAAGGGCTCATACCATCAAATTCAGAAACATGATGGTTGAAGCAAGATGAAGAGACATAGATTGGAGTCTTTTTTTAATTTGGTGGAGGAGAAAGGTAAAAAAGGTAAATTGGATGGAAAAATCTAACATAGTGCCAGGTATGGTTGGGGAGGAGAGGGGGTTGCTCCGAGAAATCAAACGGAGGCAGGAGAAGTGGTTGCCAAGCACTGTGATAGGTGATGGAATGCATGATTCAGTGACAGAGAGGAGGATGTTGGGCAAGCTATGCATGGAGAAGATAAGGCTGGGAAAGTTGAACAGAATGAAGGGAGATAGAAGTATACGGAATTGAAGAAGAGTTTCATCTAGTATGGGATATCAGGCTTTGTATTTTTGGATGGAACTGGGAAGTGTAGCAAAGATCATTCTGTATCCATGCAAAGTCTACATATAGGTAGACCAACAATTGTAGTGGTGATAATTCAAGGTTAAGATGATAAACCCTTTTGTGCTATTTCCTATATGATTAAGTGTTGGTAAATTGATTTAACAAAAAGAAGTCACAGATTTTGAGACAATAGTTTTTTGCAATATGTGGAGATCAGAAATTACACCTTCATATTGTACAATGGAGCTCTTTAATACCTAAGTTTATATGATGTTTCGTGGAACAACTGTGAATTACACATTAAGTTTGCCATTTAAATTAAGTTTGCAAGAGACGAGATCAGGGTATCATATTTAATTATGGACACAGATTGTTTTCTGCACAATGAAAAGCATGCAAATTCATATTCTAATGGCTAGGGATTGCTCTTAGTTTAGAATTCTACAGCACAGTGAACTCTGATTAGGACATTTTTTGACGGCATGTTTTCCTCAATGACATATCCAAGTTCAAATCCCAACCCAAACAAATAATAATGATCAGTATGTTTTGGTTACCACTTTTGTATCTTAGACGAAAGATAAATATTAAAATTTTTTTGAGGCACACCAAAATTTTACAAAAACATTTTTTGCCAATTGACCCACCTAATCACAATGCTGGGAAGAACAAAGGATAAATATGCTAATGTGCAACAGTCAATGCCAACCCTTGAAACATGGCCGGAAAGTAATTAATTAGTAGTTGGTGCATGGTATGAATGATGACTTGCAGAAAGTTTGGTACCTACAATGTAAAGATCTTCAGCACACCAATTATACGCAGAAACAAACAGAAAGAAGGGGGGTTCTTTCCCCTACACGAGGAACGTAAGAAAGATGGGTCATTGTAAACGCAAAGGTTGAAAATAAGATAGACGTGGGTCCTTCACTAATTCCACAGACAATCCAAGAGATGGTACTAATATTATTGGAAAAGGTTTGCCTTTACTTAGCCTCATCTCTCACTAGACTACATTCAGAGTTTTCAGCTTTATTCGTCATGTGGTTTCATTTTCATAGTTGACTGACGCAACAAACTATTGCCTAGTTAGAAAAATGAAAAAAAAAGTGTTTTGAGCAGTTATTTAACACTTCCATTTAAATGGCTTAACACGAAATGGGTCAAAGCCAAATTGGATGAAGTTCATGACACATCTGCTCTTGTGTTGGGTACTTTTAATAATTCGGTCAATGAGTTTAAACATGGTATCATATCCACAAATGATGAACAACGATCAGGACATCCAGCAGAAGGGACTTCTGCAATGATTGAAAAATTCCACAATGTTTTTGGATGATCGTTGAAACAAAGTTCACGAAATAGTTGAGACCATAGGCATATCACCAATAACAGTGTTTTCAATTTTGCACGCAAAATTTGGTGTGAAGAAACCTCTGTAAGACGAGTGCTGTGTTTGTTCTCAGTGGAGAATAAATACAATCATGATGTTGATTCGGAAGCTGCTTTGGCACTAATCATTGCAATCCTGATGACTTTGTGTTGATACTTAACTGTGGGTATGCTAAAACACTTCAAATACAGAGGAATAGTCAAAACAGTAGGTTTCTAAAGGTGATCTGGCTTCTAAAAGGTGAAGACAGTGAAGTTGGCCAATAAAGTAATGGCTATAGTTGAGCTAAGAAATCACGAAAAAAGTTGGCTTCCCACCCAGAGGGCCCGGGTTCAAATCCCGGCGGTGTTGAATGTTTTTCAGTGGTATCTCAATCCCTACTTGAGGTGCTTTGTGTAGGGCACTTTGAGTAACTACGCCGTCCGTCGGATGGGACGTTAAGCTGTGGACCCCTTGGCGCCTTTCGTAAAGAGTAGGCTAATGCCGACACCGGGTTTCTCTCCACCCTCCATCCTTTCCTGCTCATCTCCTATGGTGCAAATGACCTCAGCTGTCGGTCGCCTCCCCTAAATACTACTACTACTACGAAAAAAGTCCTCACTTGACAAAGAAAAAAATTCTCTTCCATCCAGACAATGCAAAGGTGCACAGATAAGCATTTTTAATGGTGAACATCATGGAATTAAAGTTTGAATTATTACAACATCCACTGTATTTACCAAATTTGGCCCCCAGCGACTTGTTTATTTCCAAACTTGAAAAAATGACTTTGCAGAAAACAATTCAGGTCAAACAAGAACTCACCAGCACAGATACATATTTTCAGGGCCTTCCGAAATCCTACTTTTTGGACGGCTTAAAAAAGTCAGAGATAGGTTGGGAAATTTGTATCAAGTTAAAAGGTGATGTTGAAAAATTTTTAAAAAATCTAAACAAAATAATTTATTTTTTCCTAAATGCTTTTTAAGTGACCCACATAGGTACAAAGCAAATAGTAGGAAATAAATACGCAATTGATATTTATTCTTCTTTAAAAGAATATTATATATCATACTTTCTCCTTCTACTTAATGTTCGATGTTCAATGAAAAACTTAAAGACTATTGTTATTACTAGTCAAATATTGAGCAAACCTTGACAACTCCTGAGATGGTGACAACATCTCCAGGTACACAGGAATCAACTAAATCTTCAGTCAATTCACATTCCACAGTTCTTGGAACACGCCCACCTTCCCTCTGAAAATAAATCACCCAATTATTAGAAATTGACAGCAATAAAGGCAAGACAACAGCAGCAGGGTCAGTGTTTACTTCTGTAAGAGCAGTGTGACTGAACCTTCAGGTTTAACTTCCTATGAAATTGATTGCCTCCCTTCTTTTAACCATTCAAACTACCTCTAGCTCTTCTACATGGAATAACAGTCTCTGCATAAGCCTAATGTAGTATTACATAGACCTCAGATGACAATTTGTTCAGATGACACAATACTAGAGCCAAATCAATTAACCTTGTCCCACATTCAAATTAGCTCTAAATATAACATTAAATATTTGCACAGTAAATTATGTGAATAAAAACTTGATGATCACTCTTCATTGAACAACCCTTGTGTATCGAGTATACTGCGTCTACTCCGGTAACATGTCTACAGATCTTACTATTATATGAAATATTGACATAATATAACAAAGTACATATTTATGTTTAACTCAAAGAGTTAATTGCTTTCCTTCAAATTTCCAATTGTAAGCCATGAAATTTCCATTTAAGCCATTAAAATGCAGTGAAGTTAGAGAAAAAAAACACTAAATGAATGAAAGGACTCATACCTGATCATCTCCCAGGATTTCCTGTAGTCTCACCGACTGCCAATTGACTGTCTGTGTGAGTGGAGATGAGCGCTGGGGGGAGAATGTCTTGCTTCGGCAAGCATTAGTTATACACTTGTGGGGCTGAGTGAACACACCCTCTGGCTGACGGACACACTGTACCTTTTGGCAATTGCTGCACTCAAAAGCCAACCAATCACATAGTAGTTTGATATTGCCAGCTCGAATTATAGTGCCACGAATGGATACCAGCTTCCCTGAAAAAAAATTCAAAGTTCTATTTATAACAATATTTGTTTATCTTAGAAAGACAATGATGAATAAGAGTGAGTGGTGGTCACAGAATATATTACTGACATGGGAATATTGTATTACAAACTGAGTTGTATTGTATTTTATAAATGCAGCCATAGGCAGGGCTGATGGGGGAGAGGGAATGGGCAACGGCTCACCTTGGATCATGAAAGGAAGCACAATATCCATCACCACTCAGCCACTGGCTTATTTCTGATTACTGTTTTCACAGATAAGGAACCTGAGAGAGTCTGTGATACCAAACATTTAACATTTTCCCCAAAAGTTAACTTTATGGCATGACTTAGTTATATAGTACAACTACATCAATCATATAGATGAGATTTCTAAAAAATAAGCACTTGTTTCAATTTAACACACATATTAACAGTGTTAATAGTACCTCAAGTGACATTTATTCTTGCATAGTACACATGTTGGCTTATTCTACTCTAACAACCTGCATCCTTCAACTTTATTTGTATGAGAGCACTTATATAATACTACAGAAACTGCTTGTGTTAAAAATATGACCTGGTTCATTGCATTAACAAACACAATTATCATTCATCATATTTTCTTTTAACTTCGCAATTTCCAAAATGAGAATTCAAAACGAAAATAACTACATTTTCACAATCCATCAAAAGTTACTCTAAGGGCGTGGGTTTTGGGACTTAAGTCAGCTAATGTAATGCACGGCTTGCTCATTCCTTCATATTCAACACATCTGTTGATAACAAAATTGACACATTTTCAATGGGTCAATTTAGCTTTGGGTCTTAGCATTTACAAATATTTTCAGCTAAATTTCACTGTTTGCTGTGAACCAGTTCGATATATTTCATGCTACTAATTATGGATTTGAATTTAAACTAGGCTAAATCAAAGAGTATTTAGTTAATAAAATATGAGTTGGAGAAGAGATATTTTTTTTTGTTCTGAGCACCTTTTCCTCGGTGCCTTCATTTTCCTCCCATTTCATAAGATATGTAACACCAACACATTTTCGCTCATATTTTTCATTGGAAGAGAATTTTTCTCATGGATTTACCTGCATTTCCTGTCTATTGAGGAATATAAAAGATTACATTTAAGAGAAAGATGCTAATATATTTTTATTTTTCTCATTGGGGATGAGATAATTTTTGCAAACTACTGCCTTTCCAGCCTTAGGGTGTAACTTTATAACATTTTTTTTCCTTCAGAAGCAGACATAAGGCGGAATGCAGTTTCAACAATTAGATAATTTGTTTAAGAACAGCTGATCCTTTTAAATGTCTGGAATCTCAATAGTCACTATGAACCAACTCATCTCAAGGGTTAAGAACTAGCTAATAGAATGAAAGGTGCGAGTTATTCTATCAAAAACTCTTTTGTCCTTCTTATTGCCAAGTACATATTATTTCTCATGGATACATCATTTAGATACAATCACTCAAGACTGACACTACTAGATTATATGATTTCTTAAGAATGCTTTAAAAGTTAGAGATATGTTATTTCATTAAATATTTTTCTTGTAACAGATATGGTACTTATCTCACTAAAAATTCTAAAAACAAATTAATACCAATAGAACTTAAAGACATATTGGGCAATAAAGACTGCAAATGCCTAAGCGACCTTTTTTAGTTACATAAAAATACATGATTGCGATTATTTATTCAGATTTTTTCCCAATTATAAATTCTATAGTAAAATCTATAACCATTATTTTTTAATCACATCACTTCTAAAATCATTCCTCCTTTCTCGCCAGTGACTGTATCATATATAGCTAACAAATTCAGTTTGTGTCTGAGTTTAAATCTACTACCACATACTAATACTTTCCCTTTGCTATCATATGTACCAATACTCTTCCAACAACATATTGAAGGCTTCCATTTTCAATGCACCTCTTACAGATAATATAATTCTTCACCACACCACCTCCACCACACCATGGATGGGAAACACTAATGCAACTCTTTTAAAATAAATAAAAAATTTCTTAAACAAAAGACATACCAAAAGAAGCCAAACAAATTCAAATTCTGCCCTTTCCTATTACCATAATAGTTGGTTTTCAGATTCTTCAAAAGAATAACTGGCTCATAATTGAGAACTCGAGCACGAATGATTGGTATATCCAAAGGAGAAAATGAATCTTTTTCAGCATCAGGAAGATTTGCAAGAAATTCATCATCCATCGCCGTGCTAACAATCTGAAAAAAGGCAGGGAATGTATTTAAATCAATTGTTGAGGGTTTTAAAGAAGGTGAAGGTGTGACTAAAATGCACAATCACACCCATTTGTGTGAAAATATCATCAGAAAAGTTATCCTAATAATAAGCAAGCAAAACTTGGGATCGGAATCAATATTCATTATCCATTTACAAAGAAAATGTTTCACCTGGTGCATGGCAATTCCTAAACAGCTTAAGGAATGCTCGGGCATATCACATAAATCATTTTCAAAACCGGGCCAATTTTTCATGAATTCTTCATCAGCAACCAGTTTCTTAAAGTCAACACTGAAGGCTCTTCTCTCCTCAATTTCTACCGGCGGGTACAACTTGCTATGCTTCTTAATAAAATTCTCCACAGCCTTTATTTTATCCAAGGTTGTTGATTTTTCCTTAAAATCTGATTAAACAAAGAAGGAGAGTATTATCTTTAAAGAACAATGTTTACACAAAACTTGAATTTTAAACATGAAGAAAATATTAACTTACTTTCTTGCGGAAAATACAGCTTCCAACCACGATATGGACCTTCTTTAACTTTGAACGTATCCACTATTAATGTTTGATCATAACTGTCGTTCAGATATAGAGGTGATACAAAGTCAGTGGCATTCTCATTTTCCGAAGAACGTCCTTCATGGCAGTACATGGAGCATTAAAATAAGGTTAATTGAATAACTATCAAATTCAAGAAGACATAATCAAATCCACACAATTAAACATAGTCGTAAATAATTTATGGCAGAAAATCAA
Organism: Hetaerina americana; assembly: GCF_022747635.1. Taxonomy (NCBI): domain Eukaryota; kingdom Metazoa; phylum Arthropoda; class Insecta; order Odonata; family Calopterygidae; genus Hetaerina; species Hetaerina americana. Next base: position 23,099,994 of record NW_027286070.1, on the reverse strand, counting down.
TCATTCAAACATGTCAAATACTGAAAAACACACTCTTAAACGATACATACTGAGCGTCATTTTGATTATGCTTTGCCAATTTGATTTAATCTGAACACTATTCTTAAATTTTATCAACATACCATTTTTATTTCCTTTTCCTGGCTGTCGAAAATTTTTGGGTTTATACCAGTTATTACGTCCGCGGTATCCTCCACGTCCTCTCCCACGCCACTTAAAGCCTCTGTTAGATGGATTAGCACTCATTCTCAACTTTAAGAACTAATTTACAATATTTATTACATGTCACAGTTGTTTTCCGAATCTAATTACTCACAATACTTTTCCAAATTTCTAAAACTAAGGCGCGAAGTGCGGATGACTTCCATGTTTATCAAATAATAGACAAATGACATCTACCGAGGGTAGCCCGCTCCCGCGTTGACTCTGGTTAACTATGTTTTCATTGCAAAGCCCCTTCTAAGAGACAGTTATTTCACAATGAAGCTACCATGTAGTTACATTCTTGGTTGGTCTACTTAGGTAACTTTAATGGCTCATATTCCGTCTTACAAACATTGTTCGTATATTCTATATCTTTTTCCATGTATTTTTCAATTATTTATTATATTTTCTTACCAAAACGAAACCCCTATACCAAGAAATGACTAGGGTGACGTTTGCAGGAAAGAAGAATATCTGCATCGGTCTTATTACGGTAATTGAACGGAAAACAGCATACAAGTTCAATTAATAAACAGCAAATTTTTTAATTGAAAAATGGACCTAACATTTAAATGCATATTTTTACTACAAATCTTTACAAAAGAAATGCCAATTTTTGGGAGCTAGCACTAAAATCTTCCAATGATGCCTCCTTATTTTCTAGTGCCTGGCTCTGAAAAAAAGAAAAAAAAATATGCTAGTATCGCGACATTGTGCAAGAAATTGTGGACTTATGAGAATTGTATACGAAATATGGTCAATTAAAAAGTTGAGGAAAAGCTTTCTTTTCACTAATATATGAAACGAATGACTGTGATTTCTGCAATCACCAAGAAGGTAATTTAAGATGATGGCTTCACAAAATGATTGTAGAAAACAAGAACTGTTGCTGAATGCTGCTAATAATGGTGATTTAATTTCCAGGGTTATTAAAGACAGGAAATGTAATCAATGAGGTCATTTTATTCATATCTATACAAAATTTCTTCGTGGGTACTTCAGTGATAACGGAAAGAAAAAAAAATAAAAATCGAGTTTATGTGTGCCCCCTTGAAAATTTAAAATTAGCTGCTTCAGACAGTATTGGGGTTATTAAATTACACAAATTTTTCCTGTGGCCTAATTGTGTTAATTCACGCCTAGTTGCAGTAATGTCATGCCCATTGCAGAAAGAAATTCTTGAGAATGAAAGGTTGTTTTGTTGGTCATCATCTAAAAGAAAATGTAAAAAGATATCTTGTAATAAATTAGTCTCTGTAGTAAGGGTTGCTCTACATTAGTCACAAGGATGAACCTTGAGAAATGTCTGCACTGCATGAACCCCCGAGTATGTAAATTAACCAATTTTTTTACACTTAGCATTAACTTTTCCTTGTCTTCAGTTGGTTCTCCTGTACTTAATTGCATGTATTCATGAAAAGGAGAGGATAAGTCAGTCAAAAGATCACAGCCATCCTCAATGGCATTTCCTAGGATCTGGTTTGGAAAGCAAATTATTAATTTGTCCAGAACTTGTGTGTATTTGGGTTGTGATTATCCCCAGTTTGGTCTAATACTGTTGAAAAAAATTCTACCGGATTTTGATTCCTGTTTCTTGTGTTCAGGTTCCAGAACTGCTTAGTTTTCAGTTCAGCCCATAAGAACATTACCACCCTCATAATTGTTTACCACTTATCATGCAAAAGAGGGTGGATTACCTTTTTCTTTCCCGGGAACTATCCGGTGCCTGGAAGGTCCTGGAATTCATGAATCAAACTATTTGAAGCGATAAATTGCCAGCAGGAAGAATTGGATAAGAAATGGCAAAGTTAGCTGCAAATGTAAGAAGATGCTCAGGACTGAGTGAGATGGAGGCAATTGAAACCTGTCAGAAGACATCCACTTCAGACAGGTAATTTGTGTTAAAATGACACTATTTTACCGTAAAATATCATCGATTGAATTTAGCATCAAGGTGCAACATTTATTCAACTTGGACGATTATAATGCAGCATAAAAGTACCTTGTCGTGGATAATGAATGGGCAACTCTTGATGCAGAAAAGTCAGAGAACAGAAAGCGAACTTTCGCGAGGGAAAGCTTCAGACAATGACATAACGGCATGGCCCATCATCCCATTGTTATAGAATTCCTTTTCGGCTCACAACATATGTATGTTAGTATGTTCTTTGAATGAAGACTTTGTAATATAAGGCATAAACATTTTAAGGCTAAAGAAAACATCATTAGATTCCTTAAGTTCGTGTCATCCATAAGGAGTGACTTGTCATTATTTGTCACCACAAATATTCAAATTAAATAAAGAAAAAAAATCCAAAATATCTCCAGATCAAGGAGTGTTCCGACCTTTTGAGTGGACATTAAATATAAGGTGTTTCACAGGTTTCCAAGTAATCGCCACCCTGTGTTTAACACAGGATGCTCTGGATTTCCAATTACAATTACCCACTTTTGAGGCCATCTCATGTAAAATAAATCCATAGCAAATAGGTAGAAGGGACAGAACGGGTTTACTTGAAATTAAACCATCTTTTTCCTTCAAAGGGTTCGCCCAGATCAATTAATGTCAATTAATTCTCTTTGAATTTCACATTATATAAGCAAAGAATTTCAGTCTTTCTTTATTCCGGACTTTCTTTGAATATACAGGGATTTCTAAAATTCTCACTCCCAACTTTTCCTGATTTTCCATACAAATATGCTTTTCTTCTTCCCGATTTAAGTTAGGGGATACTTAAGAAAGTGGATATTTTTTTCAATTTCTGGGCAATGGAGTAGCAGCTTCATTTATTGGGTAATATTTTTTGGAAACTAACAATGTACAACTTTGAGTTATTTTACGTACCCTAACCTGATAGCAGAATTGATTTTACATTCATCCATATCAATCAACACTTAGGTTGGTTTTCACAGGTGCAGTCACCCCAAACTTCTAGTAAGCCTAAAAGCTGACCCAAAACTTTTGATAACTTAGCAACTTCAGTGCAGGAGGATATATTACCACCTTATTAGCTAAAATGTGTAATAATTACATATATCTATTTCTTCAAGTTCAGGAAACTGATTAGACTAAAATAGATGAATGTCATCGTGGGTCTACTGCATTTTGAAATATAGCTTAAGTTAGAAAAATATTGAAAGGAGAGATTACATTTATGTATATCTTTTGGACCATAAGGATGTTGATGATAAATTTCATAAAATACAAACTTGTTCCAATTGCTCTCACTCAGTTGCAAATAAAATAAAACTGATGGTGCGCCATTGTTCTGATTTTGATCCCCACTCTCTCCCTGAATCGTCCAATATTATTCATTCATTATAAGGAATTAATTATAGCTAGGGTAATTTTAGTACTTATAAATTTGCTCTATGGCAGTAATAACAAGCTCGATCCTTCAGGTACCTCTTTATATTAACATTAGTATGCTGGTAGGATGAATTTTTTTGATGGACCCAAAAAACGAATTATATTGACAATTTTCATATTCATGGATATTATTTTGTCTGATACAAAAGAGGTGGTTAGGAACATGTCTCACCATCGACATTGAAAATAAGTGATAATATTAATTTTATAAGGTGTTCACTAAATTTATTTAACCATCATCCTTTAGCTTTCAAGTCCAGCAATACAGCCTATCCATAATGTTTTCCCTCTTACAGCGGAACGAATAGAAATTCGTGGAATGTCTGTTAACGGTAGAGTGAGTCTGAGTGAGCTGCGGATATTATTACCCTTGGTAGTGTCGCTTAGACGTTGGACCTATGGTCGGGATGAATAATGTGTGTAATATTACAAATATCATTTAATTAAATTAAAATTTAATTTCACAGTATGGTTACACCATGTAACCGAAGGCATATACATTAATAAGCGCTATATTTTGCGGTTTTCCGTCAAAGCTATGTTGGTCTCTTTTATTTTTTACATGCATGTCATCAACGCGATAACAGGGAACTGTGTTTCGCTAAGCTCTGCTGTCAGGACAACAAAAAGAGTGCATGTCATTGCGCGGATGAAGCACAATATATAGCATGCCTGTATGGGGCATTTCCGTAAGATTAAAAGCAGTATCAATATTTGCAAGTTTATGAAAATATGCGCTATTTCCGATCATATTTCCGGAGTAATAGCAACGCCGTCGATTCATATATATGTGTCCGACGCTCCACGACTGGCAAGGCTTCGACAACAGAATTTCCTAAGAACAGAATAATTAAAAAATGTGAACTACCTATCGCACGAGTATATACCGCTTGACACAAAAATATACTTGGCCTCAATATAATTTAAGCGCGACAAAAGCATTGCGGTGCAAAATATCTTATCACGTGCCTGCCGCAAATGCTACTCGCTGGCTCGATTAGTTATACAAGGTCACAGAATATTTGGAAATGTTCCGTTTCAAACTTATCCGGATTTCTCGTCATGCGGCGAATTAACTTTTTAGCCTCGTTGGCTTCGGGGTAACGTCCTTGCTTGCCAGCCCAGAGGACGTAAGCAATTCCTGTAAATGAATTTCCCTCCGCATCAGACTCGAGTGTTTGTTATTGTCCGTGGCCGGAATATAGCCATCTCTATGATGTTAGAAAATTGAAGATTATGGAACTTTTCTCGTAATGTATGGGTTGAATTTATCGCTTGTATGAACCACTAACTAGTTGCCAATGCCACCAAAATACTCATTAGATTTCGACGATAGTATACCAACTTCTGATGTCGCATAATTGGAAGAAACCTAACTGCATGTTTTCTCTATCAGAAGCTTAGTTCCTCATAGGGATCACAGGGGTACACTCGGTGTTCCTGCATATTGGTATTTTCTCCCTTGTAAAACTGCCTGTATTTACCGCGGTATATCTCAGAAAGGGGGATTTGAGTAGATCACTTCAATTACATATTTGTGCTAAAAGAGAGTACGCATCATGAATTTCAACTTATTATTTTCAATTTAGAGGAATAAGAATAGAAAGGTTATATGAAATAAACATTTCGAAACCATTTTAACAGTGCGATAAATTATGTAAGAATTCTGAAGCGACATTTTAGTTAGTGGGCATTTCGACGATGTGTTTTTTGGTGATCGAGGGAAATTAAAATTCCGTCTTCACATATAATGTCTAAATTAATGCAAATAGTAAACATTATGTAAGATTCCTTCTGTACCCCCTGCCTTACCTTCAATAAGGTAACGTAATGAAATGCCATACCCTCCTCCCATCTAAAAGCCCCTTGTAACTTGAGGACAGCCCCATTATGGGAGAATGGCATGAAGGGAAGATCACTCCTTGCACAGAGGCTAGAATTGGGCGTAGGTTTCTCAACCCTTAGTGAAGGCAAATGTCTTCGAGGAATAGCACTCAGTAAAGGCAGGGGCACCCCCTTTCTCTCAAATTGACAAGAAGCCTGAGCTCGTTTGGAGTCTGGTAAAATTACCGATTTATTTTAAGTCTGGGTGACATTAAAAGTCGAATCACTCTGGTTTGGCCCAGTTAGCGATGGAAAAAAAGTCTTACGACCGTAGGGAGACTAAATGTCGCCGGGTAAAAATGTTCACGATTGAATGATGGTTTACAGAGAAGTAGAAGACATTAAATAATGGAAAATAAGGCGAAGTAGTCAGAATAAATTCCCATTATTCTACAGGAAACATGGTACAAAGGTACATCGCCTGGTGGGTTTTTAAGATGAAGTCGAGCGTAGCTCAAGCAGGTTTTCCAATTTGCAGGTTCCAATTTTGAGTGTTTACGGAATACTGACGTATAAAATGTGGAATTACGGTAAAACGTTGAGTGTAACTATTCGACGGCGGAAGAATTCGCCTTTTTATTTCATTTTCTTTTTTTAATGTTGAAAAAATAAGGATATATTTTTATACGATGAGTTGCATAGTTTAATTAATTCTTTTAAATTCCCAGAATATTAAATTCCCCAAATTAATTTCGAAAAATATTTTTTTCTTATCTCTTATTAGCCTGCTCACCATAGGAATGATCAGTCATTTGGAGAGAAATTAAAGTAAGTTAAAAGTAATTAATTAAAATTAATTAATTAAAAGTAATTTTTAAATAATTTATAGCCCTATCCGCTAAATAATTGCTCTTCCGAAAACATTATATACATAGAATAAATTTTCACGCAACAATTACTTTCATCTTGGAGTTTTTGCTAAAGGTATCCGAGAGACAAAATTGTGGAAATATAAGGGAAATAATATGGTGGTAAAAGAAAAATCTAGAGAAATGAGGAAAAAGCGAGAAGAGGCATTACGATAGCTTTCTGTGATTAGGTTAAGAACACGATGAAGTCCATTTTTGCTGATTTTAAATGTGCAACAAGGGGAAACGAAATAAAAGTTACATTCTCGATTATGTAGCTGAAATGGTACAACTGAATAAGTAAATCAAGGGCTCATACCTCCAATATCTAGGCGGTCTTACCCTGAAAGAAGTAATTTTGTGGCGCTAATTGTTCTTTAATGACAGCTTTCTACGAACTTTCCTCTCTACTCTGCTCACCTGTCAAATCATTAATTTCTGACTTGTTTCTAAGTACAACGGGAGGAATATCATCCTTCCTTCACGTTTCCTTACCCATTTTATCCAAATAACACATGCCAGCTTTTTCAGAGAGGCACTGTACATATATACCATGCATGTGTTCTCTTTACGTTCAAGTAGTGCCTACCTTGCTCAGTAGTGCTCGTTTGAACGCGGCCGAGTATGGAAGGGTACGCGTAGGTCTATCCTTCTTATTGAGTGGTGCATGGTTTTACATTCGTAAAACCTGTAGTAACAATTCAAAATAATTCTAGACCTTGCAAATTTCACCTTTCGTTTGTGATGAGTTGATCCTAAAATTATTCACCCATCCGTATAGCTCGATATTCCCCTCTAATTAGTAGTATCGTCGACGAAAAGTCTAGTACTCTCAACTTTTATCATATAGGACAGCAATAATAAAACATTCTTCGAAGCCTTTGGACTACGCACCAGTCTTTGGAGCGCAAGGTAGTACAGGGTAGACCAGAAACTCAAGGACATGCTCATTAATAAGTACGAAATATTTGTCCATTAGATCCGCAGATTCTTCCAAAATTCCTCTGAATAGCAATAACAATTTCGAAGCATTAATACATAAATGCTAGACATATCCCGTGAAAGCAATCATTTTGCTTGATCGGGGTGATCTTTGAGCAAATGATTTTTTCAGGGACAACTTCCACGCATCCACAGTCACCAGTGGACGAGACTGCCTACAAAACTTCAGTATGTAATTTTTTTCAGGGTCATCGTTCCAAAATTATTCATGAGCATTGTGAAGAGATTTACGAGAGGAAAGATACACAGTAGCTAGATAAAAAAGAATTGATCATTTGATATAGGATGGAACAGAAGCAGAAAACTTGAACAGATCTGACAAAAGAAGGACATCTGGTCGCCATTCACTGGACAAAGGCACAAATGCATCAGCTAGTGACGGTCTGGTGATTCACGGGCACGGAGCCAATACGTGATTGTCGCGGCGAACGACAAGCGCCAGCTGTCACCAGTACGTTGACCTTGCGATTAATTGCAAGTGAGATAGATTTAGCACGCAAATGTTTTTGGTCGCTTCCTCACTCGGATCTCATGTGGTACATTGAGTGATTGAAGGGTGAGGAATGAAAAGGCCATCTAGTTCCTCAGCCCCCCTTCTTCCGAAAAGCTCCCAGCTAAGGATCCAGTACATCCTGAGGAGGTGGTTAGTACGTGGGCAAGGGGAGGGCAGAAGAATCGGCAATCGTCCTTCATATAGATTCATTCCTGAGAGCAACAAAAAGCCATAAAAAATCTGACTATCATACGCGAGATATCATTACAACTCTTTTATAAACGGGGCCCCAGAACATTTTTCTTGAGTTGGTTTCATTGAGTTAATGCCATTAACTGGATGACTGGATGAATTACATGTTTTCAAGACGGATGAAGTTCTGAGATTGTAAACATATGATTTTAACCAAACCCCTTCCCTACCAAATTAAATCGTAAACGTTAATTTTCCGTCTCGTGTAAAATTTGCAATTAATTATACATATTCCAAGCCCTTGGTATTTAATTTTATTATGAGGACGGAAATTATGATGAATGAATTAGAATAATTGTTGAAACAATAGTTGAATCTGTTAATCTGAATTTTGCTTCCTCTGGAGAGTTTATGTGGCCTGAAATTGCGCTTCGTAGTTTTAATTATAAGCACATTCAATGAACTGCTAAGTAAAACGAATATTTTCACTCAAACGTTTTAGTGAGGCTTGGCAATCTGAAATTCCAAAAAAATCATTTATTTCCGCTGTAATAATACCTAATGTTACATAATAAAAGCGTTTGTTGCAAAAAATAATTTTGAAACCACCCAACTTATTATTATTATTTTTATTATCAACAAATTATTTTTCATAGATCGAATCTACTCTACTTTAGAAAAAGTATTCAACCAAGAGTAAATATTCCATAAGAACTGCGAGAGATGCCGCAACAATAACTTTTAACGGAGTCATCCGCTAATGTGCATTTTAATGCAACAGTTTAATAATCATTCGCCTTGGCTGGGATACGAACCCAGATTCCTCAATATCCGGTCGAGTGCTTTAGCCACTTACGCTATCGAGGGGTCCTCTTAAGCTCTGAAATTTTGGGGCTTTTAAAGGTACAACATGTAACGAAATACCGTACATCTCCCAAAATGTCTTGATCCGAACCCCGAGAGAGGCAAAAATTTTTCAGAGGTGGCGTTCAATTTTGTTCAACTTCTCAATTAAAAGTAGGCAAATGCTGGTACCGGGCTTCCCTCCACCCTTCCCCATTCCCTGAAAAGTCCTACCTCTTCCAATGTACGAGGGTCATCCGGAAAGTAGTACCCGTTCGTGCCGCATGCATCGCCGAATTTTTAGTGACTATGGCGTGCACTTTCATCTCATCGATACCAATATGAACTGCGATCATGCGCACACTTAACCGACGGTCTTCATTCAGCACGTACAGGCCAGGAAAAATTGTTACAGATACTTCTTAAACAAACCTTGTACTGCTGATTTCTTTCAACGAAGCGATATATGACATTAATTGAGTTGCAATTCAATCATACACGCATATTATAAAATGCTGATCATAAATTAATTCGCGAGCCAACATTTCAGTAGTGTCATTCCATTTCTACATTCTAACATGTTTTAATTAATACATTATTTAAAACTCGTTTAGGGTGTGACTGAAAATAGCAAATTAACGTGGTAAGGCCAGAGCCACTTTTAGAGCAAGACGAAGGTATTGGAAGGTACGAGGGTCATCCGGAAAGTAGTACCCGTTCGTGCCGCATGAAGTGCTGACGACGCGAGTAGCCGCTGGACGAGGTCAGATAGCTTCAGTGGCTTGTCTGCCTTATCTGAGCCAAGTTGCGTGACGCTAGCATTGCCTGTGTTGTTTCTGTGATTGTTTACAATGTTTAAAAAAATTGAGAACGCCGCCAGTTGTGAAGTGAGGGCAGTGATTAAATTCCTCAATGCAAGAAACGTTCGCCCATGTGATATTCATCGCCAATTAAAGGAGGTGTATGGAGACAATGTAATGGACGAGTCGTCTGTTCGGCGGTGGTGTCGCAACTTCAACATGGGGAGGGGGAACACACACGACGATGAGCGTTCGGAGAGACCGTCTGTCATTACAGACCAACTGGTGAGCTCAGTTGACGAATTCGTGAGGAACGATCGGCGCGTCACAATTGATGACATCTGTGAGCATTTTCCCAATGTTTCTCGAACAATTGTTCATGAAATTGTTAAACACCATCTGCATTATGCAAAAATTTGTGCAAGATGGGTCCCTCGCGTATCTCAATGAGCTGGCGGCGAAGGACTATGCAGCAGGAATACAGAAACTTGTCACACGTTATGACAAATGCCTTAATTTGCTTGGAGATTATGTTGAGAAGTAGTTTAAAGTATCCTCTTTCAAATAAAATTTTTTATGTTTGTTAATATTTACTTTTGTGTCTTTATTTCACGAACGGGTACTACTTTCCGGATGACCCTCGTATCTACCTATATCTGTTGCTGAACGGAAAATTTTACTAAGGACACAATATTAATAAGAAAACGATCCTCGTTAAATGTCAAACAATCGTACTTTCACAGAAAATTATCTTTATTGGTAGTTATCTAAGTTTAAAGAACACATTCGTAGAATATCATAACCTTGTTCAAAGCACAGGTGCAGATATAATTATTGGAACAGAAAGGTGATTTACCACTGATATCTCCGGCGTTGAAATTTTCCCAAAATCCTTCCCCGTTTACAAAAATGACAGGGCAACTAGAATCGGGGGCGTTTTCTTCAATGCGGCTAAAAATTCTTGTGTCAGCAGGGCTGAGGTAATTACAGGTAACGTTTTGGAAAGCATTTGGTACTAAATTAATTGTTCTAAATCCAAAAGAATATATGTGCATTTTACCGGACGCTAAAGATAATTGAATACTAGAATTAGATCAGCAAATCAAAGGTTTCTTATCACAGCAAAATGGTCGCGACGTTATAATCGGTGAAGATTTAATGTCCCTTCTATTGATTGGAACACATATGGTTTTAAAACAAAAGACAAAGATACCTGCAAGTCGGCATTGAATTCCTTGCGTCAACTTGCCACTTCACCAACTAGGGGTGATAATAGTTTTGATTAGTTTGCAACGAGCATGACCAAAAAAGCCTTAACTACAGAAGCTATAAAATGAGTTAGAGACCAAGGGGCAGTAAATTCTGTTTTCGTTATACGGGGTCATAAATAAGAATTCTAAGAGAAAAATGTACTTTTTAAAGAAGGGGACTATGATGGTCTAAATTCCGTTCTACCGAGCCAATTTGCAAATTTTAAGAATGAGAGTAATCACCGAAATACTGAAGATACGAGGAATCACTGCCTTGACGTCACGCGCTCAACAGTTAACAAGTTCATCCCCTGTAAATGTATAAAATATAACACGGAGCTTAAATTGTTCAACGCGGATGTTAGAAAAGCATTGCAACGTCAAAGGCAATGTCACACTAAGACGAATTCTCTAGCGACAAATAGAATGAGCTCACTTATGATTACAAGATATCTAGGGCGAATGGCAAGAAGGAATTTCGGAAAGCGTTACGCGAATTCCAAAGGAAAAGATTTACGGAAAATTTAAAAAAGAATACGAAAGCATCTTAGTCGTACGCAAGAGAGGGTCAGGGAAATAAGTCAACACTTAATTCACTCAAATACGATGAAGGCGAAAGAGTATCCGGCAGTTTCGAAAAGGCCAATTTATTAAATTCTTTCTTTCAAAGCGTCTTCACCAATGTATCACCGAATGTCTTCGAGAGCTTTCCAAATCGTGCCGGCCAACCGATGCCTAAAATAGAAATGTCATTTAATGGAATGGAGCATTTACTGAAAAATATTAAGCCTAATAAATCCTACAGGCCCGATCAAATACCCGCTCGTATATTTAAGGAACTAGCGTCGGGAATTGCACCGTATCTAGAAATCATATTTATAAAATTGCTTGTAAATCACAAGGTTCGCAGTAATGAGGCGGCTGACGTAAAACCAATATTTGAAAACGGAGACAAGAAGGAACCGAGCAATTACAGGCCTACAGGTATTTCCCTCACATCCATTACACCCCAGGTCAAGATCCACATACGCGCTAGTTCGATCGTGAGACACCTCGATGGTCAGGAATTATTGATGAAAAATCAGCACGGGATCCGAAAGGGTAGATGCTGTGAGGCAAAACTTGCGCTTTTTTTCATTATATTCTTATTTCGGGAGAGAGCTATGTTCTAGTGGACGCAGTTTTTTCTAGATTTTAAGAAAGCTCTCGACCAAGTACCTCAAAGTAATCTACTTAAAAAACTAGAAGCGTATGGCATACATAAAAATAACCTGGGTTGTATTAGCGAGTATTTGAATGGTCGAGTACAAAGAGTAGTCATAGTTGGAGTCAGCTCGAACGCAGTAGAAGTCGCTTCAGCTGTTCCCCAGGGAAGCGTTATTGGGTCTCCTTTGTCCTTATTTTACCTTGACAACATTGACTCCGTAGTCACTAGGAAGATGCGCTTATTTGCCACTGATGCAGTGGTTTACCGTGATCCTGAGGACACAGAGGCTTTATCAGATGACCTTAATGCTATGCAACTCTAGTGCGACCCTTGGTATTTAGAATTAAACTTAAAAAATTGCGTAGTCATAAATCTTTTGAAAGAGAGCAATTCCCACCCGAAGACCTACTGCATTGGGATCACCGAAATGAAATGTGTAGACTCAATTACATACCTAGGCGTCTACCTATTAAATACCTGTCCATCCCTTATTGCGCAAATGACCTTAGCAGTCAGTCGCCTCCCCTAAAACTTCTACTACTAACACAAATTTCTACGGCTGTTTGTTGTGTCCTAAGCGTCCCAGTAGTAGTAGTATTTAGGGGAGGTGACCGACAGCAGAGGTCATTTGTGCCATTAGGGATGGACAGGGAAGGATGAAGGGTGGAGAGAAACCCGGCGTCGGCATTAGCCTACTCTTTACGAAAGGCGCCAAGGGGTCCTCAGCTTAACTTCCCATCCGACGGACGGCGTACTCACTCAAAGTGCCCTCCACAAAGCACCTCAAGTAGGGATCGAGATACCACTGAAAAACATTCAACACCGCCGGGATTTGAACCCGGGCCCTCAGGGTGGGAAGCCGCGTCTCATTGTAAGGGGACGGTATAACCAAAAACAAAGCAGGTGGTAGCCATATGTAATGCTAAGCAGCTCTTCATACAGGGATGTACCCTTGCCCTCACAGGAACAATCCCAGCAACGTGTATGCTTTCGTTTCTCTTGGGATATTCCATTGGCGTAGACGTGCGTGTCTAGGAATCATGATTAATTTAGATGAGCAGTGCATCATGTTAGAACATAAGAACCAATCATATCCCAGCCTTTCTTCCAGGATATGAAATAATGAAATTGACGCAAGCCTCTTCCCTTCATAAGCATAGCAATTAAATAACATGTCACAACACAGCAAACCCATTGAAACCACGAACTTTTATGAATAATGATGAATAATCATGGGAGGTAATTTAATTTACCAACAACAAAACGCCTACTCCTACCTGAAAGTAAATCAAGAAGAATTCCAAGGTATTTCTGTAAATATTTTTCTCTCTTACCGTTAAGGCTCAATTACGTAACTTTACCAACAACGTTGGCAATGCTTGGTGAAGACTGCTTACATTTGGCAACTATGCGTTTTCAATCACATGACAGTTGTCCCGATCCGGCGGCGCAGTGGGTTTGTCGGATTTGTTTGTCCCGAATTGACTAGATCTGAAATTTGTTGTACTATCGTCAAAAACCAAGTCATGGTTGATATATCTAGCGTACAAAATGCTCCAGTCAAGGTTGATCGTTTTTGTCTTGATTATCCTTAGGCTTGTTGTGCTGAAATTACGAAGTGATTTAATATTATTGTTTTTTTCAGGTAATATTTTTAGTTCACTTTATCCTGTCAACATGGTAGGTTAATTATATTCGTCGATTGCCTCACTTTCCCCTCCTTATGAATCCATAATATTCACGCGGTAAAATGTAATCTCCTTATAGGGGAATGCAAGGAGTGTGGGCTCCTCATTCTTATTTCTTCTACAACATCATTTTCATCTGCCTTCTATTCTGGGCACTCCTTCACAAAGATTCACCGGAGCCGATTCACATGGTAAGACAAAACGAGGCATTTAATTCATATTTGAACATTTCATGGACTATAGCTCTTAAAGCGCTTCTTTCTTTTTCGCAGGCCCTGCTGGTTAATTTAATCAGTATACTCTTCGATGTGATTGTTTTGTCATCTTTCTTCCCTGACACTTATTGTAAGTTGTTCTCTTTCATTTCTCAATCAATGAGTTTAAGAAAATGTATAATGACAGCAGCCAATTATCTCCGCAGTTAGTCGCGAACGTTTCAGCGTTGGGATGGCCATCCTAAACCTAGTGTTTAGGCCTATTACCTCCTTTGGCCTTTATCGCATCAGTCAAGATAGAGAAGGAGTTATTGGAGCAGGAGGTGCTGGGTTTCCAGGAAACTTCGGCGATTTATTCGGTGAGAATTAAATGCTTCTTTCAGCATTAATGAAACGTTATTTGGCTCACTGAGAGCTGCTATTTTTGCAGAGCCCACCGAGCGTTTAAAAAGCCTTATTATGGGATTGAAAACTTGTCATGTTGTATATCTTATGTTACGGCCATTGGCCGTCGTTTCTTAGCAAAATTCTGGACTTATCCCATCTTCATGTTAAATATATCTTTGATAGTTTAAGATGAGTCCATTCCAGCTACTTTTAAAGGAGTGTTACCTCGGTAAATATTTCTTATTGGTCCCTATTTATTATCTACGTTTTATCTCCTCATGAATAATGTTTACTTATGTGTATGCGAACCAAATAAGTTGGATGGTATTTTGATTGCGGGACTGCAACCTTAGTAATGTTAGTAAGCCTGGTTGTCTCATCCGCATCATATATTACATGTTGAGTTGATTTCTTTCTTCCATGATTAGTGTCTCTATTTTCTTCCGGTTTCATTGTTAGTGTATGTGTAATTCATTTATTACTTATTTGAAGCATTCTAGTGAAATGAAAATAACTTTCAATTTAAATAAGTTCCTCGTGTGCTTTTTGGTAGTATTGAAACATTCATATCCACTGGGTGACCTGACTGTATCCTGTGCTGAAGTGAAAGCACGTGTGTGAGTTTTTCATTCTTTTTGACTGTGGCAGCATGATTCCACCTGACTACTAGGGCAAGATTCATTAGAAAATGTTCCATATGTCACACAGTTAAGGAGGCATTGTCCTCCTCCAGTGAGTGCCTTGATTTTCACCCATTGTTCATTATGTTCTTATGCAATGAAGTAGAATGACTTATTATTTTTACAGCTTCTGAAAGTACAAAAAAAGTATTCCATCAGAAAATATACCTCATCAAGACAATCATAAATTCTGATTTTTTTCTAAAATAAACTCTGAGGTTACGAGAGAAATCTTATCCTCTGTTTGCTGAAAAGAGCACTGTAATAAATATTTCCTATGAAACTATACTCACTGTTAAAGAATGAAATATCCAATGGTAAATTTAGAGGACATACTAGTACTAAAAACATTGTAAGTGAAATTGATTGTAGGGATTGTGGGCACTTAGAATCATGGTGTAATAAAAGTGAAGCATATTGTATATTAATACTCTGTGCAAAATTTTAGTCAAAACCTTGATTAGTTTTGGTGTTCTCTGGCCATTGTGAAGAGCAGAATAATTGTTTTTCTCATTATGGTTTGAAGACATCAACATCAGTTGAGGATATCATAGAATTTCGTGTGAAACATTGAAAAGTTCTCTTCTCAGACAAGTCAGGGTAATAGCTATGGGATTTCATAAGGCAATGTGAGAAAGAAGATTAGATGTAGTCTGTTAAGGCTTCCCTTGCCTTGGAATTAGTTATGTACCAAGGCATTGGGAAGAAAAACATGGAGTGGATGGGGTTTGGAATGAAAACAAGTGTGATGCTGTTTACTCATGTAGATTGTAGATGATGAGGTTGTAGTTTAACTCTCGGTGAAGGAGCAGCAGTCTCGGCTGAGGAAAATACAAAATCAGTGTGGATGGCATGGGCTGAACGCCATTTGTTAGAAAATGGGAGCCATGAGATTTTCAAGAAATAGGATAATTTAATGCGACAATTTCAGATTGTAAAAATCATTTGCCTTGACTGGAATCCCAGTCAATGCGAATGATTTTTACACTCTGAAATTGTTGCATTGAAATGCTCATTAGCGGATGACTCCGTTAAAAGTTACTGTTGCGGCATCTCCCGCAGTTTCTTTGAAATTAAGAAAACTTAAATAAATCAATGGTGTATTCAATATAGCAGGTGACATACTTCACTTATTTTGGCAGTATATAATGCAAATATGATTATAGTATTGAGGGCTTAGATAGAACATTGCCGTAGTAGAGATGCATTTATAAAGAGGGAACTAATGGGAGTAACATTTTGAGTAGCGACATGAAGAATGGAAAAAATAAGTTGGTCAGAGAGGAAGGTAAATGAAAAAAGTTTTTGAAATTTTTCTGTAATAAATCAATAAGAAATATAAGATGATAAAAGAAGTGGATAAAGAAAATTTTGAGATTTTACAGGATGTGGGTGGAATTGAATGGATGTAATTGAGTGACTAGGAATGAGGAAGGAATAGAATATACAATATGGAATAGATGAAAGGGGTAGAAATTAGGTGCTGAAGAGGGGAGAAATTAAATGTGATTTGTGCTTGTTTTGTGTAGAAGTACTTCCAGAGTCATTGGCATTGCAAAGTAATTTTCAAGAACCATCCAAAATGTGCATATAATTGGTAAAATATAAATAGATGCGGTCAAAAATGAATCACTTTTGCCCTGTTTATTCTTCATATTTTGAAAATATGTTACCAATGAATTGCTGTGCCTTGCAAAGCTGAGGAAAATAGTTAAATATTGGAGAAATGAGCTTTAAGTGACCAGACAGATATTTACTGGAGTAAAAACTAAATTTTGAGAAGAGAAATAGGCACAATTTAAAAAAGATATATAAAAGAAGGAAAGGCGGTTAATCACTGTATATCCGCATCATTGGGACTCCAAGAGATGTGCACGCCCTAGGCACTGTTCTAGATACTAGAAAGAATGTCTAGAACTGGTGGTGAGCATTTATGGATTTCATGGTTAAGGGATAAGTTATTCTCTTTGTAGGAATGTTTCTCCTTCAAAACTGTTTAAATGCCCAGGAATGCAATATCTGAAATATGGAAATTAAGTTGAGGGAGTAATCAAAATCATGGAAGAAAGCAAACCACAGTCTGTTTAGGCATTTAAGCAACCAATAGGTGTCCATAACAAATGAGTTGGCAATATTCCTCAGACTTAATTTTACAGTTCAGCATGTTTCACGGACTTGTGGCATCAACAGGTACAAGTTACACGTACAGCTGTTGAATATATACCCTTCATACAGGGGAGAGAGGGAAGTTAAAGGTGGGGGGAGGGGGAGGTTCAAATTCCCCCATCTCCCCTGTTTGAACAGCTGTTCAACAGTTGTTTGTGTAACTGTACCTGTTGATGCCCAAAGTTGATGAAACACACTGTATCATAAAATGAAGTCTGAGGAAAATTACCAACTCATTTATTATGGACATCAAACAATGCCACAAAGTGAAGCCCGAAAGTAAAAAGAACAGCCCATATTGGGTTTTTGATCAGTTGTATCCAAAAGAACAGAATTTCCTTTGGTATAAATCTTTAGTGGCTTGCTTGGGAAGATGAAAAAAAAGAAGGGATACAGTTTGATGGCACAACATGTGATCTCTTAAAGAAGACCGTTGATTTCATGAAAATGTGGATTGATAACATAGGTGGCATCCTCAAGCACTGGCTACCTATATATGCCATCGGTTTTACCCAGTAAATCATATTTGTGAAATCCTCCAAGTTTAATTCATCTTCAAGATGAAATTTTGCAAAGTTGAGCTTGCAACAATTGAATGTATGTTTTCTCTTGCCGCTGTGAAGGGTGACAGGCCAATTTATCAGGATAGTTAAAAAAATGACTGAGAAACCCTAACAATTAGTTTAAGAGAATGAGAGTTAGGAGAAGAAGGAAATGGGGGTAGCTTGCATTAAGAGTTGAAAATGAGATGGAACCCCAACACACCCCTTGTAATTACCGATACTTCCCTGTCTCTCAAGAAAGAACCCAACTCAGCCTTTTTCTCCTCGCCAGCTGTTATTTAAATTTTTCTCCCAAAGCTGCCCAAAAAAAATTCAGTTGCTGATGACCAATCTTTTTCATGGTCTAAATTGATTGTCCATTACCTGGTAACATATACTCTTCACATTCACTTCTCCCCTTTCATATATAAAATATCATGAGCGGCAAAACAAAAATGTTGACTACACCAAAGAATCAACATGGGGCTGCACCTGGGTGTAAGTATCTATTTTGGATGTTTGCCCATTATACTGAGTTTAAATGATGTTGAAGTAGGCATCTTGTATGTGACTGTGTGATTGATAAAAGTGCAATGTTTAGCTTATTTTATTCTAGTTGTAAATTAAAAAATGGATATTATCTATGGATAAGTGGAAAAAATGGCATTAAATGAATACTTATGATAAAAATATTTACATAGTATTACTGTATTCTACTGATCTAGAAAATATGTTGTAATATTTTATGATAAGGCATTGTTTTCATGGTATGAGTTTTCAGCAGAAGGCCATGCAGGGATGTTAACATCACAGTTTCCGAGTATTGAATGAAGATATTTTTATTATTAATATTTTTCATTCTTTTAGTTGAACAAGTATATTACAATAAGCACCAAGAAAATCTGGATGACTTAGTATGGTGACCTAATGTCGGCATTGGTCCATGGGTGTATGAATAATCCTCTTGCTGTGGCATCCCTATAAAATTCTTCAGTTTGGTGAATAATTATGTAAAACTATCTCTAAGCTAGCCACTGTTGAGTGAAACAGCACAGGAACTGACCAGTGGGCCCCTGCTACTGCATATAGATTGTTGATCCATAATCTGTTGCATCATTCGAGTGTCATTGTAATCAATATAACAGCAAATAGATGCCACATTCAGGCAAGAGGGTGGTTTTTAGATTCTAGCAATTGGGAAGCCGGGGATGCCTACTGATTTTAGAGCCAAAAGCACATAGTAATGATATTTTTTTGAGAATACATTTTCATAATTTTGCATTTGAGTCAGTGCTTGCCACTGTTTTCGTCTTTTACTTAAGTCAACAAATTTTCTATCATTATGCATTCAATTTGGGCTGAATGTAAATTACCAAAATTATGAGCTCATATATTCTTACCTTCTGAATGTCATCCATCCACTTGAGCTTCATTGAATCTTGATAGGAAACCTTGTTTCTTCTTTACTTGGTGACTAGTATTGTGTAGGTGATTTTTAAAATTAGAAATCCTTGACCAACCTGATAGCCTCCATTGTAACAGTGGTCTTTTTGCTATTACTTGGCTTTGTAATGTAAGGAAATTGTTCTCACGCATATTCTCAGCCCTTAGTATATCATTTTTAAGCCAAAATTATGATATTTGATTATACACAATTTGTTGAAACTAAGGGAGGTTAGCTTCAAGGTATCCATTTCAAAATAGGACGTATAAAATTTTTAGGCATATGCTGACATCCTGTCACAATTATTTTTTTGCACTTTTGCATCTATTTCGTTCATTACGTCTGCACATGTGCAAGGGCAATTCAAAAAGTAATGTCTCCTATTTTTTTTTAATGAAAAATCAAATTTAATTCTAACTTTGCGTGCATCGTTGGAAAAGTTGAACATGTAGCTATTTTTCTACATAGTCGCCTTGACGATCAATCACTATTTGCTTCCTTGTAAGCAGCTTCGTAATACCAGTGTCATTCCTTTCTCCGGCCACATCGCAAAGCCAACTGACGACTGTTTCTCCGATATAAATTCATCGCCATTTAGTGGAAGTGTATGGGTAGAAGTGTATGGACATCAAAAACGTACGGAAGTGGTGCAGGGAGTTTTTTGATGGCCGGGAAAACGTCCACGATGAGCAGCGGTCAGGGCGGCCGAGTTTGCCGGAGTCAACAGTGGCTGCAATTGACAAGATGGTGTGCAATAACCGGAGAATTACCCTTCAGGAGATAAAAGAAGGCCTTAATGAAGAGAGTGGCTACTTCTCCATGCAGAATATTGTGTCGGAGGTCCTCGGTTACAACTAGGTGTCTCACCAAAGGAATGTTTGCATCATGACAATGCACGTCCACATATGTCACATCAAACGACCACCCTACTCAATGAATTCGACTGGGATACCATCGACCACCCTCCTTACAGCCCGGATGTTGCCCCCAGTGACTACCACTTGTTTCCCGCTCTCAAAAAAACACCTTGGTAGGCAGAAATTGAAGTCAGACGAGGAAGTGCAAGAAGCAGTTGGCTTCGCGACGTGGCGGGAGGAAGGTACAACGCCAGTATTAAAAAGCTGGTTACAAGGATGCAAAAAGTGATTGATTGTCAAGGCAGCTATGTAGAAAAATAGCTAAATGCTCAGCCTTTCCCACGATGTACACAAAGTTGAGAATAAATTTGATTTTTCATGAAAAAAATAGGAGGCCTTACTTTTCGAATCGCCCTCGTATATGACCTTCTGGTGGGAATAGCAAGATGGGCTAAAAGATAGTTACATTGCAAAATTTCTCTATTACCGGAAGTGTCATTTGACAGAGAATTTTAATTGGATGAAAAGGAAAATCTACAACCATTAAATAATTCTTTCATTAAGTGAAAACCATCAAATAATGCTAAATCAAAATATTGGCTCTTGGGTTTTCTTGAAATTTGATAGTTCTTTTATGAAAAAATATTTTTAGTGATAAGTGCTGTCTCCCAGAATATCTTTGAATGTCATCCTGTAGTCAGAAACTGGGTACCAAATGTGTGAAATTGCTCAGTTTCTTCAAATATTCAAAAAGAAATAGAGGAAGGTATTCAAATCAGGACCATGATATGGGAATCAGAAATTTCCAGAGGGACCATTCTTTTTGTCATAAGATTAGCTCACGTTTGCCATAGACCATTGTTTATGCAGGACCTGGTGAAAGTGAAACTATAAAAATTAATCTGACCTAAGATATGACAATGGCGAGTGAATCAGTGTAAAAATACCTTTCACTTGGTTGTCACTTGCTAAAATGGTAATGCATACATACCTACTTTCCAATAATATACTCTAACAACTTTTTTATTACATTCAGGATGAGTACTTATGTTTTATTTTTCTTGACTTTTGAGATACTTCCTTTGCGGTAAGTGTTCTTAGGTTGAGTTTGCTCTCTTTGAGGAGAAGAAATAATAAGAAGTTTTATTAGGTGAAGTTAAAGTTATAGGAACAAAGTGAATTTAGTTGTATCAAAACTTGTAATGAAAATGTCAGTCTTCATCTTACCAAATGAAAATTTTGGGTAAAGCATGTTCATCATAGTTGAATATTATTTTGTAATTGATTTGGTTATGAAGGTCAAGTATGATTTTGAAAACTTGGCTGGTTATATATGTCATGAAAAATGCCCTCCAAAAAGTCCTTCACACATCATAGGTTTACCTGTTACATATGCAGTTTGTACCATTTTTACTAAAAGCTGCTTTTTTTGTTTCCTTTCACCTAATTTTTTTTCACTCTGCAGTTTTGAAATGTCATTTTAAATCTTAACTAATCGATTTGTTAAAATACTCACATTGATTTCACTTAATTTCTTACTCTCCATGAAAATTGTTACTTAAACATATTAAATCTGTTCGTTCAATACTTGTCCATTCCTGTAGCATTTTTTTGCCATTATTAAACCCAGGAAGTGGTTTAAATCTTGACGTTTCACTCACGAGTACAATTCTCTATTAAGTATTGACCATGGGCCCTTTTACAGGCTTTTAGAAGTATATCCAAATGGTGGGAAGTTATCACACTACTGCCTGATATAGTCACTTCTTGACCTGTATGGGCCCATTTCTAACTAATCAAACTATTAAAGATTATTTAATCATTGTTGGACTCACTGGAATTGTTTATTGTGGCATCATTTAGTCGGAAAGGTAAACATTTAATTTACCTGATAAAACTTGATAATTTTCCAGTACTACTATGTTTAATTTTACAACATTTCACTGGTTAAGGAATCTCATGTTTTGTTTAGTAATTTGATATTTCATTTTTTCAAAAGATTTAGTAGTAGAAACCGGCAATGTTTGTTTTCCTAATCTTAAAAAAAATGAACGATAGCAAATTTCTGTAGGTGAATGCAACCAATAAGATGAGCTATTTTTCTGAAATAGTCAACTTTAGTAAGCAGAGGAAAACATAATATCGATAAATTTCCTTTTTATTAGCAAGGAACTATTATTATTCTGAAATGGCATGCTAATGGGGATGTTAAGCTACTCTCAGTTGGATTCTGAATTAAGTATTGTTTTGTGTCTTTGAAGTATGTGTAAATGAAATAAGTGTAACATTCAAATCAAGGTGCTTCTTTTCTAACTTCACACTGGATATTGGCTATCACATTGGTGAAAATGTAAATACCTGATGGACAAAGCATACCTGTACGGTCAAATTTATGTAAACTTGATTTAGTTAACTTTCTTCCAGTAAAAAAAGACAAGTGTAACTTAGTATCCAAATTGGAAATTACATAGCGTTCTCAAAATGTTTTATTTTAGGTGGAGGGGGGGCTGGTTCACAACGTAGTCCTTACGAAGACATAGATGGTAGCCCAAACAGAGGAACGAACCCTGGCAACACAGCTGCTATGTTCCCTGATTCCAAAACAGCTCCATCATATCATGGCTGATTGAAAACAATCTTGTGAAAAATAATACCATGCCTCTCTAAATGCACAACAATTTATCCTATGTCAGAAATGAGATTTGCGCAAATGGATGTGGTAATATGAAGAATGGTATTTGAGTTTGTGATCTGCACTTAAGCTTGCAAATTTAGTGTTTTGTTTTGCTTAACATTACTAATTTTCCAGTGAAAACACTAACTGTTGTGCTTAATTTTGGCCGTATTTTTTTATATTTGTTTAATAATGGTGTAATCTCAGTTTTCACTATGAAAGGACATACATTTTTGCTATGTACATTATAAAATTCTTTAAGAGTTCAATCTATTGAATTTCCCCAAGAGGAAAATTGCATTATCTTTAAGCCACAAATATAAGTTATGAAACTATTGTGCTTTAAATGTTAATGGATCTAGTCTACTTGTTGATACTATGACTGTTGGCTCTCATTCATTAAATTCATTTTTGTGAATTATCAATTCATAAATGCTTACTTAATTTTGCAATTGTTAATATAAACCTCTTCAAGCATTCTACCTTAGCATGAAATTAACATTTAAATTCTAATAGAGCGTCCAGTAATGCGTCTTGCCTTACAAATTTACATGTGAATGCTCTTTTTTTGAAGTATGTTTTTTTAAATAATGCATAATACTAACGTTTTTTTAATATTTGTATAAATCACTTCTTAATGTATTTATCAAGTAATATGTCAATAAATTGTTTTTGGAAATCTGGTAATTTTATTTCAAAGCAAGGGACTGCATGTACAAAACTCATATGGTCAAATTAATCCTTGTACACACTATCTTCGTAAAAATAAACATTAAATAGCATGCCATACTTTTACCAATATTTTTCTAGGTCAAAAAATGTTGTCAATGAAATTCACTCCACTTTTCACTTAAAAATAAATGGAATTATGTGGTTTACATGACACTAGATTTTTTTAGGAAATCTTCTATAAACTGAAGAGCCCTATCGATAAGGGATCAGCAGCTGAAGTCTTCGACTGTTTAAACAACAGCAACATAAAAAGAAACAAGGAAAAAGTCCAACACTGCAACAAAAACCTATCAAGGCCTTGCTTACAGTCCATATACGTTTTCGTCACTGTATGCGATGTACAAAAAGAAGTCTTCTTCATGATGTTCCTAGAAGTAAAAGGACAAGTATAATTTATGTTATCACTGATGACCGTCTCACTACCAAACCATGTTACGAAGGCTTACCTGATAGAGTGATCCCATCGTGGCACTTGTGGGAGGGATGACGTTGTTGACAAAGAAGAACAATGCATCCTCTGGGCGCAAGTGAATACGTTTTCGGATAAGGAAATAGAATTGTCCAACAGTTAAATCAGATGGCACCAGATATTTCTTTTTGTCTAAGTCTCCAATCCGCGCCTTTGGTGCTTTTTCCACAATCACCTATAAATAAAATTGACTTATTACAGTCTGAAGACAAATTACATCAATGTCACTTCAAAACTAACGAATAACGTGACGCAATAAAATGAAAAATATTTCTGCTGCAACGCTACTCGGTCCATTCGTTTGAATAAAATGTTTACAATAGCTTATTGGCGAATTAAGCATGGCAACTTTCACTCACCGTAATTTACATTGCAATGCCATCATTAGAAAGTTAATAGCGTTGCTCGAAATACATAAATAAATGGGCTCCATTATATGTCGACGATCTATCAGAAAAAAAATATATTGTGTTCATAAATTTGCAATCGATGCATTGCCTCGACTGGCAACTTATAAAAAATTACCAGACCGTTGCAGTACGACAGAACTTGAGCAGATCTGGACAAAATATCATTGCAAGCGGGCGTTCCGAAACATTGTACATAACACGACAATAAAAAAGCAGGATTGCAATTAATGAGTTGCCATACTCATTTAAAGTTAATATTTTATCTGCATCATATATTTTTGACCCAATACGCGATGAAAACGAAAGTACGTAATTAACTTTCTTTCTCGGGCATGGATGATGTCCTTGTATAATACTTACAGGCACTCGGTCAGGATATTTTCTTCGTATTTTCTCTCCTTCTGCCTTCCTCTTCTCAAAAGGATATTCTTCCTTGTATTGGAATTTCATTTTTAATATCTTAAACTCTCCACAAGAATATACTAAAATTTAAGACCTCGAGAATCAACCTCCTCTCAATGACACTATGTCGTCTCCTACTGCGACTCAATCCGTCAACAAGAACTATTCCCTCAAAAGGAAGAGTGCGCAGTGATGATGCGATCAACAATTTATAGCTTTTTTGATTTATTAATCGAATTAATAAATTTATAAAAGCAGTAGGATCAATGATTTTTATCCTAACTACATATATGACAGCTGTCCCACCAACTAGTCAATATTTATTGTAATCAGTGTACATGAGTGTATCAATGCGCACAACGTTGCCAATACCAACATGACGATAACTTCGACTGCTACGTCTTGGGTTAGTGAGTCACATGTTGGGCAATTTCATCGAATATGTTAATTTTTGCGTACAAATCCATTCTCACGTGATAATTTAGTGTATTGAGTCTAAATTTGTTGGACATGACTCTAGAAACGGGAGAATACAAAAATGCCGCTGACAGGAATCAGCTGTTTTACCTTGCTCACAATCTCTTTTGTTATTGAACTGAAAGATGGAAAGGTTGCCAATTTCGGGGGTGTGGTGACTAAACACTTTTACGTGTACGACATCGATATGAAAACTGCAGTGTAAAATCTATGCACGAGAAAATATCTCATTTTGTTGTAAATAAACATAAATTGTTTACTTCATGAGTTATCCGTGGCACTTAATGACTCCATAACTCATTTTTGTTGATGCTGACATTTGAAACTATAAAGGGACTTGGAAACTGAAACTTTGTTTTTTTCAGGGATATTGGGAAACAGTAGAGCGCAAACATTTTTTAAAAATTTTTATTGATTATAACATATTGCATGAAAGGTCTTATTTACGGGATAAATTCCTTCAAATAAAAAAGGTACCAATGGATGGTACCGCTTTAAAATAACATTGCAGTATATTAATGAATTTTATTGATTATATTTATGCATTCTCTGCAAGCAGTCGCCGAACAAATTTTTTAGAATTAATTTTATGGCAACTTAGAAATATAAATGAGTTTATTTCAATCAACATTTCTGATGGTAGAAAGGAAAAGGGAGTTGCTTTTTTGTTTCTTGTTTTCATTTGTATTAACGGTCGTTTATGTATAGGGAGCGTCCCAATCAATTCCAAGTTCAAGTTCACGTGTGATTGTGTTGTCAACGTAACTTTATTTAAAGACGTTTAAAATTATGGATGTGATCCAATCCTGAGTTGCGTAAAATAAGTTTTAAACCATTTAAATTATAAATATGCTGTGCGTAAAATATCAGAGGCGGTGTTGCGCTAAATCTCTATAATTAAGTGTATTCAATGGATGATCAGGTACGCGTCTGTATGAAGAAATGCTCTAGACAAGTGCGACAGGGACAGCACGTCGCTAAATGTGCAAATTATTGACGATTTAGTGATCGGTGAAGTAGCAGTTAAAATTAACTAATAGTGGAAAATGGTCTGTGGCCCATTGTGATGTGCCGGTTTCCACTGTAATAACACCAGCTTGTGTTTACAATTTAAATCATGCCTATCAAGAGGAAGGATCACTTAGATAAAGCTGCATGGGCGTGGGCAGAAACAGTAGATCCAGCAAATATAACGAACGTGCATCTTGAAACTGCATACCGTATTAAACTGAAAGCCTGTAAACCTGGCTCGTGCAGGTAATGCTTCTTTCTTGATTCAGTAATGAATTCAAATGAACTCCTTGATTTAACCCTCCGCGAAATAGATTGCTTAAATTTTAAGACCTTGATAAGCACTAGTACTTACTGAAACCTCTTTCCCGCCAATAGTAGAATTGTATGATACTTAAGCTCAATAGCGGGCTAAACGGTGGTTAAAAAGTGATTTACTTGGCTCAATTTTATGTTAAAGTTTAATCTTGAATTACTGATCATAAATGTAATTGACTTTGTTGTTGTAATATACTGTGATTTTATAATATTTTGCTGGAAGAATCCCCTCCCGGAACTTTTGGTGCATAGTCTTCTTTGTGGGTGTGGTAAATATAATATTGACTGTCGAACTTCATGACATTCATTGCACAATTCAACCATGAAACTCTTGTTCAAATGTATTTGGTAATGATGTAGTGATATAACCTGAAGGGCTATGCGATAAATAGCCGGTATGAAGATTTTTTTTCCAAGTTTGTCACCTGAAAGGACTGTGTTTTTCTTATTCGTAACCATATTTTCTCAAATGCTGCTTGATAAAATTGTACTCGATGTTTATGTATTCGCAATTTTGACGATGAATTTTTTTTTCATGGCATTTCCGTACGATTTAATTCCAAGTGTTCCAATCTAAAATATTCAAATTATTCTAATTTTACTGTTTACATTTTAGGAGGACTTGTCGAGGAAATCCTCATTGCCTCTCTGGTATTGGTGAACGTAGTTGGCTTGGAGACATAGCCGATGAAACATGGCACAGGGGGGAAGATCCAGAGACAGAACGCCGTTTGGGCAATGCCTTTGTGGGTCTGAGAAATCTTGGTGCTACATGCTACGTAAATAGTCTGCTACAACTTTGGTTTCACAACTTATCATTTAGGTGAGTTGCTTGGGATAAAATTCAAACATTGATCATTTTAGCACTTGATTCAAAGTGCTCCAACATTTCGCGTTACTATTACTTTCTATCCAAATGTACTTTGGTCTTATTGCTTACATTGGTAATATTCTACCAGTTGGGGTTAGTTTTTGATGTATTCAGGGGCTAAACACTACCATACTTTTAAGTCATGACACGTAACTACATACATATGTAATGCCTTTAATTAAGTGAACCATTCTTCTCCACATAATTCTAGCCTTCATTCATTTTGTTCATGGTAGCTATTCTTTTCATTGTCTTGCTTAGTCAGCCTTCCCTCCTCTATAACAGTCTTCAATATACCATTCCCATTGATTTCCCAGTCCATTCCAATCAGACTGGTTAAGTAGTGTGATCAGCAATTATATAAATCCCTTGAGTATTTAATTAAAGCGTGATTGCCACCACATCCGCATTGCTTTGAAAGGCATTAATATCCTCTATTACTTTTCCAGGGGCTTACTTTTTGTATCCCTGAAATTATAAAAGATCAATTGAAAGTGATTTTTTACTAAAGGAATTTCATAGAATTTTGGTATTATCCAGAAAGATTTGGCTGGTACCCAGCAAAGGGTGGTATTCAATTGAGGATATGTACCTATGAAATAGAATCTTTAAGAAAATGATTCAAATCTTTTATTTGGACTTTTATGTAATTAATGTAACATTTTTTTGTTAATACCCTCTGTTTTTGGGTGAATTATCGCATTGCTGTAACTAAGGAGTACTGGATATATTATTATAATAGCTAATGTGCTATTAATCGCCAAATCTCTTACCCATGAAGATGTTTACCGCCACTTTTCTAACACCCTGTGTATGCATATCTTGCCAATGATCCTTTTTCATTAAAACTTCAGCAAAAAAGTTATTAAATCATTTTTGAGTTCTTATAATATATATATCTCTATACTTTCAATAACAAATTTTATTTCATCCCAAAATTCATATTTTAATGGTAAATTTAGTTTGCTTTTCAGTGGTTATTAAATAAGTAGCTAAACTATTTGAAAATTTATAAGCATTAATAATAAAAAATATAAATATTTTGATGAAGAAATCTACCGGTGAAGGTAGGTTTTGAATGGACACAACTACCAAATAAATATTTAGTTTCTACCAACAAAACACAACATCCCACCCTACAAGTCCCTCTTCATATCTCTGTACTTCCTTCTGGCCTTCATCCCGTCGAACAACCCTATCCTCTTCTTGCCCTTTCATCTTTTGCCTAAAATTCTCCCCTCTATTACATTCTTCAGAATCCTACTGCCAATCAATATGCCCTTCATCCTTTTTTCATGCCTTTTTATGAATTCTCCCAATAATCACCTCTCCTTGCCCACCCTACCTAGCAGTTCCTTATTTGTTTTCCTTTCCGTCCATTTCACCTTCTCCATTATTCTCCTCACCCACATTTCTAAAGCCTCCAATCTACGTCCACCTTCTGCTTCAGTAACCATTTTTCCATGCCATACATAACCACACTCCATATCAAAGTTTTTACAAGACTTTTCTTAACATTCTTACTCAACAAACCTGTCTTCAACACCCTCCTTATGGAAGCCTCTTTCCCCCGTGCAATTTTTCTCCTTACGTTATTACTGCTAGGACCATTTTGGTCCAAAACATTTCCAAGATACATAAACTGTTCCACCTGTTCTTGTTTTTACCCTCTTATTTTAATGTTACCCTTGGCTTTACTCTTTCTGAAATCCGCATTAATTTTTTTTCTTTATCTTGATTCTCATCCCGCATCTATCATGCTAAATTTCTTTTTCACTCGGCAATGCTTGGAACCCCTTGGCTGACTGACAAACCAAAGCTTGGTCATCAGCAAACCTAACTGATTTTATGATTTACCCACCGATTTTCATTCCGACCTCCAGTTCTTCCCATGCCTCTTTAATTATAACCTCCACATATACATTGAACAGCACCAGTGACAATTGGAAAACCTGCCTTACACCTCTTCCTAACACTGCCCATCCGGACTCCCCGTTCCCCACTCACACTGAGCAGTCTGAGACATGCATAGGTTGTGGATTAACCAACTATACCTCCAATCTTTTCTATTTTCTGCAATATAGTAATTAGTTTTTCCTCTATCTATGCCTTTCAAAATCTACGAAACAGGCAAATACATCCTGATGGTATTCTATATTCCTCTCGATTAGTGATCTCATTACTTCAATGGCATCGCACGTGCCTTTCCTCTTCTTAAACCCAAACTGATCATCCTCTAAGTAATCATTTGCCTTGCTCTCTGTCCTTTTGTTGATTATCCTGAGAACCACGTTAGCTGCGTGGGATATCAAACTTAGTGTCCTGTAGTCCTCACATAATATAGCCTTTACCTTTTTCAAAATTGGATCTAACACTGATCTCACGAAGTCTTCTGGCCAGTTTCCTTCCCCATAGATACTACGAATCAGTCCATATGGCCTCTCCCTCCCACATTTTCCTGTGCCTTTTAGTAGTTCTGTGGGAATGTTATCCACCCCCATGGCCGTATTTAGTTTCATCTCCCTTAATGCCCTTTTTATCTCATCGTCGAGAATGTCTGGACCTAAGCAATCTTCCTCAACGTCATGTTCCTTTTCCATGTCTAACTTTGTTGGTCTAAGTTCTTTACTGTACAGTTCTTCTACATATTCATTCCATATCTCTTGGATCTTTCCTGTGTCAACTATTATCTTACCCACCTTATCTCTAACTGTTAGCGTAGATATTCCCTTCTTCTTTCGCGATAGTGATTTAACCTTGCCGTAGAGCGCACTGATTTCCCCCTTCCTTTGCAAACTTTCCATATCCTCGCACTGCATCTTCCACCATGCTTCTTTTTCTTTATTTGTTGCCTGCCTCAATTTATTATTTAACCCCTTGTATCGTACTTCATTTTGCCCTACTCAGTGTTTACATTCTTCCATTTTCTCCTCTCATCCATCTTTATAATCATCTCATCCATGATCCATAGTTTCCTAGTCCTTTTCCTATTAAGAGTTCCTATAGTTTCTTTTCCTGCTTTCAATATCACTTTTTAATAATTTCTCATTTTTCCTCAAAAGTATTCTGTTACTTTCCCTCACTCATGATTTTATCTACTGCCTGCTGATACTCCTTCCTTTTCAATCGAGCTAATGCTTCTACATTCCATTTTGTAAACTGCCTCCCCTACCTTATCCTTTTGAATTGGATTCTAGACTTCATAACTGCTAAATTGTGATCAGAGTCCTAATTCACTCCTGGGGATTGATCATGCTGTTCCAAAATCTGTGCCTTACCATAATATAAAGTAACTGATGCCTTTCTTAATCACCTAGCATTTTCCATGCATGGCTATGTCTTTTCTGGTGTATATATACTCCAAGTGTTGGTGATGATTAGCCTGTTTCTCCTACGGAACCAAATTGCTTTCTCCCTGAGGTCATTCCTCGTATTTAAACCATAATCCCCTTCCTCATTAACATCTCTTTCCTTATATCAGTTATTTGCTCTATTTTGACTATGGTTATTTCTTTTTTTTTTCAATATTTTTGCCACCCCTCAGCTATTTGTATCTCTATAATTATCATTCCATTAATCCCAATTATCCTTCCATTGCATAGACCTAAAACATCTATATTTCCTTTTTCCACCATTTGCTTTAATTTCTCTAATTTTCCTGTCCTCATCATTGTCGAAACATTCCATATTCCTATTATGATGTGATCTTCGTCTGTGTCATTGTGCTGCTGCTAACTGTTTTGCTTCGCTTGGGTATCATGAGATGGCAACTGTGGAAGTCTTGCCTCCACCACTGCTGTTGAGTGATGGCATCATGTTAAAAACACTGTTTAGGAAGGCAATGGAAAACCATCTCAATTATTATTTCCTAGATTTCCATGATGGGCACCGCAGTGAACATGAGTCCTGGTACTGCAGGACTCAGCCCAATCGGCTCTGTGTTGTGCCTGGCAGTGGAAGAGGCAAGGCTTCTGCGATAGTGGTCGTACAAAATCCTTGCAAAGGAAAAGTGGTTATACCAGAACAGAAGAATGAATGCCTTGGGGATGAACTAGTTTGGTTTCAGGGAAGGGAGAGGTACGCATGATCCATTAGGGGTAATTCAGTCCCTGATAGAAAGGAACATGGAATGCAATCAGGATGTATTAATGTGTTTGGTGAATTTCAAAATGAAATTTGATAGAGTAAATTGGTGAGACTTAATTAATGTGTTGCAGAAAGTAGTAGTAGACTGGTTTAATAGGATACTAAACCACAACCTGTACTTGTCACAGGCTTTGCTGTTGAAAGTGGCGGATGGAGAGTCTGGATGGGAGGTGTTGGGAAAAGTAATTAGACAGGGGGGTCCATTATCACCTCTGCTGTTCAATGTATATGTGGAGGAAAATGGTGGAAGTGACAAGGGAAGAACTGGAGGTCAGAATGAAATTTGGTGGTGCAATTATAAAATAGGTTAGGTTTGCAAATGATAAAGCTTTAATTTGTCAGTCTGCCAAGGGATTGCTAGCATTGCTGAGTATATTCCAAAGTCAGTGTGATAGGTATGAGATGAGAATACATTTAAATATGGCGAAGTGTGGTTTTCTGGGAAGAGAGGGGATATGTTAAATGTTAAAATAGGAGGGCAAAAACTAGAGGAGATGGAATATTTTACCTATCTTGTAAGTGTTTTGGACTACAATGGTCAAAGTAGTCGGGATATTAGGATAAGAATTGATTTAGACAAAGAAGCTTTCACTAGGAAGAGGGAATTGATGACAGGGATGTTGAGTAAGGATGTTAAGAAATGACTCATTGAAACTTTGATTTTTAGTTTGGCTTTGTACAGCATGGAAACATGCTCATTAAAACAGAATGATAGACATATCTTGGAGGCTTTTGAAGTGTGAGTGTGGAGAAAGATGTAAAAGGTTAAGTGGAGTGAAAGGAAAACAAAGAGGAAGAGCTAGGCATGGTGGGTGAGGAGAGAGTAAGAAATCAAAAGGAGGCAGAAAAAAGGGTGTTTTTATTTGAAATGAGATGTAGAAGACTATGAAGATGGGAGAACATTAAGAAAATGAGGAAGGGGCAGTAATAGGAGAGGCATTTTGTATGGAATGGAAAAAAGAAGTATAGGCATTGAAGAGGGGCTAACTGTAGTGCTCGATTTCTGGTTGCGCATTTTGTTTGGAGAGGCAGGTAAATGTGTTTTTGTACAATTGTTTTAGCTTCGTCCATTCGAAACCTACCCTAACCAGTGGAATACGAATAATAATAACACTCATATGGTATATTGCACTATATTATATTATCTTTGCTTTATCTTTTTTGAAGTTTATATTCTACTCGTGAAATAATAAGTTGCACTCCAGATTCATTTTTCTTTCTTAAAAAGTATTCTCCCAATTTTTATGCAGTTATCTCCTAATTATAATATTTAGCTCCATTTGCTGGACATCATTACTCTTTTAACCATTGTTACTTGGTATGGAGTTACTACTGAAATAAAAGAATGAAATATTCTGTGAAAAGGAATCCATCTTTTGTAAATTAGCTCTTAAATCTTAAAACAAGTTTTAAGTGGCTAATTTTTGCCTTCATCATAGTAACTAGTAATAGAAGAACATCCTGAATAGTTATGCTTTTTGAGAGCTTGTTTTTGGGTGTTTAGTTAGTTTGAATGTATGTATATATGGGCTGGACTTATTCCTCTCTTAGGATGCTTTTTGTTTGCAGTACATTCACCTTGTCAACCAATCTTCTCAGGAAGTGCTCAAATATGTAAGCTTATCCCATCACAATATAAATATTATATGTGCAAGGGATGCGTACCCCATTCAAAAAAATTCACCATTAGTCATGTTAGAAATATTGATTTCTCTTTTAATGGAATTTATTATATTCACTTCAGAAGAATTTACTGTAGAAAGTTATTTGAATTGTTGCTCTCTTCGAACGAAGCGTCTTTTGGCTCATCTTGCATGGATGTTCATATTATTATTGTTTATTATTTAAGAATTACGTTGCAATTAGATGATTTTCCTGGTGGCAACAGTCAAGTTTGGTCAGTGATCACTCTTACAACGAAAAATACAAACATGCATGCACTAGAAAAACAGATAGGAGACAAAATATTCTTACATACAATGACACTTCCACATCACGTACAAAATGCCGTCCACATCACATACAAACAATATTTTAATAACTACAATGAAGTTTATCACCCAGCGGCAGCTTTACATTTATTCTTAAAACTTCTAAAATTGGATGGAAAGGGCTCAAACAAACCTCCAGGCAGCTGGTTCCAATCAATAATAGTTCTATTTAAAAAAGAGTATTTTTTAATTTTTTTTTGTGTTCTTATTTTTATTTTGAAACTATGGTCTTTTTTCTCTTAAAGTTAGGCTTTTTTATCTCTTTCCATAAATCTTCCTATGCTTCGTCCTTTTTAACAATTCTATACATCATGCCTAACCTACTCCTGTTTCTTCTATTTTTCAAACTCTCCCATTTCAGTACATCTAACATTTCTGTGACACTATCTGTTCTTTTGTACCTTCCGAGTACATATCTTGCTGCCTTAGTATTCTAGGATAGGGCTAACTAGTACCTTATATGCTTTTTCTTTTGTGGCTACGCTACTTCCTTTTGAATTTCTCATTACCCAATGCAATACTTTAAATGCCTTCCTTGTCAAATTATCTACTTGGACTCACCACCCAAGATCCCTTGTTAAGTAAATGCCTAAATATTTGCAATGACTTCTATATGGGATTTTTTCTCCAAAGAGGGTGTAAATTTCCTTATTGGCATTCTTTTTCTTTGAAACATGTGTATGCTTACTCTTACTTACATTAATGCCCATGATATTATTTGTAACCCTGTCACCAAATCGATCGATGTCATTTTGTAGTATTGCGCAGTCTTTTACATGCTCTACCAGTCTGCATATATTGCAGTCATCAGCAAAGAGTATTATGTAAATTGTTTGGTAGATCGTTTACGTAAATTATTAAGAGTAGGCCCTAGAACACTGCCTTGTGGAACTCCGGCTAAAATGCTCGCCTCATTTGAAAATGTATTTTATGAATGCCTAATTTTACTTTTTGAGCTCTGCCTTTAAGAAAATTTTTTATCCATTGTTTTACCCTCAAGTCCAATGGTAACGAATCCAACTTTAACCATAATTTATCGTGAGGCACTCAGTCGAAAGC
Source organism: Hetaerina americana (assembly GCF_022747635.1). NCBI lineage: Eukaryota > Metazoa > Arthropoda > Insecta > Odonata > Calopterygidae > Hetaerina > Hetaerina americana. The sequence goes on along the minus strand of NW_027286070.1, from coordinate 23,065,362 downwards.
TGCCGAAAAATCAACGATTACTGCATCCACTTCCTTTCCTTCGTCTATTGCATCGCCGATGTATTGACTTAATCCCAAAAGCTGCGTTTCACACGAGTATCCCATTCTAAACCCATGTTGGTGTTTGAATAGCCATCTATCTCTTGTCCACCATTCCCGAATGTAGTCAGCGATTCTTTTTTCCATTATTTTGCAAACAACTGAGGCTATTCTTACCCGCCTATAATTGTTGGCTATTGTTCTATCCCCTTTCTTGAAAATTGGTGTAATATTTGCTTTTTTCCAATCATTGGGCAAGGCATCATTATTTAAAGTTACTTTGAATAGATGACTCAGGTACAAAGCTATTACGGTATCACCCAGTTTAAGAATGTCAATTGATATATTATCCGGTCCCACTGACTTATTTTTCCTCATCTTCCTTATTTTTTTCGCAAAATACAAGTCTCCACGATAATACCGTTTGTCAAGGGCAGTGAGCTATTTGGTACTGTTACACTGATAAACTTCTCTGTCGTTTCTGAGCTATTTAGGCAAGCCTTATTTTCCTTTTTGTTTTCTCTTCCCCAAAAAACATCAGTAAAGCAGGAGTTGAACATATTATATCACAGAATGTTACTCTGTTATGAATTGTGTGATAAATTTGCAATGTAATCATCAGTGTAAACTGTTCCTATTACATTAACTATTTTGGTGTTTCCAATAGAAGTATTTTTTGTAAGTAATGACATTAATTCTTACATTATCTAATTAGTGTTTTTCGGTTTAAAAAGCAAAAAAAATCCTGCAATATCCCATTTCTCATTTTAGTACTTTCATAATTAGTTACCTATAATTTTCAAAATAGCACAATTCTATCTGGATATCTATTTTCAAAGGATCAGCTATAGTATTCTTTATTACTTGCTGTAAAATATCATATCTTACATCCAGATTCCTTAGTGGCAAAATATGTTTGTCTGAGCTACCAGTTGAATATTCTTTGGTATATCTGGACTTCTCTAATTTATTTTGACTTGTATTTCGCTGGATGATGCAATTACTCAACCCTGGTGCACAAAAATGCACAGATGATGAGTAATTTTTAAAAAGTGCACCTCATTAATTGGTTAAACTTTTTTTTTGGTCTCTTTATAAATATGTGAGTTTTTGAGAATAATGTATTATCTTTCTACTACATCAATGTTTCCTCTTCTCTAGTGGGTATTTTGCCAGGTTATAATTATAACTTCATGTGTTTCCTCTGATTTTAAATGGCTTGTTGGGGGTGGAAGGTTGAGAAACTTTCTAGTGGATAGAATAGATCACCACATGTCGCTGACACTTAGTCTCTTTTGAAATTGTTTTGATTGATGTTTATAAGATTAAAATCACCTCCTGTGTCATCAATTATTAATAGTGTTTTTATCTGGTGGTGATCCTTGGACTGATGGCATTTATTTTGTGGGCCAGGCTCAGTCCAGGCTGAGAGACTACCAATGGTTCAAACTGCCCATGTCAAATGACAATGTGTCCCTTAGTCCCAATTTATGTATGTCTCATCATCCTGATGTATACCTTAAGGGGGATCATTGAGTTAGAAAAATCAGCTAATTGGGAAGAAGTTAGCAAAAACTAAAAATAAGATGGAATATGCTTATGCCTGTGGTACGTGATGTGACGAAGGATGATCAACATTAAATCGCATAATGTGATTCCTAGTACTCTGAAGAAAATAATCTGGAAAATGAGTATCTAATTTGTGAAGTCACATTTTATATTTGTTAGCATGTGTATCGTATTCATTGGCAGGGTTATATCTGGCATTTCTTAGTTATTAAACTAATGAATTTTGACTATTCTACCAAATGAGCAATAAGTTGATGAAGAAAGTCTTTTGAGTTTTCCTCCTTGTTAGTCCATCTGTTTCAATGACAGTAGACCAAGGTAATACCTGTTACGCCTTCTTCATTCACCCCATCCATGGAAACCTTCACTCCAAGAAAAATACACTTACACTTTTATGAGATGCCTATTTCACCCAGTGTCCTCAAAAATTGCCAAATTTCTTTCCGATTTCTAGTTGTAGTGCTTAAAGTTGTAATAGTTTATTGCAATATGTTATTTAGAATGTTTATCTTTTACGGATTGAGACTTATTCAATACTAAAATGGCATATAATTTATATTATAATTTTAATTCAGGAAAGCAGTGTATCTCTGGAAGCCTAAAGAAGTGAGCAATGATCTGAAATTAGAAGAGACAGTTGGTGCAGCCAGCAGTATTGCTCACCTCCAGTGCCTGTTTGCAATGCTGCAGTTTGGACCAAGGAAATATTTGGATCCCACTGCATTTGTGTTGTCACTTGGCTTAGATACAATGACTCAGCAAGATGCTCAAGAATTTTCTAAGCTTTTCTTAACAATGCTGGAGGAGCAGTTAGCAGCTCCAGATCAGCTCCCAGAAGTGAGAGATATGGTTAGATCTCAGTTTCTTGGGGAGTACGACTATGTCACCAGGTAATTACTGCCTTTGTGTTTATTAGTTCAGTTGAAAGTAGATGGATGATAACTGAAAACATGGGTATGAAAAGCAATTAATCAAGTGAAATGCAACTGAAGCATTGTGTTTTGGAATGGGAAGTTATGAAATGTGGGTCATTTTTCATTAGAGGTTTTACGTACATGAAGCAAGTATCCAAACTAATTCCAACCTTTTGAATTGCAGTCTGCACATTTAAGAAAAATAAATATTCTCAATGTTTGAATAATGATTGTATCCTTAAGCATCTTCAAGAATGAACTTCCAGGTTTCAGTATACACCCCTGAAGTATAATATTTTGATTTTCCCAGTATGATGTAGAATCAAACACATTTCCAGGTAATGAACTCATAAACTCATGAAAATGCACAAGCATAAAATGTTTACAGAATGTTTTAATGGTGTCATATTTTTGGTGTGTAGGTATATATAGTTATACATACTAGAAAATACTAATGCTACTTCCCGCCGCCCCCTGTATTAAAAGCATACTGTATCTATTACTTTTCATCTGGCTGCCTTGGTTCAATATATCTTCCATGTACATCCCTATCAGGACCTGCTATCATTATTCCCTGAATACAGAAGTTCAGTGAAAATCTGGTCAAGGAGGAGTGCTGGTTAAGAGATGTTTTTGTATTTTTTGGGCACTGCATTTTTTAGGTTATTAATAGTCATTCTTTGAATTATGTAATACTCACCATCGACTTTGTGAAGTAATTCTTTCATGGTCTCATTGGTTTAGGTGCCTGCACTGTGGGACTGAATCTGCATGCCCATCTACGTTTTATGAGCTTGATTTAAATATAAGTAGAAGTGGCAACAATTCAGGGGAGGAAGAATCTTCAACTGACAAGCCGTCTGTGCCTCGTAGCTCTTTGGCCGAATTCCTGCAGGAGTTTCTTCATGAAGAGAAGCTTGAGGGAGCTGATCGATACCATTGTGCAGTTTGCGGTTCTAAGCAGGATGCAACTAGGAGTATCAAGTTAAGGCGTCTTCCACCTGTGCTAACACTTCAGCTGCTTCGTTTTGTTTTTGATAGGTAATGGCTACTTCATTGAAAACTAAATTGAAATCCATTTCAGTCATTAGTTTTAATTTGCTGAATATTTGGTATTTTCTGTGGTTGAGCATTGTTCATCCCATATGTGTCCATTATCTTTTCTGCTTTATCAGAAACTGTGCCAATGTATATATACTCTCAGTAATTAAACTTCCTTGTATCACTGAGTGTAATTTGTTAGGGTTTTTCAGGATGATTTAAAGTTGTTTTGTTGGTTTTTTAGTATGTAAAAAATTATTTCATGTGCTATTTTGGTGAAGCAATCCTCTGGGAATGCATATGGGGATATTATGATCAGTTACAATTTTAACCCAATATCAAAAGCTCATTCTTGCTGCTAATATTAGAGCCCTTTGCTATTATGATAACTGAATTGATTGGAAGGAATTACATGTGCAATTAATTGTAAATGTTAACTCAAGAGTCGATTCTTTTCTGTTTACTAGGAATACAGGGCACAAGAAGAAACTGAATTCATTTGTTTATTTCCCAGAAGAGTTAGATATGGCTCCTTACTTGGGGCAATCTAATAAACCTGTTAATTACTCTCTACGTGCAGTGCTTGCCCACAAGGGTTCCAGTGCCTATTCAGGTCACTATGTTGGTAAGTATTGACTTAATTTATTTTTTGATACATTTCATTTAAGAATTAATTTCTTTTAATTTAATAAGAATTTTATGTAAGTGAAAGATGGAAATAGGAAAAATAGATGTTTTTAGGTCTATGTGGTGGAAGGATAGCAGGGATTACTGGAATGATAGTTTTAGAGTAATATCCAGCAGAGGGGATAAGAGCCAGCGAGGGGTAGTAAAATATTCAATATAAAGGTAGAAAGAAACGTAGTCAACATAGAGCTAGCAACTGATAGAATATTACTTGTAGAGGTATAACCATATCTGACGAACTTGGTCATTGTACAAGTATACATGCCACCATGCAATCATAAGCAGGAAGAAGGCAATAGGGCATGCGATCAGCTAGCAGGCATAATCGCGTGTGTACCTTTAAGGAAACATTTGATAGTGATGGGAGATTGGAATGTGACGGTTGGCAAAGGAAGAGACGGTGATGAGGTGGGGGTTCACAGTTTAGGCACGAGGAATGACTGCAAGGAGAAAGCAATTGAGTTCTGTTGGAGACACAGCCAAATCATTACCAGCACTTTAGTCACCACGAAAGGCATACGTATACATGGAAAATACCATGGGACTCCGAAAGGTATGTTAGATTATACATGGTTGCATACAGGAAAGATATCAGTTGAATTGTACAAGGTGCGGCAACATGACTTCCTTTTTTCAATTTAATTTGTATAGGAAAAAAAGAAGTTATATTGCTGCACCCTGTATTATGGTTAGGCACCGATTTAGGAACACCATAATCAATAACCGCAGTTTCCCAGTTTAGATAAAATCATGAAATAAGTTTTCATGGCCTGGATAGTGTTAGTCCTGGCCAAGCTATGACTGTGAGTTGGGACCAACTGCATTGATTTGAAATAATTAGTGATGATGAACAAAAAATATCCAACAAAAATCCAAACACGTAGAAGAAAAATTGTGGAAAAAATGGGAGTTAACTGGAAAAATATAGAATTGGGATGCAATGAAATGAGTAGCGATAGTGATATCAATATGTTGCACGTTCATTTGCAAAATTTTTGTAATCTTAGAATGGCTCTTTCCATCAAGTTATTCTTTTAAGGGTTTTATGTTTGTTATTTATGTTTGCCTATGTATGCCTTTCTCCAAGCTGTGATATATTGCTCTACATATGTTGAAAGAATGTCATAATGGCTTGGTCTTTAGTTTTAGCACGTGATAAATTTCATGTGAAAGTGTTGGAATTGCATACATGCTCAGATTTGCACAACTTTATTATTCAAAATAATGACCAATTAATAGCTCTTTTCGACTGGAGAGTTCCTTTATTATCAACCAGGTTTTGAAGCACTGAATCATCTTTGGTTATAGTATATTATAGTTGACATTTAAATAAATTTCCTAGTGGAAAAGTGCTGCTATTTGGTCATTATGTTATAATTTCACCACATCATGACTGAGAATAAAAACCTTTTTATCGCTAAATTTATCAATTGATTGTAAGGTTGTCTTCCAGTGCCTGTATATTGCAATTAGACTTGGTATATATTACTGTATTTTGAGCACTGTAAGATTATATAATTTACCTTCATTGTTCATATCTTGATCTTAAATATTATCTATTTTATAGCCCACATCTGTGATGCTACGTCTGGAGGATGGTATCGCTTTAATGATGAATCAGTTGAGAAAATGGAAGGAAAGAAGTTGCAATTAGGATATGATGAAGATATACTAGGTTGGTTTATGCTAGTATTTAATTATTTTCTTTATTTTTAAGTGATTACATTCTTTTTTACTGTAAATTTTCAGAGAATTATAGAGTTAATTATTTATTTTTACTAAGGTTGTTTACTGTGTCACTTTGCAAGTGCACTGCACAAGTGCAAGTGCGTTTATCAATTAAATTTAGTCATCTGTATAAATGTGTATTTACTATATATACTAATTACTTCTTTTTGTCATGCAGTTGTTTTAAAGTAGGTTTTGAAGAGTCTTGTATTAAAATCAAATTTAAGTTATTTTTAAAACTTGAACCAACAACACAATGAGCCCTAATATCTCTCCCATATGGTCAGAAACTTAAGTATGGTATTCCTGAAATTTAAGCTTTGTGATATAGAAAAATATGAACAAATATTTTATCCCTTTTTATCTTCATGAACCCTGATTTTATTCTTGGAAATCATTGATTAATTTTAAACAGTGTACCATAGTGAAAACTAGATTTTCATGGCCACTTTAACTCGTGTGTATTCCAAGATGATAAATGTCAAGTATGAACTCAAATCTGGCTATAGCTCATAATTCAGTTGTTAGGAAATGTCTCTGACCATCGATTCAGTTGTAATTTGACTTTTGAATAGTTGACTTAGGTGAATGTTAATCTGTCACAGTCCATGCACTCATACAGGTATGGATAGTTTTCCCATCACTAGTATTGCATTATCAGTTTTACATCGTTATAGATTGATATAAAACCTCTTTGTTCTAAATTATTGGAAACAGGGTCCATGCATTCGACCAATTCCTTGAAATGTGAATAAAATTTTATTCATTGGTATGGCTGTATTATTTAGAATTAGTTTGAAGTGGTCAGCTTCATCATGAATTATTAAAAATGAAAAATAGATAAAAGAAATCAAGTGCAAATGTCCAGGAATATGATTGAATTTATTAGATCAGTATTAATACTCGTCCTAAAATAAGGGGAAAAACATTATGGGGGTGCTATAGGACTGTGAGTTTGATTTCTCACATGGAACAGGTATTACTTCATTCATTAACTAAAGGATAGAGATCATTAACTTTTGAATAGAGAAGAGAGAAATGAGTACTTAGGCGATGATCAGTTTGGTTTTGGAAATGGGAGTGATTGCTGTAATGAGGTCACCAGTACAAACGAACATTGAGTATAACTGAGATATGTGCTTTATAAGTTTTGAGATGTTCAACAGAGTGACCTGGGTACAATTAATTAAAATTTTGCTGAAGATAGGAGTAGGAGGGATAGACAGCTTATCTGGAACCTGTACGCATCGCAAGGTTGCATAGGTATTTATAGTGAATGAAACGTTAGGGTGGTCATCAGGGGAAGACAATGGTGCACATTCTCACCTGCTCTTTTAAAAATAAATGTAGAGGTAATTGGTGTGGAAAGGTATGGAGTAAATTAAAGTAGACAGAGAACTTGAAAATCATTTAGATTTGTAGATAATGAAGCATTAGTCACCCAGTCAGGCAAAGCTTTGCAACCAATTCTTAGAGCATTGATGAATCAGTATGGTAAGTATTGAATGAAAGTAAACCATTAAAAAACATGTAATGAGATTCTCAAAAAATTGGTGACTGAAATTATTACCTTAGTTGAGGGACATAAACTAGAATAGTAGAAGACTTCACATGTTTTCGATGGAGGTGGGCAGAGTAATAGGGGCATTAACAGAAGAATTGAGTTTGGTAAAGAAGCATGTGCAATGAAGCAGGAGTTGATGTCAGGCAAGTAAAGATTTAAAGAAAAGGCTAGTGGAAACTTCAATATGAAGCTTCCTTTTGTATGGCTTGGAAACTTGACCGTGGTCAGAGGATAATCATAGATAAGAGGCTTTTTTTGAAATCTGAGTGTGGGAAGAATAGAGATAATGAAATGGTTAGAAAGGGCAAGAAAAGTTTTAAGCATAGGTAGTGGGTGATAGATGTTAGGAGATAGTTGAAGAAGGTATGAAAAGTGTATTCAGAAGACGCTGAGAAGCAATGAAATTCTAAAAGCAGTAATAGAATGGGGAAAGTGAGGTAAAGGGAGGAAGAGGAAAAGGCATTTTGGATAGAATTACAAGGTGTGATCAAAAAAAGACTGGACTGATTTTATTCTGTGCAAACAGTTAAACGGATCACAGCGAGACACAGTGCGCCATCTAGCGACACATCTGACGACTAAAACAAGGGGTGTTGTGTTTGTTGACGTCGAGTCATTACACAGCAGCAGCGGTACGTGTCTTAACCTGTTTGTCCCCGTGTGCAACGGTAGAAATGAAGGAGCTAGAGGAACAGCATGTGCGCGTGAAATTTTGTTTCAAACTTGGCAAAAGTGCTACGGAGACATTTGGAATGATTCAGCAACCCTTTGTTAATGAAGCTATGAGTCGAAACCAGTGTTTTGAGTGGTGCAGTTGTTTTAAATTGGGCAGAACCTCGACATATGAAGATTCGCAAATGGGGCAGCCTTCCACTTCGACAGACCCCAACCATGTCAATTTGGTGAACGATTTGGTGTGGGCAAATTGCTGTTAAACTGTTAGGGAAATAGCTGAGGAAGTGAACATTAGTTTTGGATCCTTTCAGACAATTTTGACAGACATTTTGGGCATGGCGCACATCGCATCAAAATTCGTCCCTTGGGTGCTGACTGATGAACAGAGACAAAAACGTGTGGACATTTGTCAGGAAATCTTGGATCAAGCCAATGCCGACCTAGAGTTTCCAATGTTAAAATTAACCTTGAAAGGCCACCGATTCGACTCTATTGCAGATATTAAAATTAATTTTATGGCTGACCTGAAGAGGATCCCTAAGGTGGCTTACCTGGCAAAGCGGAAGCTTACCTTAAGCTTAACTTACAGCAGGGAGCTGGTAGAAACGTTGGCAAAAGTGTGTTGTCAGCCAAGGCATGTACTTTGAGGGCGACAAGTTGGATTAAGTTGTATCCGTCGAAATAAAGAAGCTATAAAATCAGCCCTTTCTTTTTTTGATCACACCTTGTAAGAGGCATAGAAAGTATGCTTAATTAAAGAATAAGGTTTTGTAATATGTAGCATGTGGTCTAAGGATATTCCGTCATTTAAGTTATGGCTTAGGTTTACAATAGTGTGTAGCTCCAGGGTCCACCAAAAACTTATCCAATCCTGGTTGACTATTGCTAATAATGTTGGAATTATATGCAATGTCTTCTCTGACATTATTATGCACGGTTTTACACACACATTGTATATTTTGGCACATAAGCCAGTAATGATATACATTAATGCCATTAATTATCTGGAAAATACATATGATATGAATCACTCTCTGGCACTTCCAAGTGGAATCACTTTCATGTATTAAATACGAGGGTCATCCGGAAAGTAGTACCCGTTCGTGAAATAAAGACACAAAAGTAAATATTAACAAACATAAAAAATTTTATTTGAAAGAGGATACTTTAAACTACTTCTCAACATAATCTCCAAGCAAATTAAGGCATTTGTCATAACGTGTGACAAGTTTCTGTATTCCTGCTGCATAGTCCTTCGCCGCCAGCTCATTGAGATACGCGAGGGACCCATCTTGCACAAATTTTTGCATAATGCAGATGGTGTTTAACAATTTCATGAACAATTGTTCGAGAAACATTGGGAAAATGCTCACAGATGTCATCAATTGTGACGCGCCGATCGTTCCTCACGAATTCGTCAACTGAGCTCACCAGTTGGTCTGTAATGACAGACGGTCTCCCCGAACGCTCATCGTCGTGTGTGTTCCCCCTCCCCATGTTGAAGTTGCGACACCACCGCCGAACAGACGACTCGTCCATTACATTGTCTCCATACACCTCCTTTAATTGGCGATGAATATCACATGGGCGAACGTTTCTTGCATTGAGGAATTTAATCACTGCCCTCACTTCACAACTGGCGGCGTTCTCAATTTTTTTAAACATTGTAAACAATCACAGAAACAACACAGGCAATGCTAGCGTCACGCAACTTGGCTCAGAGAAGGCAGACAAGCCACTGAAGCTATCTGACCTCGTCCAGCGGCTACTCGCGTCGTCAGCACTTCATGCGGCACGAACGGGTACTACTTTCCGGATGACCCTCGTAACTGTGCATAGTGATTTTCATAATGAAATTTTTGGCTATTCATTTTTTGCTTAGTTAGAAATCAGTTGGTGACTACCTACTTCAAATGAAAGCTCATGCCAACAGCTGATTGTCATTATTCACTTTAATGTTTTTCCATTTGAGATTTCAACGAGTTCAGCTCAGATCAACCACAGATAACAACCCAAAGGTTGGTTTGATAGGTGAGGGTAGAGTTTACCTAGTATTAAGCCCAATGGCAAGTGAAATTCACAGATCAGGGTAGAGGGGAGCAGTTCCTTTCCCTGTGTCGTATGGTTTCCCTGGAAGCTTTGTTACCCAAAATTCACATAGCTTGGGTGAAGCTGAGGGTGCCCAGAGGTATCCCCGGGAATCACATCAGAGTCCTCCAGTAATATTCAAACATGCTGCCCACTTCCTCCCATGTTAGGTATTCGTTAATCCTTAAAAACTGGATTGAATGGCTAATTGTCCTAATTCATTTCATTAATTTAAATTCATTGAGTGTCACCTTCTCCCTACAAAATAATTACAGGGAAAGCCCAATAAACTTAATGTACAATTACAAGAGTGGCTCTCCTAATGCACAGTATCGCTACAAAAAACTTATTCAACCAAGTAACGAAAATCAACTATTTTGCTTCGTATCAAAAAAGTATTTTTTTTTTTAGTTTAATGATAACCTTGAGCTATTTTAATATTCATATTTTCAAAGTTGGATCATAATGGTCCAAGTAATTAGGATATAAGTATAAGGATGTTTTTGGCAAAGAAGCTTTCACAAGGAGGGAATTGATGACAGGGAAGTTGAGTAAGGATGTTAAGAAAAGGCTTGTCAAAACTGTGATGTGGAACATGGTTTTGTACAATGTGGAAACAGTCAGTGAAGCAGGATGATAGGTATAGATTGTAGGCTTTTGAAATGTGGATGTAGAAAAGGATGGAGAAGTTGAGTGAACAGAAAGGAAAACATATGAAGAGGTGCTAGGTATGGTGAGGGAGGAGAGAGGATTGTTGGAAGAATCGAAAGAAGATAGGAAAGACTGACTTGAGTGTTTTGATCGACAACAGGATATTGAAGACTGTGATAGAGGGAAGAACATTGGTAAATGAGGAAGGGTAAGGAATAGGATAGGTATATTGGATGGAATGAAGGGAGAAACGAAGTATTCAAAATTGAAGAAGGGCTTACTTTGGTGTCCGATGCCAGGTTGTTGTGTTTTTTGTTAAGAGAAGCATTTAAATATTTTGCTGTACAATTTTATTGATAGTGTCTCCATTCAAAATATACCTTAACTGGTACAGTACAATCGAAAATTACTGAAGTTCTACTTTGTAGTTCCTACTAAAAAAACTATCTTCTTGAATTGCAAAGATCCAAAGAAGAAGAAGAGACCAAGAGCACCCAAAGGTCAGCTGTCTTCAAATAATGCATACATGCTTGTGTATGTCAAAGTTGATGCTACGGAAGGAGAGGAGTCAAAGGGAAAGAGCTCATCATCAGTGTCGGAAGGGGCAATGACATTGGAACAATTGCCTCCCAAACTCTTTGAAATTGTCAATAGGGAGAAAGGGGAATTTGAAACTTGGGTGACTAGTCAAAAACAAAACAGGGTAAGTGTGTGCATGCCTAATATTGTTCCAAATTAAATACTTATGAATGCTAAAATATTGCATGAATTTTCTTACTTTCTTTGTAAATTCATGCTTATTCAATGATTTTACCATGGTTATTTATTGCACAGTGATATCCTTTATTTATAATATTGTCTGATATCAGCGTAATTCCCTTGCATGCGCATAAGGAGCTCTAGATTTTCATTGGTATCATGTAATTAGTTTTACTGTTATTTTAGGATCTAATTGTCCAGAATGGTAAAGAAAGGCAAGCTGAGATTCGGTCAATTTATGACATGTTGCCAGTAAGCCTCTCAGAGGATTCATCAAATGAAGATGTCAACTGGGATTTCTTGTCGGTTGACTGGCTAACTAAATGGCTAGAAGAAGATGATGAAGATGAAAACAAAGATAAAGGAAGTACCTGCAAAAAGGTGCCTGTGGTAGACCACAGCAGTCTTCTTTGCTCTCATGGGCGGCTCAAACCAGATGGTGTTACTGATACAAAATGCATCAGTACTATTGCAGTAAGTAATTAATTTTCACCAGTAACAAATTTGATTTAAATTGGAATCGGTATCTAATGCCATGTAATAACGTAAAAAATCCTGTTCTGAGATTGGATCTTAACTGCCTTCTTCTGCTATGCCCATCTTTTACATTTAAAATGTAAAAAAATTAGTATATTCTCTAATATCTGGCCACTGAAGGACTAGATTCCCTGATGGATAAACAATTAGCTGTGTTTTCTGAAAAAATTTATGAATAATTTCCGGGCTAAAAATTGGTCTAATGACCTATTTCTATTGCTTGGTATATATGTATTCTGGAAAAGCAGTTCAAAATGACTTTGCCTTATGCGCTTATAAAAGTGTTAATGACCCATCTAATTCACCTGTAAGTTCTGGGAAAAATTAAAGACATGGATCTTATTTTAGTTGTACGTAGTTTTATGCAAAATATGAAAGAGGCATATAAAACAAGTAATTATTTTGCCAATTTTTAGAAATACAGCACTATGGCGCATATAAGCTATAAGTAACACGGGCAAAATTGTGAAATATTCACTGTTGCGAATTAAAATGAAGAATCTGTATCCTTGAAACACAAGTACTGATTTAACTATGGCAAGATTAACCTGAAAATTAATATCGATTAAGTAATACCCATATTTTTCATAATGGAATGGATGTAGTCTGTAGGCTTGAAGGATTTGCAATGATTACTTTGATTAGTGCTTCAGTCTGTTTATCACCTAGAAATGGGTTGAAGGAGTCAGGCAAATGGATGATTGGAAAAGGGTCTCCATTTACCTGGAGAACTGAGGGAACTTGGGCATTTTGGGTAACCATCTACGAAAATGAAATTTAGACATACGTTTGGTCTTATTAAAACTTTTATGAAAACACTCTTGTTGGCATATTATTTATGTCACAACAATAGCAGCTGTTGGGGTTAAGCTCTTGCAGCAAAGAAGGCTTCTGAGAAAGCCTAAATAGAAAAAGATAAGAAAGAAAGAGAGGCTACATTAAAAGTGGAAGGGCTGCAAGTCAAGAAGAGTAAACTTTTTGAAATCACGAAAAGAGATGTTGCTTACATTGATGAAGAAATTATAAGTAGAAAAACATGTCCTGCCAATGAAAAAGTTATGCTCATGACACTGTTGTCATTTTTTTAAGGGCACATTAAGAGAGTTTATTTTCTTTTAATTTTGTTCAAGTATTGAAATTGCAGCATATCAGTTGCTTGTTCAATTATCTGTTGTGATTTTCAGGGTATTACCAGGACTAATCAATACCCAGCTTAATGTAATTTTTGATATTCTGAGGTGGACATACAAAGTTTTTGTGAAAACTATCTTGGAAAAAATATTGGGTCCAAAATCAATTTTTTTTTGTTTTGATTTTCGTTGCTTCTATTCTCAATCACTGGTGGAACTGGAAACTGAGTAACTAAAATGACCATTACTCTTAGAAATTATTAACTTAAATAATATTGGCTCATTTCCCAAAATTCTCCTTCACTCAAAAACTTAAGTGCGTAGGGATATGTTTGTACCTAATCATAAATAATATATAATATAAATAATATATAATCATAAATAATCATATCTAATTCCTAGGAATAGTTCTAGACGGGCGGTTGTCCTGGTGGGAGCATATATGTCACCTGGGCAAAAAACTGAATACCATTTGCTTCCTTATTAGAAGCATCAGGTTTACCGTAACAATGGATGTCCTCATGTCAATATATTATGCAAATATCTACTCCTGTATAGTATATAGTATCCTTTTCTGGGGTTCTTCTCCGCTTGCAGACACAATATTTAAAATTCAAAAGCGAGCCGTACGGCTAATTGTCAAAGCAGAGCATAATGCTCCTTGTTGTCCATTATTCCATAAATTGAACATTCTACCTTTGCCATGTATTTATATCTATATATTACTCGTGTACACCTTTGTAAACCTTTCAATGTATGACACAAATTGTGGTATTCACCACTATGGGACCAGGTCTAAAAATGATCTGCACCAAACTTACGTAAGAACTAGAACCACCGCACTAGGCCCTAAATCTATGGGTCTCCTTATGTTTAATAAGCTAAATGAGGACCTGAAATCCAGCACAAACATTTATCTATTTAAAAGGAAATTGAGAGATTTTCTTCAAAGGAATTTGTTCTATTCTATTAGGAATTTCATGGAACATGAAACTTAGAATAGGCATATGTATTTACATTGTGTATTATTGTATATATTGACGTGTCCTATACTATGTGTACAATTTTTTTGTATGATGCAGTCTCTGGACAAATAAAATTATTATTATTATTATTAAAGAAATGCACCTGAATTGCATTAAACCTAGAGTTTTATCAATAATAGTAAGGATTTGAATATACCTACAGTTTGCCACTTAGTAAATCTTACATTAAGAGGGAGATGCCTGTGTAAATGGGAATTATTATTACTGAAAATTGAGTTAATCTCTGGTTCTCCTTTTTTTCATTCTAGGCAGATGTAATATATGAGAAATATGGTGGTGGGCCTCGCCTTAGAGGGAAAGAATCAATATGCAGAGAATGTGTTGCATCAAGATGTAAATCTATACGCTTGAGAACTAAGACTGCCCAAGATGCCCAAACAATTACTTCTCTGCTAAAATCCTGTGGTGATGGGTAAGTATAATTCCAAATGTTGCAGTAATAATTTCAATGGTCTTAATGCATTAAGTCATGCTTACCAAATCTGGGATTATTATTTCGATGGCATTTGAATCTATTTACTCCTAGCAATTTTAACCAGATGAATTCATATTAACACATGAGACTCTTCCTAGTCATTAGTACCCTTAGTTGCCTAAAGTAAGCTATAGTTTAATGATATTTATTTGGGCTGAGAATATGTCGTCCATGCTAATAAAATTACGAATGGCAAAATATCTTCAGGAGGATCACAATTAAATATTTTTTTCATGGTACATTCATTAGTAGTTTATTTGATGATTGTCCAGTAAACTATGACATATTTTCATGGCCTTGTGGAAGATCTCCATTTATTATAAATACCTTTATCGATAATAGGATGAAAATTAGCTTGATTATCATTTCTAAAAATTTATAACAGCCACAAAGACAAAGCAGAAAAACATTTGGGTGAATAATCATGAATAATCATAAGGCTACAAATGCACGGTTGATTTCTTGTCTCAAGCCATGGTATGAAGATGCTTAAGCACATTGGAATGCATAAAGTTTGTTATTACTACCAGCAACACATAGTACCATATTTTCCCATCAATAATGCACGCGTTATCTGTACAAAAATGTTCAGATGATTGGAAAAATGACGATGCGGGTTATGTAATGAAAATTGAAAAAATCCAAACATTTACATGCCTATATATGCAATAATATAAAGAAGAGTCTCGCAAAAATAAATTAGTCTGGAAGCATGCCTTTCCAATTGCATTCTATTTTATACAGCTCTGCCACTTTTACAGTTATTTCATCTCAAAATCCATGAGAAAAAGAAGAAACACATAATTTCTGTACTTCATTTATTCTAATGTGTAGTACTTCTTTATTCAATTATGTAGTACTTCTTTATTTTAATACATAGTTTTTCAATTTTATTTAATACATAGTACGTAGAGTATTAATAGTTTACGTAGAGTATGTCGTATTATTTACACGTACGTATAAATATATGATAGGATAGGTAGATCACTCGAATCCTAGAAATTCATCACCTGAATCACAATTAAATGAATTAAGGGTATTTATTATCTCTTCAGGGACATAAGCGAGTCACTCTCCAAAGTTAACTCTTCCTCATCTTCTAGGACTGACATTTAAATATTGCCTTAAGATTTTTCAAATCCATTTTTTACCTAAATCACTCTGACCCCCTGTCAAATATGCAGGATACTAATTATACTAGCAAAGCAAAGTAAAGCAAACAAAACGAGAAAATTCTATTTCATTCATTCTCTTATTTTTTCATATTTGATTTGCTGAAAGTTAATTTGTATAGAAAATGAAAGGGCAGACAAACATAAGTCTCGTTTCAACTTACAAATCATAGCCAAACAGCAATAAGGCGGCCTATTGTGTTGACTTGTAAATATTGTTTATATTTTGAGCCTTCTGTTGTTTAGAATTAATTTCAATCACCTGGCTCTAATCTTCTGTATACTTACAGTAGGTATAGCCACAGGCAATTATGATTTCATGTATTCATTGGCTGTTACCATCTATTAGCGAATGGTTATAGACGTATTTGCCTGAGATTGACTGGTGAATCAACCAGGAATTTGACTCATTTAACCCCACAGAATGTTTCGAGCCATTATTTTTGTGCGAGGTTAATTTCCAACGACTTAAAATTACTTAAGTGGTGAAGAGGAAGTCTCTATTGTAAAAACATTTATTTAATGTTGACAAGATCCTATTTGAATAAAATATATCCCAGAATGTCCTCAGAAATTAGCTCAGTTACTCTAAAGTAACTTCAGCTAAGATTGATAATGAGTTATTTGCAACTTCATCAATGATATAATTGCATTTATTTGATCTATTTACATGCATTAAGTGATTTGATCAGGTTTTTATTTAATAAATGTGAGTTCGATATTAGAAAATTGCACTAGTTTTCTTTTGTAAATTTGAGATGTTACTTCTTAGTGGTATCTGTGACAAGTAAAACATCGCCTTGTCTGTGGACCTATCTCGACTTGTCTTCACTCAAGAGCTATTTGGGAATCAGGATGGTGCAATGGCTAACCTACTTACTTCTCACCCTGAGGGCCCAGGTTCGAATCCTGGCAATAACAGATATTTTTCAGTGTTGTCCCAATCCTTACTTGAGGTGCCTTGTGGAGTGCTCTTCGATTGAGTACACCATCCGTCAGATGGGACGTTAAGCTGCAAACCCCATGGCACCTTTTGTTAAGGGTAGGCTAATGCTGATGCTGGGTTTCTCGATACCCTTCATACTTTCCTGTCCATCCCTATGGTGCAAATGACCTGAGCTGTCGGTCGCCTCCCATAAAAACTACAAGAGCAATTCTCATCTGAGCTTGCACATACTTGCTTTTCAAATTGTGTCGGTGAAAATGAATGTGTTGCGTGCGTTGCGTTGTTATTTTAACCTCTGGAAAAGTGCAACTGAAACTAATGTAATGATTCAAGAGGTATTTGGCAATGAAGCTATCCGTTGGGTACTGTGCCCAGTGAATCTACCCCATTACCCAAAAAAGCTCAAATGGTTCAAAGGAACGTGAATGTGATGTGATCATTTTCTTCAGTTGAGAAGAGATGATCCATTATGAAAATGCCCCATAAGGACCAACAGTCAATGGGCAGCACTCTGTAGTGGTTATATAAAGGTGAAGACATGCCATGTTGTGGAAGAGACAATAAATGTGGAAAAACAAGTCTTGGTGTTTTCATCACGGCAATGCACTAGCAATCACATCTTTTATTGTTACTGAGTTTTTTTTGGCTAAAAACAGCACACTGATGATCCCCCAGCCACCATACTGTCCATTTTATGTTTCAGCAGACTTTTTCTGATTTCTTAAGTTGAAATCCACCTTTAAAGTATACTGGTTTAGAACAATTGAAGACATCAAACAAAAATGTACCGCAGACTTAAAGGCTATCCCAAAAGAAGCCTTTACAGGTGCCATTCAAAAGCTTGAAAGAACATGGGGAAAGTTGTTTTGGCCACCAAGGGCTGTATTTTAAGGCGATAAGCATTTAATGGGTAACTAATAAAATCAAGTATTTATTCAAGAAGTCTCCTCATTTTTTGAAAAGGTCTTGTATTTAAGAATATTTAAAAAGATGGTTTTCTATGTGAAAACAGATATGGTTAATGGTGATCGAATTCCACAAGATCGTAGCAGGATTCCACATATGAATGACGTTGACCTAAGTTACAACTGTTGGCAAATGAACAATACCGTGAGGCCATTTTTTTCGTCCTCGTGATCATCTTTGTGGAAATTAATTATTACAAATTTCATGATATAATGAGTTAAAGTAATAATACAGAAATCATGCAAAGATTATTCCTTGTTGAATTTCTATCCCTTGATGATTATTATATTCAAAATATAAAAGCTAGGTACTGATGTCACTGTCTGGAAATGAATTCCATTAACCCAAAGTGTGTTAAAAATTGTGAAGACAGTTAGTTTGTTAGTTAGACCTAGTTGAAGTTCACAGACTTTGAAGTATAGTTTTTGTAGTCATTATTGTTCTCTGTCCCCTGCTTTTTTCAATCTCATCATCACTTGATTCTAGCTCTTCTACAACTTCATTTAAAAACTTTCACCTGTACAACTTCTAGCTAGCAATAAATACTCCTTGATCTATTGGCTGAATTTACGAATTTTTACTTGTTGAGAAATCAAGGATCCTTATCTTCCCATCCCCTCAGACCAAATTTTCAATGTCATGGTGGGAAGGGGCCTATGCCCTATGTTAAAAGCTCTTCTACCTCACCCTTTGGAATTCCCAGAACATCGACTTGATATTTCATTAATTTGGGAACAAAGTGATTGCGGTATCAGTCCATTGTGAAAACTGGTAAATCAGGTAAACCATGCTTTTGACAACTGCCTATAAAGTTGAGGAAGTTCAACTCCTGACCCCTACAAATTAGTCCATGTAGTAGTTTAAACATTGATAACAAATGCTGAGAGTGGTTTGGCATTCAGGGAGTCATTACAGGTTACCAAATTCACCAACTCCTTTTATTCCCATTTGATCCTATCCGTGGAATCAAATCTTGGACCCTTCAAGTTGCGTTTCATTTTTGGGAAGAGAAAAGTTAACAGGACACTAAGAAATGTAAATGTGGGTGGTTAGAGGTAATCATGAAATTTTTTTTGGTCAAATTTTTTTTTAGCAGTAATAGCCACAAAAAGACTAAGTCCTTGAGGATAACTATGTTATTCATTGTTATCCTCAAGGACTTAGTCTTTTTGTGTACTCCATCTATTGATTTCCACCACATGCTGTCTTTTTCTTCCTCAGAGTACTGCTTTGGAACATAGCGTTGTTAATCTGTCCTGTTTGAACAAATTTCTAATTAGTAGACTATCCCAATAATCTAAAAGATTAGCATTGGCTAAATGTTGCACTTTAAATAGTTGTTTTAAAGTTGAGATCCTCTCCTGAGATGACTTGTTTTTTGACCCGATTTGGAAGTACTCAGTTCCTCATTATAGGATTCATTCCAGAACGGAGGCTGGTTATTGGGTGGGGAAAGCCTCTCTGCGATCTTGGAGACGTATGGCCCTTGAGGAAAGGGATGAAGAGGAAGAAAATGAGACTGACAATGTTGGTGTTGGTGATGGGGATGGAAATCTTCCAGATTCTGGAGAATCAGTCCCTACCAGCAAAGAAGCCCCTTGCAATGGATCTGGGGAGGATAAGATTGGAGTTAAGGAGGAAGAGCTCACTATGGGCTTTAACTGTGATATTGTTTGTACTCATGGTAAGTTAATTGGTGAGATTTGTTTTGCCTAATGCTAATAATATATATGGCTGGTGTACAAGGTGTGTTAAAATATTTATGGGATTTGTGTAATATCTCATAGTGCACCATGAGTTCTTACCACTGGGTCAAACAATCAAAAAAGAGTACTACTCACAAGTTCAATACTGTTGGTGTGAAGTACTTTGAAAACAATGACCCTATTCTGGCAAAACAATTCATGGCTTTTACACCACCTTGATAATATAGATGCTTACTCTGCTCACTGCTTGTTTGTGAATTTTTGGCCAAAGTACTGTGATGATTTCCCAGCCATATTTGCCAGACATCCTAGACAGGCCCGGTGTCACTTTTTTCTGTTCCCTAAAATTGAGTACCTTAAAAAGGTTGTCGAATTAGAGAAGTAGGCAAGATTAAAAATGCATCACTGAGAGAACTAAAAGCAATACCAAAGATCAAGTTCCAGAAGTGTTCAGAAGATTTGAAAAAGCACTGTCATAGTCCATAATATCTAATGGGGACTACTTCGAAGGGGAAGGCATTGTTTCGGAGGAATAAGTAAAATTCGTCCCAAATAACTAAATTCCCATTATTTATTGAACACACCTCATATTTTGTTATAATTGGTATCTCTGTATTTTGCTTGCTAGTTTTTAGAAAATAGTGTGATTCCTTACATGATGTAGTCAAATTGAGCTGATGTGCAATGCATTTTTTTGAAGATGATTTAAAATAAATCAAGTCTCTCTTATCTGTGGGAAAATCAATGATACATAGTTCACATATGTTATTGGCTCAATAGTCTCTTCAGGGCAGTAGTCACTTCGGAAGTTATTCAATGGCATCTTTATAATATTTTTGCTCTCCCATCACTACAGATGGGGCTTAATATTTGGTATTTGATTCACAGTGAAATTCTTTCTGGTAGTGGTTGCTGCATTATATAAGGGTAGTTTGAAAGTCCTCGGAATCACCACCTGATGTCAGTGCTAGCACAGTGAGTTGCCCACATAGTGATAGATAATCATTTATGAGTTAACACATAATGCGTCAGTGCTCTGGGAAGTGGTCTGTGGCGCGGACACCTCTCTGTTGTTGTTCCCATATATTGATTTGTGAAGATAGAAAAAATGGAGATTTGAGCAGTATTTAAATACTTTGTATGGAAAGGTATGGAAGCAAAGGATATTCATGCTGAATTTCAGAACACTGGGGGTAAATCTGCTCCTTCATATTCAACTGTTGGCAAGTGGGCAAACGAGTTGTACGTTTGGTCGGGACAGTTTAGATGATGATCTCCGTAGTAGTCAGCCAAAATGTGCCACTATCCCAGAAATTATTGCAAAAGTGCATAAAATGGTTATGGAGGATTGTTGACTGAAAGCGCAAGAAATTGCTGAAGCTGTAGGGATGTCATCTGAATGGGCATTTCACATTTTAAGAGTTGTATTGAATATGATGAATTAGGGGGTTCATGATGGTGCAATGGCTAACACACTGGCTTCTCACCCAGAGAGCCTGGGTTCGAATCCCAGAGGCGGAAGATATTTTTCAGGGGTTTCCCGATCCCTACTTGAGGTGCTTCGTGAAGAGCAGTGTGAGTGAGTTTGCCGTCCCCTGGATGGGACGTCAAGCTGTTGACCCTTTGGTACCTTTCGCTAAGAGTAGGCTAATGCTGATGCTGGGTTTCTATCCACCCTTCATCCTTTCCTGTCCATCCCCAATGCCGCTAATGACCTCAGCTGTCTGTCGCCTCCCCTAAAAACAATTAATTACCGAGTGCATTAGTTTACAGGGAGACTATGTTGAAAAATAAAAAAGTTTCACTGAGGTAAGTTGTTTATTTCTATTCCACTTTGAGAACTTTTCAAATTACCTTCATAATAAATGAGTAACTGGGCTTAGCTGCAATTATAATTCATAAAATTGGAAGCATTTGCATGAGCAACATTTTAAGTGATGAGTTACTAATAGCAAACTGTACGTCTCAGAAATGCAAAAATGCTGTTAAAATTTTTCATTGACATAATGAATTTTACCAAGTATAATTTGAAATTTTATTTTCATATATTGACATTTTTAATACTTGCTCATAATCATTTGGTTTTTCAACTAAATCTTTCAGCCATTTTTCACATAATGTGAGGATTTTCAAGTGATCACCTCTGCAAAATTACCATGAATCCATATCTTTTAGACCAAACTCTCCCCATTGCATTTGCATAGCCAACTAAACACCATGGGGTTGCGTCTTTCCCTTTCCTTAGGTTTTTTTAAAAGTACCACATACCTGCAGCAATGATTTGTGTCTTCCTTTGAAGTATTTGTAGGAATAATACATATACTCCCCAAATTACATCAATCGCAGTTGTTTCATATTTACTCTCCACAAGCATAGGAAATTATTTACAGTAATAAATTCGAATTTATTATTTATTTGGTCAGAAGCATTTTTTTGCAGCACCATGCATGGTCTTTCGCGAATTAAGATTTCAGTTATAGCATGCTTGTACAAGTTATGTTTAATTCTCTTTTATTTTCTTGTACTTAGTACAGGTATTGTTTATCATTTGTAGAAATTTATTTCTGAAAATATTGTTTTCATTTTAGGAAATTTATGTCCCAAGGACAACAACCGGAGACTGGTGCCTGAAGCTGTGTGGTTATTGCTCAAGGGATATTTTCCAGGAGCTCCTGAATTTCTGTTTAGTGCAGGGAAATGCAGCAAATGTGAGGTAAATGGTTGCAAAAGATAATTTTAAAAACATAATAAATGGTTAATATATTATGTTTTTAAAATAATTTCATATATTTGTTCATGTTAATATATTTTTAAATTAAGGTTTTTGTGATAATATCAGGGTAAACATCTAGCTATGGGCTCTTTAATAGATAGTAATATGTTTTTGAGAAGGATGAGCTACATAAAAGTTAATTATCTCAGTAGTTTCTTCAAAATTGAATAGATGAACTAATAATAACAAATTGGTTCATTCAGAAAATTCTGATTTAAGGCCTAGCATAACTTTTGTTGAATGTGAAATACATGAATTAAGCTGGAAAAAGTTAGTGGACAAGAAAAGAATAAATGAGTATATGATAAGAATTTATATTAATAAATTGGTAGTATATGTGGAAAAAATGTACAGGGTAAGGCAGTTAAATCTGGACAAATTAAACTTTTGTTTAAAAGCAAATTTATTTTAAAAAATACCAATGAAAATGAAAATCCTTTTACATACAAGTAGTGGTATCTGTCAAGAGTACCATTACTCAATGTAACCCCCCTCATCTGCAATGGCTGCCTCCAATCTTGTCCTGACTCGATCGCACACACTCTTTAAAACAGCACTGTCCATATTCACAAATGCTGCTACGATAACGGTGCTTAGAGATGTGACATCAGGGTGCCTTGTCTTATTGGTAACTCTTTCAACTATGCTGCAAACATAATAGTCGAGGGGGTTCAAGTCTGGGCTATTCAGGGGCCAGAACTCCTTTGACCAGAGCATGTCATTGTTATCTGAGAGCCAGTTTTGGACTAAATGACTTGTATGAGCTGGTGCATCGTGCTGTTGAAAGACATATTGTCTCCCTGAGGCCACAGTTACCACCCATGGTTTCACAGCATTCTTCAAAATTTGCAGATAGACTTATTTTGTGATAGTTTGTCCCTTTTCAAAGAAATGTGGCGGCATGATATCACCCTCACTGGACACAACACCTAGGACTTGAAAACTAGCCGCAAATTTTGTTTGAGCTACAGTCTTTGGGGTCGTGGGTGAGCCAGTGGTCATTTCTCTGGTTGATCTTCGCATCAACAGTGAAAAATTTTCATCAGAAAGGAAACTGATTCACGCCACAGGTTCAGTTTTTAGAGAACACAATAGCAGGTTGCAGCTAGCAATCTGCTTCTGGCAGCCTCAGACAGCATATGTCGCACCTCTATTGTGTACAACGTGTATCATTGGCCCTCCTATTCCATCTGATGCATGGTTCGCTCGCTAACATTCAATTCTGACACCAATTTCCTCAGAGATCATCCTGGGTCCTCTGAAATCAGCGCTTGAGCCTTCTTGATGACTGTCACAGTTCCTGACACGTGTTTCCTCCAATGAGGTTTCCACGCTGGGCTAGCAAAACCTTTCCCAGTCTTCTCCAAAGCATGATACTTAGCCACAATTTCGTAAACTGTTTTCTGGGGTACCCGAAGAATCAAACTTTTTTACTGGGTGAATGCCTAGCACGAACACTTTCAATTGTTGTGGCTCTTCGATTGTACTTTGCACCTGTGCATAACATCTCAGCCATTTTGAGGTTATGACTGTTTACTAGATGCCTATAGCTTTCAAGAACGCCAATTGCAACCCACCAGTTCCAGGATTGTGATCGCGATCCTGGAACTACGATATGATGGGAAATTCAAATTGAAATTTGTACGGTGATAACCGCTGCACCCTGTATAAGGATTAGGAAATAGCAAAATTAATACCAGTTGTGTCAAACCTTTTATGCTGATGGTGTTAGCTGGGAAATACTTCCTGTGATCTGAGTACCATCAGTGATTGTTGAAACATCTTCATTGAACATTAGTGCGGGACTTCTGAAGCTGGTTTCTATGACTAATGATGTGAATTTGGAAAAAATGTATTTTAACACCCATTGTATTATAACTTGAATTACATATTTCTTGGTTTCTTAAAAAATGGAGAATACATTACTTCTCTCACCTGGAGCACTATCTTACTTGAATAAATGGCAGTGTTCTCTTCTTTCAGTATATTCAGCTGAATTTCTGTTTTACCCAGGTCTTGTCAAAAATTTGATGTTGTAGAACCTATTACTATTGGAATTGCTTTGCAACTTTTTTTAGAAAGTGAATTGTTAGCCATCAGGATGGTTCATGTCTTCTGTACAAGATTTCCTCTAATATTAACTGTAGTTTTTTTAAATTTGAAAATCCTTATTTAAACCCTAGGAATTCATTACCAGGTTTATATTTTTGGAGCATTGATCAACTATTGTTTTAACAAAACCGCTGCATAAACATTGGATTTTATCCATCTTGACGTGATGAGAAACTTAGCTACACCATATTTAATCTTCAAACTCATCACGAAAGGCAGTTTTAAGTTATAGCATAAAGGTGTGGTGTATTTATGTATGACTCTTATCAACAATTTGATATTTTGTTTGAAATAGCCTTTATTTATAAAACTATTATGCATCAGAAGATGGGTCTTTGTATTTAAGTGAAAAATCCTTCTACATAATTATAAAAGACAGTTTATCATCACAATGTAAAGATGTAATGTATATTGAAATGAATCACATGCTTTAGAACTAACCTTGGTATCTAAAGGTCAGCTTACTTTTCACAACCCAGGACATGCATTAAAAATATTCAGTATTCTTGGGTTTTTTGCCATTTCCTACTGGAGATAAGTTTGCCTGAAGGTAGTTCAAATGAGCGGTTGATGAAATTGCACATTAAAAAATTTTTCTATCTTCTCTTATCTCATTTTGAGACAGTTAGTTATTGTTTACCTCATGTGGCTCTTGATTCATTGGAATTGAATTCCATTGCTGAAAGGTGAAATATTATTCTTGGCTAATATTGTTAGTAATTTAACATTGCTCCCTTGTATAGTCTATATTGCTTGGCAAAAGGAGCATTCATATGAATTTCCAACTCTCTTAAATACATGAGTTGTCAGTGATTAGTGTGAAGAAAATTGTAATGGCATTTGTCTTTCCTTAATAATGTATAGACTTGGATCTTTTGTTTGCAGGAAATGGCCAATGAAGGACAGGCTTTGAAAAATCAGTTTCGCCAGATTGCTTCTTCTCAGAGAGAGACTTTATCTGATCTGTATCTCGAGAAAAATCGACCATCATTCGACTCATGTAACTTCAAAACTGCAAGACTCATCCCACGAGAATTTCTCATCGAATGGAGAAGATTTATCAGGTAAGCCTAGATTTTGTTTTTTTATATCATAAAATCTTTCAGAAAGATTCAATGGTTATCATTTCAAGTGGTTGATTTGAATATATTCCCATTATTTAATAGTTCAGCTTAAGTAGTGTAGAAGATTTTTCATTTAATGAAATATGGAGCAAAAGAAGCAAATGCCATGAAATAAAAGTAGAATGATTTAAAGCTTATGATGTGTTTGCTTAAGTTTGGGGCAGTTCTTTGTTTTTCTTTGCATGTGGTATCCTAATGAATTAGAGATGGAAATGATTTTATACTATGTGATTCGAAAGTATGTAATTGAGTCAGTGTGTCCACTTAGCCTGGAAATGCCAAGAAAAACTTAACATCAACCCTGCTATTTCTTTTATGTGCTCCACTCATTTTTAAGTGCTTAAAGAGTGCAGACATGACTCATTTTGTGGTAGCCATCCCCTCTTCTAGGACCTTATGTGATTGCAGTTCAGATGCGCTAGATTGTTGAACCTTACTCACAGCACTTCCACTCACAGCACAGCCTGTCTCTAATTCGTTGATTGAATTATCCTTTGAAAATGTTCACTGTCACTTGTATTGGATGGAGTATTAGCCTCTCAATGCCATCAAGCCTACTGGGTACGCAGGATTAAATCACTGTATGATTCCATTGACATTGATTTTGAATTTGTTCCTTTAGTTTGTGAGGCAGCATTTTGTTCGTCTTGCAATGTTTAACACAAAATTTTTTGGCATGCATTGTATAATATTAAATTTTTATTTTTATTATTAAATATTCTCAGGTTCTTAAAATTAATGGAATATTCATCATATAAATGTTGAAACACTGATTCTACCGAGCAAAGTATGAAAATAGCTGGATATTGAACAAAATTATGAAAACATAATATTACATCATGTATTAGGTGGTATGATTCCCATTCCTTTTTTGCCTCATAATTCTCTTGAAAGATGATTTTTTCCATGGGTATGCATTTTTCTGTGTGAATATGTACGTTATCTCAAAAGTCTTGAGACCTGGCCTTGTGATATGGTGTGCATTTTTTGGCTGATAACTGCCTACGGTTGAGAGCATGGAGGATCGAGTCATAGGTAAATTAAGGTGAAGATAATTTAAGCATTGCTAAAATTTAGGACATGGCGATATGGGAAGTTATTACCAGAACTTGAATACCTTGAGAGGCCTCACTTGTCGTTGCAAAATTTTCGAATAATGCAGTGTTGCATTTCACTCTTCTAGAATCTTTCCTGTTATGCTGTATGAAATTTCATAATCCTTGTATGCAGTTATAAGAGTATTATTTAAAATAAACGAATGCCCCTGTCTTAAGAAGCGTTAGTTATCAAAGGAATGGATAGGTCGGTCTTTTGGCAGAAGTACGGAGGAATTTGATGGAATGGAGCAAGGGTGGAGAGAGAGACCTGGGATTGGCATTAGCCTTCTCTTAATGAAAGGCACCAAGAGGTTCATAGTTTCTACTTCCTATCTGATGAATGGTGTACTGTAGTGCTCTCCTAGGATAATCCCAAGGAGGGATCGGGATACCACTGAAAAATATCCTCACCCTCCAGAATTTGAACCCAGACCACTGAAAAATATCCTCACCCTCCAGAATTTGAACCCAGACCCTCAGTAGAACCCAGTCTGTTTTGTTGACTGAAAAATATTTAACAGCAATGTATGTTAATCTAAATGCTTTATAGGGCAGGTTGAGCCAAAGAGCATTACACATATGTATCTCCTTTTACATGCATTCAGGGAAATTGGAATATGATACTTATTGCGTCACTGTTTTTGATCTCCTTTACCCAGAAACCAACCATATGGTGAATAAATTACTCAATTATATTATTTAATCTCTTCAGTGTATTCAATGAGTTTTCAATTGCCCTGCTCACATTGTATGGTGTTCTTTAATTCTGGGAAAGTTGAAAAAAAAATATCTAGGAAAAACTGAGGAATTTCGTTCTCATTGGTAGAATCCATGATGAGTAATCAAAAGTGCTTGCATTGTTAATGCAAGAAGGAGAATATTTGAAGCATTAAGTTAGTGCTTCTCACTTTTCTGTTTCTGAATTGAAACTTGGTACTTATCTTTGGTTTTTCCTTCGCTTGTGCTATTTTTATCAGTAGGGCTGCCACCCATACCAAAAAAGGAAGCTATCTTAAAGAAGCAGAATGTTTTTGCCTTGTAAACCCTGGAAACTCCAGGAGATTTCTGAAATCGTACTAAAACAAATTTTTTGTTAGTTCTTTGCCTTTAATGCTTATTGATGGAACATAGTGTGATTCACAGATGAGCTAAAATCAAGTTAAAAGACACCTGAGTCAATATTTGGTTGGCTGTTATAAGACACTGGTAGCAATTATTAATAGAAAACTAAATGTCCCAAAAGCCTGAAAACAAAACAGGACATTATGGTCTGTGATAGAATGACAATACTGGTTGATCCAGTGATAACCTTGCATATTCCAGCTACATAATTGCAAATATTCAAACTCCCTATGAACTTAACTAGATTAATTATCTGACTCACCACTTTAGATAAGTTTAAAATAATTCATATTTTTAATTGTTTGTGCATCCTTTTGCAGTAATAGTGTTCATTTTGGTGTTTAACTTATATGGTTCGATATAGAATTTTTAAAGTTCTCAAGTTACGTTTTCAAGTTAAATTTGCCTGCACAAACCCATTCAAGGAAAAAATGAAGAAAATTCAACGGAAGTCTTGGACTTGTTGCTGCATAATATAATTAATGAGTAATAAAATTATTCATCTTAAATAGTTAAAAAAATAGGTTTGAAAATAAGATTGTCACAATATTAGTTTTGTGGAAAAATTGAAAATCTGAATTATAACAGGCTGCAGGTGGCTCTAGTGTGTGTATGTAAACTTTATTTGGTTTCTGGTGGCCTGTTTATCCCTTGAATCCAAATATGCCTCTCTTAAGTTGTCATAAGATTTCTCTGTTGTCAACTTGGGGTAGGACTTGAACCTATGACCTTGGGATTATCAGGTGCCTAATAAGTGTCTCTTAGGTAGGTAGATAGATTGGTAGTCATCTTTATTTCGGGGCTAGATTGTAACTATGGTGTCTCTTCTATCACCTAACCACTCATTCAGGTAGATGTGATAGTGTCTGAGTCAATGTCTGTAAAACTCTCATGAGAATATTGACAGGTAATTTTTGACAGATGTGCTCAGATGAAGACTGAAAATCAAACAATAGGATTAGCATTTCACATTGTTGTCTTCCACCTTTTTTTCATCTGACGTATTGAAGTTTTGCACACAACATGCTCATTGGGAGTATTGTTTCTAGTTGTACTTCACGTAACACCCAGGATGGAAGAAAGTTTCTTATGGAATGAATTGATCATTCTACATGCTTTCCTTAAGTTTAAATTGAGGTTAAAGATTTCATTGAATTTTCAAATTATTCGTTTCAATGGAATCTTATAGCTTTCATTGGCATCGCCTTACAAAGCCAATGGTAGAATGAGAAAATAAGTAAAGAATATTGTGTATTCATTCGGAAGTCATAATGAAAAGTGAGTGGTGATAATATATTATGATGCTCATTTTATTATGACAAGTATTATACTTTTTTTTTGTTCTTATTTTTTATACTGATGTTCATTGAAATGATTTGGTAGCTAATTGCTAGCTTCCCGTACTAAGGATCTGGATTTGGTTGCTAGTAATTATAGCCTATTTTTCATTTGTAATTAATTGGTAACCAGAATGGTTACGATGTGGAGAGTAATTTGCGTGAGTAATATTTGAAATATGCCTCCCGTGGTGCATTGCATGAGTGGTGGCCAGTTATGATGGCTTATCTAATCTGAATCACTCGTCAACATAATATGGTGTGAATGATCTTATCCATTGCCTTCATGCCATGATAATTATCATTATTAAATAAAAGAGTGGGTCAGGAAATGAACAAGAGATGAAGTGGATTAGTCAAGAGATGCTTCATATTTTAATGAATGTTGCTGAGCTGAGGAAGGAAATATCATCAACACATAAGGTGAGTCTTTTTTATTTTTATTAGGAAATAAATGTGGTATTTTTTAGAATCACTGTATACTCTTGTCACTTTCATTCATTTTAATGGGTTGATTGAGTTATTACCTAAAATTTTCTGTCAAACCTTATATCGTTATTTACTATTCATGTGATAGATAAAGCTTATGTAGTTGATGTGATATTGGAAATAAGAATCATTTAATCTTCTATTTGTGGTTTTGATTAAATGAAGCCCCTAAATGTTATCACCATTTGGGAGTACTAAATGCCAAGTTTTGGTCTGGAAATATTTATTTGACAAAAAAAGGTAGCGGATTTTATTGAGTCATACAGTAGTGCCATAGATAGCTTAGAAAACATTTGTTCCTAAAAACTCACAAGTTATTTCTTGAAAAAAATACTTTATGAAAAGGTTTATGAATATTTGATGTGAATCCTACCGAATTGTTAAACTTCCACCTGTTAATGAAAGCCTTGAGTGTTCCGGTTTTTTGGGAAGATAAATGCAAAGTTAATTGTTAACTGATATACAGTAGGTGTATTAACACAATACCTTTTATAGGTTTCTTTACTTTTCCAATTTTCTTTGAGATTAGTCCTCCATTATTATTGTCTCATGCATTATAGGATTACATTCTTGCATTTCTTTATTGCTAATTTTCCAGCATCTGAGAATTTTGACACAGGTGAGGAAGATATATGGGTTGCAATCTATTTGGGAATTTCCTTCAATAAAAGTCATAACTGGTTCATTATTTAAATCTTCAGAATTGCAAACACTTCCACATTAAAGAGCCTAGTTCTGAGCATGATTTTGTTTGTAGTGATGCTAGAAGGAAAAAGGTAATTTATGTAAAACAAATAAGAAGGTAATCTTCTTTATGCTGTGGGGTTAGCTAGAAAATTTTATTTAATCATGTTTTCTAAAATATACAACATTTTACTTAAGCAAATGTGCACTGAGAGGTAGTCGGAAGTAAAAACCACTAAAATCACTATGCTAGAGCCACATTTGTGATTGTATTAAAGAATCACTTTTATGTTTATCAAAGCACCTAAGTATATAGTTTGCATTTACCCTCTGAACGTCAAAGTAATTGATGATAGATACTTTTTTTTAATTACTCCAAACTCATCTTTCATTCCTCTAAATGTTTGGAATCTGGGATTCAAAACATTCATTTTTCAAAGGATGTTTGTTCATTGCACTATGTCAATAGCTGTAATTAGCTGTGGGAAAATATAAAAGAATAGTATCCTCTAGATAAATCACCATTGGCCTTGATCTTGCAAATTAAATTAAGAACATGTGGGATAGTTAATGGTAGACAAATTTGCAATTGTAATGCTGTAAGCAGGTGATGAGTTATATGTGGTTTGTATATATTTGTAGAAATAGTGGATAATATAATTAATTTTAAGCCCAAATTAAAAAGTCAAGAGTTCTGATTTTATGAAATTTGGACACAGGTTTTAATTGATGACAACAGTGTGGACAACTTACTGCCTTCACTATCAGAAGTTGATGCAAAAAAAACAGTATGGGTGTCATCTGCTGCCCATACAAAATAAGAAAATGACTCCTAGAATACTGCAGAAAAAAGAGAAAATATTGGCAATTTAATTAATTGAATCACGTGATCAGATGATATGTATGAAATATGAAAAGTGCTGTGACAAAAAAATGGATATATGCTACATTTTGAAATGGACATGAGAGGAGAGCTGTAGAAACCTATAATAAAGGCTCTCCCTGTGGTGATGGAGCATCATACTAACAAGCTACTGTACAAGTCCACAATGGGACAATTATGTAGACAGTGATTTTAAACATGCTGAAAAATCTGTTTCATGCCTGATGAAGATGAAGAAGTAGTTGAAGGACTTGAATTATTACAAATTGTAAATACTGATTAATTGTTAGTTCTAATTTTACAATTTAAGGAAAAATGTCATGTAATTTGGCCAACCTTATGCATTTGATGTAAACCAAGAGAATAATAAATGTTGTCTTAGTTGCATTTTTCTTATATTAAGGTAATGTCTTTCCTTGATATTATAATGAATTTGGCTGCATACCTTGTATATTTTCTTGGTACTTATAGCCAATTCATTAGTTCATTATGCTTGAAGTTCATGGCTTTTAGGTACAATGAGAACCTGCAAGGCATTCAGCCAATTCATTGTTTACTTTTAATCTAGTCACCAGCAATAAGTCTAAATGCTTGTTAGCTGCATGCTAAAATTTCTCATATTAGTTTGTGCTCTTTTTTGCAATTAGTAAGGTCCTCCTAGTTAGCAGGTAGCATAGCGAGGTTCTATCATCTTGGGGAGCTAGCATGTAGTATGTCGGAATAAGCTTACCAAAAGAGTAATTTTAATTTCATTGAACATAAATATCCATGACAAAATATATATATATATTTGTACATATACATTGCATATGTATATGTAGTAGTAGTAGTAGTTTTGAGGGGAGGCGACCGACAGCTGAGGTCATTTGCGCCATAGGGGATGGATATGTATATAAATGTGTGTATATATGCACAATAATATATAAATATAAAATAATACTGTGTATATATATATATATATATATATATACATATATATATATATATACATATATATATATATATACATATATATATATATATATACATATATATATATATATATATATATACATATATATATATACATATATATATATATATATATATATATATATATATATATATATATATATATATATATATATATAAACCATAAACACAGTAATCAACCCGAAGGTCGGTTTGGTAGGTGATGGTAGAGTTCACCCAGTACTAAGCCCAACGGCATGTGAAATTCGCATGCCAGGTTAGGGGGGCCAGTTCCTTTCCCTGTGCCAGTAATGGTTTCCCAGGAAGACATGGTACCTAAAAAATCACATTGCTTGGGTCAAGCTGAGGGTGCCCAAGGTACCTTGCCCGCGAATCTAACCTGGGCCCTCCGGTCAGTAGTCCGATACTCTAACCTTGCACTAGCCAAACCAATATGTATCGTATATTTAGAAAACTTATGTGAAAGTCTCACGGATGTGAATAATAACGTACATGAAGTTAGCACTATTGGACGAAGGCAAAAACACAGAAACACACAAAAAAGAAAAGAAACTAGTTTTAAAATTTTTGGTGGTTAGATAGATAGATGGATACATTTATTCGCCATAGAACAATACATAATTGTATGGGCTTCGTTAAGATTCAATTAAATTTATAGGTGCATTGATATTCATACAAATTCATAGGAATAATAATGTAGATGAAATATATGAATATTAAAGAAGCCACCAAGTCCAAGCCTCCTTTCTCAAGGGAGAGAAGGAACCCCTTCCTTGTAAAATTATTCACCGAACTACCATACGTTGTGGTGAAGAAATATTATAGAAGCAGTGATAATTTAGTTATATTATTTGTTGTGAAGAGTTTAATGTATTTTTACTTATGATTCCTTAGAGACATTTGTTTGAGGTCAATGTGCAGTTACACTTGTCTCCATTGCTGCCTAAAACTGATATTTTGTGTTTTTGGGTGAATTTTAGGCTTTCTGATGATCTATGAAGCTACTAAATTGCTTGTGTGTCAGTAATGGTACATCCATTGTCATTCTTATTACTTTTATAGTTTTAGTTAAACTTCTGAAATGTCATAGGACATAGAAAAAAAAATCCCCATTAATATCTTGGAAAAAACCAAGAATTTGTTCATGACTGAATTGCAGATACCATGCAGTTTGTTTAACCTTAAATTACATAAAAAATAAGGCAGTGTTTACATTTTTCAAATGGCTAAATGTAAAGACCTTTTTGTGAATTAAATCATTAGTTTCCACCCATCTCTCATCACATTATCATTGATATGTATTTAGTTTACTCCCTATTGAGAAGGTCTTATGATTCGTAAGAATTAAATGGTGCATGCTAAAGACACATTGTTCAATCAGAAAGTACAAATTCAGGTGCTAAATTCTAAAACGGTTGAAAATGTAACTTTTCTCCATGTTTCTCTCATGTGATAGGTACATCATATATAGTAAATGACATTTGTTTTCGGTTACCTAATTGGCTTTCATTTTCTCAAGCAATGGGCAATGATAGTACCAACCAATTTCTTTGCCTTCATAAATCTTTAGTTTTTTTCAGCATGCTTAGAATATCCTCCCAAATAATTTCAGTTTTATGAAAATCCAAGAATTATTGAAATATGTAAATTGTTTCTTTTGAAGGGAAGAGTCCACAGTGTATCACATTTATTTTAACGATTGGTTGAGTGTTATTTCTGAGCTTTTCATTAATCGCAACTACCTTTCTTGAAAGTTAATTCATGCTTCTTGCAGACGATGTGACGAATTTTTTTTCAATTCTAGTAAATCTTAAGAAACAAAAAGATAGCTTGAGGTTTGGTATTAGTTTTTGGTGAAACTCTTCTGAAATAAGGTTGGTTTAGTTCCGATATGTTGTGTGGAGTAGGAGCCCTCACTCGATTCCTCCCCGAGGCACCCCCTTCTTCCTAGCTGCCCGCACTCCCAGTCGCCTTGGGCCACAAAGAGATCCATCCACCCGGGCGAGAAAAATCTCCCGATTTCCCACGCTAGACTCATCTTAGGAACCTTTTGCCTCGTCATCGAGGACCAGCATCCTCCCAACCCTTCCGCCCCCCGTCGCTCTCTTTCTCAGCATGGGGATTCCTTCCCACCTAACCTTCCCGTCCCATTCACCCCCGGCAGGGTTTCCGTTTTTTGCGCTAATTAAGGAAAGGAAGTTTCCGTCCGAAACATTTGCACTCTTCCTCCTCCTTCCCCCCCCGTTCGTCCACCCCCTTCTACCCAAATTTTTTCCCATTTCTCTTTCCTTCTTGTATGCCTCCCACCTATTTCTATGCCGTCCCTTCTCCCACCAAGAACTAGGCGCTCTTGTCTTCCCGTTTTTAAAGCTTTTCTCCCGTCGATCTGTTTGTCTGTAGACTCCCTACCATCGCGGTCCGTACTAAGAAGGTCGACCGCGTTGCCTTCATTGCTTCGAGTTGTGACAGAAAGCATATGGAATTTTTTACTACCTATCAAATTACATCCTAATTTCTGATCCGTTAAAATACCCAAAATATACCCAAGGTAATTTTTTTTGGCAACCGCGGATTTTTAATTGAGGTGGTTCTACATAAGAATTTGATATGCCTCTGTATAAATGCATGTTTCAGAGGAAGTCCTCGGGAAATACAGGCTCAAAGTAATGGCGATTTCCTGCACTTCATTACCTTCTATTCCTCTCACTTATCAATCTGAAGATACTTTGTGCCCATCTGGGGTTTCATCAGCCTTTCTAGGCGATGCAAGTGTGCGTGCTGCTTGTGGCGAGCCATCTGCTGTGCCCCTTGGGGTTCCAAGCCATGTATAGGAAAGGAATAATCGGCAGGTAGTGTTTCGTAGTGTCTCTGGGGTTTTCGTTCTGAACTAAACTTGTAATTGTTTATGTTGGAAAGGTGGTGGTAATGTTGAAAAGTTGTTCCATTTCCATATCAACTGACACGTGACTTAACTGACAGCTTTCTGTTGTTTTTGATCAACTTTCGAATTGGCTAGTTCAAATGTTGCAACATTTTTCAGTATGTAGATTGTTAAATTATTTTGTGGACCTTAATCATTGAAGTCTTTATAAGGTGCTAGCCTGTTCATTTTTACTGTGATATTTATTTATAAATGAGTAGTACATCAATGTAGTGCTCGCCCATCGATGTAAAAATTAGAAAGATGTGGTATCACGACACTGCCCACTCTAAATGTCACAGGTGACCGAGTTGATAGCGCCCGGACGGTATTACCCGCTGGGTTGTCACTTAAATAGCTTGACTAGAGGTAACAGAACATGTCCAAGGATGCAAAGCTGACTGACTGAAATCTTATCTCAATTCCGTTTTAAATTAAAAATTATCAGGCCTCAGGCCTGCTTCTCGATTGGAGCTTTGTGTTCCCACTCAATTGAACTCGTTTACATCTACTTAATACTCCGCAAGCCGCCGCAAGGGCGTGTGGCGGGGGGTGTTAGGTCACCGACCGTAAAAAGGAACAATACTATATGCAAAATCAACACATGAATGCAAAACTATACCCTCAGTGGCGTATACACATATGCAAAAATCCCTTCATCCCACACGCATTCATACACTGTCATCCAACAAACAATTTCACACGGGTACGGGTGTAATAAATATCACACTGTAAATCTAGCTGTATAAAGGAATGACCTATAGAGCCTTCGCCGTTTTGAAAATTTATTTCTGTTTCACATTTTTTGGAAGAGCGGCAATTTTCAGCAAACATGTGACAGTATTTCACGTGGGAAATAGTTTCAATCGGTCACGTTCTAAGTTTCACAATCTTGGATATTTATTCTCCCTTCTGTTATTCTATCCTTTTTTGTTGTACTTCCAGGCATTCTGTTAGCACTTTCAAAACTCCCGACGCCCCCCCCACCCACCTGGTGGATTGGTTTCGGCGGTCTGAGTTTTCGTCGGAACCGGGTACGGGAGTCTTTGTTATACTAAATGCTCTGCTCTCCCACATAACAAGCATCCCACCTTCATGCTGAGTCTGTATCGTGGCGTCTTTCCATTCTCTGTCGTAGTCCTTCCTTCACAATTTCCACCACGGACATTAATGTCACGGCACGCACGAATGCTTTGATTTCCATTGTCTTTTGGTCGTTGTCGTCCTAAGCGATCGGCTGCTTTGCTCCGTTTACCTTGAAATTATCGTCTTCTCGTGCGAGAAATGACTTTTTTTGTCATCCTGATACTTAATGGACTGGATCCATTCAGAAATTGTTTCTCGAGACGTGTCTGGAATCGAATTCGTGAAGGTTTGTCTTGTATTGTTTACCAGCACCTTTTTTTTATTGACCAGTTAGAATCTTCACTCAACGACCCAATTAATTTTTTTGTGCATCTTGCCTCGTTTTTTTGGCTGACTGTAAGTGATAAGCAATGCTTAACATGGAAAACGCTGCGTTATGGTTTGATACTTATTCAGATTTCTTCCAAGCTTTTTAACTTAGTTTGTAAAATTTAAGTGCAAACATGGACCAAGTTTTTTTTAATCCTCAGGTTCAAAGTTGAGCTTGTGTATGACCGAAAAATCTGTTGTTATTTATTTCAGAGATATTTTTAAATTAGATTGAAGAAGCAATGATTCGTTCTTTAAGCTTCATTTTGTACTTCAAGCTTGTGGCTTTAGAAATAATTCTACCGGGTATGTAATGAAGGATAGAATACATTCTCAAGATAAAATTGATCAACGATTAGCGCAATGATATAACGTACTCTGAATGTTGATGAGGAGTGTTTTGGAAAGAAAGAAGCTGTGATGTTTTTAGTATTCCACTTCATGGGCGTTGAATAGATTCTACTTTTATATTTCCCAATAATTTGTCAATATTGGGACGCGATATTACAGTGGGCATAGCGCTGGTGTATTGACTGTACGACTCCGGTTACATTTTGGATGGCATTTCTTAAGTACCCTCAGTTTCACCCAGGTTGGGTGATTTTACCGGGTACCAGATCTTCCTGGGAAACCATAGGTGACATAGGGCAACTGGCTCCCCTACCCTGATATAACACACATTGGTTTGCTACACACTGGTGAGCCAACTAACCTTCGGATTGGTAACTGTGGTGAATTATCAGTGGTCATTTAGAAATTTGGGAAATCACGGTGGTTTAATAGCATCTGTTGATATTTTCGATATGGTAATAGCTATTAGTAAAATTTTTCATTTTATTTTGACAGTCGCTGGATGCTGTTAAGTCATATTAGATGGAAATCTTAGCTTACCTCACTTTTTTATTGTTGATCTGCATTATAATATGCATATTGGTTAAAAATTGGTGAATAAGGTAAATTTTTTCCCACTAATATGCATTTTATTACCCAAAGAGGTTAAAAATTTAATTCGAGTTCATTCCTACATTTTATTCATTTATTCAATCGTCACACGTGGCCGTCCAACCACTCGTATGTTCTTCCACGCGATCACTCGTCCAGTTCAGGAATTTATGGACTTGAAGGCGGGTATGATGAGTTCCAGCATTGACCGTCATTTCACTCCTCTCCTGAGGAGGCGTGAACTGACGGTCTCAGGATTTGTGTTCGGGGCGGCCGGGGACATCGGGATAGGAGGGGGATCTTTGGCGTGTTTTGGAAATCGTTGGCGACGCCGCTGCCTTTGGATGCAAGGGGGGAGTCCGAGCAGTCGCGCGCCGTTGTCCGCTCGGACGGCCGTAAATTCACCCGACGTCGCAAGGAAGGCCACTGCCCTCTTTCTGAATTATTGTCCACTCTCCGCCCCCTTCTCTCTTTCCCTCGAGCCCCCCCCCCAAAATGCACCCATCGTCGTTTCCCCAAGGTCTGTGATATCTGTGGGAAGGGAGGCGATTAACTTGAAGTTGTTGGTTCGATTCTTCGTGTTGTTAGTCTGGTGAACGGAGGGCTAAATACGAGGGTCATCCGGAAAGTAGTACCCGTTCGTGAAATAAAGAGACAAAAGTAAATATTAACAAACATAAAAAATTTTATTTGAAAGAGGATACTTTAAACTACTTCTCAACATAATCTCCAAGCAAATTAAGGCATTTGTCATAACGTGTGACAAGTTTCTGTATTCCTGCTGCATAGTCCTTCGCCGCCAGCTCATTGAGATACGCGAGGGACCCATCTTGCACAAATTTTTGCATAATGCAGATGGTGTTTAACAATTTCATGAACAATTGTTCGAGAAACATTGGGAAAATGCTCACAGATGTCATCAATTGTGACGCGCCGATCGTTCCTCACGAATTCGTCAACTGAGCTCACCAGTTGGTCTGTAATGACAGACGGTCTCTCCGAACGCTCATCGTCGTGTGTGTTCCCCCTCCCCATGTTGAAGTTGCGACACCACCGCCGAACAGACGACTCGTCCATTACATTGTCTCCATACACCTCCTTTAATTGGCGATGAATATCACATGGGCGAACGTTTCTTGCATTGAGGAATTTAATCACTGCCCTCACTTCACAACTGGCGGCGTTCTCAATTTTTTTAAACATTGTAAACAATCACAGAAACAACACAGGCAATGCTAGCGTCACGCAACTTGGCTCAGATAAGGCAGACAAGCCACTGAAGCTATCTGACCTCGTCCAGCGGCTACTCGCGTCGTCAGCACTTCATGCGGCACGAACGGGTACTACTTTCCGGATGACCCTCGTACCTTCCAATACCTTCGTCTTGCTCTAAAAGTGGCTCTGGCCTTACCACGTTAATTTGCTATTTTCAGTCACACCCTAAACGAGTTTTAAATAATGTATTAATTAAAACATGTTAGAATGTAGAAATGGAATGACACTACTGAAATGTTGGCTCGCGAATTAATTTATGATCAGCATTTTATAATATGCGTGTATGATTGAATTGCAACTCAATTAATGTCATATATCGCTTCGTTGAAAGAAATCAGCAGTACAAGGTTTGTTTAAGAAGTATCTGTAACAATTTTTCCTGGCCTGTACGTGCTGAATGAAGACCGTCGGTTAAGTGTGCGCATGATCGCAGTTCATATTGGTATCGATGAGATGAAAGTGCACGCCATAGTCACTAAAAATTCGGCGATGCGATAGATCTACGCTAAACTCGTGCTGAAGGTCTTGACGCGCGACCAAGAGTATCGTCGAGTGTCAGATTGTGAAGACCTTCTGGAACGGCATCGCGACGATTCCCCAATCCTCTCATGATCCCGACTTGGCACCAGTAGATTATTTCCTATTCCCAAAAGTGAAATCCTCCCTTAAAGGACGTCACCATGGGACCCTAAGTGCCTTCAAAGAAGTGTGGACGTGTAACCAGAAGGACCTTCTGGATTCTGCCTACCAGAGAGCCTTCATGTCGTGGAAAAGTCGCCGGCAAAAGTGTGTCGAAGCTCAAGGGGATGTATTTGGAGGCATTTTGAGGCATTGCAGCAATATCTGTAATCAATATAGTTTTCCGAAACTTTGCCCGATTCTTTTCATGCAAACCAATTATCTAATCATAAACATTAGCTGTGACATTTAATTTATTTTAGGTGTACATTTTTTTTTCTTTGTAATGACTTGCATGTGAAATATGGTAAAATTATCTCCAGGCGACGAAGTATTTCAAAGGTTCGATATGCATTTCAATGTGATACGCTTGCAAATGAACTCCGGTGGATGTGTATATTTAATTGCGTTCTTTTGATCGGGAAAGCTCAGGTTATTTAATTATCAGTTTGTGCTAAATCTGAAATATATTTACCTATTCAACCGAACCTTTTTTTGGGTGCTAGTAGTGTGTGCCTCATATGAGCCTATATTAAAAGCGGCAACTTTTGGGAATAGTTATGCAGAAAGTAGTTAGAGAAACCCACTTTTTAATCATCTCAGTGTATACAAAGTTCTTTAAAAATGTTATATATTGAAATTATCTGTGTGTCTGAAATAAGTTGCCGGAAGGTCAGAGCCAGTTATTTCAGGCATTTCTCTATCCCCTCTCATGTCTTCGAGGAAAATGTATTGAACTTGTAACTCCAGTGTTTGTTTCCGTAGTTTTGAAGAAACAAAGAATGCCCTTGTGCTTAATGGATGAGATTTTATTAGGCACAGTGTATACGTAAACCAAGTTCAAATTTAACGCCCAATGTAAATGAAAGTATGGTATGACGTTAGCCCAAAGTTGCATCAAAGAAGAAGCGACGCGATTCTCTGTGATGTGGCACCCTCACTTTTCTCATTATATTTCATAGGAGTTCTGTATGATCTTCTGATCGCCAGGAGAATATATCCTCTGCATTTGGGAAGTCTTGAGGATGTTTTTCGGAACGGAATGGTACCACTATTGTAGTGAGTCAGATGTTGTGTCTCTTCGTGATGAATATATTAATGTAGAACGAACGTCAGAGTTCCTAAATAATTTGAAATTAAAACAATTTTTTGGAATTTAGTGTGGGGTGTGAGCGAACAGTCGTTTTCCTTAATACAGGTGGGTTTCATAATCTATCAAAAAACTACGTGGTTTCCATTTTAAACGAACTTTAAAGGAACTCTTTTTATACGCCCCGCCACTGAACCCATTATTTTATCAATCTAATGCTTAAGTTTTGTGTCGAAGTCAAATTCATGTGGTAGAAGGAATAACTTTTAAAACAAATGGTAAACTAGCGTTAAATGAAATGTTCTAATTTCTGAGAAGACAATCACGTTGATTAGTATTCTATGTAATGAATGTATTTATAAGTTGTGTCAGAGTTCCGCTCTCGGAGTATTTTGTTAGCTTAAACAGCAGCCTTAATCTTAGTGTGTTGCCATTTTCTCATGTAGTCTCGCGGCCTCAATCAGCCACCTTCTACATCTACATAATACCCCGCAAGCCGCCGCAAGGGCGTGTGGACACCTTCATAGAAGTCTCGGTTCGACATTGATTTGGGAGAATGTAATCGGGAAGTCGTTCGACCCCTGAGAACCAAAAGGAGTGCGAGAACGGATTACCCTCTGTATTTCGATCCCTTGTGGCTCCGGAAAAATTTTCCTTCGGGGCCTTAGTCGTGACAACCTTTCAGCTTTTAAATCATCTCGAAAGCACAAAGATAACAGTCCATCACCAGTAGTGTGAAATCTCGGAAGTGGGACGTATTTGCTGGTTAACTGCGTAGGATGGAATTCCGAGAGACCGTGGGAAATTCCGTAACACTTGTATCATTTGCATAGCAATGCTATGACCCTAGCTCCAGCTCCCTATTGCCTGCCCAGCCACCCCCGACCATGCAGTCGGACCCCCTTTCATCACCGTCTGCACCGCCTGCCTGGAATCCCATTCTTTGGCGCGATAAATCATGGCCCCTTTTTCCACCACTCCACCGTTTTCTTTTCCATCCCCTTCTGATAGCAGAACCCTCTACGACTGAAACCCTGGGGGTGGGTGATGCGGGGTGTGCAGAGAATTTCCAGGAAACTCTCCTCGGTGGCCGGCTTTCAAAGATTTTCCGGTTTGGGAGTATCCCTGGGAGGGTGATGGGTTTGATTCGCATTGAGACGCTTAAAGGGTAGGTGTATGGTGACCGATATCACGTTTAAGGCGATTAGGGTCTTCCAGTGTCCCGAGACGGTTGTGTCCGAGGGTGGAAGAATATCGTTCTTATTTTGCTATTTCATTCAACTTCTTGGCTTCATTATCCTTTCGCTTAGTACCTAATTTATAATGCTTATGTTCCGCTTTTTTTCTGCGTTTCTGTCAAATTTTTAAGTTATTACAGTGAAGAAACTTTAATCTTATATTATCTTGTTAGCAGTAATATATTATTGGATTTATTGTTTGGACGTTCGCCATTATTCTTTAGATGCACGCTCTCGAAGGTAATAATTTAGCGGGGAAAATACTTTGATTTGCTGATTATTAGAAATATTCTAGTAAGCTCTAGTTTTTATTTTACGGTGTTTTTCTGGATAAGATTGTTTTGTTACTGCAAAATGACTATGGGTTGAATGCTATTCTTTATCAATAATGTAAAATAATTACTTCTCCTCGATATATTTATTTAAACCACGAACAGTTTCGATGTACTATATCATCTTCCTGAAGATGATGTACAGGTAGTACAATCGAAGCGTCGTAGTTTGTACATCGAAACCGGTCGTGGTTTAAATAAATATCTAGTAGAAAAGTGCTACTATTTGCTCATTATTACGTTCAAATTCCACCAAATCGCGCCAGAAACTACGCAGTGTGAATACTTTATTGTTGATAAACGTTAAAATTATAATACATAGTTTCTCTCTAGTACATTTCTTAGTAAGTTGCTGTCACTTTATACCGGCTCGGGAATCAATGCATTTCAAATGAGTTTTCAAAATTCCTAAAAATATCCGAGAGCTGACCCATCTATGCGCTCTCTTTGAATTATAATTTTACAGCTGCGACAGGGTACATTTTGAAGGGTAAATTTAAGAAACGATGAGCGTTCGTTGGTTACTCAAACGTCTTGGAATTAAACTTGAGTACAGCGCAAACCGTGGAATTCAACATTTGCGTATTATTACTAAGTGACTTGAAATTCATATAATTTATGTATGCATTATGCCTGCGTATAAACTCAGAATTTAATTTTTTTAATCTCATCTCGTTTTAAATTTGTAACGACGTCCGTAAGTCCGTCAAAGGGAAAAATTCAAGAACTTCGTTTTTGTGTCAAACTAAACTTCTCCGTTGCTGAATCCTCGAGTCCCTTGAGGTTTAAATGACTAAGATGTCTATTTAAACCCTTACAGGTGTGCTATAGTCACCACGTAACCCATAGTTGGTTAGTTTTCACCCCGTCCCTGGTTTTAGATTTATTGATTCGTGAGGTATTCGGAATTTTGTGGGATCAATGACGTGAATGAGCCATAGACTTTTGGTTGATAGTAATGCTTACATAAGAGTGGAATTTCAACTGCATGGTGGCTTTTATTGTCAGTGGGAACTAGAGCTCTTTTTCACCATCCCATTATTCAGCAGGCCACCCTTTTCTTCGCCGCCCCGTCTTCACTCCCAACATCCTCTCTTCTTTCTTCCCCATGCTCCGCGCAACGCCCACTTCTCCTCGTCCATCTCCTCCTCCTCCGCGGTCCTTTTCTCCCGGGAAAACACTGCTGAAAATGGGAATTATTTACCTTACTCTCACGGCCGTAGCGGCGATCAATGATGCATACACTGCCCGTGCCCTTTTTATGAGCTCGTATGGAAAGATATGGATATAAAGGGAAGGGTGACTGGTTTGTCTTGCGAAGCGAGATGAAATTCGCTCGCCCACTTTTTCATCTTGAGAGGTCGACCGACAGGTGCCTTACCCATCAGACTCCCTCTCGGCACCCTTAAACTACATACCACCACCATATCAAGGAAAGCTCCTCTGCTGCTCGACTTCTCTATCGTATAGATTCTTCAGTATATTTGTGTATTCATTTTTAAATGCATTAATGAATTCAGAAAAACCGTAAGATATCGCGGAGCGACTCTATTTTGTGTGGGACGACATCCTTTCTCGGATGAGCTATGGAAGTGTACTGCTTTTCTGATTGTTTGCCGTGCCCCATCTGTTATTTCATAATCGAGAATTCAGTGATCCCCTTCATTTTTTTCGTTTTGAGTGAGTTTGCGAATATTTAAACTGAATTTGAATTGTTCCTTGCATCAAGTAATTTTTCAATGTTAACAGGTGTTGGTCGAACCAAACATACAAATGAGCAATATTCATATTTTGAAAGTTCTTAGCATTCAGATGACTCCATCGGAATGCCTTAACGGAAAGATTTGTTCCGAATCAAGTTTTCTCTTTGTTTATAAGTGACATGCAATTAAGGAATTGCAAACTTTTAATCCCCAGTGCATTTGCTGTAAATTTGCGATGGTTATATCACGTCTCAGTGTAACTAATGACGGGGGTCACATATCACTGCATTTTAATTCAGCACGTTCCAACGTTATTACCTTTTGCGAATGGGAGACGTTAAAAAGGTTTATATTGCCGAGTGGGGAACTGCATTTTATTTCTATAAGATCTCATCGTGGTTGTCTAATGTTTGAGATTCGTTAGCCTCTTATGCATTCTATTGATCTGCGAGACTTGTTGGTGAAGGATAAGAAATCTGTGAACAACATCTAAGTTGCGATATATTTTTCGGTAGGTGAACTATATTGCAGACTGCAATTATTATCGAATAATGGTTTGTTTTAAATCTGAAATTGTCTTTTTAATTGAATTTACTCTCCGAATGATGCATCAGGAGATCGTGGGACTGGATGTGCTGCTCCATTCATTTTATTGTATAACTAGTTTTTAGGAAGAGGAATAATGGAGTTGAATCCTGTTAAGATTGTAACCACAAGTGTCATTCATGCGCGATAAACATAACACTACGTCCACCTCAGTCAAAAGATAAGGGTTTTCGGTACAGTTTTTTAGCCCAGTAAGAGGGGTGAGAG
The DNA here is from genome assembly GCF_022747635.1 of Hetaerina americana. Classification (NCBI taxonomy): domain Eukaryota; kingdom Metazoa; phylum Arthropoda; class Insecta; order Odonata; family Calopterygidae; genus Hetaerina; species Hetaerina americana. The sequence goes on along the minus strand of NW_027286070.1, from coordinate 23,020,630 downwards.
GTGCTCAAGGTAATATTCCAATAACATCGTTTCGTTACCAGAAAAGGTGAAAAATTGAGCTTCTGGTTGTTAAAAATGCTTATTAAGGCCGAAATGTCCGTCGACATTGCCGTGCTTTGCTGGCCACGAATCGCGGCGTAATTTTGAGCGTCAGCAAAGTTTTGTGCGAGTGCTCCCTCAAATAACAGTTCTGCTTCCGACTGAAAGGCCCCTTTGTCCTAATAATGAAGGGCGGCGCGAATGATATCCCGCGGTTCGCGGAACCTCGTTGGCCCGGGCCCCACCAGGTGCGCTTCCCTTCTCCGACACGAAATGTAATTCGTCTGCACCGTAACTTTGTGTTTCCTACTCCTTCAATCGGAAGCGCACCTTCGCTCGACACGCACACCAACCCTCACCCACGCCCACCCCGTTCACTCCCCTCCCCCCCCACCTCCCCCTTACACTTTTCGTATGTTTTCGCAAGCGGCTGGCTGCCTGCGGCGAAAGATCGGCCGACGAGTGCGCCGCTTTCTCCATCTCCCCCGCTCGGTCCATTGCCCCTTTTATCGCTTCACCCCCGCTCCTCCTCCCGCCCCTCTCCCGTCCGTGGAAAAACCCCACCCGTCTCCTGGGCCGCCCGTTCCCACCCCCATCGGCGTGCCCTCCTCCTTCGATGCCCGGATGCTAATTGGCGGGCGGTGATTTGCATGAGGGGCGGTGTCGGGTAATGGCGAGAGGCACGGGACGGAAGAGGGGAACTTTTTCCGAGGGAAAGGCGGAAGAATCATCCCCGCCGTTTTGCCTCCCTCCCTCTCTTTTGTTTTTCCATCCTCGTCGCAATCGCACCGGTGCACGCTCGGTCAGCATCAGGTTTAGTATTTTCATGGGCTTCCGTGTGTTTTTGCGTGGGAGTTTTTGTGGCATCCGGCCGTGTTTATGGGCTGGGGATCGTAGTGCGTTCCTTTTCCGGATAAATGCTTTAATGCTCGCTGGGATCTGTTCGACCAATCGTGCGTTTTGCGATCGCTGTGGTCTAGGATAACATGGTCTATTGTTTGCTCAAACTTAGCGACTGTATTTTTATAATAATTTCAAGTTTTCCCGTCGACTTTTTCGAAATAATAATTATTTTTCCCAGGCATTGATTTGATTTAAAATTAATGTTTCTGCCCAAGTATAGGGTTACCTACTGTACATGTATATATTTATTCACTTCTAAAATTTCAGTTGCCGCTCTTTTAACTTGGATTTACTTGGCTTGGTTGTAGTACTAGTTTTCGTGGATGTAGTAATCATTCTTTTGGAAGCCAAATCAATCCTTCTGGGATAGAGTACCAATTTTTTCTTCTGATTGTATTGTTAGTAGCTACCTCTTGTCAGAGGATTTAGTTATGAACAAATACATACACTATATATTTGTAAATATATACAAATACTCGTATATACTAAATATATGTATAGATACATACATGTTATATATATATGTAAATATTACACCTTCCCCGCCATCCCTGTTTTCGTCTTTTATATGTTCCTATCCGTTTTCCTTGTATATATATATATATATATATATATATATATATATATATATATTCCATCAATTTGTCTTCATTGCATTGGTTATATTTTCAGGCATTTTGCTTGTCAATAGGGGTCAGGATGTAACAATGTCGCCGGTAAAATATGTAAAAGTCGCATTATTTTATTTACACATCGAGAATGTTTGATGGAAATTATTTTAATAGATTTACAACTGTTAATGTTGATTTGGAAATTGCTCAAATTTCGTAGTTTCATCGTAATTGGCCGACCCCGGTGGCGGCGGGGTAACGTCCTCGTCTGCCATTCCAAGGGTCGCGGGTTCGATTCCCGCCTGGGTGAGTTTTCCTCCACCTAGGGCTTGGGTGTTTGTGAATGTGACCATTGTTAATAGTTCTATGTAAAGGCCAAAATGTACTGTTTTTGGACTAATACTGGATAAATAAAATAAATAAATAAATAAAGTAATTAAATGCACGTTCACCTATTTAAATTTATTTACTGAGGTTATATTTGTATGCTAGCGGGAAACCTCAGCAAACCGGTTAATTATTTCTTTTTATTGGTAATCCCTCCGTGAAATATGCCGAAAATCTTTATCTTAAGTCCATATACGTAAGTAGTAATAAGATTGTAGTATTTTTGTCTGCACCTGACGATGGACGAATGAAATCAGATTTTCTCTCTAGGCTGGGAGCGTGGCTTCACTTTCGTCCACCGCCGTGGAAGTATCCGCGTAGCTTTCATCGAATGCAAATTCATGGGTTTAATGCACAGAGTCGTCTCAGGTCGAAGAGTTTGATTAGAGTCGAGCGGTGCAATTTCGAGTCCGCAACACTTCGGGCTAAGCGATTGAGATCAAGGGGTCGCGGCGGCTGAGGGCGACACACCCCATCTCTCCCTTCTTTCCCTCTCCGTCTCCCCTTCACTCCTTCCCGCTCTCCTCAGATGGACTGCAGCGATTGGAGGACCCTCGAGGAAAGTATGAGATGAAAAGTGGGCGGGGACGGCGTGGGCCGCTTCGTGATTGATTCGATTTTGATTGTTGCGCTCGGCGGTTCGGGTAGGGTGAAAAGTTTCCCGTTTGTCGCCGGGGTCGGTTGGAAGGGTGAAGGGAGGTTATGTGGAAGAAGCAGGCGGGGAGGAGGGAGACTTTCCGCCAGATCGCAAGAACATTCTTCTTTTCCAGGGTCCAGCTGCTTTCGTGGGCCAATATAGGGGCCGGGCGTGCTTGTTGCTAAGGGCTGGGAGGGTTCGCAAGTGGCGTCTGCTCTAGTTCTGGGTATATATGTATGAGGGCCGCTGCATTTCGGGAAAGGTTTTCAGGATTCGCCCGTAGTGCGTGGGTTTTTACGACGCTCCGACGGTTGTTGTAACTTCGTACCATTATTTCTAATAATTGTGTTGAACCCTGTTCATAGCATAAGTACTCGTACGATCGGCGTTGCTGGGCTTCAAACATGTAACAGTTTGTCGTAAGAGTTCTCTTACAAAGAATGGAGTGAGGCTTTACTTGGTGGAATCCTTCCATCGTAGGGTGAACAAATAACTTTGTAATGCTTCATACATTTTCCTTGACAATCGACCATGGTTTCAACTGTTAACAATAGTTGTCAAATGTAATGATATTAACCAGTTGAAAACATGTTAAGGTGTTGATAAACTTGTGTGGAACATTACAAAGTGATTTGTCATTCTAAAAAGAGCTCTCTTCTCTCCTGGTGACCCACTTTATGTATTTCCTTTGAAATATTGATTGAATGAAATATTGTATAAAAAGTTGTTTTCAAGACGTAGGTAGACATCATTAGAATATTTAGTATGCCCTATTAAAGACAGGTATGAAGTTATATTAATTTTTGGTATCGTTATAACGCCAAAACCATTTCTGGGTGTATGCATATGCCTATAAGTGACCTTAAAAAAAACTTAAGTTCTTTACTTGTTTTGCGTTTCTCTTCTTGCCTTCTAATTGGTTGAGCACATTGCACAAGCCATATTGTGGTGGAACTTGATTATGATTAGATCTTTAGTGTCTGTTCATAAATAATCAGAAGTGATTAATTCGTGCTTATACTTATAAAGAAGGATACTTATCCCCTTCGAACCTCAAAGGGTCAGCTTTGGGAGGCGTACCGTTTTCTTTTTGTTCCCACATTTCTTACAGTGCAGTACAGTTGCTTCCCTCATGTCTTTCACTTCATGTAGCCAAAAATGCTTTAATTAATCTTGTAATACTCAGCTAATTATTTTCTTGAAATGCCTGTTGAATACACCTCCTACATCGCAGGGCCCTGTATCGAAGCTTTGGAAAACTACGAAGGTATTTGAAAATACTCTGATTGGAGAAGGCTAAACTATTCCCTTTGTTCATACGTCTGTCGACGAGTTAGGGTCCACGTCAAGTGATTGATGGATTTAAAAATGTGTGTGTATACACACGTACATATTTATATACATACATACATACCCTTGTATATAGGTATGCATGTGTTATGTGTGTATATTTATGTGTGCATAAATGTTTGTTGAATACAAGAGAAAAATTGAACTTGAATGAAATCGACATCCCGAGAAAACTGAGTAAATTATTCGCCTTTCCCTATACTCTTTGCCCATTGGCGCATTGGCAGTGAGGTAGGCTGTGAATTCTTTGTAATATACGAGTACTTTAAATATGATAGGAATTTAATCGATTTCAAATTCCACGCAATGTAGCCGCTGGCATAATGGAGACTAAGGATTATTACATTACTCCAATCAGTGTACTCTTCCCATTTGTAAGGTAGGTTTTAGACGGTCGCTAATGATTATTTATTTCTAGGTATCGTGGGAACTTCCTTATTCTTTGCTCACTTTCTTCCTCTGCCCCTATTTACCAACTTTCTCCTCATATTATGGGCTTCCACATACCGCTCCCTTTCAATATTTTTTCCATCCAATTTCTCTGCCTTTTTCGTATTTTTCGCAGTAGCATCCTCAATTCTCCGCTTCACTTACGTCTCATAAGCCTCCAATCTACGCTCATCCTCTAGCCTCAAAGTCAAAGTCTCATACCCATTAAGCAATGCGCTCCTTAAGCAATATTATATTACCTAAATGAAAATGTTCATTTAGACAAATAGTTAATTAGATAGAATGGAAATTCTGAAAAATGCGTAACTTTGCCTCACTGCGGCAAATATAAACCGATCTTGTTCAAATATTAGAGCACTGCAACGCTGCTTGTCGTAAATTTTACTATTGATAACATGTCTTTTGTTTAAAACACTCTTATTTTTCTCGTTATAGTTTTCCAAGATATTCAGTTTTGCCACAGTGTCCCTGCTTTTTGTTTCTAAAATATATGGAGATGTAAATAAATGCATAATATTGGAACACACAAAAGCAGTGCGCACTTGTAAAATCTGTAGATGAGAATACGTTAGACCTCCCACCTCGGCTTATTGCGAATGATGTAAATAATATATGGAATTATGGGACTTAAATGAATCTTCCTTTTAAGTCTCATTCTTGAGAAATTTCTGGCAGAAAGCCGCAATGCTGTAGGGTAAAATCAACCAATTGTGAATTGGAAGATCCTCTTTTGATATACGATCGGTGTTGGTCGGTATGTTCTCTGCGATAGTGAAGTCTCCCCTAGCTCCTCAAATATTCACCGCTATGCAATTCCCCATATCATTTAAAAACTTTTCAGTCTTGATAACGATATTCGAACCCAAAAACTGCGAGGTGGCCCCTGAAGTTTCCAGGATAACCGGGTAGGCCTGGGAAGTTGATGAACATTAAAATGTGTGATGTTAATATTTGAAGTGAAAGTTAACATTCTCATATGACTTGGAACTTAACGGAAGGCAAACTGTGTTGGTCCTCGCCTTATTTCTTCCCTCTCCTCACTTCGTGCCATCCTCCCCGTTCGTTTCCCTCCTGTGGGTGGGTGCCTTCGAGGAATGGAGTGGGGTCGAGAGGGAGGGGTTTCTTCTGGTGGGGGGAAATTTCCTAGAGCCCCCCCCCCCCCCAACCCTGTGGCCTGCGACGGGGACAGATGGCATTTTGATGGCGCGACGGCGGAGGGTTCGGGGGGCCGATAAGGGGGGAGTCTTGCAATGGGGAGGGTGGGAGCGATGGAGGCCTATTCCTCCCCTTTCACTTTTGTTTCATACTTCCACATCCCCCTCTCACAACTCCTCTGACCCTATATACATATATATACACACACACACACACTCACCCTCACGTCCCAATCCCAGCCCCCAAGCAATACACCCATTCCCACCTCCGCATTCTCTTGGGAGATCCCTCGTCCTCTCCTGCCTTCCCTCCCCTTCCCTCGCCTCACCTTCCTTTCTTTTTTTTCGAAACGAAAACTTTTTCCGCGTTCTGTAAAAATTATTTCGGCAAATCTGCGGCAATTTTTGTATATCCATTGTTCAATCCTCGAAGGAATTTCGTTGTGCTTGTGTCCCGCATATCGTAATCGAACCGCGGAATTGACGCTAGCCAATGCGAGATCACATGGGATGTATGTGGAATGTATCCGTGTTTATCTTTTAGTCTCAATTTATTGTTAAGTTTTTGGAGTTTACCTGCGGCTTTTGTTGTTTTGTGTGTGTTTTTTAATTATTAAGGACTTTTGCTGGTTTATCTTCGTTGACGAAAGTTCTGTTTCAATGTATTTTAGGTTTACTATTCTTGATATTAATTATGTATTCTCATGGAAAAGATAATTGAGATTTGCCGTTGACTGTCACGGTAGTGTTTGTGAAATATTTGAGTGACCTGAAATGAGAGTGTCGCGCATCTTGGATCTGAAACCAGGGCTTAAAGGCAAGGGGATGAGTGAAGATTGTTATCCATCCACTTCTGTTAAGTAGGAGGATAATGGAGAAAATGGTTAAGAGAAACGGATACAAATGATGATTTTTTAAATATGGCGGGAAGAAAGGGGAGCGTACTGGGGAAAAGCCGAAAAAGGCAGGGATAGTGGATGGAGGAAATATCGAAAGATAGTGGTATATTGTAGGCCGTGATAGAAGGGAGGACGTTGGGAAAGCGGGGTAGGGCAATGCGAGGAAGGAAGAGAATAGGCCTTAAACGCAGTATGAAGGCAGGCAGACGAATGAATAAATATAGAAAGAAATAATGTAGGGAAAGCAAGAGGAAGCTCGCTTGATAAGTAGAAGTAAGTAGTCTTTGGGGCCTGTCCAAACATACCTTTAATAGGTAGAAGACCTTGAATCAATGAGCATATGATATTTGTGAACCGTAACACAATTATAATATGGAGTAGTAATGAAAATTTTCGAATCTCAGACTCACTCAAATTTTGATGCATGAATACTATATTGCACTTAAAAAGTATTCACTGTTTTAAAGATACTTTAAAAAATCTGTTTATTTGAAGGATATATATTTGTTCAATGGTAATTGACTCTTAGAAGTGCGTGTTATTCTTCTGTCATTTTGAAAATTTCGGAGTTCTGTTGCTCGAGTTTGAAAGGTGGAAGTCACATAAATCCTACCTTATAATTCAAGTAACGCGCTTCATCAAATTGGCGTCGGAATGTTCTCAATGAAATGATTCCTCGTTTACTTTCTGCCAGGGAGCGTTTTCTCAAGATATTGGGAAGTTTGTATTCTCTATACGATTATCATTAAGTCTGAACATCCTAGAGTTGTTCTTTCACCGGTGTTAATCGCATTTTAGTATTTCAGTCGCCTCTGCTTAGCTGTTGTCTAGGAATCGGAATGCACCAAAATGCGATTCTGATTCTCGACCAGCTACGAGAATGGCGATCACCGTAAACCCTTTTGTATGCGCACGAAGTTAAGGAAAGCCTGGTGCTAATTGAGAAACTACTACCATAGCATGCTCCTTTTAAGACTCGAGGAATGCGCGTGAATTCTCTCGGAAACGCAATTAAAGAAGGCTGTGCTCCTTTGGAGGGAAGATAAGTTTTGAAATGATCCAAGACAGCTTGTTTTGTTGTTTCAATGTCGTTGATTTTCAATGGAATCATAATTGATCGAGGTACAAGTACATTTTTATATGCATCTCAGAACACTGTGCAATTAAATATTTTTATCTAGCTTAGTCCCATCCATATTAGTGTAGAATGACTTTTGAACATAGTAGTCTGGCCGGCTAATGAGTGGCTGTGGCCACGACCTCGGTTCCTATTCTGGAGGTGAAAGGTGTGTCTACTTAATGAGTTTTTTATGAGATTGTATGCGTTGCAAAATAACTAACTTTTCATAAATGAAAACGGCATGGTAGAACAACGCATTTCATAAATGAAATGCGTTGTTCTACCATGCCGTTTATATAATTACGAAGAATTAAGGAACGGACGTAGTCGCTGACATCATGGGGGAAAGCAGTAAATAATTGCGATAGAAGGTTCGGAGATCACCTAATGCTTATATTAAAAACCTTTCTTTTTGCGTTCCATGACTAATACTAGCCTGAACACTGTACAAATATGCTTAACGTGCTTAAGATCAGTTAACATTACCAAGATTCACCAGCCGGCAGTCACTGGTGATTTTAGTAAATTAAGTCGTGCGATCATATGTGCGTGCATCCATGAACTGAATTGCAAAAATGATACTTGTAAGTTCTATGGAAAACTTAGTCGAACCGTCCGATTGCTCCGCATTTCATTGGCCAGTGAGTGAGTTTCAATCGCCTCCCCCGTATCCAAGCAAACAGCTACTCCCGTCTTGCTCATGATTTCTTAGGATATACCCTTTCCACGCTGTATTTATGAGGCGAAGGAGTGAATGCCTTCTCCATTTCCTTCACTTCGGAAGAGTCTGGTGGCAGATTGTGTCACTCGTATTCTACATAAAGAAATAGCTAGTAAATTCTTTTTGACCGCTGAACGAATTCCTGCCCTTTATTAACACTTGATAGATATCATTTGATTAAATGCAAATTGGCGTTGTCATGTTTGCAAAAAAAAGTGAAGCATTGCTGGGAAGCTTTAAGTCTTCGTAATCATAGTCTCAGGAGTTGATGTATCATCGCAAATAAACAGGTCTACTTTCATCCTTAAGACGTTTTCATTGGTATAAGTATCATTTAACACATTGATATGCATCGTCTTTGGTATATCTTTGCATTAACGCAAGGGTGATTAGTTCCCTTATAAATGTGCGCCTCGTGGCTTGTATTTCTGCAGTACGACAAAAAGATGATTAATAACGATCTTAATGGCCGTAGGCTGTTATTATCTCAAGACAGTCACCGAAAAAACATTAAGTAGAACTTCAGGTAGTTGACAGTCCCATCAGGAATGCAGCATGTTGGCTTTTTTTCAAGTCATCGATATTAGGTCTATATTGGATTCTAGTTTATTCACTGAAAGGAGAGTACTTATTAAATGTTTTGTGCTTGTACGTGTAATTACTCACCGTGAGTTACATTCCTTTGCAAGTAACCCTTCGCATATTGAAGTATGTATGCATGTATATTACTTTGAAAAGCAGAACGCTAAGCAATATGTAACGCTTGGGTAGGTTTTAGTCTGTAAGTTTTAATGGCTCAGCATTTCTCAAGTCGACAGAATCTCATTGCTATTAGAATTTACGTATTTTTTGCGGAAGGGATATGTATATTTGAAGGGAATGGAATTTTGTCATCCACTAGAGCTTGGTTTAATGTGTAAAATAAAGAGTATGAGAATCTGGAAATATCGTTAATAATTGCTATAGTAATTACTGTCGATGATTGTGATTTAGAATTAGCGCATTTTCGGTGGCCACTGAGTGTATAAACGTTAGGCACCAGCGGTTAACGTGTAGTTAAGTAGTAGTTAGTAGTTTTAGTTAAGTAGTAGTAGCATTTAGGGAATTGATTATTCATTCTTTTAAACTGCGGTAGTGCCTACCCGCACTGGGTTGAAATACCGTTTTATGCGAAAATACGTTGAGTTTGATAACAGGGTCGAGCTTGATAATGTCACTTGTCATCATAAATTGCCTTTGTATGAGTGGCGGCAAAAACGTCTCGAGTTTTAAGAAGCGTCTCCGTCCCCACCATAGAAGGGATCACTCTGGTGTCCTCGACTCAATTCACCTCACGGACCTGGGGGGATGTAACCCTCACCGCGCCACCTCCCGCCCTCCCCAAAAGCCGTCGTCCCCCACACCCCTCTCCCCGACCTGCTCATCTTCACCCTCCGCAGCTCACCAGCCATTCCGCTCCATCCACTACCCTTCCCGACCCGTTCCCTTATAAATAAGACCCAAGTCCAGTCACGTGCCTTCCTCCAAACAGGCCTCATGTCGAACAGGGAGCTCTTAATTACCGGTAACAGGGTTTTGTCGCTCGGAAGAGAGGGATGCCCTCCTCTCCCAGCGGACCCCGCCCGACTTCTTCCATTCAACCTCTCTCCTTCCCCTTCTTTCGTGGTCCCCTGTCTGCTCACCCTCCCTCCGCCACTTGCGAATATATGCCCCTCTCCCGCCTCGGTCCTTTTTCTCAGGCCCATCCCCATCTGTCTCACGGCTCGGAAACACCAAATGTTAATTGTCGCATGGCGCCTGCCCATTTACGGGAGCAAAATATTGGACGTCTTCTTTAGTGGGAATCGCAGTGGTTGTGTGGCGTGTGATAGCGGATTGTGAATTTATGAGGATTGGTGACATTTCATTGTTCCCTCGGAATTTCTTCATTGACTCGATTTCACTGTGTGTTCCTTTGATGGATTATTTCATTTAAAAGGAAAGAGGAGAGAGGCGAATGGATAGAGCTGGGACAAACTGTTGGATTCTTATGAAGACTGTATCCATTTTTATTCTTCAAAGCAGCTGTTGCTTTACAGATTGATTTCAATTTTGAGTTTTTCATTTTGGTGAACATTTCAGTCATTCACGAACTTTTTATTTGGTTGATTTTGAGACTTGGCACATTGTCGTTTAATTGTGAATTATTTAAAGTCACCCGCCGTAAATGTTCTGGAATTAGCGTTTATGACACGTTACATATTTAATTGAAGTATTGCGCTTTCGATGGTCCTCTATATTATTTGAATGGGGCGTTTGTGTGCTGGCAGCACTGTGCTCTTCTTATGTGTGTACCTAAGTTCTTATTTCACCTCATGTTGCATTAAGTATTGCTCGCAGTCTGCCATGTCTGCAAGTAATGTGGTCTTCGTAATAGATTTTCTGTAAACTTGGATCCGCTAGTCATCCCTCACTTATGTTGACTTAACCGAAGTCACTGGAAGGAGTTGACTCCTCTAGAAGTTCACGTTGAAATATTATTTGACCATCATCGTATCTGCTTATGCATAAGTTCACCATCAATTACAGTCGGGATCGATAGATGATTGCAGTAGCCTCCCTCATTTTTGCCTGTGCGAGTAATTTCTGATATTTCCACCAACGAGTTCAAATAGGATTATCAAGCAGCGCAAACGAAGAATGTTGTGTTTTTCATTTCCTGTGGGCTTCAAGTAGTTTTTTATTTATTTGACTTGGTTCGGGGGTTTTCACCACTGAAAATATCTTAATACATTTTGAGCGAGGTGGGTCCTTCAAGTTGAGTTGATTGATGGTGACATTGAGTTGACCGATACATATACGTAGGTGAGTTAACATCTTTATATTAGATGAGGCTTATTAACTTCAGTCTGATCAATGCGTGGATGAAGTCCATTTCAGTTCAAATCTAATGATTTTGCTACTAATAATCGGGAGATCATGCTGGAAGGATAGATTTTTTTTATGTTGTCCACCTTCATTTCACCATTTTACCCGAACCAATCGCCCCTTGATCCCTCACGTTCATCGGCGACTTCTTGCATGCGGTGCGAGCTCTCCCTCTCTCCCACCCAGCTCTCGTTAGTGCAACCTCCCCTTCCCTATCACCATCGTCCCCTACCCCTTCGCTCACTATTGCGTCCCCGTTGGCCCCCGTACCCATTTCCCCCCCTCCCACGGTCCACTCTCGTCCCTCCTGCCGCCGCTCCGCGGTGTGCCGCATATGGACATCTGTTCACCCATTGCATACGGTGCATGTGTAATGTGCTTCCTCCCTTTGTTGCTTCCAATTTGTGCTGCAACGCCGGTAGTGTGATTAAAATATTATCTGCGTGGTCAATTCGATGTATGCGGAAAGTCAGGATTTTAAAAGTGCACGGGTATACCTTACCGCAAAATTATATTAATGCCAACCCTATCTATGGAATCCGTTGAATTCCGGCATTGATTTCTTGAAGAGTTTTAGTTGTGAAGGTTGCCTCTCTATTATGGATAACCCTTTCGCAGCGTCGATTCCGTCAGGAAAGTCACATGACTGTAACGAAAGCAGCGGAATCATAGAAAAATGCGTTCTCGTCTCGTTGCGAATCCTTTTACTTACTCGAGCTAAAATTTTCGTTGTAAGGGTTAACTTTGACCAAACTTGACCGTTGCCACCAGGAAAATCGCCTAATTGCGACGTAACTGTAAAATAAATATAATGATAAAATTATTACAGCCGGATGCTTCAGCTCGTCTGAATTGTTGTGACAATGGTTTTATTTGTAAACACCCTAATGCTGATGAAGTATTTGGTATGTAAGCACTATGGTGTCGTCTTTGAAAGGCAATTACCTTATAGATCTGTGAAATACTGATATAGCCGACATTTAGTATTTCTGTCTGTTTTTACAGAGTATAAGTAGAAATACTGATTAGGATATCATGTTAAATGCTCCCCTATCCTAAGATTTAGAGACAGGTCGTAATAAATATTGATTAAGAACATAATTTTAAATTTTTCTACGCTCTTATTTCATGTTTTTCCCGCCAGCAATTTTGTTTTATATGTTAACCCTCTTTTGTCATTCTATTTAACTAAACGTACTATTAGAAAATATCCTGTCGTGCCTAGTGTTTTTTTTTACCCGTCATTGCCATAACTTCTTAGTACACTACTTTCTCATTCCTTCTCATATTGGTATTCATGTTTAGGGCAGTTTCTTCTTTTTTCATTCATTAAACAATTTATTAAAGGATTGAATCCAAATGTAATATTACTTACTGAAACCTTTTTGCCAACTTCAGTAACTTATGATGCTTGCCATCAAAATTCCGAAATCTAATTGCAATTCTCTGGAAGTTGTTTAGTATTACTTAATAATTTCCTGTGCCTAATATTGGCTGCACCCGGTCATGAGGCACTCTCGCCCCCACCCCGCTGCTGCAAAGCGAGAGTGGAATTATCAGCGGCCTAACTTTTCGGAAATATGCACAGGGAGCTGAAAATGGATGACACGCGTCGCGCACTTTTCGGAGGACAAGATTCCGTCTTGGGCGAGAGACCTGATATACTGTTGCCAAGTCTTCAACAAGGGGACCCTAATTTGTAAATCGTTAAGCTTTCCTCCGACGCTAATTTGTCAGCTCCCCTAATTAAGTCCCTCTCCACCGTGGGAGAATTTCCATTGGGCCAAAACCTCCCCCCTCGCACTCACTTACCCTTTTTACTCCCGAAACCGGGCCCCCTCCCCCCCCCCAACTTTTCTCATTCTTCTTCCTCAGCCGCTTTTCTCTCTCGCCCTCCCCAGACACCTTCCTCCTTTCCCCACACTCCTCCCGCCTCCTCTCCGTCCTTAACCTCTCATCGCTCAACATCACACCCCCTGCCAGACGCCCCCTACCCCTATCCCCTGCCCCCCAGGCGTCTTGTCCCTTCTTCCACTATCTCCCCTTCCCCCCCCCCCCCGCCAATCCCTCCGTTAAGACGGCGTCCACCGTCTGCTCGCATCCCCCGCGTGTATCTGATTAGGTGTATCTCGTTAAAAGCGCTAAGCGATCTAGTCGACTGGACAAGTTAGATACCGAGGGGGAAACGTCTTTTGAGTGAAGCTTGTCCTCCTTCCAACCCTTCTCCTTTCTCCTCCATCACCTTATTTCCTCTCAAACCCTTAACCGATCCCTATTCTTTCCTCCCCCCTCCGACCCTTGGCAAAGATGTCGGCCCGCGCGGAAAAGATTCTGAGCTCGCTAATATATTAACATTTTCTCATCATTAAGATTCTCTGCGCCTCGTTTGTCCTCAGAGTGTGCTTCCTCTTACACATTCGAATGGCTCAAGATTTATTTCCAGAGTCATTGAGACTAATTTACCAAGGAAGTCAAAGCGATTGAAATTCAATCACCGCGTCCATTAGGGCTCTGTTCCATTTTGTGTGCGCAGATTGTCGCCTTTCCAGGATCTTCCGTAGCTCGATTTTAACAAATGGCATCAGCATTCACCAGGCCACCGTTTATTTTATCATCCGAAAAGATGGATCATTGTGTTTCAGGTGTTGTAAAAAAATCTAATTGGGAGTGTAAATAAATGTCAAACTGGTTTATGGTGTAATGGTGTGACACCCTTAGCCTTCTTTGAAGGCAGACAGTAAGTTATCGGCTCCGTTCACTTGTGGCAAGGGGATGGAGAAGTCTACATAGATGGTCGGCATGTACGCATGCACGCCTTACGCGCATTATGTTTCACAAGCAATAAGCTTCTGTTTTGTTCTTTCCTACTTTTTCTTTGTGCTCTGAATCTCATTCAGTGGAGTGGCAGTAATCATGTTGGATTTATTTCGGTGTGTCTACAAATAGAATCATTTTCCACCGCGCAAAATCCACTAAAAATCTTTTTTTTTTAAGCCACAGTATCTCTTAGTGACGAGTTGAAGCATAAACGTATCATATATGCTGGTGCTGTGAGGAAAATATCTCGAGACCCTGCGTTACACTCATAGTTTATCTAATCTGAGGGCCTAGACGTTTTACAGTGGAATGTTTTCCAGCAGTTTAATGGAGTAATTTCACAGCTAACTTTCCTCAATCATGCAGACATTTTATGTAGTAGGCACTGAGCAACAGTATAAGGTGATATAATTGATTTATTTTTACCCTTAGTGATATAAGCTTTAAACTAGTTATACTCTATATTGGTCAATGTTCAAACTTTATTTTAATTCATCATTATTTCCGCAGCAGTGTTTACAAATTTTGCATTATCATTAAATAATTATAAGAGCATGTTCATGTGGGGGTGGAGTTTCGCATTCTTGCTTGTTGTGTCTTGGCTTGCGTGTTGTCGGATGGCTTTTGTGCTGCATCCTGGGGTGCAGTTGTTCGTTGATTTATGGTATGTTTGCATGAGTGTTGGATGAAGGGATCTTTGCATGAGTGTGTGCGATGCTGAGGTAGTAATTTTCCGTGTTGTTGTTTTGCATGTGGTATTGTTCCTTTTTACGGTTGGTTACCTAACACATGCCCTTGCCTTGCCACACGCCCTTGCGGCGGCTTGCGGGGTATTATGTAGATGTAGATGAAATATATTCGGTAAAAATTGAAATATTTACCCTCTTATCACTTATTCCAATCAGGCAATATTATTTTCACGAAAGATTATTTCATTAAGAAAGTATTTCAATATGTTTTATTCACTTTTTTAAGTTTCAATTACTTCTGCGATACATTGACAAAAGTAATTTTTATTTTTGCAGTCCGTCATAGGCATATACATACGTATCATTATGATGTCGTGGGCTTCGTAGCTACCTAACCGTTGCCACCGGTCATTCCGCCGCAGGAAACTCGTCATTCGCATTCCAACAATCTTCCGGAGAATTATTCCTACTCCTGCATTTCCGCGTACAATTCCAGATCCTGTAGCTGCCGCTCCAAGTCTCCTCCTTCCTCGGCCCTTTTCATTTACTAGTTCCTAGAATAAGTAAGGCCAGCGTTGGCATTTCCTGTCTTTACCTTCAGGTCCCTCAAATGTCCAATGATTAAAAAGGGTCTAACGTTCTAAGTGTCGATGATAATTTTTTCCCGACTTAACTGTTCCATTATCTTGGACATTAATACACGCCCGGAATCTAGAGTGGAACAAAGTAACTCCGGAATGTTTTTACTCGAGTGAAGAGTACAGTATGCGGCACAAATGATTCGTTGTGGGCATAAGGACATACTTAACCAAGTTAGGTGGTAAGGAAAAATTAGACACTATTTCAATGACTGCTTTTTCCACGTAGGCATTTAGGTTCCAAAATAAAATTTCATAATTTCAACCATGCGACGTGAATTGAAAAAAAATAATTCCTATAGGTACACTGGGTATGTCAGTAGTGTCTTCAGCATGAAACGCTGGAACTGAAGCAAAAAAACTGTTACACTTCAAATTATCTAAATGTGTATTACCTTCACATGGTCTCAACCTTTGATGATTATCAGGCAAGCCATCGTAGATTTTAGTTGATAAAAGCTGACCTCGTAATCATTATTGTATATGGTGATGTTTTCATTTTTTGCTCCAGCTACATCCGTAATTATTTTTTAATTAAACACCCATGACGTCTTTGAATTACCATGTGCATTCATTGTCCGGTTGTTTTAGCATAATGATGATTTGTTTCACTCTTGAGTTAGGTGTCTCAAAATAATTGCACCTTCTTGATTACTGTTTTTTCACCGAGCTCATAATTCAGTGTATTCATTGTGAGCTTTGTTAAATGCATGCAGTCTTCCTCGCCTCGTGCGCAGCTCGAGTATTCACCTTTGTTCAGACGCCGTTTTGCTCACACTTGTATTGTGGTCAATGCAGTAAAAGTTTCCTCTTTTCGCCAATGCATGTATATTTAGCTTAGTATATTTCGCCGAGCGAAGGAAATATTGAATCTTAATGGTTTGATTAAATCCGTGGTAGAGGAAGGATGTTTGGTATTATACGGGGTAGAGTAAGGGAGGGGGGTAGGCTTTCTAAGCAGCATGGAAGCAGGAAATTGTTGCGAAGAGCTTAGGAAGGAAATTTTATAGGCTCAATAAGAGTGAGCTCTCACGATACGTAGAAGTAAGAGTAAGTCCCAGGGCCTGTCCAAATTCAGCGTTTAATAAATAGAATGCTTAAGTGAAATGAATGAATAATTTCACTTGCCCATCGTCGAGTCCGTTTCACGAGAATTTATAGTGACCCGCTCTCTTGGTCCAAGGCTTACTATGAAAAAAATGTATGTTAATTTTTAAAAACAATCACTGCCCAGCTTGACCGTGTATTTTAATATTTTCTCTTGGATTATTGCATGGAATTATAACGGCAATGCTTTGCTGTATGTTTTTACTTGTACCGTAATTTGTAGTTTGACTAGTGTGGTAAAGTTTTCTGGAACTGTTTTTTCGAAATTCTTTCCGTCATACTCGGGAACTGCATTCGCCATGCAATCATTTTAATTTGGGTTAATATTATACTGAAAAATTATATTGTAATTCCTCAGAATTTTATTTAGACAATACCCGGGTTTCGACGTTCAACGTCATCACCGGAGGATGACATTGAACGTCGATACCCGGGTCTTGTCTTAATAAAAATCTGCGGAATGAAACATTTTCATAATTTGTCATTATAGAATGAATCGATTCCATAGTCACGCCTCAAACAACCCATTGTAAATTGGACTGAAATTGTTACCCAGAGCGAAAGCGCCCAGTGCATCTTTTGCTAACAAATATTCAGGAGTGTAAGAGAGCGTCTCAGTTGCTTAATTTACTAAAAGGACTCGGTCAAACATCGTTTTCGAATTCCGGTCAAGGTGGATGATTTTTACGCTTTTGAAATTGTCTCATTAACAAATACTGTTCACTGGTTTACCATCCAAAAGTGATCGTGATCTCTTTTATGTTTTTAAGGCAAGAATCTACCCCCCAAACCCCATACATTGTAAGCTTGAAGATGTATTCTGAATTGCTTGCTGTCGGAGTCTCCGAACGATGTCGTGGCGGTGGCATCGACCGTTCAGTGAGTGCCTTTTCAAATAAGCTGGCCGTGGCTTAGGGTTCTCGCGGCCTTTGTAAGCACGTGCCGTAATTTTCAGGCGGCGATTAAGGCGTAAAGGGGCGGACGAGGCGTTCGTTATCGCGTTAGAGCATCGGGGGAATGCAAATCCTCGGTGGAGGAGGAGTTAAGAAGAGAGATACACGCGCGAGGGCTTCATAGGGCGTGCCCTCCCCCGATAATGTACCCCTGCTTAAAAATTCCTCGGATCTAAAAAGGGTAGTGGCGGGATATTACCTCGGGATTCCGGCGCACCACCGGCAGCCCCACCTCTCCCACCCCCCGCCTCGGTCACCCTCCGCGGACCGTTTTTGCTCCGGTTCGGGCCAGAGAGCGTTCAGGTAAGTCTCTCTCCTCTCCGGCGAAGCGAGGGGAATGGGCGAGCACTTGTTAGGCGAGGAGGTAGTAGCGCTGTCTCTCCACTCCACTCCACCGTCCGCGCCCTCCTTTTTTGCTCCGAAGGCACGCACTGCACCCAAATGATTGCCCCGCTCCTCTCCTTTCCCCTTTCCGCCTTCAACCCCCGTCGCCAATCCTGATCATGTGGGCATCCAGCGTACCCATTTCGTCCTTGAGCAGGTGCGGGCATATAGTCCCGTCAATAATTTTAGTGTCATATGCGTCTAAGAGTCCTAACACGAATAATCAACCGAAGGAATCGTCACATCTGTACTTAAAAAATGTTTGCAAAGAAAGAATTGCTACGCGGAAGTATTCTTTTGGAGTTAGGCACGTATGAGTCATAGACGTGATCCATTGCAAAAGAGGGTTCCAAGGGAATATAATCCTTAGGCAGCGAGGAAGATCTAATGGACAGTTAAAGTGAAAAACGAGGAAGTCCACTGAAGATTAGATAAGGAAGAGGCAATGTGGACACGAATGGAAAAGAACCTGATGAGATCGTTATAGTTACCATAATAGACCTGTTGCAACAAGAGAAAGAATGGTCAGATGTGGTAGTCCAAGGTGCAAACTCAGTTTAGAGAGTTATCAGGACGTAAGTTAGTTAAATTAGAAAGGAAATAATGGTGAACTGTGTTTACCAATCTTCGAGTTGAAGTAATGACGATGATTACTGCTCGATAGGGCTGAATTGATTTCATAATGGCTTCCCTTCCACTGTAAAAAGTTTAAGGGTTTTCCATAGGTAGTCCGGGATTCACTTCCTTGGTGTATAAGGACAAATGAACCGATGTGGACGCTTCGTCATTCGCCGGACGTTATTTCGCATCTGTGTAATCCTTTCGGGCGTCATTTGAAAGTATAAAAAGCGTGCACCTTGGATCTGTTTAACCATAGATGAAGTATAATTTTAGATAGAACTACGAGACAACTAAACAGTCGATATTGGTGAATTCATGGCGAATATTTAGTTGGCCTTATTCGAGCGATAGGGTTAGCCGTTAATGTGTCAACTAATTAAAGGATTCCATCTATACTACCGTAATTGACTTACATACTAGTAGGTCTTGCAATGATACTCAGTTAAAGTTGTGTATCAAACTGGAACGCGTCGAATGTTCACATTATTGTCATTTCAATTTGGTTATTGGACAAGAAGTAACACTGCCAATCGCAGGGTTATTTTCACTCTTAGTCTGTAGTTATACCAACGTTTATCCTCTCATATGGAATATGTTATGCCGGGACCCTCCGATAAGAGCAGTGGATACTCCTTTAGGATGTCTGACTGCTAACTGATTCACAAGGCATAAACCCTATAATATCTCATGACGTATAATTAGTGAGGTTTAGACTGAAGAATATGGTACCGCATGATAAAAATTATAATGGCTCCTTTGCTTTAAATCTTTTTAAAATTATAAAATACCAGTATTGTTTTAGAGCAAGGACACCATAAGCGGATATACCAAGATGTACAAACTTTTGAGTTTAATATTCCAGTTTTCGGAGGTATAGGATCAGTCATGCAAGCACATTAACGTATAGTACATCACATTCAGTCATAAGTTCTGGTTTTCGTGACCAGAAGTTAGTTTTCCGTCAAATGTTTGCCATTATATAACTCAATCCGAAGATTGGTTTAGTGGTTGAGGGTAGAGCAGGCCTGGCCCCAAGCCCAGTGACCTATGAAACTAATGCTTACAATAGAGACCAGTTTTATTCCATTTGCTTTTGTTTTTCAGCAACTTCGGGAATTTAAAACTTGAAACCATTCCAATTTTACTGGGGGTGTACAGTACCATCATCAGCTTTCAAAACCCAGGAACTTTTCACCAGTAGCCGAACGCTTTGGCCACTAATCTGACCTAACACTCCCCGCCACACACCCTTGCGGGTCATTATGCAGATGCAGTCCTTCACAAACACACCTTAAAATTATGGAGATAGACATCGTCACAGGCATATTCAAGTACTCGTTCATCCCTCGCACGTCACGCAACAAGAGGGAAATCGAACCCAAGCGCCCGTATAAATTAACTCAAAGGCTAAAATGTAATGTTATAGTTAAACACATCAACTTTTGCATGATACATGTAGGCTTGTACGTGTGTATTTGTATGATTATATGAGTTTGCGTATTAGCAAACGTATATTATGTATGAGCAATTATTTCTATAGGTAAGTCTAGTGCCGTAAACACAGCCCACCACACCCTTGCGGCAGCTTGGGGGGTATTTTAATGTAGGCGGCCCATAAAAACAATGGGCTGGGGGAAATATTGGAGTAGTTTAGGGACATCCTGCTCAGATGCAACTATTTTTCGGAGGCTATGTGGACGAAGTCCTGATTAGCTGTAACAAGCGTACGTAGTGCATGCCATCCTGACAAGGTTACGTCGTGCGAAGGGAAAAAGGCTTTAGAAATAATTTGGGAAATTTTCGGCGTAACTCTGGCAATCGTTTGCTTTGGTAACATATAGTAGAACATTTAACTTGTGCTCGTCTCGCCATAATGCCAGTCGCTACCAATTTTCAACGCCTCACTTTTCATTAAAATCTATTTTTTTCTGTTTGAGAACTCAGTAGCATTTTTGTTGAGTCGCTGCATGTGTCCAGTCTTCGGATCCAGCCCTTCTTTGTGCCGTGGGTGGCTCGCCGTGAAATTTATGAAACCGATCGGTGATCGGATTTTTTTCTGATGGAACTGTTGTGAAGGAATGATCGAAGAAGACTTTTGGGCGTTAAGAACGCGGATATCTCGTGCGGAATGGATTCGCCGATCCCGAGTCCCAACCCTTATCACTCAGCGTGAGGGGTTTCCCCCCCTCCATCCCTCCTCCGCCCCTCCCCTATTTGTTTCCCTAATTCATTCCGTCTCTAATCCATTCTCGTTCCCTCTTTCCCGTAATCCCCAGACGGCCGCCGCTCCTCTCTTCCCCGCTTTTTGCTGCTCGATGATCCCAGGTGCGGATCCAGAAAAGCCCGCGTGACGCCGCGCTCGTCCCGAAGCCCCCCCTCCCCCCAACCCGCTCTCTGTCCTTTTATTCTGCATCCTCCCGCCACTCCCCCCCCTTCAGTCTTTCTTTCCGACGCTTTAAGCCTTTCCGCATCCTCCCCCTCTCTCCCCTGCCCGCCGACAACACCCCCAGAGCTTGACCGCCCCTCCGTCCCCTGCCGGACGAGCAACCCGCTTAGCGAAATTATGGTTTCCACAAAGAGATTCCGCCCCCCTATTTCTTTTCCTCCCGCCCCCCCCATTCCTCCTCTCCCCGTTTTCCGTCTCTCCTCTACTTCGGCAAAAAACAGGAGTACGCCTCCCGCTTATCCCTTTCCTTGCCCTCCCCCCCATTTCCCTCGCCTCACCCCGCCTCTCACTCCTCACACACACACACTCTCTCTCTCTTTTACCTCTCGTCCACCCTTAAACCATCCTCCTCGTATCCTCATTGTTTCAGTTTCCTCCTCTTTTCCCATTTTAACTCCTAAGTCTTTCAAAGTTCGTGTGCATTCGAGTGTTTTTTTTGCGGGACAAATCTTTAATGGGATACTTATTAAACCTTCAAGGACGGAGTAATGCAAATTGAAGTTACTCTATTTCTGTTTGAGAATAATAATGGTGTCTGTGCAAAATTTTGGTGTTTCATGTGGAATCTGGAGCATGCGAAATTCATTAACCAATATTAATATTATACTAACTGCACACGAGGAAATTTATAGCATTAAGTACCTCCTAAAGCTAACATTTTCTTAAACTGAACTTTCCTGTAAAAAACGATGTATTTTATCTCCGTATTTGTGTTTTTTGATGTTTAACTATAGATATATAGACCTCTTCGCAATACATATTATTTATTTTACGAGAAAATGGAACCCTTATTATCTGAAGTAGCTGGCTTTCAACCTGAACTTAGCAGGCGCTGGGATTAGTAACTCAATTTTAGAAAATTTGGGATTAAAATCCTGGTCAGGCTTCATATATGTTCAACTGAACGGAATAGAAACAAACTAAATGTATAAATACTCTCTCTTTAATGCACCGAATCAAACATTATAGCTTTAAGGAATAGTAACGTTTAAAAGTTAGAATGTGGATTCAATTTCTAATTTCAGGATATAATTTTTTTCGGACAGAATCCTCTAGAAATACGAGTTTCAATAACTTTCCAATTTTTTATTTGAGTTTTATCGGGTAATGCGAGTCTTTAGGGTGATTTGCGCATTGAATAGTAGAGATGTATGCGTACGAATAACAGATTTGTTACTTTTATAGAATGAAATTGAATGGAACCGAATTTTTTGGTTGTCATCGTACATTCCTACTTCTAGAGTTCGATTTGGCTCTTGGAAAAGTTAACAATATCAGAGGTTTTTAACGCCATGCTTTTAGATGTGTTTGAAGAAACCGCTGTCTGGTCCAAGAAAACGTTGGAGGGCGAACAGAGCTGTTCCCCACTGGGATACTCTCCATAGTTCCTCCTGTGTGATCACCCTTGCCGTAATTACTCACCTTATCCTTAATGACATGCACAAATGACCATGTCAGTTTCCCGCGTACTTTACAAGCCCCTGCTTAAAGAAGTACGTTTTAACCCCTACTCCTTTTATTCTGAGATTACAGTTGTCATTTGCTTTGTAAACTTACATTTTTCTTTGCACCTGTTTTTGATCCTTATATTTTTACCGAAAATCACTGGATTTCATTCTTATGTCCTATTCGCTGACGAATTTTTCGCATTTTAATGAGGGATTTTATCGAATGAGTACGCAGTAAGGATTATATTTGTGTAGGCTATGGCCGAGTAATTTGGAGGGAATTAAGGTTTTTGGCATACATCGCGTGAACTATTGTGCGTAATGCAAAATTTTTCCTCAGGGTGTCAGGCACCGAAAAAACAGGAAAAAGTGTGAAAAACCGCCGCAACAGGGAAGTCAGGGTAAGGGTTATGTCATATTGTTTTTAATTAATTGAAAACAATTATTTCCCATTGAAAACAAATTTTTTTTTAATCGTAATTTTTCAAGAGAACATGGTTTTGCGTTGCCTCTAACACGTTAACGTGCGACAACACTTAAAATCATTTTGGTGTGTGTAGTTATATAATTTGGGTAGACGGTGCAAAATAGACGTTTATGTTTTGCCCCTGTGTGCTTACGGATAATTTTTTCGCAGAGCCGATCTATGCGAGTATAATGTGGTCGTGGGGGTACGTACAGAAGAAGCAAATACACGGCTAAACGATTACACCGACATACATGGGGATGAGATCGATAGTTTTTTATAATTATATCATTCACCAGCCGCATAAGAGTATGCCGTCAATTATAGCAGCACCCGCAGTCGTAACTTAACCAATCGGTGGGATCTATCCGCGCGTGAGTACACTATTCTCCAATTAGACCATTTTTGCCCTTTTCTCCACGGGAAACGGGTTGAATAAATGACGTGGATGCGTGACTTTTCTCTATTTTACACGGTAAAAATGTAGGTTGCATAAATTATTACTGGGTGAAAAAATATACATATATATATTTATGTATATACTATATACCTGTATGTATATATGTATGTATATATATATGTGTATGTATATATATATATGTGTATGTATATATATGTATATATGTGTGTATATATATATATATATATATATATATATATATATATATATATATATATATATAGAAACACAGTAAATGTGATATTCGAGAACCGACGTGAGGTTTAGAAAAAGAAATGGAAGGAAAACATAAGATGCGCCTCCCATTTTTCCTCACCTACACAATACCCCGACGTGAAAGGATATTGGGACGTAAGTCATAAGTGCAAAACTTTTAGTTGGTACATGCTTTTGAATTAACATTTCCATAGTATTAGTAATTCCACTTGATGGATTCCTTTGAGGTATATTGTTTCCCATGAATAAATATTTCTGTTTTAAATGAAGCGTAATGGAAACAATTTCTTTTATGTATCCCTATTTCCTGTTCTACAACTTATTTTCCAATTCTGAATTTTATCCGTCTTCTTATTTTTGGTTTTCCACGATTTCCGCCTTTAGTTGAACGAGAATTTTTCTTGCTTGAGTCATCTAACGCTTCTAATAATACGCTAGCCCGTCGGCACCCTGAAATAATTGATGTCCTCGTTGTTACGGTAATAAAACGAACGTGTTCGGCAGCATCCTTTTTTTCAGATTTCGCCCTTTTTGAACAGATGCGCCTTTACCGTTTGTCTCTAAGCTCTTAACCGTTATGGCTACGGCCATCGTTTGCAATCACACCCAAAGGGTTAGAATTTCCATGTCTTTCCATTACTTTGGATTGAAATGTTTTTACTCCATATATCTACCACTTTGGGCAAAAAGTATGGGTCTCTTGAAGTCAGTCCCTTCTTTAGAATTGTGAGTGTGATTATTTTTTTAGGTTGCGTGCATAAATCGTAAAATAATGACAATTTGAAGAGCGTGTTGATAAAGATAAAGGCTAGCAACAGTTGGAAAATACTGATTATAAAATAATCATGAGGAGGATCGAGCGATAGTTAATTTACCAACCGGCTTTCATCTCCGAGATTTAGGAGATTTTAATGGAACGTTTTCACTTTGACCACGCCGTTTTGACAAAAAATAAGCGGGGCCAATTTTGTTTGAGTTTTTTCGATAGACACCTTCCGGTCTTTACACGCGTGCCATGGGCAGGCTCGCGGGGAGTGCGTCAACTTTTTTTTCCTTCGTTCCGCCCTTTCTTCCGAGTGCAATGGCTCCGTTCTCCGTCTCCCTTCTTACCCTTACTCCACTCTCACCCGCCCCCCGTCAGCGAAGGAAACGGGGACATTTGGACCCTTCCCAGGCCTTAAGGGGAGCACTTTGGCCGTCGCCCCACCTGCGACGCGGCGGCCAGTGCCGGTGCTGCATGCACCGTTCCAGGTAGACGAATGCCAGCGGTGCATCCCGGTCCCAATTCTTTTTTGCCTCTTCCATTTTTTTTCCCTTATTTTTTCCTCCAGACTCAGCAGTTACCGCCCGTGTTACGAAACTATTTTTGCTGCCCTCAAAGCGGGGCGATGTTTGTGCTTTTTGCCTCGGGTGAAGATAAAAACGGCAGTCCAAATATGATTCTAGGTTGGTAGCCGCTTCATATTGACTCTTGGCAGATTACTTCCCCAGGCAGAGGTATGTCGCAAGAGGAGTACTTTTTTTGTGGTTATGCCGTCTGTCTGCCTGAAGCAGTAATATTTTTGGGTTTCTTCTTCCTTATCTGTTTGGGGAGTTCTCTGTTTCAATCAAAACATGTCTTTGATTAAGAGGACATTCGTGGTGCAAAGCAGCTAGACTTTTGATCCGATTCCTTAGCTAAAGCTGGCTTGGATTCATCAAAGTGGTCTCTACTCATTTATTGAGTGCTTGATTTCGAAAAGTTAGTTTTTCCTCCAAATCTGCAGCTGCCTTTGGTATAAAATTTTTATTGTTCGACTGATGATGCGACTTGATACATATGGTCAACACGCTGTCATCCCGTCAAACTCTTCACGGTAGTTTTCCGTTCGCCTTTACGGTAGTTTGTATTGATGGATAGAATGAACCAAAATCTTCGTTCGCCATTCATTGAGTTGTGTTGTGTTCATATGTAGCCTGTTGTAATCATATCGTTAATCAAACGCAGGGTATTAGGTATGTACAATAAAACGGGAAGAAATAACTGTCTTCGGTATGTCGTTCATAGCTAGTAAATGGCGATGAATTTTTTTAATGATTTGGAAAATATTCATTTGTTGGGTAGAAGCATCGCTTGTAGAGTATATCCGTGGCATAAAAGTTTTGTTGCTGAAGAAAATGTTCAGTGCCCCTGCCACACACCCTAGTAATGACTCGCGGGATGTCATGTAGGGGAGTACAATTCTGTCGTTAATTGGCGTGCAGGTGATTATATCAAATTAATTTTAAGTTATTAGATTATTTTTTTTCGGGATTAAAAATTAGTTATAATCTCACTGTTGTCTTTATCTAAGCAGAAAATACTGTAACTTCTATAGTTTTTTTTATTTTTTAACGTAGTTTCGTTAATGTAATGGACCAAGTAGGCAACAATCATGGTATATTAATTTTACATTTTAACAATGGTGGTTGGTTAATTGTTGTTCTCTTCATTCCTTCATAGTCTCCTGTTCCCACATCTTCCATTACTCGTTATTCATTCACAGTATTTCTCTGCAGTTGTTCGCTTCCATAGTTCCATCCAAAATGATATCCAGGTACTTTTGTTATTCAAAATTTATCCAATCAGTTTTCTTATTTTGGTTGTGCTTGTATTCAGTATACTTCTGTGTTCAACTGCTCTTTGAATGACTTCTTGATTATCAATCGTTGCTCGCAACTGACGTTTTATGTAAAGTCATAGAACGTGTACTGAAAAATACTAACCAAACCCTAGTAATCAATTCGATGGTTGGTTTGATAAACGAAGGTAGACTTCACTTTGCACTGCACCTTTCAACATGTTAAGTTCACACATTCCGGGCCGGTAGGATGAACAGTTCCTATCTCTGTACCGCCTGTGGTTTTTCTAGGTCTGGTTTCCGAAAAGTCATATAGATCGGGTGAAGCTGAGTGTGTCCCGAGGTATCCCATGAATTAGTGGCTAGGCCATCTCGTTAGTAGAGACACACTGAGCTACCACGCCGCCTCTGAAAACTGAAATCGTAGTATCTCCAATAAATCTAACGGTCTTGTTCGAATCCCATCCCCAACACATAACTAATTAATTTCAGAAGGAGAGTCTTTCTGGAGATTATATGAAATGCATCTTACCGTGCAAGCCACCTCATGAAAGTGTCGGAGGGATGTTAGTTCAACACTCAATAATAAAGATGAACCATGTCAATTAATAATAATATATGGAACGTAATCTAAGAGCTTCGAAAAGGAAGAGTACAGTAGTTAAAGTCCTCTTTTTTCACTATAATGTATTTTAAGGTGCTTGAATATGTACTTGTGAGTTGAATTATCAAGCAGCTTGTTAGCCCGGTTTCTACTGTTGAAAATCTGTGTGTATTTCGAAGATAAGATCCTGCGGCAAACAACTAGCAGTTTTCTTTCATAATAATGTAGTTCCACGTGAAAACAATTGGCGCGATAGTTTTACTTTCCTAACCTTTCGAAGACAATTTCGATTGAGATTGTTTTAGTAAGTTATCGGGAATTTAGAAATGTATGGGGAATATGTATTAACTTTTTTTTGTTTGAATACACGAATTTTAAGTAATCGCATGCTAATATCAATAGGCGGTGTAGGTCTAGATGCAATTGAAGAAACATATGGCGTTCTTCCAGGAAAGTGCTATCGGGCCAAATAATTCATGCCAGTATTAATGACGTATTAGCAGCGTAGTTGATAGGGAGCTTCGCAATTTTCCGAGGACGTAATGGTGTACAGATACATTTGCAGTGACAGAAGTAAGGTAACGTAGGCAACGACCTAGTATAATACGGCGATGTGGAACTCGGAAATGGGCATAAAATTAGGAAAACGAGCGTCGTGGTGAATTTTTGTAGTGAAATTAGTCCTTCGCCAATCACGTTCCACAGCAAACAAACCGAAGTGTATGTTGTACGATCTGTGGAATAGTACCATGTAGTTGGTACTCAAGCCTCTCTTGGGAGAAACATATTCGGGAAATATGTGGGGAAACTATCGAAGACATGAATGTTTTCAATGCGTATCGGACAATATTGATGATTAGGAAAAGAACGGTGCTGTTTTTTTCTTTCTTAGGTCTCTGACTATGCCTCTTTTGTTTAGGGTCCCGATGAGGTTGTTTGATTTCTGAATAGTATCATCAAGTGCAGTAAAGAAGAGCTAAATTTGCGAAACCTTGTTATGATAAGGCTATTGCTTCCATTAGACTACTAGAAATGGGGTGGCACTCTCTCGCAAACTGGAGGCAGCATAACTAGAAAAAGAATGATCTGTTCCATACATTTGATCTATTTATTCAAGGTGCTAATTGTCTTCAAAAGCTCCTCATACTGAGGTAGTTTAAAAATGAATATGTGATTAGGGACAGAGCCAGAAAGTTGGATAAACAGGTGTAAAATGTATTTTTACGTGAAAAATAAGAGATAAAAATGTATTCAAAGTTTCCCAGTGGGTAATTCGTTAGACTGTGTCGCTTAGTTATAGCCATTTTGTGTTAAGCTAAAATTATAGGTTAGCTACTTATTGGAGCTCGTCTGGAACGTGTTGACTAGTTGATAAAATAGTATTCTCTCTTTCAGATACATGGATAATTGAAATTTCAGGTAAATGTGTTACTAGTAGTTTGGATTGTGTAACTTCTCCATGGACGATAATCTTTCAGTAATATGTAATGCGTTTAAGGCAGTCCTGACGTGGAATCACTCACTGTCACGCACCCTTACCGTGCCTGGCAGGGTGCCATGTACACGTACATTAGTCAAAACAAACTTGAAAAAATCTCGCTAAAAAATAGGAATTTGGACCCGTGAACAACATGGGATTTCTTTCGAAAAATTTGGCAGACATCATGTTTGTCATGACCCCCACTCCCCAGTCCTGCCCCATAATGTACTTCGCTTGAGGCGATGATAGCCCAAATGCCTTCATTTCCATGCCGGAGGTATTGAATGAAAGTGGTCCCCTGCTGGGTGGCGTGATTTGATAGGGAGGCGAAATCTGGCAATGGTGCGACGGGATGGAGAACCGCGGGGGAGGATGGCTACTAACTTCCACCCCTCGCGGATGTGAGCCTACAGCTCTCTGCTCCTCTCTGAAATACCCGTGCAAACACAGTGAAACCTAAAACAGTCTCATTGTAAGTACGCATGCAGCCTCTTTCTTCGAAGTTCGCCGCGATAGAATTAGATGAAATTGCAGATATTTGTGAAAATACTAACCATGAAATTAGAGTGAAATCCCTCCCGCAGTAGTTGTTTCGTATGGGCAAGCACGTCGCACACAATAGGCGCGCGAAAGCTCCTAAAAATAGATGGAAATGTGTCACTCGTGGAGAATATGTTCCTGAGGAGCTTCTAGCTGCGTTGCTGTGCCGCCGCTCCCTTGGCCCTTACGGAGGCGTAGAAGCTCCTACTCTCTCCCATTCGTCTTGTCTTTCTT
Source organism: Hetaerina americana (assembly GCF_022747635.1). Classification (NCBI taxonomy): domain Eukaryota; kingdom Metazoa; phylum Arthropoda; class Insecta; order Odonata; family Calopterygidae; genus Hetaerina; species Hetaerina americana. The sequence continues at coordinate 22,991,749 of NW_027286070.1, read as the reverse complement.
GATTAAACCTTTTTTGAGTGTCTTGAACGTGTCAGAGAGAGAAAGAGGACCGAGGCGAGGGGCGGACGACAAATTGTGACCAACCGACGGAGTCTGTTTTGGAGAAAGGAAGGCTCTCTGAAATCCAGGCGAAAATGAACTCCGCGCCGCGCCTCGTAAAAATATGTATATTCGCCCGATTTGACAAAGGCCTGGATACAACCTTTAGTATTTGGTTGGGTTTAACTCAATGTTTGATTACTACTTTATGCAAATTATATTTGCGCATTCCCGAGCGCAAGTACAAGTATTTGCAAGGTTTGAGAAGTTTGAATTGTTTGAAAGTTCGAATTGTGCCAGGCGGCCCCATATTTGAAAGATATTCAAATTTGAATATCGAATTGCGATTTGAAGTATATATCGGAAAAGGTCCATGCATTGAATTCGTCACATTAATCGACGATATCGTACAATTTGCTTGGTAATTCATACCGCATGGCATCGCATAATTTCGAATAATAATACCGCGTGGCGCACTCGATTGAATGATATCGGATATTATTGCACAGCGATATATATCATTGCCCCATTGTTCAATATCTCATTGCTTCAATCATCACGATATTTGAATTTGATGATTGGCCGCCTGCAGGCCTCTCACTCTTCCAATTCCATCGCGAACTTGGTTTGAGGTCCCCCTTCCATCTAACATCCCTCTGTACTTAGACCCGCACATGTGCCATTGGATTTCCTCGTGGTGCTTCCCCTTGTATCATGTTCCTAACAACTTAATTGCGTCCATTCGATCTGATTCCTGTATTCCTTATCGTGCCAAAAGTTGTATTTCCCTCTTACACTCCACTGTGTGCTTAATACTTTTATGTACAGTCCTCCAATTAATCTTCAGTATCCGTCTACAGCACCAAGTCCCTTGTGATAAATTTCTATGAAATATCAAATGAAAATGCACTAATCCCATCTTGGGGCTAAATTATAGTCTAAACAAAATGTAATACAAAGGTTTTTATTTAAGTTCTATTCTTTATTAATGTCCTCTTAATTGTGTTGATTGAATATTTTGTTTTGACACGATATCCTATGGAACATGATTAAAATGTGCGATTGATTTTTTGGAAAAATTTCTGCCCAAAAATTGAGGAATACAGGCGGCAATATTATTCTAGATGGTACCCTAGAAGGTACCGACCGCTAAGGTGTGTGGCAGGGGGTGATTCAACAACAGGCATGCAATATCAAAATTTTTTCATGTTTACTTTTCTGTTGCCAATAAATATGTACAATAATTTAAATAATGGAGCTAATGTTAACTATAGTTGCATGCATTGAGATATCTAAATATGAAATACTTATCCAACCATGCAAGACGAGCTGCTAATAACAAGTGGAACAATAAGATAACTGTTAGACAAATTCAAGACAGCAGGCTATGCTACATAGAGTTAAAAAATATACTTTTTCCACCCTTGCTTAGTCGCTTGAAGTTATCCTGATCCGTACCACGTATGATATCTCTAATGATATTTATGATACCTCCTACCGTAGTGCAGTCAGATAATGAGACATTTCAATATTATCGCCAAAGAGGCTTTCCAATTTATATATCTGTCTACCTATGTAATTAAACCTTCGCGTCCTGAGTGATTCCCACACTAATTCTCAAATAATATAGAAATATAGACATGGTACAAGTTTATCATGGCAGCGTTTTTCAAAATACAGCTCCTCTTTGCTGCACACGATCTAATTCCTTACTACGAGATGTATATACAGTATACTAAGGATAAGTATACCAAGGGATGAAAACAAAGATTTATTTACTTCAGTTATTTCTTCTTGGCCGGGGTCGTGCCCACTTCTAGGAGCGCTGCCAGGGAGAGTCGAGTTGTTAGAGCGGCTGGGGTGCCGAGGGATTTTCCGCAGTTTGTGCACCCCGGGGGCGGCGGATGTCGTGAAGGGGTTTTCGGACGCGGGGGGAGGGCTAGTCGAAAGTATGGGGGAGGCATCACTGAGGGTGCGGCAGGGTTCAAGGGATAGGAGGAAGGAACGGTTGGTCGCTCCCCTGAGCACATACCCCCTCGACTTCCTCCTCTCTCCTCCCCCCCCCGAGTCCACTCCCCGCCCACTGGTGGGTGATCATCCCTCCTTCGTCCCCCACATCGTCCTCCTCCCCGGAGAAGGAGCTTTCCTGAGCAAGGAAGTGAGTCCCCGACACCCGCCGCCGTCGTACTCTTGGTTCGTCCCCGGATGGGGGTGGATAGCGCGGGATTTATGGGCTGACCTCGCAGTTCCATCTCTAGTTCCGAGCGGGCGGGAGCAGATCTCCCCCCCCCACCTCCCTTTTGTTCTTTCGTCGCCCCATCCCGCCCCCCCGTGGAGTGCTTCTTCGCTTGGCAGCACGTACAAACGATCCCTTGGCCCTTCTCCCGCGTAAACCCGCCTCTGCTTCTCACCCAGACGGTCTCGAATTCTTCTTTCGTCAACCATTCCACCTAATCTTTCTTACTCTTCTCCCACCCACGGCCCCCGTCCAATGTTTCCCTTCTTCCCAACGGGAAGGACTGTAATTTTCCGATTCTGTATGTACCTAGGTCTTTTATCGAGTTTGATTAAATATTAGCAATTCCTTCTGGATTCTGAAGATTTTTTACTGCCTTTGCGGTATTTCATCATTATTGTGATGGTGGTATCTTTCATTAATATTTGGTGGCATAATTCCGTTGAAAGAAATGACGCATGCGGGAGATATTAATGTTACGTATGTACCTTCGACAAGATGGAAGCCTTCACTAGCCTATATTTTACTTTCATGGATTAGGAGGGTCTTTTTCATGACAAACAATCGGAATAGGTTCCCGGTTCTCTCATCTCTAGTCTAATATTTAATATGAAAAATTACACAGTCAGCGCCTCGCTACTTGACAGTTTGAAGAAGTCAGCCGTTACATTCCGAAAGCATTCGACTTCGTTTTCCAAATTCTCCAAATTGACGTTTTGGCTGCAGGTAGGGGTCATTTAAGGATGTCGCTCAAGTTTCACTTGCCTGAATGCTCTGCTTTGCCAGCGGATAATATTTCAGGGATAATTTAAAGCCGTTCGTTTGTTAGACGTAAGATAAATAATTTCATTTTTAGTAGTCGGATCTGTGTTGGGTAATCATTCGTGACCACTCCAAATCGTAGGATTTTGTAAGTAGAAAGGAGGAGACTAGGAAGTGGAAATTTCGTAGTAGGAAGGGATTTGAAATCAGTATCGACTTCTTAAAATGCATGACTACTCCTATGGTGTATGAGTTATCATCCAACTAAACTGTGCGAACCTTACACCTCAAACCGCCTCGAAGGGGGCGTGGCTAGGAATAAGTCATCATCCATTTGAGTAATTTTTGATCGATGGCATTCCGTATGATTTCATTTTAAAATTGTCGTGTGTACTTTTCCCTACCTTGGTGGTCAAGAAATTTGCCAGGAAAACAGGATTCCTTTTATTGGTCTTTTCGGAAGCCAATTTTTTCCTAACTTATTTCTTTATGTAGTCAACCGCGATGCTATAATGCATGCTGTAATGCTAATGCGATGCTGTAATCATTACTTCTGTTGCCAGCGTAAAACAGAAGCGCAGAAGAAACTGCAAAAAGAATTGTCTCTTCCATTGTGTATCGCGTCTAATAATCGATTAAGTATCACCCTAATACAATACCTTATAAATAATCTTTGACCTAATTCTCCATCGGTCCTTGAGACAGCGCAGTTTATCGAAATTTATCGCAGTTTTAGAATTATAAGTACCTTTTATCGATCTTGAAGAATTGGTATAATGTATTTCGTATTATGATTAGTGAAGTGTGTATGTAATACTTATTGTGATCGTGTAATGTTTGAGAGTATTGAATTATTTATAGTGATGAATGTAAAAACTTATAGAACTTTCAAGAATGATTCTGTTTAAGAAGGGGGGCAGTTAGAACCTAGTGGCTTTGCCAAGGCTGCTTACACACTGGATTACGACTGTTTTATTATTATTGTGGAACTTGTGTGGAATTATTATTGTGGAACGTATAGCTTGTGCGAAGCGAATAACGGCGCAACCCTCAAACTGGGGTTTTCCGAAAACGGGAACGAAGTTAGTTGCAACCTAATACGAGGCATTATGCGTCATGTATTTCTTTTAGATTTAACCTTGACGTCTTTCAGCTGAATGTCATTATGATGCAAGAATTCTTTGTAGATTGCATAGTTGATATGATTCCAAGAGAAATTCAGTTGATTTAGGTTTGTGTCGTTGTTTTTTAGCAATCAAAGGTTGCATTTACGACGCTTAAAATATATAATCAAACCGAAGAGGCCTTTTATTTAAATTTTACGTTGTAGTAGCTAACCTTACGACTTATCAAATGCCATTATCCTTCGTTTAGTGACCGAAGTCATTAATTTTAAATGCAGTTGATGCAAAATAAGCACCAGTTTGTTTTTTTCTAAGTCATATGAACATAAGTGTTGTTATATGTATGCCTTCGTGTCAATATGATAATCAGTGTATGTAGGTGTCAATTTAATAAAACATGAATAATATTTATGGAGTGGGAAATACCTACATTTGTGGCAGTCACCGAGGTGATATTGCTGCATATTTTTATGGTGAAGGTGAAATGTGCATGGTTCGGCTTGTTTTCATGTGTCGATTGCTTGCCGATGGTTTTTTTGGACGTAGTTTAGTGCCAAATTTTATGAGGCCGTATTTATTTTGTAGTAGATAGAGAAAAACACTAGTGAAGGAGGAATACTTTTTTTGAATCTATTGAGATAGCAAGTTCCTTCCTTAGTTCTAGGAGCACGTTTTTTTATGTAGTTCCGAAGTATTTTGGCGCTAACCTCACATCAAACATTAAAATGAAGTATTTGGATAGTCTTACACTGAAATGCACAGGACCAATACATTTATCTTTCACTAAGGATCGCGTTTAACCATGTTTCCGTAGTTGCTAAAATTCACTTGCAATTCTCGTGTGATAAATTATGCCATAAATGGAAATATGAAATCGACTTTTTACTGTATACCCGGATAAAATAGTTTGAAATGATATTAAATCAATATTTGCGTGGGTAGTCCATATTTATACATGATCCTCTGGAACCTGCGGCACATCGGATTGTAAGCTTTGTTTCGGCAGTTTTTATTAAACTTTATCGGCATCATAAACCTTTGCATGAGAGAGACGAGTCATATTGAATCCCCAAGCTGGGAGTCACCTTCTAATTGATTTCAAAAGTGAAGGTGAAACTAATGCACCAAAGCGAGAAGCGAGCTCTGCTATGCTCTCTGTCGGATAGATTTTGTTAACTGTAGCACCGGTCATAGCCCGTGAAACTGATTATTAAAGTGCGTTTCGCCACTTATAAGGCCACGAGACAATGATTCAAAAGTATGCATATGCGTACGAGTACTTAAAGCTCTTCAAATAACTCTCGGAGGACAAAAGTGTATGGCTTAAATTCTACCCATAACTAAAGCATTGTTTTATGATACCATTTGTAGATAGTAAAAATTGGTTGTGAAGTGATTTTCGCTGTCGCAATACTTTGAATAGATTGTTAAGTTTCCCGAGAAGGGATAAGCGCAAAATCTCGTCAGCATTTTCAGAGGAGACTTGTATCCCCGGCCGATCTTGATTCCGGTACTTGTTCGAATGCCTGGCCTGCGGTTGGTGCGCAACCCCGCGGAGAGATGGCGCGCGTATCCTTGGACGCTGCCACCTCCTCGCGAGCGACCGTCTTCCAAGACTGCCGTCGCGGCCTCGCCGTCCCCTTCCACGGGCAGTATGCCGACGAGAACCACTCATAAGTGAAACGATTTCATGGAGAATGTAGTGGCTAGAGGAATCCTGCAAACCGACCATATGGTATACTAAGCATTGCAACTTTGATTTCCTTTTTATCTTTGGTCCACGGTGACCGTGTGAATAGAAAATATTAACAATTCGTAGCTTTCGGCTCTTCGTAACTTTAGACATGATTAATGCAGGGAAAAATTTGATCATTACAGGGAAAAAAAATTATCCATTGCCTGTGCCTGTTTCATGGATGTCAAAAGGGTAGCAAAACTAATTCAAGTACAATAATGGTGGAGAAAATATTAGCAAGCTTAGTTTTCAAAGGAACATCGACATTTCTTGAATTTTTTGTTGTAGTTTTTATGGGAGGCGACCGTCAGCTAAGGTCATTTGCGCCATTAGGGATGGATGGGATAGGAAGGGTAGAGAGAAACCCGGCGTCGGCATTAGCCTTCTCTTGTCGAAAGGCGCCAAGGGATCCGCAGTTTTAAACGGACGTCGTACTCGCCGAAGTGCCTTCCACAAAGAACCTCAAGCGGAAATCGGGATACCGCTGAAAAATGTTTGTTTTCTCCAGGATTTGAATCCGGGCCCACTCGGTGGGAGGCCTGTGTTAGCCACCACACCATCGCGATCTTCCTTGAATATTTTGCTTATAGGTAAACGCCCTTAAGGTAGTAGACGGTTTGAGGAAGTTATTTCGCATCTCTGCATCCTATGCTGTCGATTAAGGTCGTCGTCAATACTTGTAATTGTAACACTTTTATCGTTTCTCAGTGTTAACACGTCTGTAAATGATAACTAAATTCAATTACTGTAGGGAAAATAAAATCGCCCGCGCGGATTGGTTTTCGCTGCTATTCTCCCCCCCCCCCTCTTATCTCATCCCCGTCGGAAATATTCGAATTTACGGAAACAGGCGCAGCAGGGGAAAGGGTCCAATACAGCAAATACCGATGCGAGGAAAAAAGTGAGCGTAACTGGGTTTAGGACGCAATCTCCTGCCCGTCGAGCGCATTCGGCGCCACCACATACTGTACTCCTCCTTGCGTGTATCCAGTCAGCCAGCTTAGCGCCGCTGCGAGGGGCGGAGGAGGATTCGAGAGCGTCTCAGGGCCTCGGGGAAGCTAGCGCCCTCCCTTCCCCCTCACCCCCCACGACCGCCTCTTCCTCCTCCCCCCTCCTCCCACCTTCCTTATCTCATCCCCCTCCCCCGCCCCCTTCCCATCATCCTCTTCTCCTCTCCCTCCTTCTAATGACTCTTCCGAGCAGCGACTGGCATTGACAGATGAGGTACACGGACCGGGAGGAAACGTAATATTTTTTTGTCTACCTCGTTTCTGCACCGCGCTCTCCTTCTCTTTCTCCCTCTCTCTCTCTCTTTCCCTCCGCATCCCATCCCCGCCTCCTTATCTTCTTCCCTTTTCCTCTTCTTCTCATTCGTCTCCTCCTTCCAGCTTCGTTCTCATCATCATCATCCACCTCCTCCTCATCCCGTGCTTGTCCCTTGCTCTTTCCTTCTCCCCAAGCCTCACTTCCTCCCGCCACCTCCTCCTCCCCCATCCCCACCCCGCCCTGGTTTGGAATCCACCCCGCCCTCGCTTTGCGCTGGATAATCGCCACTTCAGTAAGCTTTTCACCTTCGTCTTCCCTCCACCTCTTCGATTCCTCTTCGCGTTAAAATAAACGCGCCAATCCCCCGATATCCGCAAAGGGTACCCTCTGAAGCAGATCCGCGGGTCCGGGATCCCCTGGGGACATAGCCAGACATGTGTGCATGGCGCTTCAGGACTGCTTTGGTGACGGGTGATGAGGAGTACCCGAGCTTTCTGCGGTCTGGACCAGCCGACGTACAAATTTAAAATGTTTATTTCAGGTGAAAAATTCCAATTGGCTTTCGTATAAATATTTGTGCCTAATTCCAAACATTTGGGCTAAGGTATTACGTCGTCGATACCCACTACGCCTAATTCGAATGGGGTTTTAATTTGAAAATATTGAACAATTTTCGATGCTTGTCCACCTCCCAAATCTGAAGTACTATCTAAATGTACGAGTTCATCTTACCCTGCAAGCAGCCATGAGGGCGTTTGGCAAGAGGTGTTGAATTCTTCTTAAAGCCTTCTAGAAATCTACTTCGGCGGATGTGCTGGTACATTAGGGAACGTTCTTTAGATTCGTGAATGGCGGTATCGCCGGGAAATTGGTCTTGCTGTTGCAGTATAATGTCTTGGGCAAATAATAAAATTATAATATTTTATTTAAAATTCAAAATCGAAAGCACCATGATGTGGGATCTGAGTTTTGGCACTATGCCGGTTTAACCTGCTCTGTTCTATCAGGAATCGAATTTTCTCCTCATTCGTGGCTTTCACTCTGCAAACTTCATTTTTTGAGACAGGGAAATGAGTATTTTGGACCTTGAACTCTATGAGATAACATTTATAAAATTTAAGTTTCGTCTTCAGGCGAGAAGCCTAATTTGAAATCGCGAGATAGTTCCAATGTGGTAGTAAAAATAGTATAACACTTTTTTAGGTACTGAATATTAATTTTTGCCAGTAAAATCTCATCCCTTTCTCCCTGACAGGCAAGGAGAAAAATAATTTCTTGTCCTAAACCGCCCGCGTATTAATTAGGTAGCTTATAGTTTTGACGTTATTTCGCTATCATCTAACTGACTAGTGAGCCGATTGCTTTGAGATGGGAAATAAATGGGAAGTGTTTCCATCTCCCTGCTCATCTCGCCTGTGCATCTTACCGGGACGACAAGGACCCTCTACACCCACTCCCTCCTTATCTCCCTCCCTCACATCTCTCAACTCCCTCCCGACTCCCTCTAATCCCCCCCCGCCCTCTCTCTTTCTCTCTTCTTCCCCAGTCTACTCACCAATCCTCCGCCCCTACCCTCCGTCCGCCCTGTCCCATCGCTCTCTCCCAAACCTTATCCCGCAGCCTCACCCCTCCGAAGACTGGTATTCGTCCGACGTCTTCGTACACCTCTCCCGTCTTTTTTCGTCGCCTATCCGGTTTCGAATCCCATTACCACGAAGGGAAAGTGCGTAAAGGGGCGCGGGTGTGAGAACACGGAGGGGGCGCCCAAGGGAACACTGCCGGGTGGGGTGGGGTCGCTCCCCACTCCCGTTCCCACCCACCCCTCACACCGTGTGTTCATCGAATGTTACTTTTTATGCTCTCTATCTTCGCTTCCTTAAAACCATCGCGTATGCATTCATCATCGTCTATAAGTATATTTGCGACGTTATCCATCCAACTGTATTCAATTCAGTCGGGCTGCATGCGGGTCATATATTGTGAGTGCGCGAATAATGTGGGTGTATGAAATGATAACTATGCGTAGTTTTGGAGAGGCTTCCTTTTTTCGGGAAAGTATGAAAAAACTGAAAAAGTCAAGGAAATTTTGTCATATTTCTAGAAATTTATGGGAATAATTTTTGATATAATTTAAATTTTGATAGCTTTAAAACTTTGAAATTCATAGAAAATACCCATTTGGTGTGGAGATACCAATACGCTAGTTGTTGCGATAGCTTAGTTAAAAAAAAGTATGGCTGAGTCGTAATTTATATCTATTAAAAGTGTGAATGAAACGGTGGTAGTGCTGATATTTTTCATAGAGATTCGTAGTGTTTAGTTTCCATTAAGATGTCGGTCTCGTAGAAATTTTCATCCGAAAAATAGGGAACTGTTGATCCGGAAAACTTGAAAAAAAGCAAGGTTCGTAAATGCTGAATTGTAGATTGGTTAGTTAGTGTGTGTGCAGTATTAATTTTTTAAAATTCGAACGATTCTTTCACTTCGAGTTAAAATAAAACATTGTCAGTTTTCTGATATGGAGTATTTCAATTTTTTTATGGATAGGGTAAAAAGCTGCTGTATGTACCTTTTTATAGGGAAAATTTGATGCATAAATCATTGGGTAAATAAATTTTTATATGGCGACGAAGTATGTATCACTTATTTGCCGATATGAAGACAGCTTTGGAACGTCATCTATATTTTGCTGTTTGGCAGTATACGTCTCACAGTCAGCAACAAAATTCAGAGAATTCGGGTCAATTTAACTTATCTCACTGGTAATCGCATGAGTATCAGAGTTACTCATGGAGAAATTATCGGCGTTTACCCACTTGGGGCAAAAATTTAATTTTTGTTTAATATTATTTCCAAAGTAGTGAGAGGTTAGCAGGGACCTTTCTCTGTACATTGGAATGATAACCTTCAGTGTTAAACTAATTTCCCCCTTCATATTTCGGACATGGTCTTAGAATTCTAGTTAATTCCCGAATAAATACATTTGCTAAGTAACTATATCCAGTTGCTGTTTGTGCCTAATCGTGGTAAATATAAATAGAGCAAAAGATAATAAGGTTAATCATTAGCTTATCTAAAATTCGATTACTCAAGTCATTCACTCCCCACTTTTGTTTTCCTTCAGCTGAGTTTTTTTTACTACGGATTAACGTCAAAATCCTTATTTTTCCCCCTGTATGTCTGTTAATGTACGTACACTCAAACATTCATATACCTGTATTACTATCATTATGTAATTTACTATCGCAAAATGAGGACACGGTGGTCTAGCGGCTAGAGCACTGAGCTACTTACCGGAGGACTTGGGTTCGATTCCCCGGCACGCCTCTGGACATCCTCAGCCTCATCTAAGGTGTATACGGGTGTCAGGCCTTTCTGAAAACATAGGCGGCGCAGGGAAAGGATCTGCCCCCCACCCTAATGTGTAAATTTCTTACGCCGGTGGGTTCAGTATTAGGTGAGCTCTACCTCACCCATCAGTACTTCCTCATGTTTCTATATATCCCAAAGATGGGCCTGTACCTACCTATTCATCGAATATTTATGATTCAGTTAACATTTATGTTTTAGGCTGCTCAAATTTTTGTTTTTGAATTTATTCCTGTGGTTCACGTTTCACTTGATTCAGTTTCTTTCAATTCATATTTTTAAACGGTTCGTTAGCAAGATTAAGAAAGTATGATTGTAAAGATCAGGGTTCAATTCAAGGGCATTTCGATTTATGACAAAGTTTTCACCTACTTTTTTGGACGTGGGGCCGCTTTGAGTTTTTTTTTCCGCAAGTTAGGCAAACGTGGAATTATATCTTTGAAGGCCAGTGATTCTTTTAGTGGAGAGGGCGTTGTGCCAACTCCGGATTTCTTTCCAGTCTTTACTGTACCCAAACCTAATAGCTTATTAATTAATGGTTTGCCTACAGTCTTGAACTCAATGTCGAGTTTGGGACTGGCTTTTGAATAGTCGTCGTGGTTGTCGATTTGTATATTTCATTAGAGGGTTTGTTTTTGAGCTACATGGAATGGTCACCCATGTATGTGCATATTTTTAAATATGAACGTACTCATGAGTTGACGGGCTATAGTTTATCCTACTTGAAATCTTCCAAGTATTATTCTTTTGACACGAATGGTTTCAACTCTAATTTGTAACATTCTGATGTCAGTATCTCACCAAAATTCACAGGTTTTCATTAGATATTTCGCGCCAGCCATGTACAGCCCAACTCTTACGTGAAGCACTTAACGTGTCTCACCTAGGAGCCAAGTGGAAGCGCATTGGGTCATTTTACTTAATCTTCTGTAACTAATCAAAACCCCGCAAGGCGCCACAAGGGCGTGTGGCGGGGGATGTTAGAGCACCAGTTCTTATTACATAATGCTTCCGCTCTCGTTCGTCTCTGGCCGCAGCCATTTTGTAAATCGTTAAGTTTAAGAACAGAAGCTGTCCTTGGAAAATGAAAAGTTTTTAGCATGAGATTTCTCTTTAAAACTTTTTCATAAGCGGTGCGCAGTTCCGACGACACTCTCCAATGCGAAGTAACCAACGGATTATTGAAACAGTGAGCCAAAGTGCGAGTGCAACAGGGTAATTTGTTTTACTCAAGGCGCGATTGCAGTGTATACTGCTGAGCACATACCCACCCATTCTTATTTTGGACGTGAAGGTGTTAACCCGTCGCTCTTTTTAAGCCATTGTGATGAGTGGCTGCTCTCTCTCTTATTCCAAGACGGCGCGGAGGGATCGGGACAAGGGGCGCGGGGGTCCGCGTCTTCCCTAATCGCCTCCTCGCCTTTCCCTTCTCGCTGCCACTAATGACTTAAACTGTTGACGCGCCTCAAAACAATACAATACCGTTCCCATTTTCCCTTCTCCCCCTTTAAAGTCCCATTCCCTCCTCCTTCTACATCCATCCTTCCCCTTGGCCGGATGAAGTCTCCCCGTCACTCCATCTACTCCTCACCACCCCCAACCTCCCACTCTTGCTAGGCCCCATCTCACGGCCCGCCCAACTTCCCCCCCCTCTCCACCCCCGACTCTTCTCCTCCCCCGCAGAGCGCCCATCAATCTTTTCTCTCTCTCTCTCCCTTTCCTCCCAAGTCTGTGATCCCACCTCCGTCTCTTCCCCTCTTCTTATCTTCCCCGCTTCCATTCCAACTGGCCCGTTTACTCGTCTTCACTTCCCCTCGCGGACGAAGTAATGTCCAACAGTCCTCCCGTCGGGGGATCCCATCTGTGCGAAATTCTAACGTATTTTCTGCGGGAAATGATTAGGAAAAGGTTGGATACGACCCTGAACGTGTTCCTTGTCAGGTTGGGAGCATCGAATTCGCGATCGAAATAGTTATCTTCATCGTAAGTTTTGATAAGGAAAAATGGAATTTTTCATCTAGAGAATGTAAACAAATCAAAAAATATATTAGTTCATTAATACAGCAATGCTCTATCTGCAGTGTTGGAATGGTGGTGCACAGAGCAATATTGTTGAACGGATTAACCGAAATCCAAGTGACAAGTTTTGCAGTGCAGTTGTTGGAAGAAGACGATTATAACTCTGGTAAAATTAACTCCTATTTTTTCTCCTTCAATATTCCTTTCAGGTTTACTTTACCCCTTTGTCCTTTTGTTTCTATTCTCTTAATGTGAATCGTGGACTTTTCCTACATCATACCACAGTTTATACTGAGGTCCAGATCGGTGTATTTCCTTTTAGAATCTCTTAATGTAGAAAAAAATGTGTGAAAACCTACATCTTCGTGGTATCGAATTCTTACGTGAATTCTTCGGCAACGGTATGCTTGTGTTTTCCTACCAGTGACTTTATAAATACGAATTACAATTATATTTGGAAGGATTGGGTAAGTATAGTTGAGACCCTCGTGGAAGAACGTGAAACGTTTATCATGTCGAAAGTCGTTTATGTAACAGCTATTCGTCACTCATTACTCTTTGTTCAATGCTTCTAGGCACTGGGAAAATCGTACGTCAGCTCGTGAAGTCTGTTCTTTTGGGTTATCATACGTGTTGGTATGCCTCTGGTGGAGGATTCATTCTCCAGCCACCCTAGATGCATGTTCGGGATCGAACGGCACCAGAATGACCAGAGGAAACACAGTACGAAAGAGGCAAACCTAAAACACAATAAATGTATGTCGAGAATTCCACAGACAATAGATCTGATTGAATGATTGAGCCGACGCTTTGACTGTGTTTACTCATTTTCTTTGCGTATGGATTGCTCATCGTGAGAACTCTTGCTGACAGCTTTGGGTTGGCTGTAATGGGATCCAATCACTCTAGGGATCGGAGCGACTTGTGTCCTCCAACGTGTCGAAATAAGCGAACATGTCGCGTTGGGCAACTCGACTTCATTATCACAGTGGATGCAATCGCAAACCCACAGCGCATCATCTGCTTCAGTTAAAGAGAGTGCGCATCGGATTCCAGTCCCACGGGAACGGAGTCAAATTAACAATCTATCTTCTTCCATCTTCCATTCATCCTGCCCTGCCCTGCGCTTGTCACCTCGCTTCCCCGCGTTTCCCCAAACAAATCCCCGCCCGTCCGTCCCGCTCCCTCGGCAGCCCAACCCGCTTCTCTCGCGCCCACCACCCCCGACCCCTCATTCCCTATTCTCCCTTTTCTGAGGAGGCATTTCACCGGAAGTGATGACTCCCTCGCTAACGGGGCGAACACACCCTGACATCCAAAGGATTCCCGAATCGCTCAGTCGGATGGCCCCCACCGTACCCCTGACTCCCCCCTCCCCAACCCACTCCCATTCCGGTGACTCCCTTTTCACCCGCAGAAAGTGGAGTCGGATGAGAGAGAGTGGGGTGTGTTGCCTAATTTTGACGGTGCGTGGCCACTTTGTTGTCTCGGGTCACCTCTAGGTCACAGGCGTCCTTTGGGATGAGCGACCGAACACGTTCTTTTGGAAATCAAATTAGCCTCCTGGTCTCAATATCTCTGAATAATGAACTATCAGCTATCCTCCATGCAGCACTTGCTTGCTTTGAGGAGAACAAGACATTTCGCGCAAAGAATTAGACAAGAATTTCAGGGTCATAATGTTACAAAATTTACTTTTTCGGGCTTCTTCATTGAAATTGAAATCGAACGTTTCCCCTTCAGTTTTAGGTTGATTTAATAATTAATTTTAATTGCCAACTTTGTTACCTAATGAACGTCGTTTTAAATAGCCCATCAAATTGTAAAATAGGTACAAAATTATGAAAATCAGCAAAATATATTAGTAAATAATATGAAAGCTACCTGAAACACCCCATCGTTACGGCTTGAAGTGTAAGATATATGTTAGATTTAAATACACGTTAATGATGTTTTAAGGACAAGAGTAGCCGGCCCACGAGGGAGAAGGGAAGCTTTTATGCTTGGAACTGAATATATCTCATTGAAGGAATCCATATCGAAGCAACGGATTTTACCCTCCTCCAATTCAGGAGTCTTTCAATGAGTGGTGACATTCTTAAGCATTCGACCACCGAGGGCATTTCTATCACTTAACGCAGGTAATTAAGGGTAAGCTGGGATGCGAGGGAGGGAAATAGCTGGAGAGCAATCAAGTTTAGAACGTAGCCTGCTTTAATTGCGAAACACAGCACCATCTTCTAATTCAATCAATTCTGTATGTTGTAACTTAAATTGTTCTCCAACAAGGTTTAGCACAGAACCATTATCCTTCTTCTCTCCGCTCAACTTTTCCAAATCGAGTCAAAGAAATTCCGTTGGTTGTTTGTTTGAGCCCCAAACAGTTTTTAAACGGGCTCAAAGTACTCTAAACGTCCACTTTACCAATTTAAAGTTACAGAATTAAAAAAATGAATTCTTACAAGTACATGACCCGAAAAATTCCAAGTGCTTGTACCCATACTGAACTTTTATACTAAGGGACAAAATATTTTTATTTGTTTCATTTCAAAAAATAATATTTGTATTTCTCAGTTGTTATCGAGGTCGTAAATGGGTGCATGATAAATTCCAAATAAAGTTGCAGCCATTGAAATCTCTTTGACACGGTTCTGGACGAAATTACGCATATTATCTCTTCTCCTTTGTGCGTATCTGCAGAAACTTTCTTGTTTAATTTATTATAGCTCGTAAGATGCATCGGAAAATTGTGGAATCAATGGACCGTGTGAATTTTACTTACTGCAATAAATAAGATGATTCGTTTAGTATTCCAGACCTGAAATTTGGTGAATTTAACTCCGAAATGGTTCCCTATCAGGTTTACTTCTATTTCCGAGGGTGAAATAGCTTTTGAAGATTTTTTCCCTTGAGAAATCTTGCTCTATGGTCCTTACCTTTTCAAATATTTACCTGCTAATCACGATATAGTCCATATTTCATCTTGCTTAGTGGTTCGAAAAAAAAAGTTCAATAATTTAAGAACCTTTTATTTTACTGCCTGTAGGTACGTGAATGGAAAGAAGTAGCATATTGAATTCGTGACGAAAATCTCTCTTCCTTGCGTTCGATCGGGATGGTCAATTCCAGGCGCCGACGCCCTAAGGGTCCTCCTCGAAATTTTTTCCCCCTTCATGCAATCCTCTGTCAGAGATGGGCAGAAATTCGGAACGCTGTGTCAATTTTTAGCATCGGGTCTTATTAAAATTTCATAAGTGCCGAGGGGAAGCGGTCTTTCACTCTTGAGGGAAAAAATTTGCCGACCGTCGGAGAGCATAGCGCATACGTATTACGTCATCGAATCTCAAATCAAATTTCGCTGTGGGTGCAAGCAAAAAGTTAAATATACGAACAAGGAGGAAGTATTAAAATCTAACGGATATAAGATTTTTTTGCCCTCCGGGCGCGGGGGAACGGTGACAAAAAACAAGCCATGCAAATCGTCATCCATCAATAAAAATGCGGACGACTCAAAGTGAGGAGAAGGGTACATGATCGAACGGTGTTTGTTTTGTTTGTTTTTGCCACTAGTTTTTTCTAAGATATCACCGAAGCGTTGTTATTTTGCAAAGAACAAGCATAGTTAACTTTTTTACCGTCTTGGAAATGTCGAGTGAGAAAAAAAATCGTTTGGTAGATGTTACAATCCCGCTCAGTAATGAAATAGCAATTAGCAAAGCTTAATTTTTTTTTGTTTTCGGCAGTGTTGTGATATGGACTTCTGGAATGCTGCGTGATTTTTCCTGACTTTCTGTTCTCCTCAGCGACTTGAAATACTACTACAGTCGCTGCTATTACTGTTAGCTCGTAATAAATGTTTGTGAACACCTCTCTCGCTTTTCATCTTTCCCATTAGAACGCTTCTTTTGTATTAAGTGCTAAAATGCGCGCGCTAAATCCTGTGAAGTCCAAAATATTCCCGATGATTTTTTTTTGCGGATTTCTATTAAAGGCCTTATGCTAATTGGTATATTTTAGTGTCATCACTTCATAAACGTCTACTTTCATGTCACTGCTAAGGTAAACACATTTTCTCGGCAGTATATTATATATTAGAGGTGTGTGCCATCCCTTATTTGCACCTTTAATTTTCTGACGCTTTTAATTTGAACGAGGTGTGAGATGTGTCGACTGAGACTTGAGAAAGTGCCCAGAGGTGACAATTTTATGTGGTCAGTGAGCATAGATGTCTGGAATTAAGACCAAGGGAAAAAGGGCTCGAAGAATGAAATTGCTGCCGTACACTTTCACTTTGAAACGTGACTGAGCGTTGAATTAATTTAATGGAAGAAGTGTTAAACTTAATCCAATCCGATTTTTTTTGCAGATCTGTTACGGAGCAGTGGGATATTTACACGCTGGAAAAGATTAATTTTTCTGATCGATTGTCGGTCCAATCAGAGTAGGTAATATGTCCCTAACTTGCTAACGTCACCATCGGTCAGATTGGTTCGAAACATCTCACAATTCGTTTCTCCTATCCACCAACTTTTTTTTGTCCTTATAATTCTTCGTTTTCGTTCAAGTTAATCATGTGTTGTTTCAGACATTTCGTCACGGAGTTTTTCCCGGATTCAGTTTCTTTCTATTTCCTCGAGAGAAGCCCAGTATGTTCATCATTCCTTTTCAGTGCTACATTTCTTGTAATTTTGTGATCTCGTTCTCTTATATTTTTTTCGACCTCTAACTACTCGTTATTCCCCAAAAGGGCAATCAGTCCATTGGCCAATTCAGTTCACAGGAACTTATTGTTGTATTCGTTGTAATTGTTTCAGAAAAATACAAATTTTATTTTCTATCCTCAAGCTATTTCGGGCATTCTACTCGTAGATTATAGGCGTTTTATGTTGGCTGCCATCATGCGTTTTATTTATTTGGAGGCAATTGCATTTTTTAATTGCTATTCATCGAAATTCCCTCCCAGCTACCTTCTCTGTGCTCTGTGACTAAACACTTCGATTATTTTCCTCACTGTCCATATTATATTTTCCGTCCCTCTTCATTTCCATATCCTGAAAAGCTACCCTTTTCTGAGTGTTCCTTGATTCTTTCTTCATAAACATGTTTGTTAATTTTTTTGTTAAAGTTAAGCTATATATTCGGCCTATTGGGGTTAATACAACGAGGATGAAATTAGTTATCAAACACTCGTTACTCTTAGGTGATTTTTGTTATTGTGGTTGCCCATTTGAGAAATAACTCAGCTGCTGTTTAAACAGTTTCGGGTTCAGTTTGTTCACCTGTATCTTTTTCTTTTCAGAGTCTATTTCTGATTTCTTTCTTTCTCAGTAATTATTAACTCAAGCAAAAGTTTTCAATCCTCCATTAGTTGATGATAATGCCAGAAATGATGATTGTTCGGTTCTATGCATCAAGATAGCATATGCAATTCATATTATGCACGTTCTCCGTTTTACTTTTATCTATCACTGCACGTTGGTACTTGTTACCTTCAGCAGCTTGTAAATGCTTCCTTTTTGTTTTTTTTAAGGGAGCCAAATAAGAGGCCGCTTCCCCTGTCTATCAGCTGTGAGGAATTGATCTGCCCACACGGAGGACTGCTTTATGACCCGTGCTCCCGCTCGGCGGAGTGTCAGCCCAAAGGACCAAAGCAGGAGGACACATCTCCCAGTATTCCCACGGTTGACGTGGAGGCGGATTCTAGGTGAGGAGCAAACCCTCCTGACCACCCTTGTTACGAGTAATAACCACTCATCTTGCAGTTCTTGCACTTTGTTCTTTTACCATTTCATTTATTGTTTAATTTTTTGCGGCATTTAGTTTCTTTTAAGTGTTCAGTCGTTTGGTGTTTTATTATCAATTGCCGCATCTACAGTGACCTGCCGATGTATTGGGCGAATTCTTCTTGCGAGAACTGATTGAGCTTAAATTTCTCTTGATGAAGAATGAATTCATCGAAGTATTAAGGAATTCTTTGTGCAACCCTGTCATGAGTACGGCTCGGGTAATCGAGGATGATGTTCTGATTCTGATTTCAGTTTTGTGAAATGAAATGTAATTTTGAAAATGTGTATGATTTTCAAATTGATTTCAGCACGTGCCAATAAGGAAAATCATCCTCCAAAATTATTATTTGGTATTATAATTCAAAATTTCCTTGTACTGCGAAATATTAATATGTATTGGATTATAATATATTAATATGGATTTGATACACAAAAAAGAAAGGAAGCTTGGAATGTATTGCGCGTGGTCACGAGAAAATGAGTTATGCTTCCATCACTTTTCCTTGAATTTATGGTACTTGCGCTTTGCGAATTATTTCTCTTAGTCTAAAACTACAATGTTTCTTCCCAGATTTGAACTTCGCGTTAGCAAATCTTATTGATAGCCAATGTATTCGTGTCTTGCTTTGCCATCGGCCGAGTTATTTTTTTAGTTGTGATGCCCAGCAACAAAAGGTACTTGGGTCTTTTGCCGTAGTCCGTTTACTTGGGTCTTTTGCCGTAGTCCGTTTACTTGGAGATTTCTTCGTCTTCCGTCGGAGCTTCCCTTTCTAACGGTGAATTGGCCTAAAAGAATGAAGGAGGGAAAAAAATCGATGCATTCTGCTCCTATTTCACCGATGAATGCCTCAAATCACACCGGAAGTGTCCCCGTCCAGTTGGCTTAATAGTTGCTATGATTGGCCTCTCATGAGTTTCAAGGAAGAAAGCGGTCAGTGGTTTAGTGAGGTATTTCAATTGCATTTTGCACATTGTTTGCGGATCGCGTGTAATTTATTTGCAGTAGTTGCAGAAATGAGGCGTGAAACTTCGGCAGTCGAGCGATCAATCAACTCCCCGTTCTCGACCTCCTTCATGTGTCTTTCTCGCCTATCTGCTTACCCTCCCCTCTCCAAGCCCCCTCTCTCCCTGCTCTTTCGGTCCTTCTTTCAAGCTCTTGTCTTGACCCCTGTCCTTCACATTCCCTCTTCGCCCAGTCCTTTTTCATTATCTTCCTCCTCCCTGCGAGTCGCCCTTGGTTGTAACTCCGCCGGCGCTGGCTCCTTTTCCCGGCGTTGTTCGTAGGTCACCACGGATGCAATGGTTAATAATTTGGGTGAGTAGATAGCTGCATATTTGCAATTATATTTACCTCTGTGAGCCTCGGCAGACGCAGTTTTTTGCTTGATATTGAGAAGACACGGAGTAATTTATTGGGAAAAGAACTCAAATATCCCCGTTCCTCTTTAAAGCCCAAACTAAAGAAAATATATGAATATGAGAAATAAAAGATATGATGAACTAACGGAAAATGATTATTACTAAATTATTGTAAAATGTCACTAACCCTTGCGATGAAAAATTGGTCTCTACTCAGATATGTGAAATAATTATTTATAAATGTACTATAGTTGTTAGCAATCTTATTCCTGTCCCTGGCTTATTTCAAATAGAAAATCTAAGAAATATATATCTGTTATTGTGCAAACATCGTTCATTAAAAAGACGTGTTGCATATTTGTATGCTCGTGGTAATATCTTTGGAATAATTCGTTCTAGAATAAGTTAATTTCCCTTCGCAATTTTCGAACTTAACATGCTTGAATTAGTACGTATGGATATATAGTATATCGTCCAAAGAGAACTTCGTTTCTTTGGCCTAACTTGACGGATTACGCTCAGCCTCTCTCTCTCAGGGATTAGTCGTCCTAAGAATCACCCCGTAGTGTACTGCTCATCTGGATAAAAGTGAGATATTTATGTTCACGTCACCATACCACTGTCCGCTCTCTGAACAGGGATACCCCAAAATTGACTCCGCCAACTTCCCAAGTACGGCTCTCCCACCCTTGTTGTGGTGTTTCTTTCCTCAGAGGTGGGCGGGGGGGGGGGTGGAGTAGCCGAGGCAGTGTTCCCTTTCTCTTTCGTTGACAATTGATTAATTAGGATCGATCTTGCTGCCATCCCCCGGCCACCGAGGCTGCTGCTCTCCTCCCAATCCACCGCCTTGGAAGGATCCCTCCCCATGACGTCACGTGGGCGTCGGAAAATCGCCCTTTTCATTTACTTCTTCGCTCTTTCCTTTCTGGTCGTTCATTCTGCAACCGAGACTTGCAGCATCACTTCGGAATGAAGACAGCCAGTTGGCTTTTGCTCTGGACGACCCTAATACGTTATCCGAGGACCTCTTGGTCAGTAATAAGTGTTGAAGTACCACACTTATTCATTAGGTGTGATGCAGTTGTAGCAATAGCTCTCTTGGGCGCGGAGTGCCTCTATTCGTCACTTAAGGTTCGCAGGCCAAAAATATTACCAGACCTATTTCTCTGCCATAGACCTCCCGTGTACTAATTGCTTATCTGACCTACCAAGTGAGGCTTCAGCTGCCGAGTCAATATATTACTCCAGTCGGTCTTCAGAAAAATAGATAGGCATGCAGGGATTAAGTTATATTTTTTAAACTGCTCCCCTGTCAAATGCACACAATCCTTTTAATGTATTATTAAGAAGTCCACAATGTATGTATTTATATTTTTGAAATGTTAATATTGTAGCTATCCGTAGTGTAGGAATATTCTTATTGCCTTGATAATTTACCAACGAAATAGTAGTCAATTCAGACGTCGCAAATTGGTAGGAGAGGAAGATATTTCAGGCAAACCTGACTGTGCGATAGAAGTTAATCTCTCTGGCTCACTCTTTCTGTCATATCTCTCTCCGATGGAAGTCGTTCCCCGGGGTTCCCACGATTCTTACCCCCTCCCCGGATCCATCCATTGACCACTTGAGGCGAATACGACGACCATTCCGAGATATGTCGTAGCCAATGACCCGTGTATTCCTCCTCCGCCCCTTCTGGCCCATCGTCTCTCGGGACGAATGCTGAATCTGTCCAATTCCAGTCCTACACAGTGATCATCAGTGGTTCAAGCTCGTCATATCAGAAGTCATGCTTTGACGGATAGATCAACCGTATCTTTCCCTCTGTTGAGTTATCGGCACCATGGACTGACGGAATGCTGTACTCTTCATGTTGTTCCCCTTTGCACAGTGAATTTCAGATCTTTCATGGGCTTGTTTGATTTATGAGTTAGGTGAAGGCAAGGAGTATTCGTGTCGTTGAAATCCGGCGCTTGAATTATCGGTGCAGTGGTTTGTTTCAATTCCCATTCGACGTTGAGTACGTTAGTTCGTTTTCTGGAATAGTTTCTCGTATTGTGTTTCCGCTCACGACCCTTTGTGCATGTCTCATCATATGTTCATTTCCGGAGTTTTATCTCTTTCCGATTGACTTATAATCTCTTACGTGTGTTTTGCCTTGTGTGTGCGGTGTTACACGGGAATTTTAATGTGTAATTTTAATCTTTAATCATAACCTTTTCCAGCAATATTCACAAAATGTGCAGGTAAATAAGAACTTATAAAGGTATTGGCATAGTCTTAGTTTACTTGACTTCAATCTCTTTTCTTAGGAAATCTGCGCAAGAACTTTTCCCGGATGAATCCCAAATGAAATTACATGAGAATTATCCTCGGACAGCTCGTGGGAGAAATAAAATCTATCCGCGTCGTAAGAACGTTACGGGATGAGAAACTGAACCGACCCAATTAAATGCAAAATCTCTGATAGTAACTTGAGATATCGCATTCGTATTGATACCCTTGAACCCTCTATAAATTTCCCTCTTATCAATATGGATTCCTCTAATTGCAAATAATATGACCGATTAAGTTTTCTCATCAGCTGACGGCCCTATTCGTGTTTCGCGTATACATATATTATGTATAAGGTTTTAATGAAATATCCGTATAGTACTATTTCTCAATCCTCGCTATGAATTGCGAATTTTTATGGCGTATAAGAGCGTTGAATTCAATGATAATTCATCGCTTCAAAGAACTTAAGGGGTTCAATTTTAAATTATTTGTGTCGTCGTAGAATTTTTGACTCTCCCAGAGGCTAGAGTAAATATATTTTCTTGGAGCATGACAGCAAAATGGCAGCTATGAGCTTTCATTTTGAGGGAACATGCTTTTCCCATTCGTTATGAAACGGTGTGCGTTAAGAATCGCTTATATGAAGTCAATTCTTTATTCTTTTAGACCTTTTGTGCAGCCGCATTTATTTTTCATCAATGTCACACTTGAGATTTCTGGTAAACGATATCACAAGAGCTTTGGAGTCGTTGGAGACCGAAAAGCTCGCAACCTATAATTATGCCGCGTAGAAAATAAAAGGAGAGAACAGAATACGTATTTTCATCCTCAATGACATTGAACCTCGAAGTTCGTCTCGAAGTTTGTCTTCCATTGCTCAACGTTTTCGATGCCTCACGGTCACGTCTTGATTCTCGCTGGCGCCCTCGTTCCTTCCTCCTCGGTCCAAAATGAGCGAGCCTTTGCAAAAAAAAGGAGGGCCAGCCGTAACTCATTTGGCGAAATTTGGCCATTTAATCCGTTTAATGAGCGCCCACGGAAGCCAAGGAGTACCATAATGACATATAATTTCCAATGTGAGCCCAGGGCCAATTCCGGAATTACAGATGAGAATGCCAAAGCCTTGTCCTATAAATCGCTTTCGGAAGATGAATCAAATTGGCGGAAAAAAATACTTAGGGACAAAGGGGAATTGAAACAAAATTACGTTAGCATTTTTGGCTCACATGAAATACTATCGAGCTATTTATTTTCGGGGGAAATTCCACCTTTTCATGACTGAATTACACCTTTGATCCCACAAAGTATAAGTTGAATGCGTAACATCTCACTTTGAGTGTAGGGTAATCATTTCATCCAGGATTCGGCGTATCGCGGTAGTTATCATTGAGAGATAGCATTGCCCAAAAATGCCCATTCTTTTTTGACAGGTACATATTCATAAATCCGAGTATTTACTGTTAAGCAAAGAGTAGGTTTTGGAAAATTTTAAGTATCACTTTAATTCAATTCAATGAAAATGTACTGTTAGGGTGTAGACAAAGAAAACTCAATATACTTCTCTCTTAATGGAGTAGGAATAAGGTTTATCGTAATATCGCATTAAATGTATTATTTAACAAGGTTTTTGTTGTCATTATGGGTGCAAATAACACAGACACAATAGACTGTTACTAGAGGCATTTAAAAATTGTTATTTATTATGGAAGTTATATTCCCGCGACCTGATATCGCCATTCCAGCCTTGCCATTGGACATGTAATACGTTATGCGATTTAAATTCTTTAAAGCAAAGTCGCGGTGTATGGTTCGTCTTTGTATTGCTATCGTGGCTCTAGCGTAAACACTAATCTACTGGCTCTGGCGTAAGAAATGTTACTGAGAGGCCTTTGGTAGAGAAGCGCATCTACTCACTTGAATGACTTTGGAAAGATTACCATCATATTTCAAAGTATAGTAGACGGTGTAATCGTTGTATGTACTTGTATATGAGGTTGATTTTGATATTGAAGCGAAGGCTTATTGTTTATTGAAATCGCCGCGAATGAATGAATGAATTAAAAATGAATGAATCGCCGAAATGAATTAAAAACCATCAAGCATATTTTGAATGCAGAAAAATTGTTTCAAATAGATGGCAATATTCTGGATAGTTGCCGCGCCGATTTCCGAGCTAAGACACGAGACATTTTCATGTAAGTTTATGTAAATGACTGAGGTATCTGTGGATCAGCGGTGACCTATCAGTGAAAAATAAAGGTCTCTTAGTTTCGCCCTTGCATTGCGCTGCCCTTATGTCCGAATCGGATACGGATGCTGTTTTAAACCTTCCTTGTTTGCCTCTGCACACCTAGAAGCATATCTCCTTGACGAACTTTTTCCATCAGCATGTCGCTGTCAATACTCAACACCTGTTAATTTAAAATATCTAGTAAAGATGGAAAAATAATGATGCAAAAATGAAAAAAAGTAAAAATGCAAAAACCGATGTCTCTTTACTTCTAATTCCTTGCAATGTTTTTCCACGTACATTACTCTATTCTACGAGTGCCCTAGGAGAACAAATTACCGAAGTTTGTTCAGCAGTTCCGGGCGATTTTCATTGTCCCTTAATCCCCGCGATAATTAATTTTCGCATTTTCGGCGTAGCCATGGCGACCCTATCCGCGCATCCTCCTTCCCGGTTCGATACCCAATCCCGTCGCCGCCACCTTCTGAGGAGACTTTTGGAGAATTTCAATTCCGTCGGAAGTGTTTCGTTCCAACCCACTCCCAGTACCCGCCCCATAGGAAAGGAGGGAGGGAATGGGGGCGGAATGGTTGTTCGGGAGAGGCGTTTTTGCCACCGTCCGTCCCTCGCCGCCCCCTCCTCTCGTGACCCCTTCCCATAGAACACCCTGCAGCCAATCGGGAATAATTGCCTAACGGACTTTTGAGAGCAATCCCTTGCGAGGAAGAGAGATTGGTCCTTTTTGTCGTCACGCCTTGGTGAGGGGGGGTTGGGCACGAGATTCAGTTCCCATGTGGTGTACGCGGTTCAATATCCAGTTCGCACTCCGTGGACTCCTTAACTTTCTTCCACTCGATACCCCAGCGGTCTCCTTCGTATGAATCTGCAGAATCTGCTAATCTCCTATGTATCTGCACTGCGTGCCGTTGCGGCCGCATGAACTGGTTGCAACTTTGGATGCGGTAACTTGCCCCTGACCCATTTGTTATCCCCTGTCATCCCTGTGGTATCAGTTTGTCCACGAACCGTTGGTTTTCTTTATTTTTCTTACCTACGTAAAGATTTCACAAAAACGTATCATAAGGTATCCTTACATTTGCTGCTGATTTTTTCGGGATCGTTTCAAATCCGTTTGGGACCCTGATGTCTATATTCAGCCATATAATTGTAGAGACACCCCATGCTACTACCTCTGGGTCATGAAGACGAGAAGCAGGTTGACCAATTAGAACCGGTAGAGCACTTTAAGTTAGTTGTGTGTCCCAGTTATTCGTATTTTGTTGGAAGAGGAAGCTGTAATTACATAATTAGTATACCTTTGCGATGTACTACCTATTTTGGATGAGTTGAGTTTTATTCAATCTAATGAAAGAACAATGTCTTCAGTGATAATGAATTATTCTTACTTCCGACCGAAATTGTACATTTTTTATAGAAATTTCATTTCGAGTGTGCACGAATGTAAAAGCAGGAAACCATTTATTCGTAGTAAACCAGCTCTTGTTGAGTTCAGGGTATGAAAAAAATAATTAGGGTATTTGGGGCTCCTAATAAAGTCGGATTTATTGGTCAGTGTTCGGCCCTTGGTGTATCCAGGAGATGTGGACCTTCAGTTCTTCTGAGAGCGTTATTCGGTGCGAAGGGAGCAATGGAGTATTTCTTTTGGTTGCATTCCTCCAACCACTCGCCCATAGATCGTTTCTGGGTCCCTCTTCTTGTCTCTTTGACCCTATTTCGCCTTCTACTCCTCTCTGCGGTGCGTCACGTGCCAGCTCGTCTCCAAAGGCTCGATTCCGAGCACGTGCGAATTTCTTGCTCCCTGGCCTCGGTGGTGCCCCGTCCTATGCCTTCACCCTCCGTGTCCACCCCTTCCTCTCCCCATCCCGACCTTCGTGGGCCGCTTATCTCAAATGGGAAAAGCTCTCTGCTCCTCATATCTCTCGGCAGCTCGTCTCCCGGTCGCGTCCGCGGCCCCTTGCCCTCCTCGCCCCCGACGTCAGTTGCTGCACAAACTGCGCCCCTCTCCACATCTCCCGCTGTCATCCTTGACGACATAGAGCCAGCCACCAGACCGCCACATTCCCTCCTCTAGGGATAAGCTATTCACACGTAGTAATCCTGCTTTACGAGTGCGTTACAAGTACGTTTACCAGAGATTAAACTAAGGAAAAATGATAGAAACAAACCATTCAGGCTGGAATTAGGCGGTGAAAGGTACTATTTCATTTTCAATCTCGATCAAGTAGACACAGTTAATATAATTATTCCTGAGATTGGATTTATTGTCTAGAATATGAAAGTAAGGAGCCTTCCGCGTCACCCGGAGTCCTAGTGCAAGCTTATTTCTTTGCCAGGTTTTACGATAGGTACTATTTGATTCAGAATCTCCTTTTAGCATTTTTTCATTTATTTCTATGATGCTATGGACCGATTGGTTGATAAAGTTGACTTTTAAAATAAGCCAATTCATATTTTTTTCATAAAATAGTTCTTATGGAAGGAAAGAGATCGACTTGACGTGATATGATAATTGTAATAATAAAGTTTAACTACAGGTATGCCATTGGACACGCACAATATTTTTTTATGAAACCAAGGGAATAGTCGCCGGAAATAGGTAATTTTTCATCTGCGGAACAGGTGAGCTGCTCGGTGGGAGGAGAAGGCAAACGGCTCACTTTTGCAGTGAGTTGTTATCCTCCTGAAGAAAGTGATCCAGTCAAAACCCTCCAACAGTAATTTTAATATCGAGCTTTAATTCGTCGAAACTTCTTTCAATTGGCTCTCGAGATCACCGCGTACTAAAACAAATTGTCAACGTCTATGAGCATTCTTCAAAAAATTTTTGAATGATAGTTTTTTCGCTTTTTAAACAATTTCCATTTCTTCGACCGAATTATAGCCGACATACTATATTTCAGTTTGTGGCAGACTGCAATCGTGCGAGACCAACTGCTTAAGCGGGTATATTTATTGCATCGGAAGCACGTGATACTTTATAATTTCAACGGATCGCTGGCACGGTTTTCCTTCAAGAGCACGCCATAATTTTAGTGAAAAGTGAAAGCTTGTCATCTAGTTTCTCGCAATGGATGGGGGCGAATCAGATAAATATCAAGGCAAGAGAGGAGCGAGCATCCTACCGCGCTTGCTCATGATTTCTCCCGTTGTTTCCACCAATTTGCCGAAGAACGTCCCTTTATGAGGAGTTTGTCGCTCTCACCGCCCGTCGAGGCGGAAGGAGTGTTTTTCCACCTCCTCACTATTGCAAGATTCCACCCTCCAATCTACTATTGGGGGAGGATCCCTCCTCTCCTGTCGCGGCGAGAACTCGGAAAAGGTTTTTACTTGTTCCCATCCGCGGTCGCCGGCAAGTCGATCGAAAGGAGCGGCGGTGATGGCGTGAGGGGCACTTGAGGAGGCAGTGGGCGGGGATGTCGGGTCTGTGGCAACAAACCCATTGTTTTCGTTTAGAGCAGAGATCGCGGAATGCATTATTTAATACCTCCCTCACCCCCCTGAAACTTCCCCATCCCCCTCCGGTCGTATTTCGCGCCCAAGTTTATGAGCGAACGCAATATTTACAATGCTTGATTGTTCTCTCATTTTTTTTCCTTTCGCTTGATTTAATTGCGTGCCTTATGTTGCCACGCGTTAGTTGCTTTGTCTATAAAATTATTCGGAGTGGGGTAACAATCACGTGAATGCATGAATGGTGGAGATGTCTGTTGATCGTTCTTGGTTGAGTTCCTCAGCGAGGTTTTTTTCTCCCCTTGGGTAATTGTTGCTTTGCTGAAGCTGTTCCTTTGGCTTTTTCTGCTCTGAAGAGCGCCGAGGAGAAATGATGGAAGTAGGATACTTCTAGCGCGTGAAAATTGCGGAGACCTGTTAACTTAGAAATTATGTATTTGAGTGGAGTCGTAGTGCATTGTGCTTAAACGTCTTTATCGCCTCTGCCTTGATCCGGCGCTTTTGGCACGGAAAACTGTTGGCTTCCTATAATTTTCTCTGCAACTCCGTGGCGCCCTTAGTCAGGGATTTGCATAATCCGTTGCGAGGAAATTGTTTACTTTTGTCTTAGAGTAAAATGCGTATCTTTTAGTGATGTCCAATCATGTGGCAAGCGTTGCAATATAATTCCACTGCGTGGATATTGACCTTCCTTCTTCGGTTTGTGACGGGAAGCTGTGTAGAGTACGATGTGTGATTCTTTCCTGGAGAGGGTGGTCACGTAACGAAACTTGGCAAAATATAAGGTCATATTTATAGTTTAGTTTTCAAATTTTTTTTTCGTTTTTGTGTGCATTTAAATCCAGGCAAGCTTGAACTTTAGCATTCCTTCAATACAGCAATTGCATTTGATGAATGAGTTGCCTAGTTGTTATAGCATTTAACCACCGACCGAAAGCTACATCTACACAGTACCACGCAAGCCGCCGCAAGGGCGTGTGGCGGGGGGCCATAACCCGTAATCTCGTATAAAACCACATGCAAAATCAAATCATGCTACCTCTACACAAATATTAGTTTGCTAATGCACTCGACAAACCTGAATCACACGAAAGAAAGGACTTGCATGCAATAGTATTTAATAACAGGATACGTACATTCAAATCATCCTGTACAACTGTTAAAAAAATGGGTCCATTAAGTAAAAAGAAGACCACGCAGGAAGAAACGTGAAAGATATCGAAAAATATATACGCTACCAATTCTAATTATCTCCTATGTGATTACTGTCATGTCTATTATAATCTCTAATGGTTCGAGGGAAAAGTGATATTTTAAATCTATCCGTTCTACAATAAATCTCCCTAATTTTACATGGGTGATCTGATCTGCCGTAGTAAGTGAGGGCCTGCAATATGTCCGTAACATCCTGAGATAAGTAACCTGCCTTATTTACACAGTAAATTTAACCTATATTTAAGCCTATGGTCAACTAGTGTCTCCCGTCGTAATTCTTCCAATAGTGATACTTTTAAGCAACGCCATGCAAAACCTGGTGGTGTTATATTATGGATTCTAGAACTTCGTGGGATTAACAAGTGGTGGGACGGGGAAATTAACTATCCCACTTCACCCTTATCCTGAAGGTGTGAATTGAACACACCATAAGGCTTAGTTCCGAGTAGGCTCCACCTACGAGCCTCTACCTCTTACTATATTCTATCTGCTTCTCTACTCTATACTAGGTCTGTTCAAAAAGCATCGCGAATTTTGAATTTTCGCGGGTTACGTATATTTGATTTTCGATTTTTTTGTGGCGTTATGTTGGTGCTTATGTCTCTCACTTATGCCGAAAATTTCGGTCATTTTGAATGTTCAGTTAATTGTTGACAGCTGTTTTGCTTGTACGTGTTTTGGCTTGTCTTCGATTTTTGTCTGTTCCAAAAAATGGATCAAAGAATCTGTATCAAATTTTGTGTGAAAAACGGAATTAAGTACGCGGACGCATTCCGAATGTTGACTGTGGCATATAGAGAAGCTACTTTGGACCGAAGCAACGTTTATCGGTGGTACAAAATGTTCTCAGAGGGCTGAGAAGATGTGAACGACGAAGAGGGTGCCGGACGTCCGAGCACGTCGACGACAGACGAAAACATTGATGAAGTGAAGAAAATAGTATTGGCCAATCGTCGAATCACCGTTAGAGAAGTTGCTGAGGACCTATACAGATCGATTGGCTCGTGCCATTAGGTTTTTCTACCAATGATTTGGGCATGACACGGGTGGCCGCGAAATTCGTACCAAAATTGCTCAATTTCGACCAAAAACAGCAGCTCATTAACATTGTTAATAAGGTGTTGGACTCTGTCTGCGATGACCCAAATTTGCTCCAGAGGGTCATAACTGGTGAAGAATCATGGGTTTGTGGTTATAACGTGGAAACTAAAGCCCAATCATCCCAATGGAAGCTGCAGCACTAGTCAAGACCGAAAAAAGCGCGCCAAGTTCGGTTGAATGTGAAAGTTTTGCTTACAGTTTTCTTCGATTGCAGGGGTGTGGTGCAGAGTTCTTGCCACAGGGTAGAACGGTAAATAAGGAATATTACCTGCAAGTTATGCGCAATCTGCGCGAAGCAATTCGCCACAAACTCCCGGATTTGTGGGAGAACAAAAATTGGCTTTGGCACCATGACAACGCCCCTGCTCACACATTGTTACTTGTGCGCGAATTTTTGGCCATAGGCAACACGCTAATGATGCCGCAGCCACCGTATTCCCCAGATCTGGCCCCCATTGACTTTTTCTTGTTCCCGAAAATGAAGAGGCCCATGAAAGGACGGCGCTACGCTACGATTGAAGAGATAACGACTGCATCGAAGGAGGAGCTGAACAAGATCACGAAAAATGATTGTTTGAAGTGCGTCGAGGATTGGAAAAAATTTTGGCACTAGTGTATAATATCTAATGGGGATTACTTTGAAGGGGAAAAAATAGAAAGTCATGAATACATAAATCATTTTTGAAAAAACACAAAAGTTGCGATATTTTTTGAACTGACCTCGTAGATCAAAACCTACCTCCGGGTTTAATGCTGCGGTGGTAATATACCGTAATAGATCGCTATTATTTCGCTATTGCCTCCACCGCCATTGTCATTGTTGGCCGTTTATTCTAGAATGGGTTTGGTGTAGTAGCTCACTATTTAATTTCCAATCCGTGAACCTCTTCATACCTTCATATTTCTTCGACATGATATTTCCATTGTTTCGTGGTTATTTATCTCACATTTGACAGTTTTAACTTCCCAAGCCAATGATCATAAAATATGCCCTTAATCACCAACTATTATAGTGGCTGGTGACCTTACGCTCTCTGTCATATGTCTACCTGTTGGCTGGTGGGAATGGATGTAGATATCAGCAGTATTCTCCTAAATTATGCCTGTCCATTTTTCCTTCTACAGCTATCTTCATCGAGCCATTGTGTCTCAAATTTTCTTCTTTTGGCTTTGTCTTTGTAGTTCCCATTGGGCTTCTTTCTTCTCTCACTGTTCATGAAATTTCTTTTTGACTTTTAACGATTCGTCCATTTATATTGATTCCATTGCCTCCAATCGTTTCTTTTGTTCTGCGTATTTGTCCATACTTCCGTAGTATACAAGTAGAAGAGTATGCGCTAAGTGAAAAGTTCAATGAAGTGACCCTTATTTCCAGACTGATGTTGTTGTCAGTGCTGCCAGACACTTCCTCCAACTTTTAATTTCCCAATATTCTGTTTATGTCGCGTTCTGGTCATATAACGCAAATCATAATCATGATTATGTTTTGTTATATTTTAGTTTTTACTCTTTCTTCATCTTTTTTAAATTTGTAAGCGTTCTCTTCAGAGCCTCCAACTTTTAATTTCCAAATTTTCTGTTTATGTTGCGTTCTGGTCATATAACGCAAATAATAATCATGATTATGTTTTGTTATATTTTAGTGTATATTCTTTCTTCATCTTTTTTAAACTAAAAAGCGTTCTCTTCAGAGCGTTCTTTCCTGGCATTGACAGTTTAGTCTTTGGAAAAACGATTTTTTTTCTCCTTGGATACACACTCCTGATGCTTTTTTGCTTCCCGAGGCGTCTCTGGATCCCGATTATCTAGTCCCGACTCTTCATCAGGTATTTCTGGGGGGCCGAAATTATACGGAACTCAGTCTCGAAGCCGATCTGGAACCCTTTTCGCCTTTCAGGTTATCAGGCAGTTGCGTTGGTAGTTAAACTTAATTTTTTTCAGTGCTCTTCTATGTAGAAGTGTAATATAACGGGGATAAGTATGCATTCTTATCTTACTCCGTTATCTATTCTTCCTTCGTCTTTGGTAAGACAAAATACCAATGCAGTCACGTTTCCATTGTATAGCCTGTTACGGCTTTTCTGTCGTTATGATAGATAGAATCAGTCAGAATAAGAATTAAAAGTACTCGTATTGTTCTAATGTTGACTCTAGAATGCCCTCTTATAGTTCGCCACTGCAATGAGTAAACTTGTCGATCTTCTTCCATCGTATTCTGTGCAAGTCCCAAATATACTACCTCAAATGCTCCTGCTTACGTAAATACAAACTGGTATTCATCTAGGAAGTATTTAGCTAAACGTTTTTTTCTCATTCAGACATTACGTCTCATAACCTTCGAATTAGTCAGGCTTTTTTCATTCAGGCATTTGTCTGCCGTCCTCGTTTTGGTGATACCTCTTGGTATTTTGTTCATGTGAACATTCGCTTGGAATTTTCCAGTTTGGTGTGCGTATCCTCCTGTACCTGAGGATTACGCTGATGCGTCGAAACTAGTTGTACCTAATAAATATTTAGTGGAAATATAAATTGGTATTTTTACTTAAGTGATATTTTAAAGTTTGGCTGGCGCTTTCTCTCTGGCATTTTTAGTATGCAGCGAACATTCGGGTTCAAATTAGTCTGGTGTATATTCACTCCCTGCCACACACCATAGCGGTGGTTTGAAGAGTACTAAAATATCAAATAACCTTAACCGGTAGATTACCAGTTAAAAATATGCTCAAATTCATGTTTGAACTAATAATTGTGCATGTTTAGCTGGCGCTCTATTGCCCCACGCCACCTGCCCTTGTGGCGCCTTGCGGGGTATAGTGTAGATGTATAGAATATTGTCATACCCGTGTCATAAAAAAATGGCACACGTTGGGTTATGTAGTACACAACAGTATTTCAAGTAAAAAAAATAGGATATTAGGTATAATTGTCCCCGATTTAAATAATCTTGAATTGACAGGAGATGAACCGTATGGGCTTTATATCGGTGTTCTAATTTATATGGTGAAACGAAGTGTACTTGGGGGTGATCAGCATCGTCCGAGTCAACTTGATGGCTGTTAGCCATGGGCAAGGGTAGAGTTCAATCCGAACTTGTTGAATATTGAGGTGTAAGATAGTCGCAAATTTTGGGTAGAAAGGCCGGATCCTTTCCCTCTGACATCATTCGCCTTCTCATGAAATACTATTAATCGGAATATCGCACCGTGGTTCGTTTGTTCATAGGTAACGAAATGATTTGCATCTGAAAACCATCTCTTCAGGCCTGCACCCGCTAAGCTACCTCGCTTCTATGTTCTTTGAAATGAAATAATTCTTTAAAGTGAAGCGTTGGTCGAAGTGCATCAGGCCTAGTCTGACTGCAGGAGAATTCCGGATGCGAATGTCGGCAGTGACCGCAGCTTCGTTCATGAAGTGCCACCTTGAATGCGATGTACCGAAATTGGGAAATGAAAAATCGCTGGCAGACGGAAATGACCTCGGAAAGAGAACACAGGTTGGCTTTCAAAGGATACTAGATGAAGCTTCAGAACACGAAAACATAATAACTCAATGGATGGACAATAAACGGAACCCTGAAAGCATTAGAAAGAAAAGGGGAAGAAGGAAGGCAGTTAATCGGGGCCCATTGATCACAAACGAATTATTGGATCAAATAGAGGAAAGAGAAAAATGCACAAATGGAATAACTCACCCAGAGCAGCAGGCAAAAGGGTCAGGAATATGATTAGCCGACACTCATAAAGGATTGGACGGCAAATTTTTATAAATCTCAGGGATATTCGAAGCAGTCGTTGGAAATTAGCTCAAATCATACCTTAGGATTTTCTATGGAAATTGTTTAAACATTAAGGATCGATGGGCAGTCAACCAGTTCTGTCATGTTCGATGGTCTACGAGGGCGGTTCAATAAGTACCCGTGTTAGAAATGAAAAAACCATTTTTTCAAGAAAATTATTTTTATTTTTCAACATAGTCCCCTTTTAGAAAGATACAACGTTCCGGCCATTTTTTTAACCCCTCCAAAAAATTGGTTTCGCCGAACTCTCCAAAATACGCCTCTGTCTCGGCGATAACTTCCTCGTTTGAGCTAATTTTTTTCCCGCGAGCCATTTCTTCATGTTAAGGAATAAGAAAAAGTCGCAGGGAGCCAGATTGGGTCAATACGGGGGGTGCGGCAGCAATTCATAACGTAGTTTATACAGTTGATGAAGTTGACAGCCGGATCAGCTTGTTTTCCACCGTGAGCAATCGCGGCACCCATCGGGCCGACAATTTTTTCATCGCTAACTTATCATGTAAAATATTAATTGCCGTTCCGGTCGACACACCCACGGCCTCTGCTACTTCAAGCACTTTCATTCGTCGATCAGCGAGAATCATGGCGTGGACTTTTTGAATGATTTCCTCGGTAACCACGTTTGCCGGGCGTCCTAGTCGCTCCTTATCAAAAACATGTTCGCCCACGTTTAAATTAGTTGAACCAATATCTAACTGTGGTCATTGATGGCGAAGTGTCCCCATTAACAGCATCCAACTTTGCTTTATTCTCCTCGCATTTCTTCCCATCCAAAAACAAAAAGCGAATTACCGAACGATACTGCTCTTTTTCCATCTTAGCGAAAATCACGAAACGCGTCTTACTCGAATGGCTGCCAAATCCAAACTAACCTTTAAATCAGTCTGAAATTTGTTTCACCGTCGTTTGATAGATGGCAGCACACGATGATAAGATAAACTTCCTTCAGGAACACCCTTAGTCGTCAAACACGGGTACTTATTGGATTGCCCTCGTACGTCGGCGACCAAGGCGTTACTACTGAGACCCCAATCGCTGATTAAGAAAACGATCAACCTGGTCCTAATTCCAGATCGTCGATTCTCTCATGTGACAACAGTATTCTGGACAAAAATGGGAAAGAATACTACATAAAGACATGATGAAGTGGAAACCAAGAACATCAAAAAGAATCCACTTACACACAAGTAAGTAGTACCTTAAAATATTCGTATGGAGTGTGAATCAGTGAACTGAATCATTATGTTAGTTGACCTTAAAGATTTATAAGCAAAGAAATGGAATAAAATAAGAAGAGAGACCCTCGATAAAGACAAGGAAAATTTCTTGAGCTAAGAAAAAATAAATAAAAGGAAAATTTAGCAGGGATCAGGTGTAAGAGAATACTCGTAAGCATTCGATTGGGGTCTTCAGTTTGAAATGCCTGCATACAAGCGTACATATATGCGTACCAGTACTAATGAAGGAAGAAACATACATACATGATGAAACCTTTTATGAGTATGTCTGCATGGAAAAGAAACGTTATTTGGGCTTAATTTTAAACTGTTACTCTGTCTGAATCGGTTCTTGCTAAATAATAAAGGCAATTAAAACCCTTCTTCCTGATGCATGAATTAATTTTTATATGTTCTCTGAAAGGGAAACTTAGGGAGAAGGCTTTACTTTTCGAGTATGGGATTGGTAAACGAATGATTTACAATCCAGCGATGCCATTGAAAAGTGTTATTTAGAAAACTTTCTGGTTTGCGTGATCATTGAAGGAAATTCAACTTCATTGCGTCCGATTCAGATTCATTGGTTTCATTTTATGTGAAATTACAGTTTTTTATGATAAATAATCTTCTGGTTCATCTGCTTGTGTATATTATGCGTTCCATATTTCCTTCAATGCAGTATGTTGCTAATGAGTGTTATCGAGGCCGGCTGACTCCTCCGCCTCAGGCAGTTTTTCCACAGACGAGACTGACGTTCCAAATTCTAACGCGAGCCGCACTTAATTTTCTTTCCTTTTCTCGTGTGAGACATTTTCCTTGGCTCTCTCCGTTTTGCTTGGTGCGCAGATTGCATCCTCTCTCTTTCCTCTCCTCCTCCCCTTATCTCCCGCTTCGATCCCCAGTTCTCTCGATTCCCGCCCTCTTTCCTTGTGCGTACAAATCCCAGTGCGGAGGAATGGCGGGTGGGGACACAGAAGGTGGCGGGTGATGGTGGGGCGTGGGGGATGAGGCGTGTGGCGGCGACGGCGGGGGAAGGGTTTGGAGGGGAGTTGGGTGCGCGGGTGCCGTGGTTCCCATCGCGCCTCGACCGTCGTCGCAGCAAAAACTTGTTTTCCAGCAGCGACGGGGAGACTGGCCGATCCCCAACGCAGACGCACCGCCTGCCCTCCCCCTCCCCCAGGGAGACTCCTACCTCCCTCCACTCCCTCAAGAACCCAACCCACCCACCCACCAGCCCATCGCGCCTAATTCCAAAACCTTAAAATTCATCGTATCCGACTCGGGAACTTTTTTTCACTCGTGTTGATCCCGGTGTGTGAAAAATGACCGGCGAGGGACCAGGCAGTGCTTCAACCCTTCTGATTACAGGCCCGAGTGTCCCGCGGAAGCGCTGCATAGTCCCTCGTTTCCGCGGTTTGAAGGCGGCGGTTATGTATTTGCTACTTCCACGTAAAGGAAACAGGAAACATTTCAATTACGTATTTTTTACGCTGTCTATGATTGGTAAATGTTCGTCACTGTTCACGGGCTGGCGATTTCGCAGATAAAATGTCCTCAATGGCACCTCGTTTTGCATATCCGTTTACTTTATTGGAGATCAAATAGTTTGTCCTGACTTCGTCAAAAAATGCCTTCTCGCTAATGGATGGCTCCCTGGAAGTGTTGGACACGGTGCAAAAATATTTTTTTGACGATTATTTAGGCGTAATATTTATTCAGTAGCTACACTCATTTCCTCTCATGGACGAATTATTTCAATAAAGTGTTTATGAAATGAGGCTTGGGATATTATTTAATTTCCGTCATTTGTCGTTTAGCATACATTAAATTATTTATATTGGCTTTTCAAATATGCGTGGAGAAGAATGGAATGGAGTGCATTGGAGAGAAAGGAAAACAAACTAGGAAGTGCTAATCATGGTGGGGGAGGAAAATGGATTGTTGGTAGAAATCCAAAGGAGGCAGGAAAAGTTGATGCAGAGAATTTTGATTGGCAATGGGATGTTGAAGACTGTGATGGGGAGAACGTTAGGCAAGTGAGGGAGGGGTAGGAAAAGGATAGGTTTATCGGTCTGAATGAAGGGAGAAAGAAAGTATGCAGAATTGAAGAAGGTCGGTTATCAGGTTGTGTTTTGTTAGATTAGGCTAAGAAATGTATCGATGTGCAGTTTTTATCCATCCATAACCTACCTTAACCCGTAGAATAACAATAATAATTATTGCGTGTTGTGCAGTGATATTCATAAAAATGCCCTTTCATCAGGTTTCATTTGTGCTGAGTGAAGTCAATTTATTTTATCACCCTTTCAAGGCGAGGATGCATATAGGTAAAAGGGGGGTGCCCTTCCTTCCAGGATAATCTTTTCGCATTATTATTTTTTTTACTACCGAAGAGTGAGTAATTTCTTTGCCGAGGGCGTAGTATAGAGTGTGAGGGATTCATTTTTCCAGTAATTCGTTTTTTTCATCCTAAATATTCGAACCTTAACCTTGTAATCCTTTCTGTTCCCTCTCGTTATTATGTCTCAGCTCATCCCTATCCCTCATTAGTTCATCTACTTCCCACTGACTCCTTGTTCTTGCTCTGTTTTAATTTCCCCTAAGTATGTATCTAATATTATTTTCGGCATCCTATCTACCTTTCTTCGTTATTACTTGTCATATACGCGACTTATTAAAGGAATAGTTGAAAAGTCTCAGTCTTAAGAAAAAAGGCTCATTTATAAAGTACTTTTGGAATTAAATTTATTTATAACTCAGTTGAGAGTTGGAGATGGAGAGTTCGGATCGACAATGTTAGGAATAGGGATGAAACGGGGATGTCAATTGTCACCTGTGTTTTTCAACGTAAAGGTGGAGGAAATGGTGAAAGTGGTATGGGAAGAACTGGAAATAAGATTGAAAGTTGGTGGACAACACAAGGTATCAAATAAGTTAGGTTTCCTAATGATCAAGCTTTGGTTTTCCAGTCAGTCAAGGGATCGCAAGCATGCTGAGTGTATTGGAAAGTCAGTGCGATAGGTATGGGCTGATAATTATTGTGAACAAAATGAAAGTTAAGCGGTTTTTTAGAAAGATAAAGACTATGTCAAATATCAAAATAGGAGTTCATAAACTTGAGCAGGTGCTTACCTATCTCGGTAGTGTTCTGAATCAAAATGTTCGAAGTAGTAGGGACATAAAGACGAAGAATCGCGCTAAGCAAATAAGCTTTCACCAGGAGGAGAGAATCGATTGCAAAATCTAGGCGAATGATTTTCACACTTTGAAATTGTCGCATTGCACTACGCATTAGTGACAGATGACTCCTTTGAAAATTATTGTTACGGCATCTCCGGCAATTTCTTAGAATGTGTAATAAAAGTGACAGCATAAAATCTTGACAAGCGAATTTTCAACCTTGAAAACCTGGAATCAGAAATCATGAAATTGCTGGCCAACCTATTTTTGCATGGGATAGTGAATATATGACTATCTATTAATACTGCAGGCATGTAAATTAATATTTAAATGGAATAAGTGTTACTGTTGACGTTTGAAAATGACCACAGTTTCTGTCTCTCTATTATTATATATATTTATAACTTTTCTCTTTGACTCTTTCATATTACCTTACCTTCCCAGTTAAGCTTCATGGCAGCTTTTTGTACTATTCCTAGGCTCCCCATCGACCTCATTCATGAGAATCATTCTTAGAATGGCGATAACGTTTTAATGCATTGAGTTGAATTATATCGGTTCAAATTGAATGGACGCTGCTCTGTAAATGAATTTGGTAATATATCCATTAATTATTCATATTTGTGACGCCTACCCTTTAATTTGAAATCTGAAGCCCTCATGCATTGCATCCCTACCATCTCTGGCTTCGATTTAAATCGGAAACCACCGTCCATATTTGCCGATGTTGGGGTCTCCCAAATGCATCTCATCAAAGTGCATTTCCATCCCATGTGTCGCTTCCGCATTATTGAGTTCTTTTGTTTCTTCCCCCACGCCGAGGCTGCGCAAAAAAGCCAATCGTTGCGCGTAGAAGGGTGCATGCAATTGTGCAACCGCTGTGCGAGCGCACCGCTTGGCCTCATGGTGCAGCAGCCCGCTTTCCAATCTCCCCTTAGGCCAGTAATCCCCCCCTCATTCGAATTGCGTAGCCTTGCATCGGAAATGCGGTGCACGGAGACGAGTTTATAGGTAATATCTATGCGTAAAAACTCTCTCCGGATTCATTTCACTGTTTATACCACCGAATAGGAATCAATGAGACGCACCTAAGCAATGGCCTCAATACTAGCATTATAAATTATTGACACAATTTTACATAATAAGTATAAATTATTATTAGTATTTGCACTATGGATAGTTTTATTTGCGAGGTAGAAAAATCAGCGTTTCAACACGAAAAGTAATTACCTCATCTGGGCTCCATTCATGCGCCTGGCAAAAGTGCGGAAGTAAATATTATTTTCCGTTTTTTTATGTAAAAAATATTTGATGCTGAGTTCAGTACTAGTCTCCATTATGCACCTATTATGTATGTGGGTTACTTTTTTGTGTTCCGGGACTGTTTGTTGTGCTAGGTTTCGGTGACAACATTACATATTCCTGAAAGATCGATCCTGTGTGTGTACCGCGTTGAATCTCGTCTTCCGACTTCCTCTTCGCGTGTTGCTATCTCCTTCGGTAGTGCACGTGATATTCACTATGAAGCAAGTGCTCTTTAAGGGAAGAAAGCTATTTTGTTGGTTGTCGGCGTTCTCCATCTCGTTAAAATCGATTCGATGTGCGGTGTTTTGTTTTTCTCTCGTTCGATTGTCGGCTTGCATGCTTGGGAGGTCATAAATTTGTGGTTGACGAAGGAGATTAACTCATTCTTGCGCTCAGTGTTTCACCAGGCAACCGTTTTACTCATTTCTATGCCTCATTACTTTTTGAAATCTCGTCGGTGCATTTACGATACGTATACATCTGCGTCCATTCATGGCGGTTCCCCCGAGGCTTGGCGTCCGCTCATTTAACCGTTCTTAAAATAGCGGCGAATTTGCGATGAGCGATCGCCATCACTCGTTTCCATATGCGTCAGTCGAGGGAATTAATTGCATTTGATAGCACGCTGCTCGATGCACGTCTACATTTCATTGTTTGGGTTTAATCTGCGCGTCTTGTTAGTTTACTTTTATCGGCTGAACTTCTCTCAAATTAATTTATATATCTACCTATGCATACAGATCAGCAATCTGTGTCAGCTTGAGTTCTTAACTTTCATCCAGTCTAACGGTTTTTTAACTACTTTTAATTCATGGGTTGTAAAATTCAGTGATTGAAATGATGCGGAGAAATAAAATAGAATAGCATCTATTAATTATCCGTGTGACAGAGTTGGTTTCAGAATTGTATTTTTTGCTTATGTGAAGGTCGATGTATTGCAGGGAAAGGTAACCTTTCATTTTATTGCACAGTTTATCATTTCCATTTACATTCGGTCCGACCCACGGCCTATATGAGCCTGTTTATTTACAAAAACTCTATTTAAATTGTGGCAGGCAGGAAATTATTATTTCCCGAAGTGTTGCATTTTATATTGTTGTTAATATTTAATTCCTTTTTTATTTCCCTCAAAAAAATCTTTGGTTGTATTATTTATAGCCGATGAATATTTAACGTTCTGTCAATGGGAAAGGCTAGTTTGCCGTTGTTATTTTATATAAATGTGTGAATAATATATTTAATGAAAGCTGAAATGTAAATATGTGAAATATATATGTATTAAATGAAAGCTGGTGAAGTGTTGCTCTTAATTCACAATGAGGTGTACGCATTCAATAATATTAATTGTAACTTGTTAGTTATTTATATTTCCTTGTTTTAATTTTTACTTTGTTTGCGGTACTTTTTGTGCGGGTGATTAGTTATTCTTTAGGAAGCTAATGCCAATTGATGTTGGATTTCTATCTGATCATATGCCAATCAATAATTCGTGAACATTTGCATATCGGGTCTTTTCATGAATTTTTTACGCTTTGTGCAACCTTTGGAATTATTGGTTCTTACCAGTAGAGTGAGTTGATAATTTCATATCATCCCATCGGGACGCAGATCTATTTTGCTTACATCGCTCTCACTGTTTCCTACTAAAATCATTGGCTTTCAATAGCATCTTTTTCTTCTCCATTCAAGGGTGGCACTCATTTGGGATCACGAATGGTCAGTCCTGAAAGATTGCTATTCAGTCAATAAGGAGATCTTGGTGAACGTAAAAACTGTTAAAACTAAGACTAAAACGCCTCTGAAGACCGAAGAAGAGAAGGAGGAACCCATGGAAATTGTTAACGAGGAGACTGCAACTGAGCCTACGGGCGTCCTCTCCGCTCCCGCCGCCGACTTAGCGCCCGCATGCAAGGAGACACCTTCGGACTCCCTCGGAGAAAGCGACGGCGGCGATATCCCGAAGACATCCGAAGCTGCCTCATCGCCGAGAACACCGGGCACAAACGCTGCGCCCACCGGTGATCCAGGGTCAAATGCCGAAGTGTCACCTCAGTCCATCAAGTCGTCTAGCGTCGTGGACATCGACCCACGTGAGTAGTCATTCTTCTCCGTCGTTTTTTCTTCGTGCGTTTATCAGTTTGCAGGTGGAAGCCTGGAATGCTGGTGCTCAGAGCGAACGTTACCAAACGGTTAGATACCAGAAGAGCTCCTTTGCTTTAATTGATATTCTACTCAATCTTAATCTACGATTAATTTCACTAAAAATTCTTCGTACGTAAACACCACGCCTTTCCTACTGATGGGCGGAATGGTAGTCAAGTTGATAGGCCTTTGGGAACTGAACGAGGTGTTCTGTTTTCAGATCTCTTTGTCTGTATCTAAATCTTACCTGCAAGCAATTTCCGCGAGGCTAGACTACATCAGCGGGAACCGTGCTGGTCAATAAATCCTGGCTGTCGAGATGCCTCTTAATTCAAATAACAATTATATGTATCATTACCTGGCATGATATGGGTATTATGAAAATAGGGTATTAATTACTCCGTTATTTCCTGATGCCGCGATTAAAATAGGTTTTATGTTAACTACTTCCCAGTCCATGAAATAAGGAACAGACTGCATTTGTCCACTGAAATGCATTAAGGTGCAACTAGTTTCAACGCTATAGCGTCATCAGCAGGTACAATTTTTAACATAGGTGGGGGTTTATTTACTCTTCGTCGAGGGAAAGGGGTGGAGAAGGGGGGGAGGATTGATTCATGGTCAAGTTAGTAAGGGATGGAGGAGGGGAGTGGGAGTTTGCCTGGTATACTTTCCAGTCATAGGGGGCTGATTATCTGATCTATTAGATAGATAGATAGATAGATAGTGGTCTTTATTTGGGCGAAATTGAGACCAAATGGTCCCTTCTTCCATTTAACTCATCGTCGTATACATATTATATTAG
This sequence comes from Hetaerina americana, assembly GCF_022747635.1. NCBI lineage: Eukaryota > Metazoa > Arthropoda > Insecta > Odonata > Calopterygidae > Hetaerina > Hetaerina americana. The sequence continues at coordinate 22,949,315 of NW_027286070.1, read as the reverse complement.
CCATCAAACTTATAGTTACATTAATGTGTACACATAAATACATATAGACAGACATCAATTCATTAACACAGATTTGCACATCGAAAAGAAAAAAGTATATACATATATATAGACACACACATACACATACATACACATACACACACATACATACCTATATTCATACACATACCTACACATATACAAACATATCCACACACACATACATATACACACATAAACATACATACATGCATTCATACACATACATAGATACATGCATAAGTACGCACATATACACCCATACATACATACATATACATATATAAATTAAGAATACACCTACATATGCTCAAATTACATGACAGTGAAGATAGAGTACAATAAAATGAGGAAAGTTTAAGCAAAGAATGAGGTTTGTGGGAAAAGCTAGGGAGAGCGTGGCATTGCTCAACTAGTAAAATCTCACGCATCTATTAAGGACTTTTTAAATGTGATCTCTAGATTCAGAGATTTTCCAACCCTAGTTCCTGAGACGTATATGCGAGTGGCTATTATAGAACAAGTCAAAATCAAAAGTCAGTTTCAAAAATGAAATATTGGTGACTAGGCAGCTAGTAATTGAAGTATAGGAGTTAAGGTGCGAGGCCAAATGAACAAAGCTATCAGGATGCTTAAAGGACACTATTTTTAGTCACGAATTGACGTCAAAGCATGGTTAATAAAAACGATAACTTGGCTAATGATGGTTTATGTAGAAGATACTAGACCGGTCACAGAGACCACACGAGGCATTTTAGAGGCAATGTAAATGGAAGTACTGACAACGATAGCAAATAATCAATCAGTGACCAAGTGACCGTGTTAGAAGTAACGGGACCCGGGACTGATTACTTCTGGAAATTTTCAGTCAGAATAATGAAGGAGAATGGGTTGGTGGAGTGTCTAGGATACTGGCCTCCCACCCAGATGGTCCGATTCAAATCTCGGTTGTGGTAGAATTTTTCTGTGATCTCCCGATCCCTACTCGGGGTACTACTCGCATGTGAAGAGCACTTCAACTGAAGTACGCCGTCCTTCGAATGGGACGTTAAACCATGGACCCATGGCCATCTTTCGTGAAGAGGAGGCTAACGGTGACGCCAAGTTTCTCTCTCCACCCCTCCTTCTATTCCCATGAAAATCGTACGTCTCCCGAATTACCACCATATGCTTAGAGGTGAAAATGACCTTAGCTGTTGTTATCCTCCTTTAATTATTACAACTACCCCGAATAGTGAACATTAGAAGAGAATGGAATGAGATAGAATGTGTTCCTGAAGACTGCTACAGGTACCTGTTAGGATAAATTGTCCTCGTTCGACCCAGAAAATGTGAATTGACAATCTGAAGGCCACAAATCGCTGTAATCCGCCCGAGGCTTGGATTGATTTGATAGGCGAGAGTCGAGCTCTTCTAATGCGAAATCCTCTTTGGCGTGTGGATGCAAACATCTGGGTGGGGGAGTTCCTTCTTCTACAAAGCGCGTGGTCTTCTTAGAAGTCCTGGTACCCGAAAAACACCGCTTGGGCAAAGCTGAGGGTGCCCAGGGGCATAACCTGAAATCGAACCTGGGCAGCCTACTATTTAAAAGGAATAGGGAAAAAATGGTATGTTGTCAGATGGAAAAAATGGAAAAAAGTATTTACGTTAGAAATGTTAATTATCCTGCAGTGGTGGCTGTCTAGCACTTATGAGCCTTTTGAGTATTTAGGTAAGGTTTGTATCATGCGCTGACTGAGAACTTGCATGATTTTTGGGGGAATTTTACTCTTGGCAAAGTGTTGCTTCATCGAGTTTTAATGCTGACAGCTCTTAAGTTAGTTTTTTAGTAAAGATTGAGAATGTTGTGTATTTTTGATTGGTTTCACGGAAAATACCGGGAACAAATAGGCATCTGATTGCCCGAAAATCCGAATCCTGTAATTTTCTCTTCCGTGGCTCCACGAACTTTGAAATCCATGTGAGCAGGGGTTGGTGAACGGATCATCGAATCCCAGTTCGCACCCCATCGTTACTCTCACAGGCCGACGGAATTCCCCTTCTTTAGAGGAGACGCTCTGTGTTCTCTCTTGGCTGTCCAAACAGAATAGGATTCTTGGACAGTACCCGTCTCCCCGGAGACGTTCACATCCCGACTCCTCTCTCCCATTCCTCCGGACGAGATTAGCGCTCTCCTCTCTACGTCGTGTTCCGTATCCTCCGCCCACTCTCCTCAAACCTCGAGTCCGCGCTAATGTCACCCATTTCCCTAATGGCGTTCATTAAAGAAGTAGTCTTCTCCTTCTCTTCATTTATCCCCTCCACCACAGCCGTCCGCTCCCCCATCGAAAGGGATCCATCTCCCTCCTCTGCTCCCCACCCCACTCTCCCTCGGTCCCTAATGTCGAACCACAGCCCCACCCCACTCATCTCTACTCGAGGATATCTCAGTCTCTTCCCTCCCCTTCTCTCCGACCTGGGAGTAATTGTAAAGATAGGTCCCGTTTCGATTAAATTTATTCTCCAAACAATTATCTTAATGAAGATGCCCCCACTTGTATTGTTAATTTTGGGGTGACGACGTCAATATGTATGGAATTCTAGCATTGAAATCTTCCATATTTACTCCTGCTCCTGTTTCGATGCTGTAGACTCTACATTTGGTCTAATTCGTAAGTTAAAAAGTTATTTATGAGACTCCTTCAAATGTCACAAAATTATTAGTTACTAAAGACAAGAAATATGAATCGTTTTTATATACGAAAATATTAATTTGTGTGTATCAGTTTGCAGTATTTTAGGAGTGCGTTTTTTGGAGGAAGCTTGCATTCAAGTTTGACTTTTTTTTCGCTGATTCAATTTTGTTGATTCAATGCTGTTTTCATCAGCCAGATTGCTAACATCGTTCCTTTCATCGTAATTGTATGTTTTAATTATTTCTCCATGGAAACCTGACTTTTTCCCTTGGGAGCTACAGTTTTAGCCATCGAATACCTTATACTAAACCTATGAGAGTCCATAGGTAAGTTCAAAAGCCATAAGCACATTGACGGCTTGTGTTGAATACCAAAACACGGCCGTCTGATTGAATGAATTACTTTTCCGTTGCCCTGTATAATAAGGTAGTAAAATACTGACCGTGAGGTAATTAATTCCTTCAGGTAATATGCGAATAACGTTACATGATGACCGAAAAGCTAGACCCATTCCCTAGATTAATATTTTTATTAATCATAGTAAGGCACGCCAACAAGTCCTTAATCATTGACTCTGCAAAGATAGTTATATCTAACATTCCATTCCAACGCACCTGGCTTGAAACTATTCTTTACGCTTTGTTTAACTTGGATAAGTGAACTTTTCCCTCAGGGAAGCTGATGTATTCCGAGCCCCTGTTTATAATCCCGCCGCCCCTCGTAGCGTGATTAATTTCACTGGAGACCTGCCGTAGCGGACGTCGGCGAGGACCGCTGCTGCACTTGGGAGCCATGAAATTCCCTTCAGGCCCTCTCTTCCCACACCGCTGGGCGAGCTCTTGGTTCCGCGGCGGGGCTAGAGACGCAAAGCGAAATCGTTATGAATGATCGGGTCGCTCGGTAACCCAATTTGGCAGGTGTGTTTGGTGTGCCCGGTGCGGCACCTCCCCGTCCATCCTCCCCGGCGGTGGTGGAGTTGGTCCCCGCCGCCCCTACGGTCATGGCACGTTTGCACCAACACCTCCCGTCATTCGTCGCCCTCGTTCGAGCGTCGGCCTCCCTTTGAAACTCGCACCTTCCCGCCATCCGGTCCCACACTCCAACCCCTCCTTCCTCCCTCCCCCCACCCTCGCACCTTATCTCTTGGCTCCATTGTGAGCGGGCCGCGAGTGGGGAGCGCGCTTTCTTGAGGCTCTCCCTTAAGAGCGGGTGCTTCCTTCCCCGCGCGTCCATTATATTACACGCCTTAAAATCCAGTCCCGGGATCTTAAAAAGTCCGTTGTCGATAGTCACCGTCTCCCAGGTTCCTACTGCTTTCGGACGAAACTCTTGATAAATTACTCAATTTTAATCTAATTTGTTACCGGGGCGATTTGTTTCCTTTAACGCTGTAGCAGTGTGGGCTCGGGATAAATGTGATCCCGGGATGTGCACTCGCAGCTGTGGGCTGACCTCACATTTCTTCCCGAGACCACTAATGTGGGTGGTTTGTCCGAACTCACCTTTGCTCCCATAGCTCTGTGATGGTTACATTAATGTAAATTTTCCTCAGGAAAATCATGGGATTAATTTAATATTTTAATAGAAAATATAAATATTTTGGAGCTTAATTTCGCCTAGCTTACAGTGCTGGCAAAAGTTTTTTTCCGCTCAGAAAAAGGAATTACGATGATTCTATTGTTTGTGAAAATTGCAATTGCTCATTTTATTTTTGTTTATCCATTTGGGTAAAAAGGCTAGTGTAAATATTTTTCGACATAGCTCATTAACTTTCATGTGTTCGCATCGAAATATTTTAATAGCTCTTACCCAACGGAGAATATCCAATGCACCATTTTTTTCATACTGCTTTTATGAAATAACAGTTTAAATGAGAAAATGGAGTAAGTGTTAATACAATAATAGTTATGCTTCGCTAATGATATTTTATTCGCTGCTGAATCTTCATCGGAATCCTTTGAAAATCTAAGGAAATCTAATTGAGTTGAGCTTTCCGTAAATAACTATTGTTTATACAGACAAAAAGTTAATTCCGATTGCGAAGGCGGTATCTTTCAGATTTAAATATATTTTTCGTGGAGTCAAACTGTAAATATGTTGAGTTATTTCAATGGCCACATATACTGAGGGCATTTGCCACTTATTAGCATCTTCAGTTCCTATCTCGTTCACAGTTCATATTCCCATTATTCTACCCTTTTCTTTTGCAAATGTTATCTCTATACCCGACGAGCACATCCCTACAGTATACCAAATGTACGATTATTTCGGTTATCCATTTTCTCGTTCTCTCTCCCTTCTACCACCACACCTCGTTTTGCGTCCTTGTGAGCTCTTGTCATTCCCTCGCGACCCCCGTGGCTAGTATCCCATCCCATCGGAATTCTTTTCATCCCCCCACGCGGACGCGACTTTAATAACCTCTTTCGCTTCATATTCGCTCGCTTCCAAAGCGTTGTTCATCTTTTTGGGGGAGCGAGTTTCGAGAGCTTCGAATTTGTCATTTCATCTGGACAAACATTTGTCCCGCACATGTTGCAGGGATGACAGAGGATCTTTCGTCTCAATGAGAGCGTTGTATCAGTTATGCGACTTTTAAGGACTTGAAAGAGTCGTTGGAGTACAATGCTATGTTTTTCAACAAAATTCTGCAATTTACCCGAGACAGCATTTAGCGAGTTGTGGAAATTTTTGTTTTAAATGACTTGTATTAAAAACTCTAAAGCGTGTTTGTGATTTTTTCACAAACCTTTTCAACGTAATTTCACGAAAACCTTGAGGACCTATTGGTAAAAATAATTAATCAGCTATTGTGTAATATTATCTTGATTAAATTTTCTAATAAGCTAATAGTCACTCTCGACACTATACTCTGCATTTGTGTTGGCGATTAGTTAGATTTGCCGCGAATGACTTTGAATTTTCGAATCATTTTATTTATTCATGAATATGGTTGCAATGTAGTAATTTTGTTTCTGCCTTGCATTTGAATCGAAAGAGTAACCACCCCTTATCCTCTTGTAGTATTTTTATTCCGTTTTATCATAATGTACTTACCCTTTGTTTTAAAACCATTATTACTATCCTTCTGAAGGTAACTCTGAGATGGAGGTATCATTTGAAAATAATACTGAAAAATATCAGTTCAAGACAAGAATTTTGATTCTTTGGTAGGATTATTCAAAATTCTATTATGACCTACTTTTATTCATCATTTTATCCCAAATCCACGAGCGGTACCCAATTTTGGGCAATGAGTTTTCGAATCACTTCACGTCACACTAGTCATTTTTTTACCAATATATTGAGTTTCTATTAGGGGACACACCGACAAACGCAGTGATTTTTGCGTCATTCGGTATAATTAGGCAAGTATGAGGTGGGCAGGATTTTGACCGATGAAGGGAGGCTGAAGTGTTACCCTTAGTGGAACTTTTCCTCCTCTTAGCGAAAGATTTCTGTAGTCTTGAGTTCAACGTTCCAACGTACGGAGGGATCACAGCTGTTCATAGTGATCACCAAAAGTCACCCAATCTAGGCCTGAAGTACCAGGAAATCATGCAGGGCCAGAATTTGAATCTGATCTGTCGTCGTAGGAGTGCCTTTTTTGCTCATTGTTCATTTCTATTGATGTGATATTTTCAACATATCGGCACGGTCTCGTTTCATCATTTGCTTCGGTGACCGAGACAGCTGTACCCTCTTGGTAGATATTGTACTATTTATTCAGCTAGTGGACAGTTAAAATATCTCCCAATGCTTCTATTACAGAACTTCTTCGATAGATAAGTATGGAGTTGCATCCGTTTGTGCCAAATTTCTGCTCAACACGTTGATTTTCTCGAACCGAAGTCCATAACTTGCGAAATCCATCCACGAAACTCTGTTTTTATTTGACACGCATGGGTAGGTTCCATGTTAATTTTGCAGTAGACGCTAAGGTTACTTGTTGCATTGATCGATTATCAGCTCATCAAAAATATTATTTTCTATGAATTCAATTTACTTTATCAAAAGATGATCAAACTCCCATTTGCCTCTTTGTTGAGGACTACTCAATATGCATGTAAATACAGGGGAAAAATATTCTAGTCAGCGTAATTAACGGATATTCCTTCGGACATTTGCTATTATAATTTCGCAGTGAGAGTTCTTCGCAATCCGTTTTCTCCATTTACTAATTTCTTGCTTGTTCTAAACGAGTTGGTCTCTTCTGCCACGTTCCTTAGATGTAATTACTAAGGACCTGACACTTAATTCTCCTTGACCGTTTTACTTCCATGAATATACGGATAAATTCAGCTGCTTTTGCTGTTTTTGTGTGTTTGGATCTTAAATAGCATCTTAATTGGGCAGACATAACATAAATATGCCTGAAAGCGTACCATCAACACCATTCATTTGAACCATTGAACCGAATGTAAATTTTTCAATAATTACTAGGCAAACATTTATGCATTGGTTAGCTGTTATAGGATTAAATAAATGTAAGTATACGGTGGCCAATGAAGTAAGTAGCTTTGCGACGCATTTATTGGTAAAAGAGTCCAATGTGTGCGGATGTTTGTCCATTGATATTGGGTGTGAAGGCAGTGGCAATGCTCACCCTTTTCCACTCCTCCAAGCTGTGCTTCTGTGAATGATATATTTTAGCATGATGAGAAATCGACTACAATGGGCAACCGATGTAGCGAATTCAGTTACTTTCATCATTTGAACTTTGAACTATTTGAAGTATTCATGTGAAGATGAACGCTTTGTGACATAGTGTATAGTGCAACGTAGGATTTTCATTTTCAACGCTATGGAGGTGGTAGCCGCGCTCTTAGGTTCCTATCAAAAAAATCTGATGGATGCGTCGAGATAGGCGCCCTGAGGTGATTGTCATAGTTCACATGTATTGGTTTTTGTATGTCCGGCTCATTTAAGTGGTTGCAGCTCTGCCTATATAAGGGAAATGCCATTTTGACGCGCAGTACTTTAATTGTTATTCGTTTCGATGTTTTCTTCTCAGACCACTTATCGGCAAGTTGGATTGGTGAAATTGTGCGTTCCAGATTTGGTCAAATCTCTATCCTAACGTCGTATTATATAATTTTCATGGAGCTTTTGGAAGTGGAAAATTTGCTGATAATAGAAAAGTGAAGGAACTTCAATATTACAGCCTTTCGACGTCACGGTATGAGGTGGATGGCGCTCGAGACATCATTTGCTCTCACCACGTATTCCGTCACTGACTCGGTCCCACGAATGACTGACAAAATGATTTCTGCCACGAGGGACTCCTTCAAAGTGGCAGGACGATGCAGGCCACATGGCACAGGACGTGGTAGAGATGAAGGGGGAGTGTGGTTTGGGAAGGGAATGAGGAGGGGGGGAGGTACTAGGAGACGAGAGAGACAAGCAGTCGTCTCGTCTGTTTCCGAGCGACTGCTTCGGAAAGCATTTTCACGGGTCGCATTCGTTGACCTCTCGGCAGAAGACGCACACACACCAGGCGCCAAACGATTTGCTTACCTGCGTCAACTCCCGCTGCTCTGCCGTTCAAATATTGTCTTTACGAACGAGGGCCATTGTATGGAGATTCACGGCGTATGACCTCTCGGTTTCGTTGTAATAGCGCGGTATTACGTGGGGTCGTCTTACGAGCAGTCTTTTGTGTTTTGTCTTTTTTTTGTTTAAACGGCGACGATGGGTTGATGAGCGTGTTTATTATTCCACGTACGGATTAACAAATTATATGATCACTTTAATTACTGAGGACGTGTGTGTACGTAGTTATATTGTGCAATCTTCTTGGAATGATAGTTTAGGTCTCCCTTGGAAATGTTTTCGGAGAGATAATCTTCTTTGTGGAGCTCAAGCGGATACCTCAAAATTCGATGTTCCTCGAGTGCTTACTATCTCCAAAACTAAGTATTTTGTACTAGTAGAATAAATAGCATCGTTTCATCATATATTTTCATTTTTTGTTCAAATTTTGATGAAGTGTCGGATCGATGAAGGAGCGTTTGTTTTGATAGTATCGGAAAGGGCCTGGAGAGAGTCAAAAGGACACGGTCGTAGAAAATACTCGTTAGTCTCTTTGTCATTCAGACATCCTTTATCTGAGGTTAACCTATGATACTGTGGTCATTTGCCCATAAAATGGGGATAGCTGAACTGTTGGAATCGCAGAATTGACAATAATACATGCTTTGTATGTCTAAGTCATCCCTGATAATTTATATTTTCTTGTTTGAATGGAGGTTCATCAGTTTCCTTTAAGAGTAATGTATTGAGTTGCTGTGGTAGTCATTCAAATACTTACCATAATATATCGTTTTATCCCCCTGTATGCTTAAATTGTAGATTAATAAAAAACATGCTTGCGATATCAATTATTGCTTACATTGTACTTGCAGGTAGGTAAAACTCATGTATTGAATATATTTTATTCGATAATCATATATTTTGAATTCTAGGTCGTAACCAAATAAGTTGATAGAGAACGCAACTTGCTTCATTGTACCGTTGAACAATGTTTTTCATTATATCCCCTCGTTTTTTTCCAAAACTCCAAGAGTGTTCGCCTGTTTATTGACCTCCCGAACAACTGGCGTTGATCGCTTCAAAATCTGTTTGAACCGTGTAGTGTGGTAGCTGCCTTCGGAGACTCTTACCACTGTTACTCGTAAAAAAATGGGCTTTCCCCCGTTTGCCTTCTTGATTTCGCATCAAGTCATCTGTAGACGCTCACACGCGGTGTATCAAGAAGTGCGGAATCATCCGTAAGACGGTCGCGCGAAGTGCCGACGGAGACAAAAGTTTGGAACGCGACAGTCACTCTCAAATGTGTGTCGTTCGGATTTCGTCGATTCGGATCCATCCATCGCGTCGGTTTACAAGGGACGCGAGTGAAAAAATGGCTCCCATCTCCCGCACGGGGGCAGCGACAATGCGCCGTATCGAGGAGGAGGAGGAAAAAAATCTTGGTGGCTACGGAACGCCACATACGTATTCGTCGGATACTTACATAAAGGTTGGTGATCGCGGACTAGATGTCCCTCCCACCGAAAACCTCCGCTCACTCCATGGGAATAATAATTCCCGAATCTATTGACACCGAAGGGTAACCTTTAGCTTTTCCTCCCGAAATCCTCCCGTCCCATTCTTCTCCCGCGCCTCCCATCCCTCCCCCCATTGTTTTCGGAGTCGCACTGCACCGCAAAGGGTCGCATCTCCATGCCTGAGTGAAGAGAGAGGGAGAAAGATAGACGCCGTCGCCGGCCCCACCTCCTTGCCCCGGCTACCGTACATGCCGCCTCTCTGGTGAGCCCAAGCGCGGGAGAGGGTGCGGTGTGGCGGGAGGGCGGGTTTGAGGCAGGAGTGCGGAAAGGGCTGGAGGTGGGTGGGGAGGGGTGGGCGGTAAGGAGGCGGGACCCCTAGGAGAGTGAGAGAGAGAGAGAGAGAGGAGGTCGTGAATCAAACCTACGCCTGCAAATGATGTGTGTCTGCCTGGAGGGGATGAGCGCATTAACATGATGAAGCACTGCCCTCCAAACACCTCAGCCCTCCCTCCCCTCTCCCTCCTCGCCCACCTTTTTCCACTCCTCCCGCGCTCATTTCACAGCCTCCCCGTCCTCCCGATTACGCCCTCCTCTTCCCCTCTTCACTCCACGCTCCCTGCGCTCTCTTCCTTCCTCGGGGGCATGTGTGTTCCGACCCCGGCCTTACCCCGCCCACCCCCGCTCTCCTCGCAGATAACCACATTCCCACCGTCCGTCCTCTCTCCCTTACACCCCCTTCCCTCCCCTTAACTCGTCTAAAATATGAATCCGTATTTCATGTCCATGATATGTATTATGTTTACTGTCGCGGTTTCATTTATGTTTATTCATAGCACGTGGAATACAGTCGCAGTGAAAAGAATCCACCCGCCCGAATCGGGATGATAATCGTGGAATTCCTGATTTACGGAACGCTCCAATTTCCTTGTTTGCTGTGCATGCAATCTCCTTGGCGCCATTTCATGAGTTTTTCCTGCTGTGCAAACAGCCATTATTTCAAATTGACTATTCCTCGGATAACGAAACATTTGTCTCCGGTTTATGCAAAAGTCCTAATTATGTTACGGTCTTAGTTAGACCTTTCTCAAGTATTCTTCCCTTTTTCCGTTTGTGTGGTCTTAAATGACTCGAGTGATTTTGTGATATTCCTGGCAAATTGTTGTTCAAACGTTGTGATGAGTGTTTGAATTAATATTTTTGGAATAATTTGCTATTGTCGTTTAGCAATGGTCACTTTCGTGCATAAAGTCAACCTTTTACCAATCATATCTGTGTCGGCAATTATCTTTGTGCCTGTTTTCCCAGTTAATGGCAAGTTTGGTTTTGACTGAATTCATGTTGTAACGATAAATGTACCTTAGCAGTATACGCCTGCCTACTAAATATTATATAAACTCTTGCCCTATGAAAGCATACTGGGCGTTTTGATAACATGCGCCTTAGAATTTATTTTTGTACATCATTTGCCGATTTAAAACTCTCTACAACTTCGTAAAACTTTTGTAAATCATTTGCCAGATTAAAGTGTTTTCTGAAGCGGTGATTATCTACCGCATTCTTCTGGGATATTTTCCTTCTTCCCGTTCCTCCAGTATCTTTCTCTCACGATTTCTTCTCTCGGGGATCCAGGGCCTTTCGACGGGCCAGGGGTGGTTGCGCCTGCCCCCTCTCCTTCCGCTCCTACTGTAATGTTTGCCTTGCACCCCAATGCCATCCACCCATCACGACTCACCCAAACCTCCGATGGAAGGGTAGATATTTTTTCCACGAAGGAATTACATTTCAGGGGTGGAGGTTGTGTTTTGCTGGGTGGAGGGGGGGTGCGATGCAAATGTGGCCAAAGGGTGGAGTCGAGTGGTGCAGGGGAAGGACAAAGGAGCGACCCTCCCGCGACCCCCCGGCGCTCCTACATTCTCCTCGCACCCCCTTTTTCGAGTGCCCCCTCCTTTCCTCATATCCATCTCCGGCCTTGTTTCCCGCTTCTTTCTCAGCCCCTCCCCCGTTCTCCCCCGCCCTCCTCCCACCACGTCCCCTTGAGGCCTTCTTATGGATGGCCACCGCTTAATCACGCCGCCCTCGGAGACACGGGAGAACGATTAGCGTGAATTCGTCGCGCTCGGCAGGGCGTCCACTCCGTCCCACCTACTCCTCCTCCTCCCTCCTCCTTCCACGTCCATCACACGCACCTAACTCTGCGCCACTCCCTCCCTACCAGCACACCTTCCACCACCCATCGTCCCTTCCACGAATCTCAGCCCTCCAAACGGCTCACCGGCCCACAGGAGCCCAGCGGCCGAAGATTTTATGTATCCTGCCTCTATCACGAATGCATTCTGGTATTTCACCCAATAATCCCCCTTGCTCAAGCCGCCACCTTTTAGATTCGAACCTTGTTGCACATTCCCATTATCAGTTCTCATTTTTTCGATGCACAGAGTTTTAAAGAAATTTGTTAAGTTAAAATTTCGTCGCATGTTGTGCATGGTTAAGGATTTAATTATATCAAAGCTATTGGGAAAGCATCACTACTCGTATTTCGGATGAGGTGTTTGAAATGGCTATGAAGTACCTTATTCCCAAAAATTAAGTAAGCGTACGAAGAGAAACCGATGTCCACACACGACAATATATTTTGAGGAATTACTTATCATTTCATATTAATGAAACAATTATTGAAAATAATGCTGTCTCAATATTGTCTTCATCACAGAACTAATTAATTACATCAAAACGTAAACCATATGCGGGTTGAGAAAAATGTTACTTATGGTTGTTGTCGTTCAGACTTTCCTTTTATTTACTCTTTCATCAGTGGTGGATACGACCTTAGATATTATCGATGAATTATAAATATGTACGAGCTCGTACATATTCCAGAGCTATGTAATCAAAAATGTATCGACATTTTTAATTAAATATTTGTGGACATATTTAATTACATAGCTTTCGGATACATTTCGGTTACATATTGTCAGAACACCTACACCTTTTTGGCAGCTTTGTCGTCGGTCTTATTTGCATAAATGTTTACTTGGTTATAATGAGCAATGGTATTCACGCGTACATGCCGATAAAAATGTTTGCCACCATTTTTTTGCGTATCACCCATTATGGCCCTCATCCGGCGGACGCCTCGTCCTCACTTAGGATCTCCCTACAGGATTCTGTATAATTCCTCAAACAATATGCCTAAAAAATAATTAACTAATAAATGGAATTTATGAGGGGTTCCGATGGAATTGTTTGGGGTGTTTTCTCAGTTTCATATATCCGATGCCACCGTTAATCCTCGTGAATTTGACTACATGGGGCATAGTGAGAAACATCTTCATTATTTTATTTTCAATCAAGCATCTCCCTTATAGGCTTGTCGCAGCGGGAATTGGTCACTGAAATCAACTCTTCCTCACGACTTGCTCGCGATAGGGCATCCTCGCTCACCCAGGCACGCTTTGTAGACAAAGATATTTTTCCATGCTTCCCTCAATACCATTTCCCCCTCATCCTCCCCCAAGGACCAGTGCCGTAGGAAAGGGTCTTAATTCCGACGGGATAAAATTTGCCCTTCGACCTTAAAGGTGTTGAAGTCTTTGCTCGTCGAGTGTAAACCTTCCCCGTTATGTCGTGCTACCCTCGAAGGTTATTCCGGGGGGGATACTGTAAAAAGGGGGAGGGGTGAGGGTGGAGAGATAAATAGGGACCGGGCAGTGGGTGGGGTGGGGGAGATAAATATAAAAAGGCGGAGAGGGGGGCTGGGAAGAAGAGGATGGGGAGGGCGCGAAAGCCTTTGGGCGTTCAAGTGTTGTTCCATCCCCACACCCTCACTCACACTACACACATTCCTATCTCCCTCCTTCCCCCCCCCATCCATGCCTCCGTGCGTGTGAGATCGTAAATAACTCTCTTATGACGACTCTCGGCGGAGTCTGATGTTGGCCCCGCGGCTTTTGCGACCGTCTTTCCCTTCCTCTCCTCCCTTCAGTCCCCTCTCGTCCTTTCGTCCCTCTCTCGGTGCCCGCGTGTGTGACCCGGGGGCTTCTCTCGCCCCCACCCGATCCTTCGTCCTTCCCACTGCCCACCTCTCCCTCCTCCCTTTCCGCCCTCTCAGTCCACTACAATTTTCTTCTCCGTGGTCACCGTTCGTTTGTCAGTGCCCGCCCTCCCATTTCCCACCCTATCCCTCTCGCCATTGCCCATCCCACCGTTTTCTCCCTCTCACCTTCAGCTCTTCTCGTCACGTCTCGGATCAGAGCGGTGGCTGTTGTACTCACTCGTCTTCCGAGACCGCGAAATGTTACCCGTTGTTGGTAGGAATCTGTAGTTGTGTTTTTGCGCGGTGCGAAATTGTTGAAGTTTTTCTCCGAGATTTAGTCTTCCGGTATGGATATGTCCATGGCCGCGTAGTAAATGCGGTTTGTAACGCATTCATTCATTTGTCCTCTATGCAATTTTCAAGCAAATTAATAATTGCAATTAATATTTCAATTTTAATACTAATTAATAGTAGATACGCCTTAACTGCATTGGGGATGTTAAATTCATCCCCTGGAGTTAGCTAACTTGGGGATGAATTTCTTCATGAGAAAATGCACTCTTATCAGACTGGCACCTGGAAATTTCGTGAGGAAGAATCTTGAAATTGTGTTGTCAGAAATGAAATCACCTTTTATACCTGCCAGCCAAACCCTGTTTAATCTTTTGTGTGTTCTGGTAAAAAATTAAAATCTTTTTGCGCTAAAATATTGCATTGACATGTATTTTCGTTAACGTTTTCATAATGTGCAGTAATTGAGATATTCAGTTCGTGAGAAGTGAACAGTTTAATGATTTTTTTCTGCTGCTGTAGGCCATAAATAAATATGTTGCTCATTATGTTCACTGCTCCTTTCATTGAAATATATGTAATTTGTTTTCAGCGGACCGAAAACTGGGAATAAAACACGAATAACCCCCAGCCCTTTTAGCATTTCATAACGGTGATGACCATAGATGGAAGTTCTCTTTCTTTAGGGCCTCAAGTCACAAAAATCAACCCATGCTCCAAATTTAAAATTCAGGTCCGTCGGTTTTCCCCCGTGACCTTTCCAAAAGTTCTCTTCTTTCACGTCCTCTCCGCTTGGTCGTCATTTTGAAGCTCCCACCCGAACGTTCCGTTCACCCACGTTCAAATCTCCACCCCGCTGCAGGGTTCCTTCGGAATACTGGGTAATCGCATTAATACCTCGGTGGATCCCTCTGGCCGCATCACCCACCCACTCTCATCACCACTCTTCTTCGCTTATGTGGACTGGACGTTTATTCCACGGGCGATTTTTGTCGCATTCGATACGTTAGGCAGCGGGAGGACGCTCTCGCTGTTTTTTCCCCTTCTGTTTTTTGCTTAAATTTTCGCGTGCCTTCGTTTCTCTTCCAACGGATAATCTTGAAAGTAGACGATGATCCTTTTTCAGAGAGCGGTGATGAATTGCGGAGGTCACCGCTGATGTCTGTGGTTAGTTGCGTGGGAAATAAACCGCGTATGTCCACGGTGCGGCGACGGAGCGCGATGTGCGGTGGAAAATTTCATTTCCAGAGCGCGCCGCCATCTCTCTTAATTGGTTAGATATTTTTCCGCTTCGCTTATACCGTGCGGGAAGAACTAATTTAGCCAATTTTCTCCTCGAAGTGGAAACGTGCGTTCAAATTTCCTAATATCCAAATTGAAAGTAATATCTCATATTTGGTTTGCTATAGAAGCCTATGTATTAGTAGTGTACGTGCAAGTATGTAATTTGCTGAGATGTTGGCCTGCTGAAACAGAGAGCTTGTACATGATGTCGAAATCCTGATATGAGCTTTGTTTTGTGAGCTAATGTTCCGCTAATTAAAGGTGCTCATACATTGATGGATTCAGTGATGGCTCCCATTCTTTCTTAATATCCTGTGGTTGAAATCTACTGGAAATATTTTTACGGCACCATTACTGCTAAATAAAAAAGCATAGGCTTGCTTCTTATTGATTCACTTAGATGTTATATATGTGAAATTGTATTAAGCGCTGTTCGCGTAAAAGAGTTAATTGACGCGAGCAAAATTCGAGGAAATTGGGATAGGCTCTTGAAAATTCCGCAAAAGGAGTCGCGGTGAAATGACGTTTGTGGTTCTTATGTATCTACTGTCATTGCTTTAATAATTTCCATAGTGCTGCGTTACCTTCTAACCTGCAATTCGTTGTTTGGATATCAATATCTCTTCCCGTTTTCCCTCTTAAGTCTGGAATGGAGTAATAAACCTCTGGAATATCGACGTGTGGGCGTATACAAGAGGGTATACGATGGAAGCAGCAGCAGCGACTGTGTCCATAGTACTAACACTCTTATTTGAAAATTTATAAAATACCAAGAATTCACGATAAAAATGAATTGTAACAAGACTCATGCTTAATAGTCTCACTTGCTAGACTATAAAGTAGTCTCACAGGTGTTTTCCGAATATATTAAGTTCGTGCAATTAAGTATATAGCCTTAATTTAAAATTAATCCCGAGCCTTTCTGTATTTTGAGCAAAATCGTCTCTCGATTAAAATTCTGGTCACTTAAAAACTTTGTATATTTTCTCGGGTGCACGGCAATGACGCACCTACGGCACTTGCAAAATTTCAAATATTAGGTCACCTGGAAGGGGTAAAACATTTATGTTGGTCCATCACCGAATGTTATCCCTGATGGATAACCAACCACCTGATACGTATTTAATTTTGAAGAAAGCGTGTGGATGGACCCAGTCATCGTTCCTGCTGTCGGAAAGTAACTTCATATCATTGCCATCCCAAATCTGGGCAGTCTTTCTCCCTCATTTTTCGTTGTTTGGTTGGGGGGAGTCGTTTGAAAATAAATGTAACCTCTTGCGAACGCATTCATTATCAAGTGCGGAAAGGGCGTGTGGCTTTTATGACCTCGCCACATGAACCGACTTCCTAAGAAGTCAGCATGACTTGCCGACACCCGCCCGGTTGCTGTTGTTTCTCATTGTCTCCCCTTTATATTCTGAAGGGCCTAAAACTGCAGCAGCTGAATTCGTCTTGCTCAGGTACCTCCCGAGCACATAATTATCTTCATCCTCCGCCAAAGAGGCGCGCTTGGAGAGACCGAGTCCCAGCAGCACCCCCGCGATGGCACACCGCGTATTAACACTTCCGTTTTATCAGATCACCGCCGCACTCGCGTGAGGAGGAGCATGGGTGGGGGAGGTAAATTGTCCTCCCCCCTCGGATCCGAAGGGGCCCAAGGAAAATTAATGCGCTCGTCAAGACGCCGCTTGCCGAGTGAACGGGCCCGTATCACTCCGGTGAGCGTCGATGCCACCGAGAGAGAGAAAGGGTGGTCAGCGGTGCGACGGATGGAACGCTACCCAACCCTTGACACGAGCAATTCGCCCCTGCCCATCCCCCACCGAACACAAGTTTTCACCTCTCGCCCTCCCCTCCCTCTCTCTCTATCCTGCATATCCTCCCTCGGGTGTTAAAGCTTCTTCCCTCCCGCGTCGGAGCAATGGAGGGGGTAGGGCGTAATGTGGCCAAACACAAAAGCCACTGAATGACGCGGCGTGTCGGCGTTGTAGAGAAAGGAGAGGCGCATAGCGGGCGACTGTGGAATCAATTGCCCTTCCGAGAAGAATGGCGGGATGAGGTGGGAGTTAGCTCCGCGGCATTCGAGGGCGTGTAAGATGATGAGGGCAGGGCATTTGAGGCGATGTCGGACGAGAATGTCAGCGGGCGAACAATGGCGGAAGCGATTGGGAGGGGGTGGAGGAATGAGACTCAATGTACGAGAGCGGAGAGAATTTTTACTCCCAAAAGTCTTTTATTGGGAGATAGTTCGGCGTGGACTCAAAGGCCGCGGAGCGCGGTGATTGGGGGTTATCGTCGGATTAGCGACGGTGTGTCCATTAATCAGTAGGTCATGATTCCCGCTTGCGTTTGATGATGAGAAAATCCTTCCCGTGCACCAGGGGTGGATTTTCTGGGCACGTACTGGTGAAATTGAGGGAAGATAGAAGTGTTTTTAGCGTAAAATGAGCCTCTGTCCAACTTCCTGGTCTCCTAGTGTGATTTAAGTGTTTTTACCTGGCAGCATGAAGGTAATTTGGTGATACGGAAAAATGTGCCATTTTTAAATTAAGTGAATTAATTCGTTATCAGAATTAATGATTATGCTGTTGCGTAAAAATGGAATATGCTCACAAAATCATATGTCATAACCATATTGACACACTTTTATTGGTATTAGCTACCGGGCATGAATGTAGATGTTTGCCGATTGAGTCACCAACCATAATATTCATAATTTTATTGAATCGAAAACCAAAATTTATCCACATTTGAGGTAGTGTTCGAACCTGGGGCGTTTTAAGCGGGTGGGTCTCTCTCTAAAAAAAATAACCAAACCAAAGCAATCAACCCCAAGGTTGTTTTGATAGGTGAAGTTAGAGCTAGCCTAATAAGCTCAACGGCTTGCAAAATTCACACATCAGAGTATGGGACCAGTTGGTTGGTTGGTTGGTTGGTTAGCTGATTCGGGTGTTCCTGGATGATATGGTACCCGAAAAATCACACAGCCTCGGTGAGGCTGAGAGTATCCGGAGTGTGCACCATTCGGAATCGAACCCGAACAGTCCAGTGCTCTACCCATTGAAATATCTCCCCCCACTACATGTCAGATAATGAATCTGTCAAGAAGTAACCCTTTTTTTGAATGGGCCATTCTTTTCTTTAATTTTATCCTGAATAGGACGCTTTGTGCATGACAAACTCGTGCGATATATCTAGGCACGTACGTGAATTGTTATGCATAGATGTGTGAGGGCATTCGAGTTCTTTAGCATATAAGTCATTACAAGAAAAATGCCATTTTCGCCATTAAGTCTTACTTGTGTGTGCACCATGTTTTAATCGGTACGGCAACCTGATTTGAGTAGCTTCGTCTTCATCCTACCTTATATTGTGAATTCGAGCAACGTGCCAGAGTGGAACTTTGTCATATATTAATTCTCCTGCATTTATTCAGGACACCCCCCCCCCCCGTGGACTGCATACTAGAGGGCTTGTGCGTTCCGGTGACCCCTAGAGCTGTGCTGGTAGTAGTAATGATAATTCCTCCTGGTAGGGTCACCCATGCCAGATAGGTCGAAGGTTAGGAGCCAGACGAAAGGTAGTCCACGCAGCGTCTGTAGAGTGAATTAGGGAAAACTAATGAGTATATTGCAGAAAAGAGGAAGGTGAAATAGACCGAAAAGATAACAAATGAGGAAGTACTTGGTATGGTGGGCGAGGAGAGGGGTTTGGTGGGAGAAATCCTAAGAAGGCAGGAAAAATGGATGAAGGGCTTATCGATCGGCAGAGGGATGTTGAAGACTGTAGTAGAGAGGAGGATGTTAGGCAAACGAGGAAAGGGCAGGGATGTTGGACGGGATGAAGGGAGGAAGTACTCAGGGATGAAGAGGAACCTGGTGTAGAGCAGGTTGCTGGATTGTGTTTTGTTCGGAGTCACAAAATATTTATTTGGTAGTTGTGTCCATCCAAAACCTACCTAAACGGGTAGATGACTTAATAATAATAATAGCCTATTTAACAGTTGAAAATTAACAAATATTTTGATGCTCCTGCATCAAAATATGTTTATTTTCAGTTCTTAAATTTTTAGCCAGCATTTCCGCAAACTTCCGTGCTTATTCGTAATGTGCGCTCTTAATCAAGTTTTCTCATTGTTGCTTTGGTGGTGACATAAATTATAAATGAAAGTTAAATATTTTTCAATGTTGTAACTCGCCAGTGGCACATTCAAGAAGTTAAGCTATTTCCCAAGAAATTGTTCCGAGCACTCTTTTATTCGACCTTGTAGACAAAAATAGCATGATTTCGATAAAGATTAGTTCTCATGGTTTAGTAGATGGTATCCTCCTCTTTCGGAGCGATGATGTGGATGGAGACTACCGCATCGGAAAAAAAGAAATATGGTTGAATTATGATACTATTTTAATTGATGACGTTAACGTGGTGAATTATGCGGAAAATATCGTAATGGAATGACTGAAATGCTTCGAAATAAGAAATATTGTAATGGCAGGAAGTTATATGACGTAAATTTTCTAAAATTAAATTTCACTGCTTTCTTCGAACAAGAATGCTGTTGTTTTTTTTGAAGTGTAGCGACTTCGGTCGGATGTTACGACTGAGAACATCGAAACTAAGCAGCTAACCCAACTGCGGCGTTTTTTCACTTCTCAGCTCCTAGAGAAACCGTTTTTTCCTCATTTCGAACAACCTTCAATTTTTTTCCTGTCCTTTTTCAAATGTCCTTATGTTTCTCGAAGACGCATTTCTTTCTCTTCCATGTTTCCAGTGCTTAAGTTAATAAAAGTCGTCTTTTTTTACTCTTTTCTCATGTATTCATTCTTTTTAAGCATCTTATTCGGCTTGGAATTAAACGGTCTGCCGCCTGGCTTTGACTTTTAAAGGCACTTGGAGGAAGAAGTGATAAAAAAACCCGAGGAATGACTTCAGAGGGGATAGAGACATTATTAAGGAGAAGAAAAACTTTGCATTTGTTTTTTTATGAAAAGCCAGCGATACCCGTTGTATATCAGGGTAACTTTTCAAATAGCAGGCTCTTTGCGATAAAAAAAATGATCTATTTAAAGGTCATTTTTTATCGAAAATTATCAGTTTATATATGCATGAATGATCTTATGCTTAATTTAGCGTTTCTTTTCGTGCTTTTTCGTAATGTGCGCCAGGAAAATCAAATTTTCTCAATTTTGTAATGGTGACGGCTTAAATTTTATTTACGGTGTAGGTCGATTGCCCAATTTATATTTTCTTGGAGAAAGAAGTTGAAGTCATGCTTTTAGAAGATTTACTTCGGTCATTCTGAATGAAATTTATTTTTATAAATTAGTCTGTTCCCAGCTCCGCAAAATCTGAGATGCCTCTACGCATATTATCGAAATTAGTAGTATACGTTCACCCGCGGTTATTTTTATTGGTTGCACATAAAAAGTGCAAAATGGGTGCAAAATGAAGAAGAATTGGGTTATTTTGGAAAATTCCATCGTGCACGACTCATTAAGAAAAATAACTGGTGGCTAACCTTCATTAAATATGACAGAGAATATTTACTTATTAAAATATTGGCCTCAATTAGACTACTTTAGCGAAACGTTAAAACACGTGGACCTCATGAAATCGGGACGGACAATTTTTTTCTTCGCCAGTTGAAATTTGAATTGCGGTATTATGATGATCACGGGCATGCGTAATGCTTGGATTGAAAGTTATTCACCAAGTTATTGGGTTATATCGGTTAAAACCTCCCAAAGTGAAACATTTCTGTGTTCTTTGGAACATTGCTGAGCCTTTGGTTCATTGGTCGTTCAAGTTACGATATCCCCTTTCCTTGGTCTCCTTGGGATGCCTTGTGTTAGCTTCCTTTTGGGAGACCCTCGATTTGCCACAGATTCCTGAACTCCATTCTCTGCATCTGAAAAGTGCGCCAGCGAGGCGCGGCCTTCCCAATAACCCCTTCCTGGGTAATCATCTACGCCCTTCGAGGAAATCCTCTACCTCCATTTGAGTGAAATTCCTTTAGATACGCCTCACCGCGCGCTATATTCCGGAAATAATCTTCAGCTTCATCGTAATCATGCTAGCAGGTGATGAGGAGTATGTTTGATAGGTTAGGAACAGGTGAATATCACTTCTCGAAGAAAAATAGAAAAAGAATCGTCGCTATTTACACGCATGCGCTTTAATCTGCCATTTTTGTAGGAAAGAGTTGAAAAAAATGTAAAATTTGAGAAATTTGTTGTTTTTCAAACTCGATTACGATGAGAATTACATTAGTCAAACTATTATTTCACGTTCAAACGTTTTTATTGAATTGATTAAGCCCTTTGATTTATTTGAAGTCAGGCAGGATTTGAGTTTATAAAAACCGAGGTGGTGTTCTGATGGAAAATTTAAATCGTGATATTTCAATTTACATTTCGGACTTAAAAATGGATTACGTACTGCTTACACTTGTCACCTTTGGCTTCATTCTTTTTTTCAACTGAAAAGCCTTACCTGCATATGATCACCAATTCGTTGAATACAGTGAACGGACGAGCTTCCTTATCGGGCTAGCCAAATTAGATAACTGTGACCTCGCAGCGAAGCAACAATGCATGAACTACGCTTTTGAGAAGTCTACCGTCATCTGCAGAATGTATCCAACTGGCACATTCCGGAGTCCGATCGCCCTAACGGCCGGTATGAACTAAGGAGAAGGATTTTCAACCAAATGAGGAAGGTATTGCCACTGATGTCATAAACGCCAGACATAGAGGGCATCCCATTGTAACGTGTGGTATCCTAGGACGAAGGAGAGGCGTTCGGATCTTACCTAATGTGTGGATGATTCGTTTCATTAAGGTACGCAGTGAAACGCATCCATGCTCAATAGGAATAACCTTTGGAAAACCGAGCATCTAAAATTCACGGTGTAGTTTCATGCTGATCACGTCAGTTATGTTTGATACAGGGAAAAATTGTACCTTCGATTATGACAGGCCAATGTCCTTATTTTAGATTGGGAGGAAGAGGGGAATTTTATTATAAATCAAGCCCCTCGTATGGGTAGTTTATGTTTTCCTTGAAAAGCAGGGAAACGGAGACGCCGTGAGCAATTAGTGGGGCCAATTTCGGTAGCAACGAATGGCAATACCGAACTTAATAACAGGGAATCGCAGCTCATTACCGCGAAAGTGGTTCAATCTTCATTCGTTAGTGAGGCCATCCTGTCTGGATGTGGAAGATCTCAGTAGCGTGTCATTTGTTTTGAGTAGTCCCCGACTAGAATCTTGGCAATCACATTCAGTTATTATGTTTTATGGTGTGTTTATACGAATTATTCTTGTGATATATTTGGAGAGGTTGATTGGAAATTTATCTAGGCATTATTTGTCTGAGGAATGCGATAAAAGTGGGGTGAGATTAAATTGCTGAGTTAAGAGGATGATGTTACGGCACATGATGAGAACTCTTATTCAGAGTCGATAAATACATAGAAAGAACCCTTTCGAAAAGGAAATGAAAGGACTTGAGCCGTTGACTTTGCAAAACATTGACGGGAAACGTGATCACCCTTACGATTTTAATTCAATTCAGGGGCTTGCTGTGGTTTTTTTTCTAGGATACTCGTATGTCTTCTTTGGCGGGTTGCCCACAAAGTAATGTCGCTTGAACTCACTCGCCAGCCCATTGAAATTTCTGAGGATTGCCTTGACAAGGGTATTCACATCCTGAAGAGTGATTGAAATGTAATTCATTTGTAGTAGTAGTATTAAGGGGAGGCGACCGACAGCTGAGGTCATTTGCGCCGTAGGGGATGGACAGGAAAGGATAAAGGGTGGAGAAAAACCCGGCGTCAGCATAAGCCTACTCTTTACGAAAGGCGCCATGGGGTCCGCAGCTTAACGTCCCATCCGACGGACGGCGTACTCACTCAAAGTGCCCTCCACAAAGCACCTCAAGTAGGGATCGAGATACCTCTGAAAAATATTCAACACCGTCGGTGATTTGAACCCGATCCCTCTGGGTGGGAAGCCAGTACGTTAGCCCCCGCACCATCTCGATCCCCTAATCATTTGTTTGTTTATTACCTTTAATTAAAGGTAATAAACAATACTCTGACATTAAATCAATAACTGTAATTATACCTTATCGTATAAAACAATCATGAATAATTCAGTTTGGAATTAAATATTAGTGTAGAAATTTCTTTTTGAAATTCGAATTGGTCTTTTTGTCCAATAATTGAAGTGAAAAAAGTGTACAATGAAGCATTTTGAGTGAAAATTATAAAATATATTTTTTTATGTAATCCACTAATAATAGGAATTACACTTATGCAGTCCTAAAATTAAACCAAAGGTCACTGGAAGCTATATATTTCATTTTAGTATAATTGATCCACTCTCCATTTATCTACCCGACATATATTTCTGGTCTATCAATTATCCCTCAATACGTATGGTGTACCCTGCCTAACATTTTTAAATTTGACTAACTATAGCAATGTTGGTTGGTAAAAAATGTTTAAAATCGAACCAAATAGGCGCTGTTTAGGAAATAACTTCGAGTACTTTTCAAGAATATATCCATTTTAATGATATTTGCAAATAATGTTGGAGGTATTCCGTATTCACCATGACTGTGCAAGGTAAAAATGTAATGTAGAATGGAGGAAGCATAATGTGCGAGTGGATTGCAAATGTATAAAATATTATATCTTTAGTGTAACGGGTGTTGGTATTCCTCATTACCATTGGTTAGTGTTACAATTAATGAAAGTAATCGCAGATTGCTGTCGCCTAATGATCGTACATGCGCACAATTCAAATCTCTTGCTACAATTGTCCTTTACTCTATTAATACGTTAATTTTGAATTTAATTATGTATGGGGATATCCATCAATGATTTGTGCAAGTTAATTTTCGTGGCGTCCCGCAGGTTCATTTCATAAGGCTGTTTCCGGGTAATTGGGTGGAAACCCAACAAAACGCTGTTGCGTATAATTTGAAGATTTATCGTTTCCAATAAAGTATGATTCTACTTTGTTGGCTGCCGATAATAATTTCGCTTCAGCAGGAAAATGATACTGATTTCTTGACCGTGCGACTGGTGTGCTACGCTGTGGAGTTACGCAGTGAACAATTCTCATAGAAGGATGAGATGTATGATGTTACCTGAGGGTGCCTTCTGCGTAGCATTGGTGAGCGGCATGCCGGATTTGCTGTTGTTCTTTATTGGTCATTTGTGTATTTTTCAGTGTCATCAGCGTTAGTTTCAGCGAATTTTAAGTCAATTAGGCACGGCCCAGCGGAGATGAGAGCCCGCATAGGGTGAATATCGCGTTTCTTGGTAATTTTCCATATGTAATCCACGAAGGTACAAAGCAGTGATGGAGGAACCGATGTAATTGCCAATTTCTTTCAATAAAATTTCCGAGAAGGAAACAAAAGCGGATTTTTTTCTTTTTGCTCGGGAAAGGGGGGGGCGCCAAAATGGGACGGGCCGGTCATGCCTCGTCCCCACACACCTCCCTCCTCTCTCTCCGACCCTTCGTTGTCGCCCCTCCCTCCCACCTCCTGACCCGTCCTTTTGACGAGCAACCGCTCCGTCTATTACCGATTCGCGACGGGGGATCGCCGCTGTATCTCTTGCCCTGACTGTAGGGGATGGGGCGGGGAAACTACAGAGCCGGGGGGAGGACGAGGGAGGGAAGCTTCTCCCACCCCTTTTCATCCCGCCCTTTCTGCACCCCCGCGGCACAGGGCGCGTCGGGGCCAGATCGCGCCTCCCTCTCGCTCATCGGCGTCCCAAGGTGACGCCGAACAACGCGTTAGATGCGACGTCAAAGGGGTCCGCTGGGCGCTATCAATCATCCCCGTCCGGCAACTGGAAATCGCTCACCTCACTACTTCTAGTAATAATAGTTTTAAGGCCCCCTAGAAGCCGGAATACGTTATTATGCGAGGAGGACGTCTCATAAGTTGCGCGGCGGTGGTTGAAGGATGGTCTTCAATATATCGTGGGGACGGTGCCCGTGCTGGATTAAGCTTCGAAAGTATTCGATGAGCACCCGGCCCACTGCATCGAGTTAAAGGGATCGCTGTGTCTCGTCCCATAAATTGTATGCAAAATAGTGTTAAAGGTTAAGCCTCGGTGTTTAATAATTAATGATACCAGATACGTAATACTATTGCGTTTGCAGGTCAGTGCTCTTCCGGGATGATTTATTTTATTAGTTGATTCTGTCGCTCCTATTATTAGTGTTCATTCGTTTACAGCGGAAGAGATCTACAACGATTTGGTTTTGACCTTAAGTGATTAATTTTACTCACCAAGTGAAGGCCGTAATAGCCTCAGGTGTTCGTTCAAGATCTCATGGTTCAGAATGTATTCCACGCTAACTAAATCTATGTTTTGAAATTGATTGTCCTTATATTCTTATTTATTTTACGCTGTAAGGGTTTAACTCATGATTCCCATTTTTTGGCGTTCCTTCGGTAATTGATTTTAATTTGTATTCATGGAATAGAATCCTAATCTCTTCGCCGCCACTCACAGAATTTCTCGGCTTCTATTTTTTTGCATGGAGCTTCGAAGTATACTAAGGAATGCCTAGTATCACTTGCAATTATTTCAATGTGCTGTGCATTTTGAGTACAATGTCTGTTTTGTCAAGAAAAAATATAGAAACTAAAGTTCTAATACGATCGCAAAGCATATTTTATTTGAAAATCTGTTAAATTCGTATAATTGCAGTGCTGAAACTTAGATTATCGGTTTACATTTGTTTGTATTACTTTATTTTCGTCCAAGTGCCATTACTTTGTAAGCAGTCATTTCTGAAGCTGAGATTATTCGATTTTTCATACTTTCATCGTTTGATAGTTATTCACTAGAATCGCTCGTATTGATTTTTATACCGCTGGCGTTTTTATTCTCTCCTTTTATTAGTATTAAGTTTTTTAGCTCTCCCTGCAGTTTTTACAACTCGTGAGTGCCAGAATGTGCACTCTAATCGGGGTTTTTTTGTTTGGAGGGCGTACCGGGCATCGCACAATGAGCATGAGTGCCTCCTCAGCAATGTAGTATATATTTCTGGTAGCTAAAATGGCGGTGGCAATGAAAGGATTTTTTTTGGTGTTGAAAGGTATCGTGCCCAACTTAGGTCTCCAAAAATTTCTATATTTCTTTAATAGATTGCATTCAGTTTACCGTGGGAAAACATGGTTTTACCCCTATCGTTTCATGTGCTTTTAATTTTCTTTCTGACTTTTCGCCGCTCAGCTATTTTCCCCGAATACTCGCCAAGGGCGCGAGGTGCGATGAGTAGGTGGCGGCGGCGGCTGCTAAAATCCTCGCCCACACAACTCCTCCCTCCCTCTCATTTCTCGAGTAGTTCCACACTCAGGTGTCTCCGCCGGCTATTTTTTCCCACGACGCGGAGTTTCCCAACTTGC
This sequence comes from Hetaerina americana, assembly GCF_022747635.1. Classification (NCBI taxonomy): domain Eukaryota; kingdom Metazoa; phylum Arthropoda; class Insecta; order Odonata; family Calopterygidae; genus Hetaerina; species Hetaerina americana. Next base: position 22,922,523 of record NW_027286070.1, on the reverse strand, counting down.
CGGGATTAAGAGAGCGCCACAAGGCTTTTTCTAGTTGCAGGGCCAAGGTCTTCTCCTCTTGCCTGATACCTCTTCTTCCATCTCCAAGGGTTTTCCTCTGGAGTATGCGCTTTTCTTGCGTTCTTGGTATCATCGTAGTGGTTCAACTGAATTCGGGGGTCGCTATAGGTTAATACTCGGTTGGTTGCTTTATCGATATTTAATGATTTTGTCACAATATCCTTCAAGTATGTATGGCTTGTTCATGTGGAACTTTTGATGAAAGTGGGTTCACATCTATGTTGAATGATCTTACAATCCCGTAACCGTTAATATCTACATCACTTACGTAGATAGCAAATCCTAAGAAATATTTTTCCTGCATGTCTATCCTTTGGCAATTCAAATAAAAACGTTTGGCTCTTGAGTATTTCGGTTCCCTAATTCAAATAGTATGTATTTTATTCCCGTCTGTAGCCGTTCTGTGTGATGGCAGCATTTGTTGTATTGTGATGTATAAATAAAAAAGTGTTTACATTAAGATATTCATAAGCTGAACACCTTTAATATTAATCTTGGATAGAATATAGAGCTTTTCAAAGCGATACATTACTCCCCCATATGTGAGGGCTTGGATTTTGTTTGTCATTTTGTTAAATGTCGAATTGGACAAAAATCAGCGTCAGTGATTCCCTGTTGGACAATATGACCAACTTTCCAAAACGCTAGACACAGATATATGAGTTCGTGTAATGTATTAATCGTAGAATCATCTGTAAAATCATGAAGAATCAACAGTATTGTTTCGTTATTTTCTATGGCTAACACTTCGGAGTGATGCATAGTCCGTTAAGTCGTGCGATTTTATTGTTACAAATGTAAAGTAAATATGTATTTAAGACACTTGTGACTTTAGTGCATCCCCGCCCGTCGTTCAAATCGGACCGCGGTTGGCCAAAGCGCTGTGAAGAGTCGATTTCCTAATCCCGTCTTTCCCATACTCGTGGTTCCCCTTCAGAGAGATAAGCTATCATAACAGCGCTTATGACCAACGTCATACCCTTCAATTGCCACCGAACGTCGCTCTCTCAAATCCGCCCCGCCACCTCCTCCCCAACTCCCGTCTCGTCCTCCCACTCCCCTCGGGGCTCCCATCGCTTCCTTCGCTGGCTCGCTTCCCCTCCGCTAACCCTCCCCCCTCTCAGCGAGCTGCCTCTTCCTCCCTTCATCCCCCTCCCCGCAACCCCCACGTGGACACTTCGATTGGATCCATTGCCTCGCCTAGGGCGCATCGCCCCTACCCCTGCCCATCCCCGTAGTGCACTGCCAAACAGCCCACACCTCCCCCCATCTTTCCTTAACGTCCCCCAGAAGTGCTGTCCTTTTACTGCTTCACAATCCGAAGGGCTCAACAAATTGGATCGTTTTCTAACCTCTTCTGTTCCATCCCCTTCCGTGTCCACTCTCCTCCATGGACCTCTCACCCCCGTCCACCGCCCCTTCCTTTCCCCTCTCTCGCCATTCTCGGGTAGTCCTGCCCGCTCCCTCCGCCCTTCCTCTTTCTCTGGAGGAATGCTGCCCATTCTCTTCCCTCTTCCCACCGTCATCCCTCGCCCACCGCCTTCTCCCCTTTTCTTCCAGTCACCACCCTCTCACCCACCCAGCAGCCCGACCAACGGCTTGTCTTTTTTTAAATGCATGGGAGGAGAAGTGGATTACCGTGCAAGGGTTTTCTGCGTGTCCGAATCGCTTTCTCGTCTGTTTGTGTGAGTGGTTAAGTGTGTGTTTACGTATGCGTGGCCCGTTTGGGTTTTCCTGGGACTCGTAAAGGTTTCTTTCCCCTACGGCGGAGTTAATAAAACGGACTCTCCGGTGCGGGCCGAAGTTTGGGATGGGAGCGGGCCCCCTCCCCATGCGATTGTGAGAAGGGCGATTTTATTGTGCTGTTATGTACACACCGAATCTCTCGGTTTCAGATTAAGCGTTGTTGTGGTATTGAGGTTTGAAGCGCTGTCCTGCCCATGGGATTTGGGATCACTGTTCTCAACAACGAAGGAGTTTCTCCACGAGAGCTTCCCTGTTAAAGAGAGAAGTTAGAGTTACATTTACGTTCAATAAAGTGATAAGCGGGTATATCCTACCATCGAATAGATGCCGGAATTGTCGGGCGTTAATGGGCGTTCAGGTCTCTTACACGTTGTTCGAATTTATGCGTACCCTTGAAGAGTGTTATGTACAGATGATTCATGTGCGGTATAACTGTTTCGACGGTTTCCAGTAATTTATTATTATCATCCTCAATGTTCTCCCTAAAACAAGAGAGGACCCTGTTTAAACCCTAGCGGCAGTCTATAAGGAATGAACGTTTTCGCCGTTTGATCTCATAATAAAATCTATTATTACGAACGTACGAGTCGATGACGTTCATTGAATGTTTTCAAACTCTCAGTTAGTCATTGGCTGTAATTGTATCATTTTGCATGCGCGGGAGGCTTTATCTATCGCCTAACCTTTTCTCTGCAAGTTACAGTATCAGGTATATATATTCAGAGGTAGTAACTTGCGGTTTTAACTCCCTCTAGTTGGTTTGGAAATAAACTATAAATACAGCTATCAACCATAAGATGAAAATCCATGCCCTATAAATCTATGGTACGTAAATATCTATCGTAAACTAAATCTATGGTACGCAATAGCCCGCAAACCACCTCAACGATATTTGGCGTCCTGTGTATTTCATCACTTCAGGTTTTAGTTGCTAGTATTGTGGGCCCTGTACGGGGCTGCCAAAACGACGAGTTGGTTAGACAGAGAATAATCGGGTGGCTAGCGTCTTCCATGTACGTATATTGAGTAATGTGCTTCAAATTTTCTCAGAGTTTTTTTATTTTCTTTTATAATTATTGCGCAAGTATAAAGTTTGCTGTGGAAGTCTAGAAATGCATAGTTTTTCGGACAGGGCGTTATGAGACGAATTTTCAAGGGAAGGAGTTAATGCCTTTTATACTGTTATCAGGTTATTCTAGTATGCTCTCTCTTCCTCTATTAATTATATTAAAAGATCGCGGCCATGGAATCTGAGTGCGGGAGGAGGAGAAGGAAAATACTGCGATTAGTACGTCTGCGCTACACGCAAATGTGCAAAGTGGAGGAGGGAGTTTAGGGCACCAGCCAAACATGCAGATATATTAGTTGACTCATGTATTCAAATATATTAGCTAAATTACTCGAACGCTTTCGCTTATTCACACTCGGACATGCCAATACAATATGCAATGCTAGGTTAGTCGATGCAGTTTTAGTTTTTAGGTTTAAACGTATGGGCGGTTTCGATTTTGTTATGATTGCGTATCGTGCGAGGGGAAAACGAGTACATGAACCTATGGTGGTGTCTATCTTTCTCATTTAATCCCTTAGGTCGAATATACTGATATAATCTGGGGCCTCAATAATTCCCTCGGTGTCGCAAAAAAAGCTCAGGTGCCCGGTACTTTTTATAATATTATTTGTAGCGTAGCTAAGTAAAATTCCTTACATTTATTACTTCTTTTCGAAATAATTTTGCTAGGTTTAAGTTTGTTGCGTTTAATTTTTAAAATATATAAGCCACTACGAAAGCCAGAGCTGAAAATAGGGGTCCACGTCATCATGGTGCTTTTCACGTGAATTCAGCATCCTTCCATCAAACGCTCTAACATTTGAGGAGTTTACCTCCACTTAGAATAGTAAAGCAGTGTAGGTTACTATTATTTTTAACTCCGCACATTAAATCACCCGGCTACAGGGGAATTTATTATCACCCCGCCCGCACCATTGGTAAATTGACAAAAGTACATACATCAATAACGAACCTTCAATTAAAATTTTCCTCCATCCATAATTCCCATCTCTCAGTCGCTTGAAGAAGAACGTGACTGACAGTGGCCGTCGAGGAAGATAGCCGATATATTTGTCGTCTATGTTGACAACCACTTGACCTAATTACAATGGCCCACATTAAGCGTCCCTTACGGGAGAATTCGGGTGGCTTGCAGTTCGACGGGCGACTAGCTTCCGTGACCATCGCCAAAACACGCGAATCCCCACTTTTCGCATCCCACCCGTCGAAAGCTGCGTGGACGTCTGCCACTTGGGTGCTTATGCGGTGTGGATGGCAGCAAAACCCGGGCATTTAAGACCCATCATGTTTTATAGCGCGCAGATGGCATTGGCGGGAAGTTTGAGGAGAATATGAGATCAGTTGTAGCGATTAATCCGCCATCTCACCGCCTTAGGAGGAAACGAAAAAAAAAGTCCGACCTACCCGCCAAGATAGTTGCTGCTGGCCCGCTGCCATGACTATGAACGTGCGCACTGCCTAACGGCAATGCGCTTTTAAATAGTCTTCTTATATTTTTTTTACGTGTAGCTGTGTCGATAAAAGAAACTGTTTTCCGTGGTAAAGCTGCACGGAAGGGTATTTGATTGCCTTGTTTTTCTCTCCTGAATTACGCTTTGATAAATTAATTGTCTGAGACCTGGAGTCGCGGGATGTTGAATGAGGAATTTCTTCTTTTGACTGCTGTAGAGGAAAGTAGCTAGAATCAAAGCTTCTTGTTTCAAGGATGTTTTTTCCTCGTGTAACGTAAGATGTGTTAAACATCAGCGGGCTAATAAATCATATTTAAATATTTTCGCGAGGCGAAGTGATTGGCAGGTGCTCGTGTCTTTAATTGAAGCCCCCCCCCCCACTTGGGCCCGGCGCTCCCTTCCCCTGTGCTGCAGCGTCCGCCGCAAAGTGGCTTGTCGAGGTGGTCGGCTGGGAACCCGCGACGGTGATCCTGAGCAGACATTGACAGCTCCCTTTGTTAGCGTATGTCAGCAAACGAACAAAAACATCAAGTTGCCGAAAAAAAAGAGCAAGCGAACATGACGTTAACTTTTCCCTCTGCTCGTAATTACGGTGGAATTGATTGCATCCGTAGATCCTTAGGTCTTCATTTTAGTTGCGCACTTCATTTATTTTACTCTTTTTTATTTAGAATATGATTTAGCATCTTCAACTTAGTCCACCTGGAAGAAAGCGGGAAATGGATATTCATACAATGTTCGTTTGATGGAAATTGAATGACGGAGTGATTCTCACGGTCGTCGTTCTAACTTACTTTCGTCAGATTTAATATAATGTCTAATCAAACTATGTTGTTATCGTTGTATTGAAATAAAATGAATGGAAATAAAATTAATGGCATTTTATCTTAGTGGCAAAATTTAAATTAATGAAAGATTTTGAGTGAGTCTCATTTAATATAATTGTTTCAGCAACATCGGATTATGTCTCGTAGAGTGTGCATTGTGTCTTTGAGTTAGGATTTATTCTTGTCAAATGTCACTTTTTATCATTATTTGAATTCTGTATTAGCGGGGGATATTTTCCTAGTCGTTTGCTCCCAGAAAGTTAAAAAATTATTGCCCAAGCATTCGTGGACATGGCATTAGTTTTGTACTTTCATCTTTCATAATTTCAAGTACGGACGGTTATATGTGATGCGTTTGGGAACGAATATACCTATCAAGTAAATGAATGGTCAAAGAATCTAAACACGTAAGGCGTAACAATATATTCTTATGTATACTCTTCCTTGCCTATATAACTGTTTTTAACGTCGATGAATATAAACTTGAGTGAGTAAACCTAAAATTATTTATAGAAATCCCTTCACTTCTCCCGGATGGATAAGGTTAGTATACATTTGAGCAGTTGTCCATTGATCAACAAACCACTGGCCGTGATTATATTTAAATATAATCTGCGCATTCCTTAATTTCAAACATTTAATCTAACATTGCATCCAACGAAATATCACCTTCATTTCAAGGTGGCCCTTTTTCAAGCCTTCCGGCCAAGTAGGCAGGACCCTGTTGAAGCGTTGCCAGGCGTCATGACGCATCAAGACAAATACTCTCGCCATTGCTTCATAGTGCTTTTCTTCTAGTTTTCTTTTCATAGGTTACCAAATACCTCGAGTTAATTTTTTCATTAACCCTAAGTTTGCTTTGTTGGATATCGATAGTAATATGCCTGCTCAATTGCTTTTGTATGCCAGTCTTACAAATTGCTCGATCTCTGAGTAGTTATTTGGTTTTAAGTATCACTAAATCTCATATTCCTGTTACACTTTTTCGATAGATTGGGAATCCAACTATTATTCATATCTGATCATCTTCATTTCAAACCTTAAATCATCTCATCTTGAGAAAAAGTAGCAATAATTATTTTGACACCTCAGAGAAAATTATTTTTATTGTATTTTCTAATACACCAGCACTATAGGAATTGCCGCATAGAACTTGAAATCCAAGAAACTTCGATTGGAGTGGTTGTATTGAAACAGGGCAAGTCGGTCGAGTGAAAATGAATTTCATGACCGAGTGGGGATATAATTTTATCAAGAACCTTTTCTTTTCCACTCTGGGGAACACCGGGGTAAGTGCAAACTCTAAGGTGGGACGTGCAGTCAGACGTCCGTCCAACTTTTACGCGAATGCGGGGGTAGGAAGAGATTCATGTCCTCGGTCTTCGCGCGGGTGGAGGCTGACACACGCCTTAATGCGCTCCCAACGCTTTGTGACCGCGCTGGAAAGGCTATGGGAATTGGGTCTTCCCTCAAAATAGCCGGGATTTATCATCCTCCTTGCATTTTAACAGTGCATTTGCGCTGCCCCGAGCCGTTCTGCCCACCCATCCCCTTCCCCTTCGCACCCCTCACACCCCTTAACGACTTGGCCGTCGGGGTGGGCTTGCACCTGTCGACGCTCCTCTCATCCACTCCATCACTTTCCCCGCTCCAGTACTCCCTTTCTCTCCCCCATTCCTCCTCCCTCCATCCCACCCCACTGCTCCCACCGAGGAAGCGCTCCACCCACACCACCCCCGACCACCCACACCACCCCCGACCACCCACTCCCGAAGACCCCCTCGCGGCTAATGGCGGCACTCAGGCCGACCCTCTTCCCCTACAGCCAAGGGGACCGCACTTCTTTTTCTCTCCGTCGATTCGCGTGTGCACCGTCATTTGTTCGCTCGCGCCCTACCCCCGCCAACCCTTCGCATCTCCCGGCATCATCTCCCCTCCCTCCCGACGTCCCTCACCCTTTGTGCCGCCTGGCAATCTCTTTTAGCTCAATGGACTCGAATGAAAGTCTTAATTCTAAGCTCATTCGGGCACTTGGTCGTTATTTTTCTTTCTTTTCCGTTGGAAACATCGCAGAAATCGGAGTGCAAAGTTCTTAGATACATTCTTGTACGTGGCATTGAGCGGAAGAAGTGTTTCTGTCATCTATATAAAAAAATGAGATTTTATTGTGTTGCCAGGTGTCGTGCTTGTTGCCGATGTATTTATTATCTTAATATTATGGGTAAGGGAACGTAATAGTCACTACAGGAATCCAGCTGAAGGTTGGTTTGATCGGTGAGAATAGAGCTCAGCTAGTGGTAAGACCAACGGCGTGTGAAATTCGCACTTTAGGGTAGGGGGGCGGTAGCTTTCTCTATGCCTGTGGTTTCCCAGGAGCATATGGTACCCGAAAAATCACTCGGCTTGAGTGAAGATATGGTGCTAAGAGGTGTTACTCGTAATCGCACCCGGGTCCGAGAGTTAGTAGCCAACCGCTCTATCCACTAGACTACCACACCCCCAAATAACGGTTTCCATATATTATTATATTCTTTTAAATTGTTATGTATCACATACTTAATATATTTTTTTGGTAAGAATTAAGGTACATTCTTGCTCTTCGTTAATTTTATTAGTAATACTCACTGGGACTATGCATTTGTCGACCTACTGTTATTTAGGTATGATCATTTTTCTTAAAGCCCTTTGGTAATTATTCTGTTGGAATTTGTGGCCATTGGTTAATTTTAATCCCAATTCTATCATCTAAAAATATCTCCTATCAATTTATAAAATGTGATTAATATACGATATTAGTATTCATTTGAACAGAAATTTATTGTTGTTTAGTTCCTTGTGCACATCGTTATTGTTCGACTTCACCGAGTTTCTCATCCCAGGACATCTGATAAATGACGAAGAACATTTAACTCGGTGTCATATGATAATTTTTCAAAATTCATGTAGTATTGTGCTTTGCTGAGGGAGTTGACGTACCTGCTATATGTTTTTTTTGGAAAACATTTGCCTCCGCACAAATCTGAGTGCCGAGGGACTGTTCTTAATAATATTGGCCTTTGAAGGGGTTACAGGAATAAATAGTTTTGTGATAAATATTTGGTTTTCTCCGCGCATGCCCTCAGCCTTTTCCGTTTGAACTTTTCAATTTTGGCGTCGTATAATTCCTTTACGACGTCGTCTCACAGCCTGTTAAATTCCTCCGGCAATCCCTTCTTCCCTTAACGGCCCAAAGAGTCCATTATTCCTCGTGGCGGAAGTGGCCATAAATGGAGATGCCCGCTTGTGTGTGCCGACATAATCAGTTCGCCGGGTCGTAATCGGCGCACACTCTTTTATCAGGCCATCAATAGACAATTCGGAGCGCACCAAATGACTACAACTTGCGGCACGCCGACCTTTCCTCCCTCTCTCGAATAATTGCCATAATCTCCTTCCACTGCTCGGTGTGCGTGTGCTCAACCATTAAGAGCATCCGAAGGGTCCACTTTGCGGATTTCTGTGCGGAACCAGCCGAAGCGCAGCGGAGCCCTCCCTATCTCATCCCGTTTCCCTCTCGCCCATTCCAACGAGGTTGCCCTGCGGTTCAATCTGCCCGCGGGGTTGGGCGGCGGTGGGCGACGAAATGATATCTCGGGTCCGCCTCAGAAGTGGAGGGTTGAAAAGGAGGTGCTCGGAAACGTTATTTTAGGGAAATTTATCCTTGAAAAATGGTGCCAGACGACCTTAAAAAAGTTCATGAAAGGGGATTTGAATTGGCCTTTTGTTACAGAACCGGTTCTGTAATTCTTGCCGTCAGGATGTGCTCGTGGCGTTAGGAACTTAGGAACTTAACGTTAGGTTCTCCCACAGGAACTCTTTCTCTAATTCGTACATATTTTACAGCGCTTCGGGGTGTTATATTTAATTTGGACGCGCTTCATTCTCATTTATTCTTTCGGAAATGTAAAAGAACGTTAAAAGTTGGTATCGCTCTCAATTCGGAGACAGTCTTATAGTTTCCTGTCTAAGCTTAGCTCTTCGGTACAGATGATTCGTATGTTGAGAAAGACTTTCCAAGACAAGGTTCCCCGGGAATCGTAGCCATTGAATAGCGGTTCGAGAAAATATGATGTGGAAAACAATGGTGCGGAGTTTCTGTGACTCGAATTTTTTTCCGTATTGCTGGAATGTTGTGTTGGCTGTTGGCCGAGCGTGGGTGTGATTTGCAAATGATTATTGCGAAATAAGGGAATTTTGGCTCTGCGGCCGTCCCCCTCTCTTCTCTCGTTCTCTCTTTGTCGTTTCTGAACGCTCCCATCGTCCGACACCCTCCTCCTTGTCCTTCCACTTTAACTCCTCCCCATCATCTTCGGCTTCTTCCTTGGGGGACGCAGAGAGCCGTTCGCTCGTTTGCCCCTTGTCGCACCACCCCCACACTCCCGCGTGCAGCAGAGAGAGGAAATCATAAAATCGATAGAAGGAGTGCGTTCGTTTCCTCCGGCTCTCCTCTCCATCCCACTTCCCCCTCCGCCAAGTCGTACGGTTAGCTACCCCGTCTTCCCCATCTTCCCACTCCCGACTGACTCTCGACACCCCAATTCCTACCGTCTCACCTCCCTCTGCATCCTCACTCTCCGTCACAAAAGACGACCCATCATCCGCCACCCTTTCCCGGCTCGGCTGGCTCTCTTCTCCCTCGCTCGTCGCTTCCACTCCCGGACCCTCCTCCGCCCAATTCCCCCTCTTTCCCCGCGATGCTTCAGAACACCCTCCCGTCGCCTTATCACGGTCCTCTCTGTGGGGAATCTGTCCCGGGGACCGCGTGATCAAGCCAGGATGCGCCGGTCACCCTTGGCCCCTCCAGAATAACCTCCATATTCCTCGTGGAAAGTTCCTTGGACGGCAGTATTCTCTTTGGGTCACGTCAGTTTTCGCACCATTCCGATATCAGTTGTGTGCGAGTGGAAAAAGTCGTGCTTGTAAATTCGCAACAAACTAGAAGTTCTAAATGATGAAATTTTCAAATCAGTTGTAACTACAAGTATATTTTATCATCCACTAGAATTATCTTGGTATGAACACTGAAGAGAAAAGCTGAAAAGAGAAATGACACCCCAGATATTAATTTAACTTGGTTGTCTAGCAATTTTATTGGGTTTTTGTTGTAAATATTTGTATTTGGATGTAAAATGATGATGCGCCGATGTATTATGGACTGATTATCTTGGCATTGGCAATAGAACTGGCGTGTTTGTAATTGCCTAAATGTATTCATTAGACGAAACTTTAATAATTGAGCATATCAATAATTAAAGCAACGAGACAAAACATATTGGTGGTTGCCTGATTTCGAGTACTCCATTTGTATTTTTAATTACTTTTACGTTGTGTATTTTTACTGAAGTGGTGAAATTCACTTATCTTTCAGTGTCTATGTCGTATACCATTTTAGCTGCCTTACTTAAAAAGAGTTCGCCGGCAGTGGTGCCCGAAATGCGCGCCCTGCATTAGTGGCTAGTAAACTTGTGAGCAATGATCTGTCGCCAAAAGATCTGTTGTGTGACTTATGCTTCTTTTAATGTTCTTAACATCCAAGGGGGAACGGTTGCATAGCTTTCGCCGGCTTTCTATCCTCAGTCCGGTTTCCCTGCGCCCTCTCCATCTCTCCGGTCATTTTTCTTCCTCTCCCCTTCCCCCCAGCCAGCATCCCAGTCGCAGACGGACGCTCTTCCTCTTTTCCCCTCCCACCGCCTCGCCATTGGCTCCCACCCCCATGCTCCCATCTCACCACTGTGGCCCAGTCTCCGATATTACTCCTCCTCTCCCCCAACTCTCCCTCTCACTCTTCTTTTCGATACTCTCCCTATCCCGTTGCTACGCATCCTCCCCTCAGAATCTTCCCTACACACATTAAGCCCCTGTCCACCACCAAAGGCAGGTGCGGTACTCGCATTGGGAGACATGAGAAATGACAGCCACCACCTGGCGCAACCTTTGTTGCAACTAAAGTAAAATTCCCCGTCGTTGTTCATAAATTAAAGTTTATTTAGATGGATTTATAATAATGTGGAGGTCGGAGGAGTGTCAAGGAAACACGCGTAGAACATTGTGACGATTCCGGATTCCAAGAAACTGCGGGTGCCTCGACCGTACATTTTTGAGGGAGTCATCCGCGAATGATTTTTCCCGGTCAAGGCGAATGATTTTTTACTCTGAAATTGTCATATTGTAATGCATATTAGCGGATGATTCCGTCGAAAAGTTACTGTCGAGGCATCTCTCGCAGTTTATTGGAATTTTTCAAAGGTAAAACACCCTTAGTGTTCAAAGTTTGCTTTAATCTTGCGGACTGGAGCGCATCGCGCACGATTACGAATGCCTGTGGCATTGTTTGTACGGTATTTCGTCACAACATCTTGTTCCTTTAAAGCCCCAATAATTTCGAAGTGTAGTAGGACGCCTCGATAGCTTAACTTGCTAAAGCACTCGCCCGGACATCGAGGGATCCGGATCCCGGTCAAGACGATATTTATTCTCTGAAATTGTTGCATTTTAATCCACAGATGGAGTCACGTCACACTCGACAAAGTAATCACAAGTTGTGTTTTAGGTAGTCTATCAACTCTGGAAAGCTTCAAAGAAATTGGTTAAAAATTGGTATTTAAAAATAGAAATATCATGTATAAGATATATAGAGTAGATGATGTCTATAATTTAATTCAGTCAGAACCTGGCTAAAATCTGGCTATGGTTGCCTAGATTTATTGCCATGGTAAATGTTGGCTTTCGTGGAATGTTTTCACTACAGGGACAAAGTGTTATTTCTATTAATCGAACTACTGAAGTTAAGAAGTTATTCTGGACCGTAGGTGCGTGCTGGTTTCCTTTGATTTTATCATTTTATTGGAGCTAACCGAGAAAATTCATTCAATGTCTCCAACTGAAAATATTATTTTAATTTAATTTCTGTAGAGATTTCCTTCTAATTTATTATCTTTTGTCCGGAATAGTGCATGTATATTCTTATAAGGATTTTTATATATACACGTACATTTTTATATATACATGTACATTTTATATATATTCTTAAATAGTACCGCCCAAGTATGTCTGCAACCAATCCATGCGAATGCACACTATTACCGGAAATTCAATTGTCATTATGTAGTTATGACTTTCATGCGTATTGGGACGATTTTGAGAACGCAAACTATCGTAGGTGTACCTTTTCTGTTTCATCCATGGATTGGGAACTTAAGCAATTCTTCAATATCAAACCAGTACCTACCAGTAGGAAGTATTTTTAATGCATCCATTTCTAAGAGAGAGATAAGTTGAAATGCAGAAATTTCAAAGTCTATAAATAATTCGCCTTGTCCGAGATCCGGCCGATTGCCTCAGCCAGTTAAGTTGCCGAGGCGTCGTCTTACACTGCGAAATTTTTCCGGGCCCCAGTCTAATAAAAATAAATGCTAAGTACTCGCTACATGGGGTCCGAAATAAGAAGCCTGAAAGGAAAATCTACTTGTTTAAAGAAGGGGACTGCAATGGTCTAAAGTGCGTGCTACATAATCAATTTGCTAGTTTTGAGAAAGACAGTAATTTCGTGAAGGGTTATGGAACATGTAGTTGCTAGTTCGATCGTGAGACACCTCGATAATCAGGAGTTATTAATGAAAAATCAGCACGGTTTTCGAAAAGGTAGATCCTGCGAGACACAACTTGCGCTTTTTTCCATGATATTCTTATTTCGGGATAGAGCAATGTTCCAGTGGATGCAATGTTTCTAGATTTTAAGAAAGCCTTCAATTAAGTACCTCATAGTAAACTACTCGCAAAGCTAGAAGCATATGGCATATATAAAAATATCTGGGTTGGATTAAAGACATTTTCAATGGTCGGGTTCAAAGAGTAGTGATCGATCGAGTTAGCTCAAATGCAGTAGAAGTTACTTCAGGTGTTCCTCAGGGAAGTGCCATCGGACCTCTTTTATTCCTACCGAACGACATTGACTACGTAGTCACTAGTAAGATACGTTTATTTACCGACGATGCAGCGGTTTGCCGTGATATCAGTGATCCTAAGGACGCAGCAGCTTTTTCAGATGACCTTAATTCTATACAATGCTGGAGCGACACTTGGCATTTAGAATGAAACTTAAAAAAGTGTGTAGTCGTAAATCTTTGGAAAAAGAGTGATTCCAACCCGAACTCCTACCGCATTGGGAACACAGAAAAGGAATGTGTAGACTGAATTAAATGCCTAGGCGTTACCCTAACTAACGATCTCTTATGGGTGAAACACATACGGGGAATAGGTGGACAAGCTAACAAAATATTAGGATTTATTAGAAGAATACTAGGTAAATGTAATGAAAAGGTCAAAGAGAAATGTTATCTGTCGTTAACCATTTAGAATATGCTGCAAGTATATGGGATCCTCAAGAAGTTGTATTAATTGTAAAATTGGATTGCGAGCAACGCAGAGGAGCTAGATTTGTAATCGTTGTTGTGATAAACGTATTAGCGTACCCAAAATATTAGAGCAGCGAGGCTGGGAATAACTCACGGAGCGAAGGTTAAAATATAGATTGAAGCCCTTGTATAAATTGGAATGAAGTCTCTTTAGCAGTGATGTTGACAATTAATTATTATTCCCATCGACCTACGGTAGGAGAGATCATGCTAAGAAAATGAGATAGATTAAGTGTAGAAGAGATAGATTTAAGATTTTGTTTTTTCCTCGAGCGACCATAGTAACATTGTTCAACCGCGGTAGGGTCACGCTCGGGTAAAATTATTATGGTGAGTATTCACCCCCTGCCACACACCCTAGCATAGGCTTGCAGGGTATATCAAAAAAGCGAATGATTTTTACACTCTGAAATGTTTACGTTTTAGTGCGTATTAGCGGATGACTCCGTTAAAAGTTACTGCCGCGGTTTCTCCCGCAGTTCTTTGAATCAGTCTTTGTTACCAACGTAGATCCATTTTTATCTCTGAGAACAACTTTATATTTTTAAAATAAGTCCACTCAGTAATTTTTCTTATGTCAACCAATAAGACAATAAGAATTTATAAACCTTATTAAATTTTTTGTCCCTTGTCGAGAGACCCTTGAGACGAAGGATGAAGAGAAGTCTTTTGTTTAAAGAATATTTCTATATATATACTCATCTATATAGAAACAGATGTAAGGAAAAGGGATAGGAACATACATAAAGGACGAACACAGGAGAGGTGGGGAAGGCGGGATCCAGCAGATCACGAATGCAAAAATATTTCATATATATATATATATATATATATATATATATATATATGTATGTATGTATATAGGAGATTTTATCTATCAGAGAATACAATAAAGCATGTGCCATTCTTGCATTCTCTCTATTCAACGCAACATTGATCAATACGTAATTGCTATTCAATTAACATACGGCTTCCTTTAACTTTTCCGATTGTAATTACAAGACGTCCAGAAATGTATTAACGATGCAGTAAATATATTGAACGCATGGCAAAATAATGGGCACAACGGATAATCGGTTCATTCAAATCCAAGAAATGAAATCCGTAGTCGCTTCCTTGATTCCAAACGCCCATACCTTCCCACACGGCCTCCTCGCCCCACGCAAAGACAGGCAAGTGTATTCCCCCGCGAGGACAAGTGGATGTTGGAGACCCCCGCCGCGAAGCCCATAACCGTCCTCTCCCCCCTCGGATTCCCATCCCCAGGGGGGTGGAGGGGGAGCGAGGGGAGGGAGTCCGACCCTGCGAGGGGTTGAGTGGTGAATATCTTTCCCGCACCCCCGAACAACCCTCCCGAAGAGGGCGACTTGCTCCGCTACGTTTATCAAGGGGTTGGGAATTAGGGGGAGGGAGGAGTGCGGGCAAAACGAAGGAATCGCTCCCCGCCTCCATCCCCTTCCCCCTTACGACTCCACACACATGTATTCGCTCCTGGAATCCATTCCGTTTGTTTGTCTCCTCCTCCCTCCCGACGACTATTCCAATCCACGCAGATTTGTGTGCACTGTCCAGTCCCGGCTCTTATATGTTTTGCTAAGTTTAAAAGGGTGAGGAAGGGGAGCATGTATGGGGGTGGGGGAGAGAGAGAGAGGAAAGAGTGTGTAAGAGGGTTTTGCGGGGCGGAGGGTGGATTTCGGTCCGGCTGGTCGACTCTCGGTGGCGGACTGGAAGGGGTTGGAATTGGCGGCGGGTGAGATGAGAGGGGGGTCGGTTAAGGAAGAAAGCGGGGTGGGGGCTTTACCTTCCCGCGATCGAGGAGGGCGCTCCACACGACCACACCCGCAATTCTCTTTTCTCTTTCCCTCTCTTGGGGGAAAGAGGCGTAGGGGGTCCGAGAGGCCATCGCTCACGTCCGAGAGCAACCCGGGCCCTAATTCCTTCCGCCGCTCCTTGTTTATTCCTCTCTCGCCACCCCCCCCCACACTTTCCCCTCCACCCTCTCCGTCCATCCCCTCTCCTTTCCTCACCCCCTCCCCACCCATCTCATTAGTGTAATGGCCGTGCATCTGCCTCCTTGCTTTCTTATTCCGCGTTTTATCTGCGACTAGGACTCGCGATGGAGATGTGGAAATTTGTTTTGGGCCATGCTTTTTTTTTGGCGACTTTCGCAAAAAGAGGGGAAGGCCTTCCCGTTTGCGTTTTATTTGCCTTTTTCAAGCGTTTACTTCCCCAAGTCGCGCCTTTAGGCCCAATTTATACCCACTTTCGCGGGAGATGGAGTCTAAGATATTGTGCGCGGGTCGGGTAAAAAATTCGGCTCCCTCTCAATGACTGGAGACGTGTACACTAACCGTGATGTTATTATGAGTTCCCTTAACGACCTATGAAAGCCGGCTGTGTGGATGAATTTATAATGAGAGTTTAATAAGGAAGGGAATAACTAAATTCGAGTAATAATTGTGAAATGTATGTAGCATTTGCCCTAGGCAGCCTATGAATGTATCTTCAAATTAAATTTTTGTGAAACAAACATATCGTATGTATTCATAAGGAGAGAAAATTTGGTTCCGTTCACGACTATTTTTTGATTTCGCGTGTTTAGTCATTAACGGATTTCATTATTGGTGAGGATATGGTATTATTATTCTACGGTTAACGTAGTTAATGTTTAATGCTTTTCCGTTAAAGTTAATCATTGACTTCAAACACTAATTGAAAGAAATCCAAGCCAACTACTTCAGTTCAGACTTCAGCATGATTTACTGCCAAACAGATGGTTGTTTACCCAGCATCGACAGTTTATGTCAGATTATTTTACTGAATTTTTTTGTTACAAAATGATTTTTCATACCGTCACATTTTACTCTTCTTTGCTGGTTATACAAGGAGGTTCTTCCATATATCGTATCGTATACGTGAATGAATTGGATGGAAATGAAATTTACATTCTGACAGGTTATCAGAATGCCTTATGCTTAAGGAAGTATTAGGGCGGAATGAAGTTCTTGGTTATTATAACAGATTAATATCCCCTTGGCCAATTTCTTCTACGTAATTTTCTTTTTATTTCATCTGATCAATTTGACACTAAGTTTATTTCTTTGTGACTTTTCTCACACCGGTTACTACACTAAGTCGCACCGTTGCGATAGCAAAGTTGTTGTACGTATATCAAAAGCTTTTATTTAGGTAAATATAAGTGGTGAAGGGGTGTACGTAATTCGTATTTATTATTACGTTTTGACTTTTAATACGAGTTACGACCATCCTGCAAGTTTAATTAGTTGTATAGGCCTATTGCTTGGCGATAGCTTCTTAAATGAATTGGATAATATCGAACCAATGACTATACGAGTAATTCGTAATACGTCGGTACTTCGAAATCCAGAAAAGATGAACACAGAGCGATTAGGTTGCCAATGGAATGTTGAAGGCTGATAGAGGGGAGAACGTTGGCAAGCTAAGAATGGGTAGGAAAAGGATAGGTATTTGTAATGTCGGAAGTCAGAATGTATTTTTGGGCGAAAAAAGGAAGTGTAACGTTTTACCGTTGTGCAAGATGGGAAAATACTTGTATAGTGTGTGTCCATCAAAAATCTATCTTAACCGGTAAAATACCGAAATGCTAATACTTCAAAATTATGGGTTATTATTGGAAGACTGGTTTTTTACCTTACCTTACCATTTTTTTATCTTACCTATCAATTTATTTTCCTTTCTCCTAAGTTAGCTATAATTTGTACATGCTCCCAACACCTGCATCATTTCCTGTGAAGTAATTATGCAATATGGATTATTGTTTAAGTATGTTGCTAAAATAAGCCTATCAATCCAATTTTCTGTGACTGGCCAGTCTCTGAGCCTGGTGATAATTAATATTGTCGATAGGAAGTCTTCACTCCTGTGCTGTTAGATGCGGTGTAGGACTTCCGAGACACGGAAGATTCTCCGATTCCTCGTCATTCCTCTTTGCATTTTTTCATCTCTTCATCAAGTTTTCTTCGAAATGAGAACGGCTCTGAAATAAAAAATCTATACTTCGAAATCCGAGACGAGATAAAAATCGGCATTTGGGGGGGGGGCGTGACAAGGTCAGATCATTCATTCATTTATTGTTATTACCCATGCGGAGCACGTCCGGCACCCTCGGAAAAGATGAATGCCGGACGCTTCACTGTCGAAATTCATTCTGCCCTCATTTCACGCCCTCGAATGAGATTCCATTCCTCCCCTCCCTTCCCTCTTTCTCGCTCCAGCCGCTGTGGGAGCGGATTGATGCTGTCATAGTCGGGTCATAGGTTTAGGAGACTCCCACATTGGCTTCCCTTCTGCGCCTCCCGTCTCTCTCCTCCCCTGCCCCTCCCGCAACGCTCCCGGTTCCCACCTCTTGTCGCCCTCCCCCGTTCGCGAGGACCCGCTCAGCCCCTGCTGTGGCCGTGGCCCGACGGACTATGGTGTCGCGTGGGTTGCCGGTGCGGAAGGGGATACCGTGAGAACCGGTTGAGGGGAGCGAACCGCGGCGTTTGGGGGGGGGGGAAGGAGGCCCTCCGGAGACAAATCGGCCGGCACGTCAGCGCCCCCCCCCACTCACCTCCGCGCACCCGCGGTTTCGATTAATGCGGAGGGATTTGTCCCTATTCATCTTTCTATAATTTCAATTAAAACAAGTCTACAGGCACGTATATTTTATTTACGCTGTCGTTCGTTGTGTATTATACATTTTAAAATTAGGGGACGTGGGTCATTTATTTTCTATTAAAATTAATCGGTTGTTGGATCCTATGCATGAAATAATACCAGCTGTAAATCGCCTTATAATTTCGACTCCGGGTTAAAAATTCGTTTTCATATCATGCTTGAATTACTGATGAATATTCATGTTTTTATGGCTAGTCCGTCAGAGTTAAGCGATTCCTCTCGTCTCAAGATCAAGAGCGTTGAGTGGCTTGAAAGATTTTCTAGATGTCGATCAGTGTTATTCTCGAATGATATAGGAGTTTATAGGAGATATCGGACTAAACCTTATTCTTCTGTACGAACAAATATTGCCAAGGCAGAAACATATGTCCCGAGCCATTATTTGTGAAATCAGTAGTGCGGTAGATTAGTATATGTTTGTGACGTCGGGCAACTCTTTTGTGTGTTGTGCTTATTTGTGTAATTTATAAAATTTATTTATAATCTTCGGTTCTTTAGAAAACAGCACTTGAAAGGAGCTTGATAAGCTTGATGGGGTGATTACAACGCCAGTTCGCAACAACTGGCGACCGCCGTTCGCTTTTATGGAAACTTGTTAATCGAATTTTGTTTATATATGTGTGTTTAACATTTGGAGACGCATTTTATAGTGTGCCGCATACGATAGGTTGGTTTTGGTAGCTGGGATTGAGCGGACTTCCAACTAACCCCAATGGTGTTGGAAATGTTATAATTACGCTGGGTGGCAGCTCCTTTTCCTGGATCTCTCTAGAGAATCTGGCACCCGAAACACCTCGCAGTTCAGTTGAACAGTCGCGCGTCACCTAAATGCGAGCTCTACGCTTCATGTCATTCACCGGATGCTATTTCCGCCAGGTTATCACACCGTCCAAAGTTGGACAACAAACTGAAAAGACTATTTTGATAATGAGTTGATACTTGCGTTGCGTTTAACCATATCAGGAGTCTTTCAACCTTATTCCGCAGTGACATAGTAAATGTATATTTTTCTTGATTAGCATTTTGTTATAGTTGATTGGGTAGCAATAATAAATATTGTTACCAACGGCTTTTTATGGTATGGATTCCATGTGCGTCATTTTTC
Source organism: Hetaerina americana (assembly GCF_022747635.1). NCBI lineage: Eukaryota > Metazoa > Arthropoda > Insecta > Odonata > Calopterygidae > Hetaerina > Hetaerina americana. The sequence continues at coordinate 22,903,111 of NW_027286070.1, read as the reverse complement.
TCGGGCCGGAAATCAGCGCAGTCGGACGACTACATTACCAGCTATTTCCCTATTCTTCCCAACTATGAATACCAAAATCGTGCTGGGAATCTGAGCGGGTGGAAGCGGAGATTGAATGGAATGTTTTCTTTTCCTAGTGAATAATATAGTGTTTTGTGGCCATGTTTTGCACGTCACTGCCAATTTACAACGCTGAGAATATGGGGTTTTTAAACGCATCCGTTCCCTATGCTCCAGGCCTCGCACATCGGCCGTCGTCGATGGGAATGCTTTTTCTTTTCGTCATTACGCGTCGAGGGACGCGTCATCCTGTAAAATCGGCTTTGGAAGAGCGTGAAATTGCTTCGCCCGTGAGTAATTTCAATAACCGAGTTATCCCAGGTGTGTGTCGTGGGGTTCGGGGTCCATGTTTTCATAATGAACCCACTTTTCAAAGCTCGGCTTCTACGCGTCAACTGTCAATTACTCGCGCTCTTTTAAATGTGCTAATTGATGCAGTCAGGTGGGAGAATTATTGGTCCTCATATATTTCTCTCCCCCGCTCCCATCGCCGCGACGGGTTCCCTCCCGACTCCTACCCCTCCTTACGCTCTCCTCCATCTCCCACACCCACTCCTCCCTTCCGACTTATTTATTTACGGTCGGGAGAGAGGGATCGGGGGACGGGAGGGAGAGGAAACTTTTCCCATCCGCGCCTTCGCTCGGCGGCGACCGATACGCGTCGCCTTTATCACTTTCGGGGAGGGAAGGGTGGCGGGCGTGGGGGCGAACGGGTTGGTGGGTTTGGAGGGCGTGTTGCCTCGCGACGGGAGGGCGGAGGGTTGAGCCCCCCCCCTCGCCATGGGCCTCCCGCACACCCTTGACCCCAGAGGACCGGAGGCGATAATTCTTCTGTCTCCAGCTCCCCTCGCTTTCTTCGTCCCTCCGCCCACCCCCGCTTCTCCACACCAGAAAGCCGCCTTCCTTAAATACCGTCCCCATTCCTCGTCGAACACCCCCTGCCCCTGTAGTCTCCTCTCACTCTCTATTTTCCACCCTGTGGGTTTTTTCTTTTCTTTTCTCTCTTGCTCTCCGCGGGTCTCGCCTTGGCTTTATAAGTCCTTTCCACGCTTCCCTGCGCAATCTTCTCACCTCCCAGGCGCTTGATTTATCGATTGTTTTTAGTGGATCTTTTTTTACGGAGTGCTGGTGACCATTCATAAATGTTGACCAATTAAAAAACGCCATGGGGATGGATTTTTTTTCCTCGAAGGGCTTGAATGAACGGTCTGAGTTGGGGCATCCGAAACTACACTCTTTGTCAGCATAAGGAAGACGGAGATGAAAGAATAAAGTTACGTGAGCCTTCTGTTTCGTCTTCAAATAATCTCTGCCGTAAAAGGCAATAAAGATTGTACAGTAATGCTGAAAGGATGAGGTAATCATTTGTGTGAACTGAGCGGTCTTTCACCTTTGGTGCATTTTTTCTATTACAAAACTCTCTGTAATCTATGTATAACGCTATCGAATTTCTTAGGGCATTTGGTGGTGCAAAATTCAGACTAGATTATTAAGCCTGGATTGTGGTCGATTTAACTGACGCAATATAAATGCATAATGCACGGAACAGTGGATATGAAGAAAATCAAAAGAAGATTGTCATTCATCAGTAATGCTTAGTAGGTACGAGATACCAGATAATAGTTTGTTAAAAAAATAGCATGGAAACACTTGCCCATCTCTGAATTTTTTGCTTTCGTCGGGATCAACCAAATCCAGGTGGAACACACCTAACCTCTATGATCATTTACGAATGCATGCAGGAACAAGGGAATTCATGTGACGTATTTTAGTATTAACATTAAATAAGAAGTAAATGCCAGATTTCATCTGGTATGTGGCATGTGCGGTGCCATGTTTTATTACCGAAGGTTGGGAATGGTATAAGCGCGTTGTTTAATGCCCATTGCATGCTTCATGATGGGGCATCATATGCGTTTGTAGTTCAATGGAAGTTTATTCTAAAAACATGCAATGGCTACTTTTTCATTTACAAAAATAAGCACCCATGAGTATTAGTTTTCTGTGAAAAAAAAATACTTTAAGTGGAGATGTTACCTTGTGTCGTGATTGTGGGCATGTACATACTTGTATTTTTATTTGTTAGGTGAGAAATCATATTTGAAAGGGAATGTGTTTGGGAGAGGCTAGCCTTATATTTCATTCAAATGAATCGGGTTATAGTGAAATGGTAGCATCTACGGAGTAGTAGGTCTACGGAATGTGAAAATTATTCTAGAAAGGACTAGTTGGGATGACCATTAGAAATCCTGGGGGTTCATTTAGAACTCATAATTTCTTTGTCTTTCGTTTAACCATTTCAATGACTTACTACAATACTGTGTGTAATACTGTGTGATGTGTGTGAATTTGTGCTGATTATGGACTCACAGGTAAGCCCTGCGCCCGGAGTCTGTTCTAATTTAGGTGTAAGCTTTGCCGAATGGATTTTTTCGGCCCATTTTCGGATACGATAAGAATGGTCAAAAAATAAGTTTCGGCATATCTATAATTCAAGAACAAATCAGAGAAATCCACGGAAAAAAGGCCAAAATATTTTAGCAAAATATCATGGCTAATCTGATTGCCGATGAGTCAAATTAGTGTATGCAAATTTTCCACTTTTATTCATTTTTTAATGTTTTCGGTCTGCAATATACTCTGCCATTTATTTTTTCTGTTACTTTTATAATGTAAGCTGACTTAATGATTTTATTGCGTACTGCTTACAAAATATTGAATTTCTTGTAAAATTATAAAGCATAGAGAATTAGAGAGAAATGTTGCTAATATTTGAGTTATTTTTTTAAAACAATATCCTGTAACGATTCGGACTAGTATCCAGTAGTGCAATATTCCTTTTTCGTCTCCTCCTAAGAAGATCTCAGGGTTTTTCATCATATATCGCTACTTCGCTCGCAGTAAAATACTCGCGCGCATCCCTTTTTCCTCGGGAGAACCGAAGAAATACACGTTTAAATGCGCATATTTATATTTATCTGGAAAAGTTATAAATCTCAGCAATCACTTCTAACTTGGCATAAAGAGGGCGTAAAATCCTTTGAAACTACAAATCATCTTCCCCAATCCTCCGCGTGCTTTTATCTCCCCCAACCTCCTCTGTCCACCCCACCACCCTGCCTCCCCACCCCCGTCTCACACCCCCCCCCCCCCACAGTGCACCTCCTTATTCTCCAACCCATCATCCCTCCGCTCTGCAGGGGTTGGTGCCACGACGTAACCCCTGCCTCTACAGCCTCTACCCCCCTCTCTCCCTCCCACTAAATCTCGTTCTATTTCCCTCTCCTTTGGGCCCCGTCCTTTCCCTCCCCATTCGTCTTGGCCATTCCCTGCGACCGGCAGCCCTTCCCCCTTCTTACCCGCGTCTCTCAACCCCATCCCATGCCACACACCCCTCCCACGCACGGCGACTGCCGTAAAAGTGGCTCCCCGAGATCTCCCGTTGACCCCTCCGCTTGGCCTCCCATTTTTAAGATTTAATTTGCTCTCGCCCTGTTGTGACAGGCGTGATGCTGCCTCTTAACGCCTATCATAACCCCCGCCCCCTCTCCACACCATTTTCCCCTGTGATCCTCCCTCTCCCCCCTCGGCCCTTCAGAAAGGTGGCAACGGATAATATGATGGCCGACTAAACCCTTGCTTTTGGCTGCATCCACCCCGCCAGCCTGTTCGGTGAGGAACATGCTGATGTTCAAAATGTTTCGAGCTATCGGGGATGTTATTTTGTTCTGATGAGTTAGAATCCGTTAACCAGAGCTACAAGATATTTACTTTGATGTGGTATGTACGTATTCTGCTTATCGGCGTATTTACGTGCATCATAATTTTACTTCCAGTCCACGTAATTAGGTACTCCGAAAGAATGCAAAGACATTTTTTCTGTGTAGGCTGAAGATAATATACTTCTATGTCAGAGCTATTTTTTTCATGTTATGATTTTAATTTTTGGCGTTATTTGGTATTTATGATTGGTTAGAAAATGATAAAAACTTTTATATAAATAAATTTGAACTAGAAGTAACGAATTAAAGAAAGCAATGATAGGCGACGGAGCTGGTATTTTTTCTTGCTTAATTGGCTAACTTCAGAGTATGGTGGAGAATTGGGTTATAAATAAAAAAATCTATGTTCAAAAATTTGTTTGTTTTTTTTAACTGTCTCTTTTATCTATTGAAGGTAATGTATTATATAATATTAATTACGTATATAATACTTCCAGAATGATTAATCACGAAATTATTCGTTTTTTTGCCATAAATTATCAGAAAATCATTGGTAAGTGCACTTTAGGATACCGATGGAAATCAACTTTTAAGCGTTTTTTACTATGCCGGTGTCAGTCTTGTTTTTCAATCGTAATAACTATTTGAAGTAAATCTGTTTGCGTTTCTTGAAGTCCCCATCAATTCGGCATATCCATTATGTTTTACAACTATTGGGTCGGTGAACAATACTGAGATTCCGTAGTTGAGAACTATTTTAATTTGACTTCTATATTACAAATGTTTTGTAATGAGACATACAAAACACGTGTTTCGTATGCAGCTATAGTTTTGCGTGACCTTTGTTGTTGGGTTCATGCATCTGAAGTCCAACTCAAGAATAATGTATTCTCACGTAGCATTTAAATCAATGAAGAAAATAAAATGAAATGTAAGCATATCATTAAAATCCTTAAAAATTAATGTTCGAAGTTCTCTTGAAATCGAAAAAACATATTTCAACAAGTGAACATTTTGTTTCCTATGTGAACGTTGCCGTTTGGTTTTTCTTCTGATTTATTTCACAAATATTTGATTTGACTTGAGTGCGCTGAGTATAACTTTAGGTAGCATATGCGAGAAGCATTGAAATAAGAAATATTGATTAGGAAAATTAATGTTAAACTGAATTATATTATTCTAGTTTGATACACGTGTCGTAAATTTATTTTCTGCGCAGAGAGTAACAGGCACAGGGAATGGAGTTTTAGCAAACTCAATTATTACTCACAACTGGTTATGCTTTTTCGAAAGATTCCGTAACAAGTGTAGAAAGTGCTCTAATCATGAAGGTATCACCATCATTCCTTAATCAAGATATCATTAAGAAAATGAGAATAGTGGGAATCTAAAAGACTAAACCCTTATATTAATTTTCACTAGGTGAATGATTCGACGAATTAAATGCTGCGTACGGAGAAGACTTCCTAAAAATATATTTTTCGCATATTGATGATGATTTTTCGATCGTTCATTGGCCAAAACCGATAACATTGCAATTGTCGCAACGTTGTGACCGTTTTTCTTTATGGAAACAATATTACATAGGATATTTATAGCCATATACTCATTGACATTGAATTTACGTCGTAGAAGAAATTACAACAGATTTGAAACCTTACAGTCCTTGTTACTGTACATGTATAGGTTCAATATTTGGAACGGTAGAACATAATCCATTTTTGATCACGTGCTAACCCTTGGTACCCTTCGGCATATTGCAGATGTGCATCTGAATATTTTGTGTTTATGATATTAATCGTCAATCGGTGAAAATGGTCAGTATGTACCGCCAGTTATACCCTACCAACTTATTGATTTTCCCCGACATTCTGATCATTATAACCAAAAGTCAATCCATGAATTCCAACTAAGTTCTTCGTAGAATTTCAACTGCTTTCTAGGTGAAACGTTGAAATATTTTTGTATGATTTTATTGACCAATAGTGCGGTATGAGGCACTTTGTTTTTGTGTTTAATATTCAGATAGTGATTCTGTTCTTATGTTCTCTTACATTCTATGATAGCAGATAAACACACCTTTTAAATAAAATTGGACGAGGATCCATACATTATTGAATGAATCACAATGATTAATTCTTCCAGCGGAATACCATTATTATGCTGAAAATACTGTATACTCGTATTTTACTGTTTTGTATTTTCCGTTATATTAGTCTATTTTCCATAGTTTTCATGCTGTGTATTTGCACTTTTCGCCCGTTTAGTTACTCAGTCTGTTTCCCCATTTAGTCCCAAAAATATATTCGTAGGTAAGTATGATTAGATAGGCGTTTGGCTTATTACATATGTTTTGTTTGGAAAGTATATAAGTTCTTTTGGAAAATCCCGTCACATCTGTGTATTGATGACATCAAATTTGACGTGCCTAGTATCTTTCATCGGTCCCTGTTATTTTTTGAACGTCCAAGTAACACGAAAGCCTTACGGAATACGGAGTTCTGTACGTGAAGTGGCAATGCGTCACCCCACATAACCCGGCCTTCTCCTTAGAGCCTTAGCAGTGCCACCTCTTTTTCCGGGGTGGAATGTTTTTGAGCCTTGATAAGGCCAATAGCCCGCGAGACATATCACTTCCGTCTTCTCAGATAAATCGACCAATCTGCGGAGTGACGAGAGGGTGGTTGTGCGGGCCGTTGGAGTGCGGGAGTTGGGTTGGGAAGGGGCGAAAAGGGGGTCGGGGGTAAGCGAGTGGCGGGCGTTCATACATGCACACACAGACACACACACAGGGGCAAGGGGGAGGGAATAAGAGGGCGGCGTCCTTGATGCGTGTTGGTTGCCCTCTTCTCCCCACCAGCGAGTGAGTGATATACAGCAAATGAAATATCGGCCGTGAGCGTGGCACCTCGCCAGATTTCATTCCCTCCGATCCGCAATTCTCTCCACCCCTCTCTCCTTTATCTCCCCTTTTCCCCGGAGAAATGCCTTACTTTTCAAGATGGGCGAACTGAAACAAGACCGAAAAGAGTTTCATTTTTCAGATTTGCCAGTGAATGATACGGTTCGTACTCCGTGCCAAGTGTTATTAGTCGTCGTCTTTTCCCGGTCGGCCCTTTGGAGGGCGCGGGGTCTCGTCGCACTGCTCGCTCGGAAGATTCATGTCGATATGCTAATGAGTGGCGTGGAGAGTAATGTAGCTGCGAGGAAATTATTCCCGGTGTGAGATCGCATGTCAAGTCCTCTAAGGCGGCACTTCATCTAGATCCTGGTTCCACCACGATTAATTCCATGCAATGAATTCCTTGTTGATCAGGTTCTGTCCACCTTTAGAGTATTGGGGGATATTTCATTACCTATTAAGGTTGAGGGGCATGCTATTTCATGTATGATTATATTTTTAATCCATTTAATTGCCTCGCAAATGTGAAGGTGTATTAACCCAAGGCATGTAATTAATTACTGGAAAATTTTATCGTACGAATACAAGCGAGGTATATTCTTAGTGGCTTAAATACCGCAACAGGAAGCGTGATTCTTATGATTTTCGTTGTAATGGAGTGTAGGCATTGATTAAATCGTATCTTCCTTTATGAAATATTTGTCCAAGTTGTTATTTGAACGCGTGCATGTAATTAACTTTCCTGGTGACAGTCATTAGCTTATTTATTTATCCTGTATCCGAAAAATTTCCTGTAGTATTTTGTCTATTTTTTGTAGTTCATTGCTTATTTCAGAATTTTCGTCTTCAAGACGAACATATGTTTGGAAATATCCACGATATTGGTTTTTCAATTTTCTCTAGCTAACAACTCATATGATATGCAAATAATTCAGCTTTGAACAGTTAAAGTAGTCCAACGGATTGGAATAAGACGTAACACCAAATCTGGGTTTGGTTGCTGGTGAAGCAATTCATTTGTTCCCATTGCGCATTAAACCGGACCGTATTGTTCGCGTTTACCCACGCCACATCCGGATGCCTGTTTTGTGCCGTCACACTTTGTATTCATTCCCATATTAATAACGCTGACAATCGATTTTTCTTCGGATCTCCGTGAGTAATGCGATCGCTGTAAGGGCCGAATATATTTCTTCCGTCAGCTTCGCCCGGGTAACTCCTTAGTAGTTGCCCACGAGACTGTGGGACGGGGCGGCATGGGGAGCTGGGCTCGGGGAGAGAGGAGGCCGTACATCAAACACTTCAGCAACCGGACGGTGGAAGAATCCGGGGGGGCGGGCTCTCCCAGCCACCTCGGGTCGGCCTTTGGGGAAGGAGGTGGGGTGGGTGGTAGGAAACGGGGGCGAGGATGGGGGCGTGGCGGGATGAGGGGGCGGAAGGCGGGCGGGGGTGTAAAGTCTTAATTGAAAGCGGGAGGGGCATTAGGGTGGGCTAAGTGATTGAAGTTGCTGTTTAGTCGCTCCATCGCAGTGCTTTCCGAGGCGAGGCCGTCCGGCATTGCTCCCTGCACGCAACCCAGACCCTCTCCGCACCTCTGCTCCCCTCCCCCGCACCACGCCTCCACCACACCAGCCCGTGGGACACCAGTCCGAACTGGCCGGCAAACCTTGCGGAGAGAAAGGAGAGGAGGGGAGGGATGGATGTTCTGGCCCATAGCTCATTTATTCCATCCCCTCATTTCGCTTGCCGTCAGACCGCATTCTTGTTCCCTTGTACTTTCCAGCTCTTTCCCCGTGTCTTCCCCAATGAAGGGTGGTGCTTGCTCAATTAGTATCACTACTAGTTGGTTGCTCCGTCCTTTTAGCCCGAACGTGTGCGCTGCGACGGGGGAAAGAACGCTGAGATATTAGTCTCCAGGGAATATGATCTTTTTTTCCTTCTGTTTTATTTTTTGAAATTCAAAATATTGTTTTGGGGGTGATCGCGAGGTTGAAATATGCTGTATTGTTATAACATTGTTTGAATTAAGCTGCCTTTTCTTATTTTAAAAAATCCTGCCTTTTCATGTTGGGAGTTCGCTGCTTCCGAACGGTATTAGCCGTTTGTTACTTCTAATACAATTCCAAACCATCTACTGGCCTTTCCATTTTAGTGCGATTCTGATATGAATAACTGAAAAATTTAATTCTTGATGACAACGTTTAATTAATGTGAACTTTAGAGAAACTTTAGAGAACTTTAGAGAAAAATGGGTAAAATAGTAAAGGGAGAGGAGGGAAAGCCGACGTGAAGCTGCCACCTTTGTTTGAACTAGGTACACCGAGATCCTCCGTTCAGTATCTCCTCTACCGGGCGTGGTTAACAATATCTGCTTGTTCTCCGTGCGATTAGGGATCGATTACACGTAAATAAATATGCCATTTTCAATTACCGGGATCCTCTAAAGTTCGGTTTGATTGCTGAATTGGATCGTGTGCAGCGAATTGGAGCTTAACTTGTAAAACTTGGAAATACACTCTACTGCACTAGCTAGCATGGCCTAAGGAATACTTCAATCCTATAATGCATATTAGAGTAACTCGTCCTTTAGCTGTAAATCCTTATGTTGAACTACCTCCCTTAATTCCATCCAAAATGTCTAATCTTTTCCTCCTTGTACTTTACTTTCCCAGCTTGCTCCATTTTACCAGCGTCTTCAACATCTCATTCATTACCTCTCACCTTCTCTTTCGTCACCCTTTCTTGCCTCCTTTGGATTTCTAACCACCCTCTCCTTTTTCCTAACATGCCTAGTACCTTTCGTTTTTTCCCGTCCGTATAGTTTACTCGTCCATTCATCTCCACTTCTCAAAAGCCTCATGTACACACTCAACCTCTTGCCTCAACGACCAGGTATCCGAGCCATGCAGAAGAACGCTCATATTTAAGTTTTCACTACTCCTTTCTTTATATCTTTACTTAAAAGGCTCGTCATTAATTCCCTCTTCTTTACAAAAGCTTCTTTACCTAATGCAATTTTTCTTTTAATGTCCTTAACTACTTAGCCCATTTTCTTCTCAGCATTTCTTAATCAGGTGGGCTGTTCTACATCTTCGAGTATGTGTCCCGCAACTTAAGTGTTTATCCGTTCCTTCTTATTTCTTGAGAATCTTCTATCTTTGTTTCTCCTTTATAAATATTAATTTATTTATATTACTTAATTAATCACTTATTTTATCACAAATCTTTATATTGGACAAATTTTACAATTAGGTACCTGTGGTCGCGGGTGATCTTCCAATCTAAGTAATCTAGGCCTGCCAAATTAAAAGATAAACCCTAGAACGTAATTAATACAATTTTCTATTTGAAGTTATTCCGAGTGCATGACGCTTTATCATATAATTCTACTTTTTCTCGATGGACAGTTTGCATTGAGAAATGCAAACTGTCCATCGAGAGCGGCCGTGAAAATTTTGTAAATCCGATGCTACTGTTTTTATACGTACGATAATGTCTGTGCTATTGTGAGCTAGGTTACCACCGCACCTTCTCCTTGCGAAAGAAATCAAAACGTTCGAAAGTTCTGCGTGGGATAAAGCTTGCATCCACTCGCGATGCCGAGTGCGAGTTGAGAATGGGTAACATTCGGCGCACATCCTGTCGGTGCATTTCGGTTGGTGGTTGAACGGAGCCGTGTCTGTGATTTAGAGCATGCGATCATTCTTCTTGTGGTGGATGACAAAATTCTCTCTCCCGTTATTTATTCATTTGTGATTTAAGGGAATGCGTCGAATGAGGTATTTTAATTTATTGAAACATGTGCGTAAAGTGTTACGAGAGAAATGATAATGCATGGCGTCCGTCAAAAGTATGGACTGGACCAATAAGTAATTGGGCGGTAATAATTTCCTTCGAATTTTTCACTTCCCTCCCCCGAGTGAGGCATTTTTCGAAAGCATCATCGGTCAGTGCGCGCTCGTAAAACAGTGGCGTCGTCTGAGTGACGATGTGTCCATTCGTCTCTCACGAGGTGTCGCCTCCACTCCTCGGGGAGCACGAATACGGGGTCTGGGTCACTGTGTGTCTCCCCCTCGTGGCGCCAAGGGGGTCATGGCCTCGAATTTGACCGCGTCCACTTCGAGGGAAAGAGTTGCATGTTTAGGAAGGGGTGAGAATGAAGATGTCTCCCGAGCGGACATGTCGGATTTCTCAGCTACAATTTTCAAGTTTCTGTCGACTTAAGAATTCATTCCTTGATATTTTTCCGTCTAGAATTTTCCTACTTAGGTCCAAAGGCTATTTACGGTAATTGATGGAGCATTTACTTAGCACGAAAGGTGCGTCATATATTTTAGTTGGCTTATAAACGTTTTTATATTGTCTTTAAATGACGGAAATCATTTTATTTAAACTTCATTAGTGTTCATTTTATTATTTAAAGAATTTCCCGGCTACGCGATTGAATATTTTTTAATGTTATTTACGCTCCAATCGGAGGGCCGTAGTTATTCCAGTCTTAATCACGGATGGTTTTAAATGAGCAGAGTGGATATCAGCACTTTCGATTTTTTTAATTGATATTTCTTTGTACCTTCTTTGCCGTATTTTCTTGAAAACTAAAATTCAGAGTTCAAAAAATTATTTCTCGACCCTGCTGATTACATTTGTTGGATTTTTTGTCTTCTAATATCGAGCTCATCGTCTCCTCGTAGATTTGCTCATGTGCATACCTATAGTTTCTCTTCCCGATTGTCTCCAAGTCTTTCTCCGCTGAAGAAAATACATAGCCTTGGTCATAAGTGAGAACAAATTACTCAGACAAATTTAATCGTTGTGTTTGAGCCAATTTACTAGTTTATAAAATTCGGCAACGATCACATTCAGTGTGATTTCAAATTCTTCCAACTTCCCTACGGAGTCGTGGAATAGTTTCGAGATGTGTATTTTTTCCTTTCATGCATGAATTTCAGAAATAGAACAATTAAATTGTATTTGGAGCTGAAGTTACGTCGAAACATTCGGACACACACACAAACACACTCTTGTGCCCTTCATCCAGCATCGCCGTGGAAAGGGCGCGGGCCAGAAGAACTGTCCCAAGGAATTGCCAGGGCGAGGCGCGAGGGAGAGTTGGGAGGAAGGACACTTAGTTTTAGGGAAATGTGGCCACGGCAGCGTTAAGATTGAGGTGGGGCCCGAGAGGAATGGGTGTGGGATAGGTTTGAAGGCCCTCCCACCCCTTCATTCCACGGAGTCTTCGTCGGTCCATCTTGGCCGAAAGGGTTGGAAATTGTTCCGTGAGTCGAGAGTGATGGAGTGGAGCGTAGTTTGGAGTGCTGGGCGGGCGGGAGGCCGAGGGGGCGGGAAGAGGGAGAGTGGGCAGGGATGGGGGAGTCCACTCCCCCGCCGACCCATAAATCTCTCTCGCCCCGGCGGGTAGTCGTCGGGGGTTGCCGCGGTCAGCGGTCGTTAAGGCGTCCCTGGGTGTTAAGGCACTAATCGGGACTCCTCTTCCCCCTCTCCCCGAAACCCTCGAAAACCTCTTCCACTCCCCCGACGCCGTCCTATCACGGCAAAGGCAACAATCTCATCCCGCGATGTGGGGTTAAGGAAGACAAAGGACATCGTGTCCACCGCTCCTTAGTCAACCCTTTCTTCTCATCGTGTTTACAAGCGTCCGGGGAGCTTGGTCTGGGAATGGTGGTGGGGGGGATCGTCCATGAGAGAAATGAAGCGTTTTGCGATCCAAAAGTATGTTCTCCTCTGCCGGACCATCCCACTCCCCCTTTAGAGCAGTTCACAAGCAAGGGGATGGTGTGGCGTGAGCCGGAGGGTATGCAGGGGGTCGCGACCAAGGGGTGGCTCGGCGTTACGGGTTTCGAGGCGTAAATGGGGAGAGTGGGGTGGAAAGAGAGAGAGAGAAGGGGATGGGGTTGGAAGTGACCGCTTGGCGCCTCTCAGCAGTTTGGTTAGCCGTTTCCCCGCGCTCCCGAGGGGGTGTGGGGAAGGGCTGGATATGGATGCCTTTATTTGTCGTGGCAGCCAGTCGTTTGTCTCAAGCTGTGCGTGCGTCTTGGCCTTTCCACTCTCCAAGGGAGGCGATTCCATCGTGGGCCGCGTAAGTTTGCGAGCGGAAGTTGAGCGGATGGGAAACGCCATTTGCTCTTTAGCTTCAGAAATTTCATGACATGAGATAGACGTCTAAGGGGCCTGCTAAATTTGGCTTATCCTGTGTCTATCTATGAATTGTGAATATTTTTTCCTGTACCCAGAAATTTCATTTTGTTGGCGAATATTAATTTTGCCATTTTGCTCTTGTAACGTTGAATGTTTTGCAATTTTATTATGGGCTCAGTGGGTGAGCTTGTGCGTTTTACTTATGAATAGAATGGACTAATTAATATTCAAATGAAAGCATTTCCCAATTAATTTTCTTTTCATTATTGACAGGCATATAATATTGCGATTATTCAATCGTGGAAGTTAATTTCGAGCAGTTACCTTCCCTCGTTAAGTTATATTTTTTTTCGATATTCATAGAATATTTTTCAGTTTGATTCTTTGTGAAGAGTTGATATGCCTTGACTTCACTCGGCAAAGAAAGTAAAAATATTTTTCCTTTCATTCCAATTTAAAATAATTTATTGCCGATTACAGCATCTCTACCATGAAAAGTTTTACGTCGCCTAATTTCAATTTCGTACAATGATGCCTATGTTACTCCGACCGATCAAAACGGTACTACTTTCGGTTAATTAAATTAAATACGAAAATTCGTGTATTGTTTTATAAATCTTCTAATTTTCCTATTCAAACGTTGCATCAATGATTCCGTGTAAAACAAAGGCAACTTGGAGCTTTTTTTTTAGAAGTAATGCAAGTAAGTTGTGTTAAATAGTTTGCGTCTATTTCTTCCATCCACGCTAGAGAAGTGAATTCAAAGTTCAATACGTCATGGGGTTTCGCAGTGGCACATCATTGGTTGTTTTTAATCCTATGAAGTAGATATGGAAAAATTAAGTGAAGATTTTCCGGAAATTCACTCACGAGCCATTTTGTACTTCTAATCACGATTAAGAAAAATTCAAAAATGGTAGCATAATAATTTTAATTGTAAAACATTTTTAAACACCACGACAGAGTTATTGCATGTTTCATGATTCAAAATAATTCACGTTACACTTTCTTTTATTGACAGTATTAACTTTTTATCTTTGATTTCCATTTATAGGGGCATAATCCATCTTTCTAACTTAGTTAATGCATTAAAATATGCAAACCTACATTCCCCTGATACCAGGGTAGTTTGAAGGGTTCACGAAATCACCACCAGATGCCAACGCAACGAGTTTCCCGCTTACTAATAGGTAATCTTTCCTGAGCAAGCACGTAACGCGTCAGAGATCTGTGTTGCGGACACCCCTATGGTGTTGTTCCGGTGTGAAGATTTGTGAAGATAGGAAAAATGGAGATTCGAGCTGAGACTAAATACATCGTATGGAAAGCTATGAAAGCAAAGGAAATTCATACCGACTTTCATTACACCGTGGGGGAATCTGCTTCTTCATATACAACTGTTGGCAAGCGAACAGACGAGTTTGTATTTGGTCGGGACAGCTTAAATGATGATCCGCGTAGTAGTCGGCCGACATGTGCCACTACCCCAGATATTATTGCAAAAGTGCATAAAATGGTCATGGAGCATCGCCGGCTGAAAGTGCGAGAAATCACTGAAGCTGTCGGTATGCCATCTGAACGGGCATATCACATTTTAACAGTATATAAGAGTATATATATATATATATATATATATATATATATATATATATATATATATATATAACAGTATATAAGAAAATTATCTGCTAGATGAATCTCGACGCAGGATCAAAAAGATATCAGAATGGAAATTTCCGAAAACCGTTTGGCCCGTTTAGAGAGCAAGCTACAAGATTCTCTGCAGCAGTTTGTGACCACAGATGGAACAAGGGTCTACTGCTATACCCCAGAAACAAACCGCAGCCAAAGCAGTGGAGACATGTTGATTCACCGCCACCGAAGAAATCAAAGGCAATACAGTCTGCCGGAAAGGTGATGGCTTCAGTATTCTGGAATGCGAAAGAGATTCTGCTGATAGATATTCTTCCCACTGGGCAATACTACGCTAACCTAATACAGCAAAAGATACACGAAAAAGGTCCAGATTTGACAAAGAAGAAAATCATTTTTCATCAAGGCAATGCAAGCGCACATACAAGGTCAACATGTACAAAGGTCGTTGCCACGGTATAAATAATTGAACTAAGATACGAATTGTTGTTGCCTCACCCGCCGTATTTTGCATCAGATTTCCATCTCTTCCCCGAGCTGAAATTTTTTCTCGATGGACGAAGATTCTCTTCGAACGAAGAGCTAACGGCCGAGTAGACGGGTATTTTGTAGGACTAAAGGAATCTAATTTTCGAGATGGGGTCAAGACAGTGGAGCACTGCTGAACCCAGTGCATTAGTGTACAGGGAGACTACTTTGAAAAATAGGATAGTTCAGTTAAACTCGTTTATTTCAATTCCATTCCGAGAACTTTGCCAACTACCCTCGTAGATTAAAAAAGGTAGTGATCTCCGAAAGGAACTTAATGCTTTGCTGGAAGTTACTACACGCTTTAAATAAATGTAGTTAATTGTTATTCAAATATAAATACAAATTATCCACGCCGAGGTTAATATGAGAAATTACTTCTTGTTGGAGCTTCTTCCATAAAGAACAGTAAAACTTATGGTTCAAAGTCGGTCCCTCTATGTGAATTTCTTTTAGTCCTACAGGTTGTACCAAAAGTCTCCTTGCATCATCCTCTATCGGATTTCTATACTAAGCTATTATGCTGTTTCCAATTTGCGCATTATCACCGCAAACGAAATTTAAGGTCGTTTATGAGTTTAAAAAAATGGCTGAACTCCTTTTCCATCAAATATCGTTTAAAAATTTTTAATACTAAAAATAGTAAACGATAATATTAGTTCAAACGTCTGTTGTCGCTCATAAATCACCGGGGGCTTGACTTCACTATGATGAGCATTATAATGCATGAATGTGGCTTTTGATAAATTATAGGAGATTGGTTTGAGAACTCTTTAACTGATAAAGTTAAAACCTAGAAACAATAAAGTGAAATTAAGATGAAATTCGCCGTGAGGTCTTTTGTCTGTTTTTTCGTCAATACTGCATTTTCTCGCCTGTTATGCACGGACAGTCGATAACACCCGCTGAACACACAATACTTGGGCCTAACAATTATGCTCTGATCCGACCGAAAATTTGTATACCCAAAAATATATCATCTTTTATATATATATATATATATATATATATATATATATATATATATATAAAACACAGATGTAGATTTTTAGAATATAGAGACACAAAGAAAGGACACTCACAATTTGTTATTTTACGTTTCGACAGCACGGCTGTCGTCTTCAGAATAGCGTTCTCGGGGAAGAGCGGAGAGGATGTGCGGGGTAGAGGTGGGGGAAGGAGAGGTAAAGGGACCAATAGGAAATGAACAAGGGGGTGGGGGGGATATGTAGGCAGCCAATTGATGCATTCAGTGGGCTTGGTTCAGCCCGGGCGGTTTGAATGATTGGGCCACCCAGATATGCGCCATCTCGCGGGTTCTCACTTCTATTATACTCGCAGATTTGGGAAGGATTTCAATAACCGAAACAGAAAAGCAGTCGTCAAAAGATTGGTTGTGGGAAGCAGTGTCTGTGTTTTTTATATATTTGTGTGTCGCCGAAGAGCGTTCCATTTCGAAGATATTATATATATATATATATATATATATATATATATATATATATATATATATATAATATTTGGACGGTAAAAAAGAACGCAGATAAAATAGTAACACTTAAAGGACACTCACATGGAAATTGTAAGCTTTCGGCCTTCTTCAAGAGTAAGACTTACGAGGCCTTTGTCAAGTAAGAATCTTACTTGAAGAAGGCCTCGGAGAAAGCCGAAAGTTTTCAATTTACCATGTGAGTGTCCTTTTAAGTGTCACTATTTTATAGCATATATATATATATATATATATATATATATATATATATATATATATATATATTTATATATATAAATACGTTTTGTTAACGAGCTAAAGGTCTTTCCTTTGATCTTTTTAACGCGTCATTTCACCATGGATTCAACACTGCTAAAATATCATAGTAACTATGATGTGATGTATTTGCTCTAATGCTTGTTCTTAAAGTCTGTCCGCACCGTTGGCTACTTGTTGCGATTGCGGCGGAAATAATTGTTTGTATCTTCGGCGGCACATTTGAAAAAGGATAAATGAAGTTTAATTTCCGTCAATTTTTCCTACTAAATGACACACTCTTCTACATTACCCTTCGCCGGCCATTTTTATTAGCCGCCATTTGACTTCTTTGAAAGCGAGCGCTTACGGGGCATGAATTTGCAGAAACTCGAGGAGGCCGAAGGTGGCGGCCATCTTGTGAACCGGTTTGCTTAATGACCGTTCAGTCCTTAAGGTTTATCTTCGAAGGGAGATTTTCTCAAAACCTCCGGGAGATTGTTGTGGAAGGGGGAGCTGTTAAATTTTAAAGTTAACACTGCCGCTCAAGTACTTATTCTCTTGTTTTATCCAAATCCCTTATTGAATGTGTGCCGCAGTTTTCCTGATGTCTGTTGATATTGTTTCCTCAGTAATAAAATTGAAATAAAAACTCGCCAATTTCTAAAATGTGCCAAACGAAAGTAGTTTGTTAAATATCGAAGATAGACTGTTTAAACTTGCTTTGAGACTGATAATTCTCTCCTCTCTTTTAGTATAGTCTGAGTGCTAATCTTTATGCTACAATATTCGATTCAATCTTGGAATCAGAGGTTTTATATTTCTTTTTCGTCGATTTTGAGTCTTGAGGTTTTGGTTCTTGATAACTGCACACCTTACAGACTTGCCTAAATTTTGATTTTGTCGACAGTGACGTATTCTTTTAATTAAATTAAATGTGCATAAACTGCATAATATAACACCTCCTTGTTCTCCACATTAAACCAGTTTTAAATTATGAAGGAATGAGCCCTCATATATGCCATGTTTATAATACACAGTTACTTTTTATGCAGTTGGAGGAATTTTCTATTTAACTCGAGGCATAGGTGATGGCTCATGCCTTCATAATTGTAAAACGGTTATTATGAAAAATACATATTTTAATGTGTTATATCATATGCTTTATGCATATATAGTTATGTTTATAGTATACTTCAATGCTAATTCTATGAAGAGGATTAATAAATAATTTATAATGTATCGAAGCGCCTGCATCTATATTTGTTGCTATCAGTGAACAAATCCTTAAGATTCAAAATTTACGAAATGCTGTGTGGTCAGCAACAGAATTCCTTTTCGCTAAAGATGAAACTTTTATGATTATTATGTGATTTCTCTTGTAATGGGTGCACGTAATTTTTTTACTCTTGGTCCCAATTCTTCTCTGTCAATCTGCTTAGTAAGATTCGAATTGATAATTGCGGGGTATTCGTACTTTAATAGTCGATGGTATTTGTCATGGGGTTACCATCATTTGGATGCAGTACTGGCGTAATTTCATTCGTTTGAGTGCCTAGGCACAAGATGACTTTTGGAAAGAATTTTTCGGGACCCATTATGTCCCTTCACGACGGAAGGGGTCAGAGTAAAATTAATTATCCAACACCTAAGCTCGCAATTGATTACGCAACCGCTTGGCAACTTTTCATTAAAATGAAACATGCGATATATAATATATTAATTAACTTCGAGTCCATTTTAGACCGTCCCTTCGATTCGAAAAGCATTAATCTTCAAAGATGATGTAGACCAAAAAAGCTGTGTCGCTTAAAGTTAATTTTAGTTATGAGATAAGTTTACCAATCATAAAAAAACGCGTAACGGAGCATAACGTAAGGCAATTCTTTGAGAGCTTTTATATTCCGATCCTCCTTTCTTAAGCTTCTGGTCAACTTCTACGACTCCTGCAGGAGGAACTGACCAACAGTCCTCCCACTCTATTCCCACCCTCCCACTTCAAAACATCACTCCCTTTCTCCCCCCACCCCTCATATCCTCAACCCACAATCCGCACACACGGCTCTCACCCCTTTTATATGCCTCACTCTCCCACCCTACCCTCCTCTGGTAGGTCTTCGTTCCATCATGGAAAGACCTCTCATCCCTTTTTACTCCACAGCCAAAGGTAGAGTGGTGCAGGGGAGGAGGGGGAGGAAAGAGGATAGGGGAAAGGAGCCGGGGGGCGAGCGGGGAGGGAAGGCGAGTCGTGAAGCCGGCCCGACAGCGGCTTGATTAACGGAGGAAATTAATTAGCCCCCTTCTCCCGGGCGGTAGGGACGCCCGTCCCCTCCCACCGAGCTCCCACTTCGCAAAAAGTGAGTGGACCTCCGGGCTTTTCTCTATTCTCCCTTCCTCCGTCCTTTTTGCCTCCACTTCTCCATCCCTCAACCTCTTATCTTCTCCCCGTCCTCCTCGCCCGACATTACCTCGATACCCTTCCTTCCCTCTTCCCATTTTATCGCCCCCTCCCTTAACAGGAGTACCTCAGGGTTACATTCCGTGCCCCGTCCAATGTTCTCCCTTCCGTTCCCTTTCCGCCCTTGCCCCCTCCCCCGTCCCTACATGGTCCCTGTTGTCCCCTTCTTCTCCCTATCCCGTCTTATCGGGCCACCCTGTTCTCTTATACCCTTTTCGGTATCCGCGGTCTTGTTTTTGCGAGCCAACACACTTCTCTTGCGCAGCGCGCATTCTGTCCATTACGGGAAGGCAATCGCTTTGCGAAGATTTCCACGGCATTGGTTTGTGGGGAAAGGGATTTTTATGAGTTACAAAAGCGTGGGTTTTGGAAAGCCTTTTCGAGGCAAAGTGAGGATTTTCTGTGAAAACCGGGGAACATGACCAACCAGGGTGAAAGCCCAAATGGGCGAACTATTTTAGTTCCCCTTAATTTAGTTTAAGCATCGCTGTTAAAAGGAACTCAAATGTAAGGCTGCCGATAGCAGATACCTACCGGGACACTATCTGCTCTACTTCATCTGCCGATACTCGTTTTTCGTTACATTTTATTTCTCCTGTATTAATTGCATACATTTAGGGAATCAAAATTTTCTTTTGATGGTCATAAGTTCAGTACTAATTGAATCAGCTCTACGCTCTTAGGTTGAGGAGAATTATTAATTTCGCAGAATGGGCGTTTGAATTAAATTTTTTTTCATATTCCCTGGTTACATTTTCACACTAATTGCAGTGTTTTAATTACGTCAGGCAAACTCATCTTTATATCAATTACTTTGAAGCTTATCCTTTTTATGACCGTTTTGTTATTTCAAAACCGAAGCGTGGTTATAGATTCTATATCCAGTGTTATTTGCGGTTATAGTGCTATTTACAATTGCAGTACAAATGAACTATTTTTATTGGAATGGACATAAAATGGTCTAATGTTGTAGTAACCTGTGTTTTAATTTTTTTTGAACTGTTAGATGAATTTTATCGCGTGCTGAAAAGACCTTAACTCCTGGCACGTTCTATTCTGGAAGAGATATGAGCGTTAAAAGTTGTGCTTTTGTGTACATTCTTTACTGCTTGACGCTCTCACATGGGGTAATCGCACGACATGGCCTTGCAAGTACTTCGTTTTGCATATTCGATGCACATCTTGTACTCCGCAGTGGTTCGTTCACGGTCTCGTATCAGGTGTCACATTCTGCATGTTTCCTCAGATTCGGCGCCTTTCTCTGAAACGAGCGAACACGGCGCGGCGCAACATCTTCCCCCACACCCCCTCCGAGAATGACGGTGCCCGGAGGCCGTCCACCTCACTTCCCCGTCGTCCCCCTCGGGCACACCGATGGGGGGTGGGTCAGCCGGACAACCCCGCTCAGCAAATGAGAATTGAACCGGAAAGCCCACCATCACTCTCAACATCCGCTCTTAATTGCTTTTCCGATATATAATTCCGGACCCCCGATTTATATATATATATATATATGTATATGCGCGTCCCCTATCTCCCCCCGTCCAGCACTCACCTCCCGCCCGTTGCCCACTTCTCACCGACCCGGGGACCCTCGCTCGCCTCTTTACTCGTCCCTCTACCCCCGCCCCCTCGCCATAAACCCCTCCTCATTGTCTCCCACCTCCCTGCCCTCTCGCTCAATCTAGAAGCGCAGTCTCCCCCCCCTTTCCGTACTTCCCGTGGATTCGACCGTCTTACTTCGCAACACCTCTTTGTGGATTCCCCCCAATTCGAGGGGAGGATGGAATGGAGGCTTCAGCTTCACTCCCTCCCACACTACCGAGTCGTCTCACGGCTTCGATAAGACGGGGAGGGAGGGGGCTGAAAATGGGCAAGCGATGGAGGGAGGCGGACAAAGCCGGCGGGGTTGGGGTGTGGGAGAGGAGGCCGTTGGCCATCGGAGGAGAGAGAGGTCCCAGGTGTGGAGGGAAGGCGAAAGATAGTCTCACGATATGGTGTACCTGACATTGGTCTCAAGGTGGTGGGACATTCATCGGCCTGCCCGCTTGTTTGCACCTTCTTGCTTATTAGGAGACAAGTTTTTTCCTCGTCCATCCCCTCCGCCATCGTCTTCGTCCGGGGCTTGTTGTTCCATTAAGTGCCTCGTGGAGTGGTGGTCGGGGAAAATTTACACATGGGGGTGACATGGTGGGTCTTTTACCGTCGCAAGGAGGAGGCGTGGAAACTGAATTAAGTTGGCGTTGTTTTGTTCCCTCTCCCCGACATGCAATCCCTTACCTAGAGGAATCTTGTGCGTGTTCCTTGAACTATTTCATTACCCGGCTTTAGGTGATGACTGGCACAAATTCAATGGAAGTGCAACGCGTTAAAACGTTTCAGCCGACTTAAAAATGTGGGGGTGCCGATTCATCGATTGTTAATCAATATCCCGGAGAAAATCCATTTATTAATATAAACTGGAATACACTATTTTCCTGCTCAGCGAATGTTGTGTATTTGTCATGCTAAAATTTGGTTTTTTATTGCGTCGGAGACAATTTTTTTGTTTTTTTTTGTGGGGTTTCGGTTTTGGTATTGGCTGAATTACGCATTTATGAAGATATGCATCTACATAATACCCCGCAAGGGCGTGCGGCGGGGGGTGTTAGGTCATCAACCGTAAAACGGAACAATACCACATGCAAAACAACAACATGGAAAATTGCACCCTCAGTAGCGCACACACTCATGCAAAAATTCCTTCATCCAACACTCATGCAAACCAGATATCCCCAATGTTTACTTGAAGTCATATTGGTTTATCATTCGCGTATTTATTAGTGTTAAAAATATAACTAAAGCAGAAGTTTATCATTAGGCGGAAGAACTTACGATTTCCCGCAAAGGTATTAAACTAGTCGGGTGAAATGTAATGTTCCTGTATCGGACATTTGGTTTTTTAATTGAAATGGCTGGTAACTTTAAACAACTAGACTCGTGATTATGCCTATGTATATGTATTTTTCGCGAAAAATCTCTAGCTAAGCATTTCACAAATTTTCATTCAAGATTTGAGTCTCGGGTGTGCTTTCTAGGAGAATACAAAAGTTAAAAAAATAATTTTTAAAACGAATGACCTTGGATAAAATCCATGAAACGTTAAAAGTTATTCATGAATGATCAGAGAGGAATGCTTATCTTGATTATGTTTCCTATTCCCCAAGAACTAAGATTTTCTCAAGTAGTGATAACTTATATGAGAAATCGTCTCCAAGTCTGATAATGTCATTTCACTCTTTGTCGCATGGTTCCTTTTTTAAATGCATTTAAATATGCGATGACGTGATACAATGTAACTCTAAAAACGTTAGTGTCTCTCAACGCCAGTCATCTACTTAATGATTCTTAGAAAATATTTTTGCATTTCCCTACCGACAATTGTAAAGAATTAACCCGGGTTATATTGGTTATATTATCATCTATCATTAATTGAAGCTGTGAGGTATATTATTGCTGTAAATGTTTTAAATATCGAATTGCGACCTGGCAGTGGGTACAGGGGACACGAAATAAAGTTTTTATTTCAATCTGAACCCTGAATTGCAATTTTTTATTTCAATTCGGTTATCGAAAGGTTTCCGTAACATCTCGGGTTGAGGGTTTGGAACGCGCTAGAAGTGCGGGCACGACAGTTAATAACCGCCTCTCTCATACGTTTACGTCATTATCAAACTCGCTCGTAAGCTATTTTGTTTATTGCTGTAAATGACTCTGATCTGTCGAATTTTTCGCAATGCTCGAAGAAGATATTCTACTGTTTCTAAAGAATTTCGGTGGTGCTCGATCATATTTCTGGGAGATCTTTTATGTAGGATTTCCAACTGTCTACCCACCTCACTCAAAGCAGCCTTTTACACACCCCTAACCCTCTCAAAACCTCTGGTCAATGGTAAAGACACACATGGTAGCCTTCTTAAATCAGGTATTTACAAACTGAAATTCGAGATTTGCAACACCGTTTGTGTTGGTCACACAAGAAGGAATGTCAAGCTACGAGCCAAGGAACACGCACGGTGTCACAAAAATAAGAATACGAACTCTCTCTTTGCTAAGCACCTACTAGAATTCGACCACAGCAGTGACTTTTGGCACCGATTCTCAGACAAAACGCCACCCCTCAAGACATAAAAATACTAATATACTCGACAGTAATAAGACCAGTATTGACCTACGCAGCACCTGCGTGGATGGGACTAGTCAGTAGATCCCTGATGGATAAATTAAATAGTGACGCTGAGGCTGGCTTTTGGTCTCCCCCCTGGGAAGAAAACGAGACAGTATACCAAAAAACAAACATAGAAAAACTTTCAGACTTACTGACAAAGAGTAAAATATACTTTGATAAATTAAAGGAAACACTAATGGGGGGCTATGACATACACCAAACAAAATAAAATAGGCCCCTATGACAAATATAAGAGACCAAATAATGTTACACTCCTAAACAATACGAAAAAACTGATTAAATGATTAAAAAGAGGACAATACAACGACGCTGGAGGTGCTCCAGGAAGATATAGGAGCTAAATATTGTGACACAGAGCAAAAGCCCAACTAGGCGACCTCTGGAAAATAAAGCCGCTTGAAACAACTGCAAGGTATGTCGTCGTAAATTTGTGCCTGATGATACCCCAAGTCGGTGAAGCGCGTTGTACCTTATAATAAAAATCTGTGTAAAAGTACCTAGTCCTTTTAATATGGCTCGAAGAAGAGTTCAAAGTTTGAGTTTCAAGTTTAATCATAGAGGGTCTGTCCCAAAAGGTACGTAAAATCGTACCACTCAAATCGTCCGCTCCTGGCGAAGCGGACGATTGGAGTGGTACGATTTGTGGTTGGAAAAATTGTGAGAGGTTTTGGGAAAACAACACGACCCGCGCCAGTTGTCTGCGGGCCGTTACAGTCTGCGGATCGCAGCTAGACAGAACCCCATTTTCGAGGGTCGCATCACAAAATCACGATTCCACTTTCCATGGAGCAATGATATGCGATAAAAGATTGTATTAAACTCGGGAAATCGGGTTCGGAGACCATGACCTTGGTTAAGGATGCTTATGGAGATGGAGAACTGTCCCAAGTGATGGCTTTCTACTTGCCGAGGATATTCTGGGAGAGTAACAAGGAGTTTGACGATGAGGAATACCCTGGACATCCATCAACAACACAGTTTCATGAAAATGTGCAAAACGTGAGGCACTTGCTCAATTCTGATTTACCTCCAAGTGTCCGGATGTTAGCAGAAGAATGAAATATTAAAAAAAACCACAGTGCATTGCATTTTTACAGACCAGATAGCCATGAGAAAGGTTAGCCAAGATGGTCCCCAAGGTGCTGTCGGAAGACTGCTTGTGAGACAGTCTTGCCTTGGATCTCTTGGACCACATTGAAAGTGACCCGAATTTTTTAGAATAGGTGGTTACTGGTGGCGAGACATGGGTTTTTGAGTACGACCCTTTTGGGTACCATTTTGGATCACTGGATTATTCCAAAGAGGCCGTGACGAGGTCCCTGGACAAGATTCCCGATGCATTCCAGGAAACGTACCAGAATCGTGGCAGAGGCGCTGACATCGGTGCGTTGATGCACGAGGATGCTGTTTTGAAGAGTTTTAATTCAATTTGTACTTTGGTCTGCAATAGTTTTCCCCCGATTTATTCTGCTTATTTTTTGGGACAGACCATGTACGTCGATGCGGGAACTACGAAAGAACACTGTAGTTCCAAGATCAAAAGTATCTGGCAAAAATGTTTATTATTACTGTAGGGAATTTTACGTCAACATTTCCTAGAAAGTTTTCCGGAAATAATTCGTATGTAATGTTCAGTGATATAGCAATACTATATTTTCGATAGTACATCCTTACTCGAGCATAGCATGACATATTATTCAATGTTATCTTAGATTGTAGATTCCATAACATTATGTTGCTTCATAGGATGTTCGATGTAGTTGTCATACGGATCGCCAAAGTAATTCGCCCATCATTTTCCCCACAGATTCTAAGCGTCCGTTGGGCTGTGTGGTTAATTAGATTTCAGTTATATAGCATATAATAACGAAGGCACAGAAGAGTTTCTCTCCGCGGCAAAGTTACCGTAACAGTTTTGTACTAGATCACGCTACCTCGGACAGTGCTGCCACCTGGCATCCTCGTCTCGTACCGCGAAGGGTGAAATCCGAGACGGGCGTGCCTTCGGGGCATCTTCCCGCAGCATCTTCTCGGGCGAAGAAGTTCTCCTTCCCTTCGCATTCCGTGGAGTCGGTCGTACCTTCACTGCCACTCTTCCATCGAGGAATGAAATCACATCTCCCCCCTCCTCACTGCAGAACTTAGCTAGTATGGCCTTGCGGATTACGAAATGTCTTTGCGTAGGTATATGTGTTTATATTCATATATATATATATATATATATATATATATATATATATATATATATATATATACACACACACATATATATATATATATACACACACACACACACATATATATATATATATATATATATATATATATATATATATATATTCGTGCGTCAGTGAACCCAATTCATTATTTCACAACTCCTACTGCCGTGCTGCACGCTTCCTTTTTATGACCAAATTGTGTACATTTTTGAGTAGGGTCCTAAGTCTACTCAGTATTATCATAATTGGAAATCCGTTGTTGTAATTGTGTTTGCGCAAAATATTGAGTCGATAAAGTTTGTGTACAAGCGGCTTCATTAAATCCCCAGATAGGGATTTGGTAACGATGCTTTATTTTCCTATAAAATAGAGTTGCAGTCCAGTCGTTTGACTGTACCGAATCGTGGAAATTTTATTAATATTTAAATGACTCGGGCGGAGAAGCATTGGGAGACCACAGGCTTTGATTATTTATTTAGAGTGGAGACAAACAAATGTACGAGGTAAGTTAAGAAAGGTAAGGTAAGGTAAGAAAACTATGGACACCAATATAGCCAGGGTGATGAATTGTATTATTCTTCAATTGAATACGAGCACATTGCAGTACTCGTTCTCTTATCGCTCGATACGGAATCATAATAAAATCAAACCCAAGAGCCAGGATATGTCAGCTTAAAAAGCACACACACAATTTTCAATCCGAAGGTTTGTTTTATGGGTGA
The DNA here is from genome assembly GCF_022747635.1 of Hetaerina americana. Classification (NCBI taxonomy): domain Eukaryota; kingdom Metazoa; phylum Arthropoda; class Insecta; order Odonata; family Calopterygidae; genus Hetaerina; species Hetaerina americana. The sequence goes on along the minus strand of NW_027286070.1, from coordinate 22,876,716 downwards.
TGGTAGGGTTTACACAATACTGAGCCCACCGGCATGCGAAATTCAGAGACCAAAATTTAATGATTTAGTCAAGCACACAAAATTATTGCACTTTACACATGAATTCATGGATGGACTATTATTTCTGTATGCATGGTATGGTGCTCTAACATCCCCGCTACTCGGCTTTGCTGCGCCTTGAGGAGTATTAATTAGATTTGGATGAATATCTGTTTGAAAATCAAATATTTGCACAACCTTTCATAAATTCAGTTTATCCATATTAATTTGGCCTTGATTTTCCTTAAGAATGTCACCAATCGTGGTAGCTCTTTGTTAAGAGCCTTCATTCTTCATTGTTAAAACCTGCGAATTATGTAAAACGATTCATTTAGGTAACTCCTTCATAAATTAATTTTTTTAAATGGTCTCCGGAGTACCACGCTTTTGAAATAAGCATATGAATAAAATTCGGCTCAATGCAAACGACTTAAATAACTTCTGAGGTCGCGCTCTGAGGATGAAGGCTCCGGCACCCCAGAAGTGTTTCGGAAGAATACCCTCGGAGAGATCCCAACGTTTGCTCTCTGTGACCTGCACCATTATCTCCGCCAACCCTTTTTTGCTACGGTTCCTTTTGAATCTCTCGTTTGGAGAGTTGCTGTTTTTTGCTCTCCTGATCATCCCCTCGAAAAAAAATACAGGAATCGATCGTAAAGTAATGCATCGAAAGCGTGTGAAAGTTTTGCAAATACCTTCGCATACCGTAATACTTGTGAATTGGATGTCGTGCGCTTCAAATTGTGTATGTGAGCGCTAGTGTGACCATTTGCAAACTCCCGCTGGACAATTGCTTTTCAAAACATTAACTTTGGGTGTTGATTTTTTGAGTGTAGTCGATTTTTCATTGTAATTAAGTGCATGAAGGGTCAATTTCCTGAAAGAAAAACCGTATAAAATTATAGTCGTAACAAGATGAATACCATAATTTGTTTGTACAATGAGAGTTTGGGTTGTTATTATTTTGTAGTAACCTAAGATTCAATATCTTGTATGAGGTTTCCCTGTTACCTTTCCCTCAGTTGTCAATGTAATGTTAATAATATATGATTTTTAATGCAAGTGATTGATTGCATACACGTACATAGTGTTCTTAATTTAATGAAGTAGAGTGCTTGTTACATGCAGGTTTCATTAAAAATAATTTAGGTCTTTCACCTCTTTACCCTTTCGCAGTGTACTCTACGAATGAGAGAGCTGCAGTCGATACGTCGAATTAAAATTTGTTGAAGTAACGTTGATGGGACTGTAGTTCTGTAGTCCAAAAAATCACTTTCTATATGATGTACTATACATGTTTTAAATTTATATTTTAAGGTAAGCATTCGGTTGCATTAATGTTGGAATATAAATAGGAGTCTTATTGTGAATTAGCCCTAGACGGAAATGGAAAGAGATTAGTTCAGTCTTTAACGACTTTATTGAATAGTTAACCAAGAGTATGGATAAATTCGTGTTCATTTATCAAATTTCTACCGGGAAAATTGTTTCATGAATCCGTGTAAAAAGAATCCTAACTCGAGGTTCCACCTCATTGAGGACTTATTAGTTTTTTATCTATGCGTTACATTTATGATTACGTCTCCGTTAGCGTTCCTGAGATTGTCGCAGTATTCACTCTTGAAGTTCTTGCAGTGTGTTCGGCAAAATGAGGGCTTAATCTTTCTTTACTTAGGCACGCTTTCCTTTTCCCTCGAAAGCGCAGACAGGCGGACAGGCAGCTGGGCGCCCGTTGTGGACGCGGTTGGTGACGGGCTCTTAGCTTTGGAAGAAAATATAACAGGTTGCAGTTGACATGTTGATTGCCGCCTTGTGCTTTCCTGCGTGACACCAGGAGCCATTTCTTCTCCGGATCAATTGCAACAAGTATTCAGACTGAAAAAATAAATTCGATAATAGTTGATGTTTCCTTTGTTAACGCTTACTCATATCTTATGCAATAATGCCTCATTGAAATTGAAGGTCACTATGTGATTTTTAATTTTTTTGAATAGTTGTACTAAGGGTCCAGTTTATATTTTGTGGTTCCAATATTATTTGTTACAGTCGTATCGTTACCATTATTTTGGATGTTTCATGTTTTTTTGGGGTCTGATTTTATCGTCATGAATTAATTAGTTTTCTAGGTCAGAGCTCTCTGTTAGAAATTCTGTGCCAGGTTTTATGAGTGAAATAAGTATGTAACGACATGGAGGTAGAATGTATTTTTATAACTTGCAACCTAATTTGTTGTAGTTTGTTTTGGCATATCAGGGTGTTGCGAGATATCCTCAAGTAATGAAGGCTAGAAGCCGAATTTATTTTATTTTCTGTAAATTTAGTGTTGTTTCATATTTTTCTTTAGGTAAACTTTGCTCTAGAGAATATACTCGGGAGTTTGTTATGATTCGCCACGGATAGAATTCATATATTCGTTCTTAGAATTATTTGTAAATTTCATTTCGTTAATAACGGGAGTGTTAAACTTTATTTTCATCTCTTCTAATTGTTCGGAATTCGCTATCACTCGGAATATAAATGGCTGTTGGTAATTTGCACTATAACTTACGAGCTCCTCACAATGACCAACATGTACTGCAATTTGCAATATTCCGAATCATATTGCATTGAAATTCTTCGTTTCTCAGTAGTGTATGGGATCCATCCTCACTAGGTAGGCTTACTTTTGGAATAAGATCGAGTGAAACGTCCATCAGCGTAGCAGTGCCACGGCGCTATTGGGAAAATTGGAAAGAGAGCCACTAGCTGATCGTAGGCTGAAGTTATTGCATGAATTTGAGGCAGGTCATAATGTTAAATACATATTACAGGCCCCGACCTACTGTGGTAGATCAGATGACGTGAGTTAAATCGGAGAGATAAATACTAGAACGGATAGAATTACAACGTCGTTTTTTCATCCAACGATTATAAATAAAAATGAAAGCAGGCGCGAAGGGAATTATTAGTATTGGTAAATCATATATTTTGTCGATATCCTGCTTGATTTTGAACCTGCCAATTTGAATATATCCTATCATTGAATATTCTAGCGATAAAGTGCCTTCTTTCGTGCGAATAACTTCGTTCGAGTGCATGTTGGAACTGTTATCTGGGTAGAGGTGTAATGATTATGATTGTGCATGCATGGCTGGTGACCTAACACCCCCCGCCACGTGCCCTTGCGGCGGTTTGCAAGTATCATGTGGATGTAGTTTAACTTCATGCAAGTTACTTTTCCAAATAATAAAATTAACCTTACTCAGAAGTATGATGAGGAAACTTTCCATGTTTGTCTGACAGCTTGCCTTTCAAAAATTAGAAATGCTATCGTATAAATAATGCTAACAATGATATACTTGTAGTCAATCTTAGAGGTAAAAAAAACGTATTTTTTCTTCCCATTACACACTTGGTCATTTTAACTGCAATGATATATCATTATTATTATCATAGTATAGAACCTGATCGCTGTTTATTTTTGAAGAAATGTGTGGCAAGGAAAAGCAAATCTCACGAAAATACTCTCTCCTACAGCTAGAAGTTGTGGTCCAGAGGTTGTCGTCCATCTGTTCAGTGGTAATTCTGTCCTGGCAATCATATTTTGTTAACAAGTGATGAAATCATTAAATCTGGGGTGGGGAAGGTTGGTGGAAAAGGAGAAGTGTGCAATCATTTCAGACTGCAAAAATCGTTCGCCTTGTTCCGGTCAAGGCGAATGATTTTTACACTCTGAAATTGTTGCATTGAAATGCATATTAGCGGATGACTCCGTTAAAAGTTACTGTTGCGGCATCTCCCGCAGTTCCTTTGAAATTTTTGGATTAAATGTATTTCAAACGGGCTGATTAGGTATTGAATTCATGTTTTCTTATACTTATCGTAAAACAGTGGAGCATAACAGTTATTTTAGTAGTTGACATAATATCCTAAAGTTTTCTTTTATTCGGGGGGGAATAAAACTTGACTTGTTGAATGGAGACATTACCGACTGATGCCTTGCCGACAAAGTTGCATTCGCCAAGGCAGTCTCGTGGGTAATCGGCGACAAACAATTCCGAAGTTTGACTTGCCTTGGGACGTGACTACCCCCTTTCAGCGGAGGAACTCTTCGAAACCTTTCTTCGATCACGCGAATTTATTTGGACGTTTACATGTAAAAAAAAAAAACCTATTAACTTGTTTCTTCACTTCGTGAATTTTCGGCCGCCGTATATCTTCTCACTGTATGCTCCTTTGAAAAAATAAAGTATTTTCACCTCCTCTCCCTCTTTCGGTTTCTAAGGAAACGGGCCCGCTCCTTCCCTTTGCTTCCCTCCCCTCACTCTTTCCCGTCGCCCGCATCCACCTCCATTCAAACACAGTGGAGCGTGAAAGGAGGAATGGGGAGGGGGCCTAGGGGGAGAGGCGGGACGAGCGTCAACGTCCTCCCGACACCCTCGCCATCTCTCCACCCCCTTGGCGGACCCGTGTCCGGAAGCCGCCGCCTCCCATCCGCATGCATCATGCACACCGCACCCCACCCCTTAGACCCCCTCCCTCCCCCCTGCCCTGATATAGGCTTTTAGTTCGCGGACGAAACAAACATTTTTCGACACCCAGAAGGCCAGGATTTTCTCTTCCCCCTTTGCGATATATCGTAAAGGTGTATTGGTCAGTTTCCCGTCAATTGTCATTTTTATATTCTGTAGGAAATATATATATATATATATATATATATATATATATATATATATATATATATATATATATATATATATATACACACATTCATATATATAATCCTTATCCTTATTCCTTATGGTTGCTCGGTGGCAATAAGGAAGAAGAGGTCGATAGGATATACGATCAGTTAGAGGACATGATCGCGTGTGTTCCTGCAGGGAAACATTTGATAGTGATGGGGGATTGGAATGCGACGGTAGGCGAAGGAAGAGATGGTGATGAGGTGGGGGACTACGGTTTAGGCACGAGGAATGACCGCGGGGAGAAAGCAGTTGAGTTCTGCAGGAGACAGGGGTTAGTCATCACCAACACTTGGTTTAGACACCACAAAAGACGCAGGTATACATGGAAAATGCCAGGTGACTCAGGAAGGTATCAACTAGATTATACTTGGTTAGACACAGGTTTAGGAACAGTGTGATAAATTCCCACAGCTTCCCGGGAGCGGATGCGGACTCAGACCACAATTTAGTTGTTATGAAATGTAGCGTACGTTTCAAAAAGATAAGGCAGGGGCGGCGAGTTAGAAAATGGAATGTAGAAGCATTAAATGGGTTGAAAAGGAAGGAATACAAACAGGCGGTGGAAAAAATCATGGAGGATGATAAAGGGCTTAGTACTATCGAAGAAAAATGGGAAATGATCAAGGAAGGGTTGTCTATAGCCGCAAAAGACACTATTGGAACCGTTAACGCTAAAAGGACTAGGAAACCATGGATCACGGATGAGATGATTACAAAGATGGATGAGCGGCGAAAATGGAAGAATATAAATACAGAATTAGGCAAAATAAAGTACAAAGAATTGAACAATAAATTGAGGCGGGCAACAAATAAAGCAAAAGAAGCATGGTGGAAGACGCAGTGCGAGGATATGGAAAGTCTGCAGAGGAAGGGTGAAATCGGTGCGCTGTACAGCAAAGTTAAATCGTTATCGGGAAGTAAGAAAGGAAGAGCTATGCTAACAGTTAGAGATAAGGCGGGTAAGGTAATAGTTGACGCAGGAAAGATCCAAGAGAGATGGAAGGAGTATATAGAAGAACTGTATAGTAAAGAACTCAGACCAACAAAGTTAGACATTGAAAAAGAAAATGACATAGAGGAAGACAGCTTAGGTCCAGGCATACTAGACAATGAGATAGAAAGGGCATTAAGGGAGATGAAACTAAATAAGGCCGTGGGGGTAGATAACATTCCCGTGGAACTTTTAAAATGCTTAGGAAAATGTGGGAGGGAGAGGCTATATGGGCTGATCCGTAGTATTTATGAGGAGGGAATCTGGCCGGAAGACTTTGTGAGATCAGTTTTAGTTCCTATTCCGAAAAAGGTAAAGGCAACGTCATGTGAGGACTATAGGACAATTAGTTTGATATCCCACGCAGCTAAAGTTGTTCTCAGGATCATAAACAAAAGAATAGAGAGTAGGGCAAATGATTACTTAGGGGATGATCAGTTTGGGTTTAGGAAGGGGAGAGGTACGCGTGATGCCATTGCAGTAATGAGATTATTAATCGAGAGGAATATAGAACACAACCAGGAGGTATTTGCCTGTTTCGTAGATTTCGAAAAAGCGTTTGATAGAGTGAATTGGGAAAAAATAATGAGTATATTGCAGAAAATAGGAATAGATTGGAGGGAAAGGAGGCTAATCCGCAACCTGTACATGTCTCAGACTGCTCAGGTGCGGGTGGGAAACGGGGAGTCAGGATGGGCAGTGTTAGGAAGGGGTGTAAGGCAGGGTTGCCCATTATCACCGTTGCTGTTCAACCTGTATGCAAAGGAAATGATCAAAGAGGCTTGGGAAGAACTCGAGGTAGGAATGAAAGTGGGCGGGGAATTCGTAAAATCAGTTAGGTTTGCTGATGACCAAGCTTTAGTTTGTCAGTCAGCCAAGGGGCTGCAAGAATTGCTGAGTGAATTGGAAATTCAGTGCGAACGGTATGGGATGAGAATCAATATTAATAAAACAAAGGTTATGCGATTTTCTGGAAAGAAAAAGGCCAAGCTTAACATTAAAATAGGAGGGCAAAAACTAGAGCAGGTAGAACAGTTTACGTATCTCGGTAGTGTTTTGGACCAACACGGTCAAAGTAGTAGGGACGTAAGGAGAAGAATTGCGCTAGGCAAAGAGGCTTTCACAAGGAGGAGGGAGTTGATGACAGGGACTTTGAGTAAGGATGTTAAGAAAAGACTCGTAAAAACTTTGATATGGAGCGTAGCTATGTACGGAGCGGAAACGTGGTCATTGAAGCAGGAGGATAGACGTAGATTGGAGGCTTTTGAAATGTGGGTGTGGAGAAGAATGGAGAAGGTGAAATGGACAGAGAAGAAAACAAATGAGGAAGTACTTGGTATGGTGGGCGAAGAGAGGGGTTTGTTGGGAGCAATCCTATGGAGGCAGGAAAAGTGGATGAAGGGGGTGTTGACCGGCAGTGGGATGTTGAAGACTGTGATAGAGGGTAGAATGTTGGGCAAAAGAGGAAAGGGAAGGAACAGGATAGGGATGTTGGACGGGATGAAGGGAGGAAGAAAGTACTCAGAGATGAAGAGGGACCTGATATAGAGTAGGATGATGGATTTTGTGTTTTGTTAGGAGTAATAAAATATCTGTTTGGTAGTTAGTTGTGTCCATCCAAAAACTTACCTTAACCGGTTGATTACCTTAAAAAAAATATATATATATATATAATCCTCGTTTGCCTAACATTCTCCCCTCTAACCCACTAATTTAGGGGGGGGGGGGCGAAACAAAACCAATTTCAGTGCGATAGACAATGTAGAGATAACATTAATTCCTTTCAGATACTTATACCGCGTAGGTCTCCCGGGAGGTTTGTTTTTATTGGCGAGGCTAGGGTTCATCTTTTGCTAAACCCTATCGCGGCTGGAATTCACACATTCAAGGTCGAAGGCGGGGTTAATTTTCTTGTGCCACGAAGTTTTGGTATCATGAAAATTGTGTCGTTTGGAGGTGGGGTTTTCCGCAGGTATCGTGCAAGTGTTTGAACCTGGTGGTCATCAGTCGAACGCTCTGCCCATTCGGCCACCCCGCCACATATGTTTTTCTTAAGTTTTTTGACTATTTCTCTTTATTAAGTGCTTTACAGAATATCTCTATAGATAACATAGTTTTTTGTCGACCAGAAAGCTTGCTATACACCATGTGATAGTGTAATGATCAAGCTATTGGCAGCTACATCCAAGAGTATCTTATCAAGCCGAAGCTGTTGTAATCATTCTTTCATATAGTTTTACTCGATTTCAGTTACATAGCTCGCCACTCACTCAGTCTCACGGCGTAAGATACCGCAAGTTCTGGGAAGAGAGGTGAGCTGTGCCTTTGACTTTGTAACCGCAGGTTTTTCGGGAAGAAACGATAGGGTTGAAGTTCATAATCGTGATTACCGCCCGGGTATACATGCTTGGCCACATGGTGAGATAGAATTAGGTTTTCAGTGCTCAAGTGGAAAATTTTATCACGCAGCAACTTAGCTACTAAATGTCATCGTAGGAGTCTCAGTATTTACGCTAGAAGCGGTATGTGGCCCCGCGACCTTTGGTTGTTTGGGTTGTGAGTTAACGGTATATCTACCGTGACCGAACTTTGGGTCGGAAGTAGTAAGTTTCACCAATTTATCTACGGCAGAATATTCGCATTCATCTTGTAATTAAAAATGTCTGTTGAAATATATTAGAACTTATTCCTCCTAATTTACAAATTCATCCACCATTTATTTGTGAACAAAAGTGTGTTAATAAATGTCATTCCTTTGGCTACTCATACTTAATTTTGCAACCTTTGGATATTCTTATTAATCTAATTAGTTCATTCCAACATATTCATGTCAATGGATCAAGGTACGATGCGTTTCCCTGTATAATGACATCAACTGGTCCTGATAATTGCAATACGACGTAATACATGTATTACTGATAGTACCGTATTAATTTTACGTACCTTATGCAATTCGCGTGTAAAAATATGAAAAAGCATTCGTTATAATAATATGAATATGCCTGAATACGGCGTCACACCTTCCGTTTCTGATGTTGGAATATCATGTCAGTGTCCTCTTAAAGATGCCTGTCCTTCCCCATAGTCAGCATTTTCTATCTGGAACTACGGATGTTTCCGTAGAAGTGCTGATTGGGTTCGCAGCGATCGAGTTACCAGCGGTTAGGGATGGTGCTGATATTCTTCCAATATTTTTTTATCCATTCTCTCATTTTCTCCTCCTCCTCCTGGTTTTGTTTTCGCTTAGTTTTTGCGCGCCCGACGTTAATGGAATCGGAGTAAAAAGTTATGACGTGGTAAATGGTCGGTGTCAAGTGAAGCATACCGAGCCAAGGCTCCTCTCCACGGTTCATCAGGGGATTCGAATCCTAGGCCTTGCGGGATGAGAGGCTTTCCATTGCTCGCCCGCGTTCGATTCTTTTTTTAATGCATTTTGCAGTGGAATGATAGGGCGTAGGCCTGCGACGTCAGAAACGCTCGCCGCTTCGAAACGTGGCTCTTAGGCGATGGCCCTATAAAGGACCACGCCTCTTTCTTCTAGACTTTGGACTAAGAATTCTTTGACTTCATGGCTTCTTGACTTACGTGTCACATCAGCTTAAAGGACCTAGGTGATGCAATTTTCTCACCGTCCTCCCCTTCCGCTCCTCTCCTCCCCTGTTTAAATGAATTGATTGGGGGTGTGTATTCAACTGTTCAAATCGCCGAGTCATGTAGACTCGTACGCATACCACGGGTGGCTTTTCAGTCATTTTCAATGGGGTCGATGTGCGAGTGCTTAAATTTAGTATCGTAACCCCGATTTGGAGAGAATTCAAGCTGAAATTGATCGAAGCAAAAGCGATCGAGCAAGCATTTGAGCGGGTAGGTAGAATGTATGTGAAGCCATTAAAGATTTTTTGGAAACAAAATGGGAAGTCACTCTCGCATTACTCCACAAGCCTTGTTCATTGCTGCAAATTATAGGATAACACATACCTAGTGTGTTTGTAATTACTAAACGTTATCTATTTAAGACTGCCATTTTCTCCTCGAAGTGGAATGAGGGGACTAAATATTCAATATAATAAATTTGAAACTCCAATAGCCGTAAACAGTTTACCTTTCTAAACAAAGTGAAAATGAAATTAATTGGCTAGCGCCACAAGTCAAAAAGGGGTAAAGGTAAAAAAGGATAATGAGGTAGGTAAAAGGGGTAAAAGGTAAAAAAGGAGAGGATAAGAAAGGTGAATACGAATACGCGTATTTCGGCCACAAAGTAGCCCTCTTCAGCGTACTGAAGGGTAATCGTCACTACAACACAAGTCGAAGTGAGAAAGGGTAAGGGCAATCCGAAGAATATATAGTGTTACATGTGTGGGGGAGGGGGGGTTGTGGTGAAAAGAAAAGAGCCTTTGTGGCCGAAATACGCGTATTCGTATTCACCTTTCTTATCCTCTCCTTTTTTACCTTTTACCCCTTTTACCTACCTCATTATCCTTTTTTACCTTTACCCCTTTTTGACTTGTGGCGCTAGCCAATTAATTTCATTTTCACTTTGTTTAGCGGCTCTTTTCTTTTCACCACAACCCCCCCCTCCCCCACACATGTAACACTATATATTCTTCGGATTGCCCTTACCCTTTCTCACTTCGACTTGTGTTGTAGTGACGATTACCCTTCAGTACGCTGAAGAGGGCTACTTTGTGGCCGAAATACGCGTATTCGTATTCACCTTTCTTATCCTCTCCTTTTTTACCTTTTACCCCTTTTACCTACCTCATTATCCTTTTCTACCTTTACCCCTTTTTGACTTGTGGCGCTAGCCAATTAATTTCATTTTCACTTTGTTTAGAAAGGTAAACTGTTTACGGCTATTGGAGTTTCAAATTTATTATATATTACTAGCCGTAAGAGCTCATTTCTATCAATAAGACTAAATATTCACATTATCAAATTGTGATGTTATTAAATCAGTAATTAACCCATGTTTAGTTGATTATTTATCTTTTTAATCTTTTTCTTTTGTCAGTCCGAATTTTGATTTACTGTTGCCCTCCACTCGTCTCTTCATGATTAATGCCCTCATGTCCTGGTAGCTTTTCTGCTTTACATTCTTCTTAATTTGGCGTATGTACGCGTCTCTTGGTTCTCCTCACGGTGTCTTCTCTTCAACTTTCCATTCTTATATGTTTCTAACTAATTCATTGTGCCTCATGGTGTGTCCAATCCGTCTAGTTATACTTAACCGTAGTGTTCTCCAAATGATCCTTTCCTCATATGTTCCTCTACATGTATACTCGTACTTGCTCGCTCCACAATCTCCTTTTCCATTTAATTTCCAGAATCCTCCTCCAGCACCATGCTTTAAAAGCTTCTATTCTTCGCTAATCCACTTTTTCAATCTTCCATATCTCGTATCCATAGAGTACTACGCTCCATACGAACGTTTGGACGAGCCGCTTCCTTGTTTGCCTTCTTAAAGAAGCTTCCTTACTAAACGCCTTCTTAGCTTGAGATATCCTTCGCTTGATGTCGATCGAATTTAAGCCATTCCAGGTTACACTATTGCCCAGGTAGATGAAGGATTCCACTTGTTCAAGCTTCACTCGAATTGTGGTATCTGACTTCAGCTTCTGTCTTCCACACAGGAGGATTTTAGTTTTCGTCTTGTTGATGCTCATATTATATTCCTGAAGCACTTGGTCCGCAGCGTTCAGAGTTGTTTTCAGGTCCTCTCGCGTTTCTGCAACTACTGTAATGTCACCTATGAACCGGAACATGTTAGTTTCTTCGCCATTGACCTTGACTCTTTTGATGGCCAATTCTTGTGCTTCTTTTATTGCATCTTTGTTTAACTTCTTTGTTAATTTTGGCTTTTATATTCCTTTCCTTGTTTCATTTTAATGGTCGTTACCTGATTCTTGTAGAGGCGATGGATTACTCTTATGTCATTGTAGTCAATTCCGAGCGCGTCTACTATCTCGAACTCCACTGAGTATGTTGGGTTTTTACGTTTAACATTTCTTTGGCTAGAACCTTCAAGATGAGTATTGCATCTCTTCCTATTTGGTTTTTCCTGAGTCTGAATTGGTTCTCCTTGAAGCTTTTTCTTTTCTACCGTTAATTATTTAGTATTTACGATGTGTAATCCATCAGGCTCAATTTTCTGTTCTTCTCTTGTGTCTGTTGATATGCAGCTACATGTGGTTCGCGGTAGTCCAGGATTAGAGCGTTAGACTGCTGACCGGAGGCACCGGGTTCGTTGCCTGGGCAAGCTTCTCTGGGTGCCCTCAGCTCCACCCAAACTATGTGAAACCATAACCGGCACTGGGAAAGGAACTGGCCCCCCTACCCTGATATGTGAATTTCATGCGCCGTCGGGCTTATTACTTGGTGAACTCTATCATCACCTAGCAAACCGACCTTCGGGTTGATTACTGTGTTTATGGTTTTTTATGCATCTACATAATACCCCGCAAGCCGCCGCAAGGACGCGTGGTGGAGGGTGTTAGGTCACCAGCCATGCATGCGCGGTCATTACGCTCCACACAAATATCATTTCGGTCATGCAGTCAAACAAAGTTTTTTCTTCCTTTATTTTGTCAACTCCTTGTGCCTTGTTCTTTAGGCCTTTTGCGGCTCTCTCGAATTCACTTTTCAGTATTTCTGGGCCCCGTTCGGTTTTTTCTATCAAAATTTCTTCTTTAACTAAGACACCTACCAGTGGTTCGGGCCCTTGGCAGACTTCTTCAAGGTATTCCTACATCTTATATTAGTGTATTGCCGTTAGTACCTCGAGCGTTGTGGGATTTTTTCTTTCTCCTATTGCGGTCGTCAGCACCTTCGTTTGACTTGATTCCGCTATTTATTAAAAATGATTTCCTCAGTTTCATTTCTGGGACTCTTGTATTATCTTCTTGTCTTTAAGTGGTCTCTTAATTGAGCTTTTGTCCACGGACGCTTAGAATTCGCCAACTTGCTCACGAGTTACTCATCTACTTCTTCGGTTTTGATGTTCTTCATTTCCCTCGTTCGTGTGTTCAGTCTTATTTATTCCTTTTAATTTTTTGCCGATGGGAACATCTTGCCTGTTTTTCTTCCAGTATCTTAGTATTCCATCTGGGTACCTATGTCATTTTCTCCCTCTTCTTGTATCAGCTTCGGATTTCAATGCCCACCTGGTTGTGAGTTTTTTTAGTGGACACCAAATTTATTCATAGGACACCTTTACGTTTACTAGAGCAGTAAGTGATACATTTCGAGTTTACCCGATGATCCATCGTTACTTTAAGTTGCATCGAATTACGAAGTATTAAATCCTAGGACAAACACATGCCATTTATTCCCCAGGTGGTATTCGAACCAGCAGATTATCTAGTTGGTGTGCCCCAGGCTGGCTACTGCGGCAATAATAGTTATTTCTGGCGATGTCAGATTGACGGGGCGGGTTACAGAGCAGGACTCAATAACACAACCTTAAAAGAACATTGAGGACTTACTGGTCCTATAGGGTCGATCACCTACTGTGATGGGTTTTTGCGTAGGTACTAATGGCTTTCTATCAATGCACCCCTCCTTGGTACAATCAGTTTGAATGAATTTCGATATTTCGGCAAACTTAAGAACCAGAATTAGATTCATTATTGAATATATCTCCTCTTTTAGGTATTCTTGGAAAACAAAGGATTCATTTAAAATGTAATAATATGAGAGTATATGTAGGAATGTTTCAGGTTTGACGAGATCTGCTTCGACCGTTATAAAAGAAAGTCGGAATTATTTGCTGGAATATTGTTATTTATTTATTTTAGACGTACTTTATAACAATGACTTCTTATTAGCTACAAAGTCAGAGTTTGGTTGGCATGAGCTGCGCTTACCATAGTTTAATTTAGATTCCTTCGATTGAAAATTAACGCTTGTTTTGGTCGATTTTGTCTCTACCTCGGCTGACCGACGACTATCTTGGGGACATAAATAATTAGTTATTTTATATCATTATTAAGCTTTCGTAGTTTTTCGAATTACGCTAAAACTTATTATTTAAAATGTGTTTGTAGCGTGTGTATGCGGATCTTCAATTTTTAAAGAGTGGGTACTCATGGAGGCTCATGAGTATAAAGGGCGATAAAGGTTTTATCCGCTTTTTGTCATGTTGCATTCATCACTGCGAACGTGGCTGTCACGCGTGATATTTTTTTGCCCTTTTAGATTTAATACCTTTGTAATTGCGGACGTGGGGTCTACGGTTCCCGAGGATGTCGCGGTCTAATCATTGATGCATGCATTCATTCATCCGTAAGGACGTGTGGCCATGTATGTTTTATAACGCTTATTTCTCGGAAGCGAAACAAGAAATTTTCACAGAAATATTATCACGTATTTTCTTCGTCTTACAGTTCAGCAGATGAGTGTTCTAGGTAAGTAACACGAAAAAACGAATGCTAACAGCTACTATAACTACTTTCATGATTTAGACTTCATCTTCAGTTTCTTTTCAATTTGATGCTCCGGAAACTACGAATATGGCCGGTATTTCACATAAAATGTTTCAAAAGGTAGCGTTAAGGGCATTCCGAACCTCTGGCGTAATAAATGATTGATGATCCATGGAAAAGTAGGTTTAAGGGAAAGTAAGGCCAGTGGGTAATATTAGATTCACATATTTGTCGATACATTCCAGTTTAATTTCTAAAATATAATTAAAGTGTAATTAGGTGCTGACGAACAAGGTTAGAGTGTTTTTACCTTTTTGCGCTGTAGACAAAGAAGCCCGACTTATTCCTTCAATATAGTGTATTTATCTAGTGATAATGCGTCAATCGAGTTGATGCTGTGTTTTTAATCTTATCGCGGGTAATTTAATTTTTGCAATGGAAGTTATTTGAATTTGTTTACTTTTTTTCCTACCAGCGGAAGACGTGAACCTCACGTTTTATTTTCATGTGGAATAATTTATACAGTTAACTCTGAATAGCGATGGCGATTGTGTTCTATCCAGCTTTTCGCAAAGGAGAATGGAAATAATATACAAATTTCGAAACGTGACCCAGTCATGAAATTAATACGCATTGAGTGCATTTGAGTGAAAAATTTTGCCGCAGAAACAAATCGTTCAAGTTATTTCTGTGTACGGGGCGCTTTCAAACGTCTTACTGTCTTCTTCCATCGTTTTTCCACACCCAGATTTCCGTTTTTGTTTCAGCAATCGGAAGGTACCGATATTCCTCATTTCCGCGGTTTTTTCCCCAACTCCCATCGGCGTGCGACGTTGTCGCAGTCTCCTCCCTCATCTCTTGGATGAAGCCGAGTCTTCCGCGTCCCCATGCCAGCGGTCATTTTAGCACCCCCCCCCCAACGCACACATTCACTTGCTCCTACCCTCGAAGCAATCGTCGGGACAACGGCGCTTCCTCGCTTAGTTCATTCATCGAGCCACCCTATTTTTTCTTCTCCTCCACCCGCTACCCGCGCGCCGCTCGCAAAAGAACCCCTCCACTCTCGCCCTCCCCCCTTCGGCACTCTGCACTACTCCCACTCTCTCCAGCATCGGCCGCCCTTCACCCTTCACTTGTCACGCTATCCGCCCTTAGTGCCTTAACCACGCCCGCTCCCTCCCCCTGCCTGTTCTCGGGGCAGGGCTCTTCCGCCATCACATCACCCACCCCTCACAGTTCCAACTTCGCCACCCCTTCGACGGAAAAAATGCAGAGGTTAGATTCCCCCCTCCTTCCCCCAGGGTCCATTCGTGGGATGAAGTCCTTTCTTCGAACAGTGAGAGCGGGCGCGCTCACAAACGATCGCCAGCTGTCCGCGGAGACTTGAACGCCCGAGACTCGCGAGTGTCGCGGCATTCGTGCACTCAAGTCGCTTGCTCGGGAATGCTGGCTGTCCACGCTGCTGTGCCCCCCCCCCTTCCCTCCTCAGCACGGCAGACGGTTCGCCTCCCCTCGTAAATTGCCTCTACTTTCTTGTCGATGTTATGTAAGGAGGAGCACAGGTCGTTGTGTCTCATGGTTAACGAGGAATTTTTGAGATGCCGAAGTGAGCGGCTTTTTTCAACCATGGAAGCGGAAAATGCCCACAAGAGTGAACTTCAATTGAATGGCTTTTGATCTCGTGGAATACCAATCTCCTTAATTAAAAAAAATATTTTTTCCATGAGGCATTGACATTTTGTACTCGAGAATTTGTTTGCCTTTACGGCAAAGGAATGTCAACTAGTTACTTTTATTACTCTCGTCACTGGCTGTTACATCTTATGTTTTTAACATCCTTGGTATATTGGGTAAATTTCAAGCCCATTGTACAGAACTATTTTCTGGCTGAAATTTAATGTACAGAATAAGTAAGAAGGAAATGTGGGAATGATTACGGATATCATCATTTAGTGCTACTTCCTCAAAGTCATGGAATAAGTGATTTAATTTTGCTTACTCAAAATAGTTCTTTCAGTTCTTTCTATTCCATTGATTGTTAAAATCTGTTTACTTCCTGCTCTTTTCAACTTCGAAAATGCGAAAAAAGTTCTTTAATATTTTTTAGTTTCACAATTTGTTCAATTAAAACGAATTTGCTTGGGTTTTAAGTAAAACTAACCCCTGATTTTTTTTCCAAAAATGTAACGTTTTTTCATTTTAATATTATGCTGGAGTATCAATCATTATATCTTAGGTACAGGTCACAATCTTTTTATGCCCTTCATAAGGAGTATTTTTGGAAATACCTCGTGTGCATTATACTGTGTGTTGTAGGATGGATTACTCTGATTTTTTGTTGTATTTATCCGGGAAAACATATTCTTGAGATTTCCTTTTTATCTGTGAGGGAGTTTTTATACCTTAATAATTACTGTCGTACCTTACTTGGACAACCTTGTTTGTTATGTAATGACTTTCATTAAATTTTGGTCGTATTATTTTTTTTTTAATTTTCTTGCGGGATTTGATGGCATATTGCTGTTTGAGAAATGTAAGTAACGACCCTTTCAGAATATTACTGTAGGATAATTAATAAAATGTCTCCTCATAATTAATTCTTTGATCTGCCCTTCCTTGATCGTACCGTGAGGGTACTAACCTTAAGTTTAAGAAAAAGTAAGCAACACTCAGAAGTCTTAAAGTCACAAAATCCATCGAGTACACATTTACTTTATCGAGTATACCTGCTTACACATGCGACGTGTCTCCGTGTAATCCTTTAATTCCATCGAATAGCATTCATGTCCTTTGAATAATCTTGCCAGTTCGCCAGTGGGGCCCCAGATTTGGGATATTATGTTTCCCTTCCTGATGGTGACTGGATTAGGTTTCATGCTAAAATTCTGAATCCTTCAGCCGGTTTATTCAAGGTTTGTCGCGTGAAATTTCGTACAGGTTTAAAAATCGAATCCAGGTTTAATTCTGTCTTGGAGGCGACCGGAATTTTTATCCCATTAATTTTAACCGTGGATGCTACGTTGTTTCTTTCTGCCTCCGAATCGCTTTCTCCTTACTGCTTTGAACCTTCTACGTACTTATTTATCTTCCTAGCTACCCATTTCAAGATTTGTTCTCTTATACTACTCGTGTATACAGTAACTTAAGAGTTTAGTCTGGAACATGTTCACATACTTTACTAGTCTATTGTTTTCTATTAACATTTTATTTGAATATGAATTTTGTTTGTAACCCATGAATATTTGTCTTTGTTTATCATTTTATTACATATAGATGGATGTGTGTATGATTTATACTGCAATGATCTTTTAAATTAAAATGATGTCTCAGAAATGTAGTTTTCAATCGTGGACTCACGAGTCTAATATCATTGTAATTTTGATCACTTATGCATCTGCGATGTGCTCTTTTCACGTAGATGCACAATGAGTTTCACTGTGAATTCCGTGTAATTTCAACGTTTTGCTACTTCATTTGTGCTCGTGAGAAATGGAAGTGTCGTATGATTTTTCGTATAAATAAAGTGTTGTGCAAAATCAATGCGATATTTTTAAATTCGTAATTTAGTCTCAATTGTCAATTTAATGCGTACGTTTCAAGCCATTACTTATTCGATGAATAAGGATCCCCTCCGACACCAGGGTCTTCTGGGAATAACGACTTCACGTCGCAATGGCGGTACCTTAGATATATGATTCTCTCAATTAAGCTTTTAAGTCGGTCACGCTTTCATTTTGACGCCACGGTAATGACCTGGAAATATGTAACTGCAGAAAACAAAAATGATGAGAAGGGCTTCAAATTGGTTCTGTGCTTTTTTCTTATGAAGGAAAATTGTTGTTGCTACCACACTCATAACGGCCCTTTTTTCGACGATATGTTTCTATTTATGATGGATAGTTGAATAGTTACAGGATGATTTGATATGAAAGTACCTTATGTTTTATAAAAACAAAGTGACCTGGAAGTATTCTTTTGAAAATGTGTACGAAATGTTGTGCAAATGATGAGGGTCAGAGAGGTGCTGCTTAGAAAGAAAATAATTCACCCAATGGGAAACAACCCTCTTGTGGAATGAGAATGTGGAACCCCGAAGGATTTCCTTCCCGCAAGGTGACACATATAGAGGTATCAATAGTTAATTTCGTATGAAATAAAACGCATTCACGATTCGTCTTTTAAGAGGACTGTGGCATTGTTGCAGTGAATTGTTCGGCAGCTTCCAGCGGAAGGGTGTTGTGGGAGTACTAGCCAGTGATTTAGAGTGGCGAAATCGGCTGTCGGAAGGGGTTTTTGGTTCCCGGTAACAGCAAGGATGGTTTGTGTGGGCGAAAGAAGGGAGGGGGGGTGCGATCGAGGCTGGGGTTGGCGTTTGAAGGGCGTGGGTTCCCTTAATCCGTTCGTCACGAGAACGTCACGCTTGCGTGAGGTGGCACTCTCTCCTCCTTCCTCCACTCTGCTCTTCTCCCGTTCTGGTCTCACCCACCCCTCCCCTAAATCCATCCCTTCCTTTTCCATCACCCCGGCACGTCTCCATGTCCATTCTTCCGTGGCGGGAAGGCCCCTCCTCCCTTTCCTCGAGGGCATTGGTTCGACTCCCCCTCCCCTTTTAGGGATGGCCGTTCACGTCGCTGGAAGGCGATTATCGATCGGCCTTCCTCGCCACCTCGGAATCTACACCTCTCGCCGAGCTTTGCAGTCGTGATAGGCGAAGATGATACGTATACGTTCATCTTACCAGTTTATCCATTGGTTTTTGTTGAAATGAAATGCCTGGGTCTTTCTTGCTCTTTTTTATATCATAGTGAAATTTTCTATTTTCTCCATCCCGTCTGCTAAAATAGATGAAAATCTACATCTCCGCGATGCCCTAAAAACGGCCGTAAGAGCGTATCGCGGGGTGTGTAAGGACACCAGCCAGGCACGCATAGTGCGTTTCGTGGCTCGTATAGCCAGAAGGAGACGAGCCACATTGGCCAAATACACATTCAAACCTATGTGTGTTTTATATGCTCAAATATTGTTATTTTATGTGTTCCTATTTATTTTCCTTATATCTGTATCCTTGTGATTGAATACATGTTCACCATGTGGCGGGTTTTTCATGGGTAATCTACTGGTTAAGGTAGGTTTTGAATGAACACAAGCTACCATACGGTACAGTACAGCGAGAATTCTCTTGTCATCATCAACGGAGCACAACCTGGCATCTAACATTACAATAAGACCCTCCTCAGTTCTGCATACTTTCTTCTTCCAATCATTCCGTTCAACATGCCTATCTTACTGATGCCCCTTCCTTGCTTTTCTAACATTCTCCTATGACTATAGGAGACTATATCAGTCTCTTTAACAGAGAACTATAACAGTCTTCAAAATCCCATAGTCAATCAGAATGCTCTGTATCCATCTTTCCTGCTCCCTTTGTATTTGCCCCAACAATCCCTTCTCCTCCCCCGCCATATCATCACTTCCTCGTTTGTTTTCCTTTCAGTCCAATTCACCTTTTGCATCCTTCTACTTATCCACATTTCAAAAGCCTCCAATCTGTGCCTATCATCGTGTTTAAATGACAGTGTTTCCGCGTCGTACTAAACCACCTAGTCTAACGGATTTATTCTCGAGTCCCGAGCATTTTCCTTCTGTACCTACGCCTTTTTTGGTATCTAAACCATGTATTTGTTAAGATTAACCTCTGTCTCTGCAGAACTATTGATTTCTCCCCTCGGCCATTCCTTGTTCCTAAACCGTGGTCCCCCACCTCACCACCATCTCTTCCTTCAGCTACTGTGGCGTTCCGATCCCCCATCACTATCGAATATTTCCTTCCAGAAACGTCCGCGATTATGTCCTCTATCTGATCGCATTTCCTGTG
The DNA here is from genome assembly GCF_022747635.1 of Hetaerina americana. Lineage (NCBI taxonomy): Eukaryota > Metazoa > Arthropoda > Insecta > Odonata > Calopterygidae > Hetaerina > Hetaerina americana. The sequence goes on along the minus strand of NW_027286070.1, from coordinate 22,856,664 downwards.
CGATTCTTTCTTCCTATTATTGCTTGGTGGGATGCATGCCTGAACAATGACCAAATTCGTTGGTTCCGGTTTTACTTCAACTAGGGATATTTTATCCGTTGCTTGCTCTATGTTAACTACGCTTCTTCCTTTCTTTTCATTCAAAATTATGGCCAACCCCTCGCTGGTTCTCTTACCTTCTGTTGTATATTACTCTATAACTATCACTCCAGTTATCCCCACTGTCCTTCCATCTCACTTCGCAAAGTAATGTACATTTATTCCAAAACGACAGTCCTTGATTACGAATACCTGACATAAAATAGGTATTTGACTTATTGGAGGAAATATTCATTCACTGTTGCAGCTCTCTGAGACGGTTGTTCGACGGATAGGCATTGTATAGTTTTTTTTCCAATTAAATGTACTACATTATTCTGTTTCCGCCCTGTATCTCGTTAATCACTCTTATCCTAAAATTTATTCGTTTTTTCTCCTGGTACTGTATTTTGTGGAGCAAGTACCTGTGTTGTCTTTATGCATGGAAATATATTTCCATCAGAATTGGGGCTAATTTAGCGACGTACATGCTCTCCGCACTAGCTGTGTGTTTTAGTTCTGGTCATGGTTTTCGGGACTATGTCGAGAATCAGTAATTAACCCCCGAATCGGTCAGCTCAGTTTCCGGGCCACTTGGAAAAGTCAGTTATTCAGAGAGATCATGACAATCGAGTATAACTCCCTCTTTGGACACGATATTGCCTCCTTCAATGCTTCACCATATTTCGATTGCTTTTTATTGTATTAATATTTTATTGCTTTATTTACGTGATGTTATTATATTAAATAATCCAAAAAATGTGGGCCTTCGTTGTGGATTTGAGTTTTTTAGTCGTCTGGAAGAGGAAATGCCTGGTTGTTCCAAGTGGCTTTCGCTCTCTAGATGTAAATGGTATGCATAAGTACTTTGGGGACCCTCCAGGCAATTACGAAGGGTTTTAATGATAGTAGGACTTTTTTTATAAGTTGTAAGAGAAGGCTTTTTAATTGGTTCCTGAGAGGAAACCCCCGCATACATTATGAAATGCTGATTTTCGCTAGTCTTCGAGCATCTTTGTGTGTAGCTTCTAATCCATTTCTTTCGCTGTGTCATCCTATGTTATTTTACTTTTGAATAGTTAAATTCCTCGCTACTTTCAAAATTTTTAGATATGACTCGAAGAAGGATTGCTATTTTTGGGAACGAAACCTACATTTACAACTTTTGTGTGTGAATATTTCGTTCTTATTCGATCCAGATGTATTTCCGGAAGAGACCAGAATTTAAATCAGTAAAGGGCAGGTTTCAAGGTTTAAGGGAAAATGTCCTCTTATTTTTATAATTTTCCATCGATACTAATTTTTATTGAACAGTGGAGGAAGTGTGTAAATTTTCGAAGGTCGTATTTTTGGGAAGCACCAAAATCAGTAACGCTTTATATGTTGCAGCAGTAATTGAAGCGCTGAGATTCATTTGATCAGGGTACTTGACAAGGAATGCCACATTTAATGCTGGTCGAAGATTGTGAGAAAAAAAACTCTGATTGGGGGAGAGGCTCATAGAAAGAAATTGAAAGGAAGGAGACGTCTCTGGACTACTAAGATGCAAAGCAGTGACGAGGAGTAGGAAAAAAAAGCGATTCGAGGAGCGCGTAACGGGGAGAGAAAGACAAATGAGTTCGGGAGGGGTTGAGTGATTGTTCCCCCCTTCCTCCCCCACCCCGCCCTTCCAGGGTCTTCGTCGTACTGACTTGTCGTCCGCACTGCCTTAGTAGCACCCTGTCCTTTTCCGGGGGTTTTGGAAGTTAGGGAGCGAGAGCCGCTGAGGATTTAGGGAGGAGAATGACGTAGTAAGGGGAAATGCGAAGAGGAAGGCCATCGCACAACCCCCTTCGAAAGAATCCCACCCCTCTTTCCACGCAACATCCCAATCCCATCCCCGAGAATCCAATCCCCCCCTCTAAAACCCTGGTCCTCTCCCTCCTTAGCCTCATCCCTCTCGACAAATGACCCAATTTTTCATTTCTCTCAGCGCCTCCTCAGCTCAGTCCCCCATCACCACCCTCGAGACGGGGAGACCTCCGACCCAACCTTCGAGCCCCTTTCAATACTCTCCCACCGCCTTACTTTAGCCCTCCTTCCCCCCACCCCATCCCTCCCCTCTCAACCCCTCCCGACGGCGCCTCTTACAATCCCCCCCATGCTCCCGGGGCTTCTGCTTGGCGAAGCGACTACGCTCTATAACCCCCGACACTGTTTGGTTTCGCCCCTTGCCCACCTCTCTCCGTCCGTTCCTGGGTCCTCCGCGGGTGAGGGTTTCCCTCGTCCGAAATTACGCTTACTTGCCTAAGCGGGAGGGATGTTGTCACGTGGTAACGATAAATTCTCACCTTGAAAAATAATTTTTTTCGGTGAAATATCCCCGAGTCGCTAAGCGACGACGCATTCGGACAGATGAGATGAAGATCTAGTATAATATTGGGAATACGTACGAGTACGTACATCTACATCTACATCTACATAATACCCCGCAAGCCGCCGCAAGGGCGTGTGGCGGGGGGTGTTAGGTCACCAACCGTAAAAACGAAAAATACCACATGCAAAAAACAACACGGAAAATTACACCCCAGCAGCGCACACACTCATGCAAAACTCCCTCCATCCAATACTCATGCAAACACATACACCGCAAAACAACAAAAAAGCTACGTACGTCGTATATCCGTGATAAAAATTAATGCCTCTTGGCATAACTATTAAGAATTTAAATAACCCTGAGTAGTAAGTACTGGCTGCGAGTATGTGGCTCATTAGAGGACTTGGCCCGGCAGGTTATTCGTCGCGGCGTGATTTGAAAATGATGGTTCCCGTCTATTGCACTCTTCATACATGGTGAAGGTTAAATTTATGTGTCCCTGGTAAAAAAAATCAGTCACGAAATTTCAACGGGTTTCGTGCATTTGGAGTTCCGCCAATCATATTTTTCGCTTAAGCTTCCATATATCAACCTGAAAACATTCAGAAAGACGTGTGGTGGGGGATGTCAGGACAATAGCTGTTGGAGTGTTTGGTGTCTTTTTATAATGCAGGATTTTTAAGAAACGCATTATTTTCCAGCAGTTCGAGTGGTTGTACGAGCTCGCATTTGTTCTATAGTTGTGATCACGATCTGCACATGGGAAAAACATGCCTTACGTCGTCGGTCTGTTTGGCAGTCAGTGTCTCTTAATTGGTATTCTTAGTCTAACCCATTTATTAAATGTGGGCTAGCAAATAGTCCTTACGGGTTAACATTACACTCAGTTGGATTTTTGTGTTATCAATTATTATAAGTGATGGTTCCTCGTCTGTCTAGAATTTTTCATCTCCCGAGAGTCTGGTGACATTTTCTATTCGATCATTACGACTTTCAATGAAGTAAGCATTTAGTAAATGTGGTATCTCTTTCTATTAGGAAACTGTGTCTTACAGGAGGTGTCCACTATATTGACTCTTATTCAAGGTTAGATCTAATTATTGCAAAATCCCTTTTCAACTTTTCCGTTTTACTAGTGTTTTTTTATTCTTCGAGTATTTTCCTCCATTATTTTGATTTCTTCCGGGTCCCTTTTCATTTGGTTCTCTTCGTTTGGGGTGTGTGTGTGCGTAGTGTGCATATGCAGAATTGCCGTGCTGTGGGCTAGAAAACTAAGATTTTTTCTGAATGAAAACGAGAATAAAAATTTTATTATTGTTACCAAGAAGTTATTTATTGTTGGCCGAATCCACCGTTCGGAAGTGAAAATCCTTCCGTTGACATCTAGTTTTAATGCTGAAAGGAGAGGTGATATTTTAGCGATTGTCCACTTGATCCAAATTTAAATCTGGAATTGTAACCTTATTCAAACATTTTATAGCATATTTTCTATGCGTAGTTGAATCAACCGAAATGGTATTATTAACCTACCTCCAACCGCAAGCGCAAACAAAGTTTTATTATGATGGCATAGAATCGTTTATTCAGTCCATGAAGCATTTATGGGCATTGATGTCCCTTTCATTGGTTTCCGTTTATGAGTTTGTTTCATCGAATAAATTATTTTTTTATGTTCTGCACGGGAAGTGAATGAAAATCCTAGTGCGTTCCTAATCCTTCGGACACCCTGATGTGCCCGTATTCTATAGCAGAAATATCGTAAAAAGATATAGTATCATGCCAATCGCGATTAACTATTGAATTGTTGTAGAAATAGGAGTGGCCACCCATTTAACAAAAGAGCGAGGCGTTTTCTTTTTTAAGTTATTTTTAAATTTCACATACATATCTATTGTAGTTTGCATCCCACAGCATTGTCGTATTCAGAATATTCATGTTAATTTATATTACGCTATTTCTATATTACATTATTTTTATTGCATTTCATCTGTTCAGGTGGTTAGTTGAGTGGTGCGTCTGTATCCAGGCTGACCATTGGTTAACGTGCCCTTCCTATATTGTAGAACAGGATGTTATTGGTGTGAATGGTAGTGCTATAATCAAGTATATTTCACAGTGCGACGATTATGGTTTATGCGTAGAAACGTTGCCGGCATTGAAGTCTTAGCAATCAACATACCATATTTTATTACGATGGATAAAATGATCGAAATCCTGTTGCAGATTTTTGTGAGAAGCAATCCTAATAGTAGTTTTAGGAGAGATGACCGACAGCTGAGGTCGTTTGCGCTATTAGGGATGGTTAGGAAAGGATGAAGGGTGGTGAGTAACCCGGCGTGGGCATCAGCCTACCCTAACCTCTACTCTACCTAACGAAAGGAGCCAAGGGGACCGCAGCTTGACGTCCCATCCGACGGACAGCGTGCTCACTCAAAGTGCCCATCACAAAGCACCTCAGGTAGGGATCGGGATACCACTGAAAAACATCTGCCGCCTCTAAGATTCGAACCCGGGCCCTTTGGGTAGGTACGTTAGCCGCCGCACCATCTGGATCCCCAGCGTTCCTAATGTATACCCGATTATCTCATGAGCTGCCGTCAATGATTGTGTCATGATTCACACAATCAAAATCGCGGGGAATTGGCTCAAGAAGGATTACAGTCAAAAGTTTAAAAAATGATTGAATCTTGTCATATTAAAGTGAAGGATAAAAGTATCGTGCGTGTTATATGCGCCTGGAAGGGATCTTTTAAATCATGATGGATATGGGCCATTTCGATTCGTGTCGCCAGAAATTCTATTATTTTAATAGTGTTTTTAGTTGGTTCATTTCACTCCGATTACATTTTATTCCCTGATTATTTTTCAAGCCACTTTGTTCTATCAATGATTCCATTTCGCCCCCATTTTATTCGATTTCGTGAGCAAAAGTTAGCAATGAAGTGGAATTGGTCAGTCAGAGTTATCAAAATGGTGGTGTGCCAAACATGCTAACACAGTGTGTAGTGAACAAAACATGCTAACACATCATCCGAATTGAGTCTGTGTATACACCGTGAACATGCTTAAACGTTCCTATCTTAATGTATGTACTGTTTATTGTTATTCAGTGCAATGTGAACCAATAAAGTACGCGGCATTAATCGAATCCATCTCTTTCTTGAAATGCCTTTCGTGCCTGAGCCATTGGATAGAAATCAGCGTAATTATTTTAATAAGACATTCAACATAGCAGTGTCGAATGTATATCAAATCAATTAAGGTACAACCGGAATAAAAGAAGTTCATATTTCTCTCCCTCGGTGGCATATGTATTACTGCTTGTCTGTTCTAATTACGTGTTCTAAGTATCGTCCTAAGTATTCTTTTAATTCGGGAAAAACCGTATATGTTTGATTAACTGTTTATATGGATACAATTTAAGCAGGCATTGCAATTAATGTTTGGTTATTGTATTGCAGTTAACCTAAAGATTAGTTCTGGCGTGTGAGGGTAGATCACTCATAAAAAGGAAGGAGTGGGCAAACCACGCATTCCGAGTATTGTGTCCAGTTATTTTCCCCCTGCCTCCACTTGGTTTCCCACTGAACAAGTTTTGGCAAGCAGAAATTTCCGTCGCATGGGTTTCAAATATGTTTTCCCAAGGTATCAGGAGGGATTGGAACCCAGGACCAGTGATTAATCGGTTGCCAAGCTTCTTTATTTTTAGGCTTCTTTGCCGACTTTTAGTTTGAGTCCGTCCTAATTATATAACAAAAAGTCAATAACTCAGTGTGTTCTTTGAGTAAAATGCTCCCGAGATTTTTGCATACACAATCGAAGCATGAACATCTTTGCATACAACTATTGCATATGTTGAATCCATCTCAGCAAACTGACTGAATTACGGTTAGATGTTTTGTGACATAAATTCAATCTATCGACACCTTTAGCTTGTAATAGGTACCACTATTCTTAAGTTTTGGGAAACTTAAATTAAGATGCCTCTCGGTATTACTAATGACAAGCTCCTAACTCCTGTTATCCACTGTTATATTTTTAGATTTGAGTTTTTTGGTGAGCCTAGCTATCTTTTTGACAGGATAGAATATGTTATTTCAGGATTATATCATGTTATTCTCGGCATTTTTAGGTAATATAGTGCTCGTAAAAATTTACATATGATGCCTGAGGCATTGGCTATTCGAGGGTAAGTCAGAATGGAGTCATTAATGTATTCTGCTTATTTATTCAATCAAGATAATTCCTTTTTTGAGGAATCTTGCATAAACAAGTTCGATAGCATTAAGATTTTATCATGATTTGGGTTCTCCGGCCTTAATTTATGACCTGATCTCCAATTTTTAAACTGTTGTTACCGTAAAAGCTATGTTATGCCAATTTCTATCAGTTTTAGCCGTGAACCTGAATGTTAGTCGTGAGAGTGTATTATTGAATCTCTTGGTTAATTATCTTCCATTACAATTCTTTCCATTTATAACTTTGCAGTTTTGTGAACTTATTTTTGGCTTGTGAATTTTCTGTTTTCATTCTCATAACATGTGAATGTTCATGCCTTCACCTCTAAAATCCTGTTTAGGACAGTTTTAATCTTTCGAATGATGGTTCGTAAAATTTATTGCGTATTTTCATTTAGTTGCATCTTGGCATTTGGTTGTTCAATGATGGAAATTAATTTATTTTTGCTTTACATACTTCTATGCATACTTTGAATTTAATTGAATGTTAAAATGCCACAGCGATTCTATCGAGATGGAATCCGAACCGTAAAATACAAATTTATAAATCTGCGTCTATAACATGCTAGTTTTAACGGGAACGCCTGGCATGGGGTTTCAGGCCTTCCCTGTTTATCACGTAAAGTTTGGCGAATGTGGTGCGTTCGCAATGAGGATTTCAGATGATAATTAACAATTTTTATACCTGTTTTTGGGATAACCTTGTTCGTGTTGCGAGCGCGAATCATGCGAAAGCAGAAAGAATACCAGAATCTATCAGTACCGCATTTAATTACTTTCATATATAATGTGAAGCCCAAGCAATACCCTCGGTGGCATATACAAGTATACTCAGTACAAGTACTCGTATAAAATCAATAGTCCTGTATCTTTCTAAAAGTCTAAGTCTCTCCTGCTGCCTTAGTTGACGAATGTAGCTGGAACGCTTGGGCTTTCATTTAATTCTTTAGTTGACATTTTCTCCAATGGAAAATAGCTATTCTTTACTTAATCATTGAATTTTTACAGCTTTTTCTTTATCCACACGCACGTTAATTGCATTTTCCCGAAGATGCTGCACCGCAGTGAAACCCGGGTTACATTTAATTTTATTTTTCATGTGGATTTACAGTTTTATTTTAACATTATCATGGAAAAATTCGACTAAGTTAAACCTGAAACGATTAATTTGATCCATTCTGTTTTATAGGTACATTCATGTTTCCCTATATTTTCCAAAAGCTTATTATGGCACATTTTGTTATGTTTAAATTGTTCGTAATTTTTTGAGCCAATTCAAATTAGGATGAATTCGAGCTGTTGATTAATGACTCCATGTGGACAATATTCGCCAAAATTCCAGTGTGCCTAAGCATGCTTGATCTGTTGTAAACCGTGACATTTTACATTTTATTTTCAAGGTATGTTAACAGTTGAGTCGTTTTATATAGCATTGTTTGTTTTGGGGTAGCAGTTAATTAATCACATACGGGGGTATAATTTTCATTGATGTTCCGGAATAAATAATATGAATACCGAATAGCAATTGGTATTCTCCCTTTGGCGCAGCTTGCTTCTTGACCTTCCAGCCACCTGCGCAACGCAGCTCAGGAGATGAATCATTTTGATAAAATCCCCGTTCATCGAAGTCTCTCGAACGCGCCGTATAATTTACGAACACACGGGTATCCTTATCGGTCGCCAACCATCATGAGAACCAAACACATTCACGGTGTTGTTGATATTTATGCATTGGATTTCCTTTAAGTGTTTGCCGAGCCAAACGTCTCTGCCTAAGTTCTGATGTTCACTCTAATTCAGGTTGATGGTCGTATGGTGCTCCGGAAGGAAAATATATCGTCCCATTTTATTCCTAAGAAAATGTTCCATTATAGCTTAAAAGATCCACATTATATTCGTAGCCCTGCAAGATTTGATTAATAATCCTTAACGTTTGTGAAGTTCACAAAAATACTCTTTGAGTTTTATTTAATTGTACTGTGGCCAATAACATTGGTTCATGTTACCAATGCAGGTTTAGCTTTCGGAGGTAAAGAGGGAGCAATGGAATACGAGATTCTCCCAAGCGAGATTTACCTCATACGGTGATATTAAAGCGTTCAGGCTTAGATTGCTTAGATCCAAGCTATGTCTCTGTTGCGAAAACTCAATTGACCTCTAATTTTTTCCTCGGGCGTCAAGTCTACATAATTTCTGATCCCGTAAAAGTCGTGCGAGTACTTTCTTCTCTTCTACTGTACGCCTTTCAGCTCTACCTTCATGGAGAAGCAAGACATTCCCCCGATCCGCTTTCTCTCCCTTCCCATTCGTTTCCTTTTGCTCACCTTCCATTTTGAATGGCCGGAGACGCAGGGAAGATTGGGAGGGTGGTGTGGGGGTTACCGGAAACTATTGAATCAACTCCATTCATTCCTTCCACTCCTCCTACCTCGGAGCTTTCTTTCCCTCTCTCTCTCTGTTCCTTCCATGCCTCGACAGGCAGGATACTCGTAAATTCGATCCCACTCCCACTCTCCTCCACTTCACCCCTCTCACGTTTTGTATCCATCCTTCCACACTCGCCATTTCCTTTCATGCCACACCATTCAAACCAACAGTATTCCATGCGGATGCCAAGGATCTGGGGTGCACCCTCTTATATAATCATGTCCCCACCCTTGATGTAGTTTGGATTACAGCGTAGGAGTGGTGATGCATGCGCACACCTATTCTCTGCATCAGTTTCACATTCGTGTGGGTTACATGTCAATAAATATGCTCTCCTATAAGGTTTGTTTGGAATTCTTGTCACATATACTTATGTAGCCCTCGTGATTTAGATGTTTTGTCCTAACTGTGAGCCCACTGCATTCAATATTTATAACGATGACGTTAACGAAAATCGCAGTACTCTTCGGTAAATATACTATTATGTTAATCGCGGTTTGAATAGTTACACTAAAATTCTTAACGTTATAGTCATGACGTATGTTGCCTATTTTTTTCTTAAAAGGTGTATTTGCAGCAAAGAAAAGTGATGAGCCTTTTTTTCAATTTGTTGGATTACATAAAAAATCTTATTACGTTTGCTTTGTGGCAGTATAATTTGGGTAGTTTCGCCCGAGCCACGGAAACATCCTAGCGTATATTCTCTTGCTCTCAATTTTCAAAGGATACTGTACCCTTAAAAATCGGCGTTGCTAGTATTCGAATCATGTTTCGTTTTTCATGTAACCATGCTCTCTTATAATGTCCCGGTACGGTTATTGGTACATCTACACAAATCACCCAAAGTCTAATGGCGGGGGAGTGATGGCACCTTATATACAAGCAAAAGTATGAGCTCATATTATATATATATATATATATATATATATAATATGAGCTCATATTATATATATATATATATATATATATATATATATATAATATGTATATGTGTGTGTGTGCTTTTATGTATATATGAAAAAATACGGGGATCGAGATGGTGCGGGGGCTAACGTACTGGCTTCCCACCCTGAGGGCGTGGGTTCAAATCCCGGCGGTGTTGAATATTTTTCAGAGGTATCTCGATCCCTACTTGAGGTGCTTTGTGGAGGGCACTTTGAGTGAGTACGCCGTCCGTCGGATGGGACGTTAAGCCGCGGACCCCTTGGCGCCTTTCGTAAAGAGTAGGCTAATGCCGACGCCGGGTTTCTCTCCACCCTTCATCCTTTCCTGTCCATCCCCTACGGCGCAAATGACCTTAGCTGTCGGTCGCCTCCCATCAAAACTACTACTACTATGAAAAAATACATAAAGCCCTCTATGTACCTTGCAGTAATTTGTTCGCTTGGTAGAATGATTAGAATTTGGTTTTCAAATGAATATAATCGGGAGCGTAGGTTTGATTTTTATGACCGTATATAGTGCCATGATAGAATGAATACCGAAATCCGGTTGCGGTGTCTAATTCGCATATTTTATCTCGGTGGTCGAATCTGCCAGTATAATTAGGTGCTATAGTGATTCCCTCGGTGTCACAAGAAAACTCAGGTGTCGAGTGCTAAAAGTCAGCATTGCTTGCTCTAATTTTGAATTTCAACTCTCTGTTACCATTTCATTACACTGTATTTCAAACCTGGTTGACGAAACCTAAGGCTGACCCCTATATTCTTATATCCGCATCTCACGATATCGGTTTGACAACCATGCATTCGACATCTTCTACGTTGCCTAACTTGATCCCATATATTTTATGATGTGTCTTTTTCTTCTTTTATTTTATTCCATAACTTCAGTGCTATGCGAATACAATGATGGGAAATTTAGAAACAAGTACCAATGATGGGGAATTTAGATCCACGCAATACCCCGCCCGCTAGGGGTCGCTTGGGCGGAAGGCGGGAGTGTTAGGGCACCAGCTAGTCGTGGTAGGTGTAAAATTATGATGCCACTTAATAAAAAATTGGATGCATAATAATGGTGCCCATAACTTAAATGGTTTGGAGTGACATCATATTTTGTCTTTACGTTTAGTTCTTAAAACAGTATGTGATACGGTAAACAGTTGAAAATAAGTTTTTTAGTCACATATTGCCCATCGTTGGTTACTTCTATCGGAATCTCGAGCACGACGCATTCTTTGTATGGGCTGTGTTAGTTACTTTTTAGTAAAACATCATTCTTAAGGAAACCATGCAGAGGGAGGTTTCCTGTGGGAAAAGAAGTCTCAATAGCGCGGTGGTTAAAATCGGGGATACAAGAAAAATCGGAGTGGATCCAGCTTCTTCCCGGAATCAGAAGTGAGACATTCCAGGATCGAAATTCTCGGTAAAATTGTTCCTTGTATGAGTGAGTGCTGCATCCACTCTTCCCTCCGGAATATAACTCCCATTGCCCTTCAGCGCTTTTCGACTTTCCTCCTGAGATCATTTCGTAAAAATCGCCTTTCTCTATAACCCCACGACGCGTTGTCAAGGTGAGGGTGGGGATGAAAATCTGCTCTGAGGAAAAGTAATCGGCTGCCACCATTCTGAGGGAGGGGGAGAGGGCGTTCGGGTTTCAACCGCGTCCTTGTGAGAGGTGCTCCCTGCCGTAAGTACTGCACCTCCCGGCGTTTCCTCTCACTGATCCACAGCATCCCCTCCTCCCTCCGGTCCTCCCTCCTTCCCCAAATCTTCGACGGCATCTTCCCCCCCGCTCCCCTCCCCCTCGCAGTTTTCGGGGCCACTGGCCTCTCTCTCGCTCTCCCGCCGGCGGCCCCTCCCCCTTCCGTCCCCCGGGGCCAAATTCTCGTTCGGTGGCCGAACAGAAGGCGGACGAGGAGATTTCGGAAGACATAACCGCGCAGGGTCTTAAAGAAACGGGCGAATCGGAACCGTGGGTTTTTTTCCGCGGCTTATCAGAGGAGATGTCAATGAATGGAGTGAGGGGTGTGGGAGAGGGGCGGGAGGAAGAGTGAGAGAAAGAAAGAGAGAGAGATGGACTCTCCACGACCCTCCCCCAAGATTCATCGCGTTCCGTTTGAAGCCAGTGAGGAACGATGTAGCGATTATTTTTTATGCCCGCTCTGGCTTTTTGAATGCTGCTCCCGCGTCTCGCTTTAATGATCGGCCCGATCGATCGTATCAAATCATCCGTCTCTTGAAAAGGGGGACTTTTCGGGGGGGGGGGGGGTAAAAAATCCAAGAGGATGAAAATCGCGCCCGTGTTTTATTACTCAATCGAAAACGCACACTTTGTCAAAGCGTGGACGAGGACCTAGTTCATGAATTAGTCCCAATGTCGGGGCTCCGTTCCTCTCTGTCCTTATCTCGCCCTGCCGGCTGACATACCACGAATCGTGTGCACCTATCGGTCCTTTCTTGTTTGAATCCGGACGAGTGTTTCTCGTGCCTGAGGACCATCATTTGGGCGAATTTACTTGACGTGAAGCGAAGTTTTTCTTGTCAGATTTGGTAACGATTAACTTTTCTTTATTTTATTTTATCGATTGAGTCTCATTGTTCTTAAATCTGTTTTAATCTATCATCTGAAATCATTAATTTTCCTCATCCATGGTCTATATATTTCTAACAGTTCTGGTACCTGTTAACATTTTCTCGGTATGAGGGAGCGCAATGGTTGCATGATCTTTGTTGAAATCGTTTAATGAATTCCCGTTTGTGTGAAAATTGTGGTTTTTATGAACCAGTAAGCATTTAATAATGAAGTGAGGCTCAAGAACTGAAAGCACCCCTGTTTTTTTGTTTGTTTTTAGTAATTATTATTACTCGACTGTGCACACTCGTCATCTTTTTGGTACTCTAACATAGTGTGCGAATGATAGTAGACAAGGCGTATCATTGAACTCTATTGAGGCTGCTGCTGAAGCATCCTGAATTTTTCTGGCATTATCCAGAAATTTGCCGATGTAGCTTTGACATATGTGACCATTATTTTCAAATAAGTATTTTTTTTGCTCCAAATTTTAAAAATTTCTCGGACATTTTCCGGTTGGTTCGTCGTTCCCACAATCTCGTCCCCCATTGCTACCCGTTTATAAGATCATTTCTTCAATTGCTTCCGGGAGGAAACGATAATGCCCCAGGATTAGGTATTGCGTGTAGTCGGCCGGGGAAAGACCTCAAATCCCCCGAAATGCTTGAACGCGACGAAGTTCAAAACCTTCAATTTCGCCCCTCGGAAGATTTTTATATCGGTATAACATCCTGACTTCCTGCGTTCATGGATGAGGAGGCTCACGCGCTTCGATCTTCATTTGGTCCGGCTCCCCTTCCCCCCCCACTTGGCGGCCGCCTAACCCTCGCCCTCATCCTCCACTGCTTGCCCCGCCTCCCCCATCCACCCCCTCTCTCCGTCCACTGCCACGTCTCCGACGTCCCACTCCTACCCCTCCCCTCTACCCCCCAGTTCCCGCTTGCGTTCCCTCAAATCTCTCGCCGGCAATTTTCATCGCGCTTCGCTTGGCGTGAGCATACGATGCTGGGTGGAATAAAACGAAAGAGTCGGGATGTTATGGGCGGAGGGAAATCGAAGGGGATGGGTAGGGGGGGGAGTAGTGGACGTTAGAATACACGACGGAACGGGAGAAAAAAGTCCTCGTGAGGCGGAAGACCCGAGAGAGGTGGGCAGGAAAAAAAATTGGTCGCGAGAGGGAAAGGAAGGGAGGAGGGTGGGGGATGCGAGAGATATCCCCACCCCGTGTTTGTTTAATGACAGTCCCCGCTAACAAGACGCCCCCGCCTAAACCCCCTTCCCCGCCCCTCCACAATCCCCCACGCCCCTCCCTCGCCTTTGAACACATGGGACTGCCCATCCACGCTTGTACATCCACGCTCTGCACTAACTGGCTGAGATCTGATACAGCAGCGCCCCCTCCCTCTTCCTTCCTGGCGAAAAACACACACGCACGCACATAGCCCCGCACCTTCCCCCCTCCTTTATCGCTTGCTCCTCTGGCTACTTAACTTCTCCTGGAGCGTCAACATCCACTTGTCCTTATCGCTTGCCGCCTCCTCCTTCCCACGCGGCGTCCTGACCCTTCTCGCCCGCTCGGGCCCTTTTATTTAATTCTTCGCCCACCTGGCCCCCGACCGGCCCGAACCAATGACACCCCCGCGCAACACCTCCGTCCCTCCCCCCCGTAATCCCCAAAACATCACCGCTCTCGACGATTCCTCTACCGCTTCCCCGTCTTATCGTTCCCGGCTCGGGGTGGCGAAAGGGATAACCCTCTCCACCCTCCTCGCCGTCCCTTCTTGCACGCTTGTCTTCCGATGGAATGAAACTTATCTCACCACCTCTCGCCTAGTTGGCCTATTCGCCGCGTGAAATTTAAGGCTACTTCGCGTAATCCAGCGTCTCAACCATCGGATGTTCCATCAAGTAATGGCTCGAGCCTTTCCAGTTCTTGTTGCACACGCGTCCTCGGCTTTGTTTTCCTTATCACTTTATCGTTGAATTTGAGGATTATCAAAGTATTATAAGCCACCAAATCATACCTTTGGCGGTAGATTACCAATAGTAGTAATAATAAGCGACCTATGGTTCAATATAATGTTTGTTATATTTTGTTCACATTTATTATGTCTTGGTAAAAAGTGAATTTGCAGTGTACAATATCAAAATATTTTTAGCACTTCAAATAACGTATATGTCTCGCAGGAATTAATGCGTTAAATTTACCTCCATAAATTTACTTTCCCCGTGACACATTACAGATATGACCTGGTGGATGTCGTTATATTTGGTTTTCATTGGTAGTCTCTTATGGTTATATCCTTCTAATTTTTCTGCACATCGAAAACACTTGCTGGATTAGTTACTCCTCGTATAGAACAGCCATAACCTGAAATTGCATGTTCCTTAATCCAAACGAGTAGATACCTTCCTCACTGGCTAAAACGTGATTCACGAAAAGTTAAATAGAGATACATGTAAGTTGTGTAAGTGATATGTATAGACATAAATATTGCCACAGTGTATCATAAAAAATCGATTATATGACGACTGATAGCCTATATCTACTTCAGATTTATGAATACTATTATTTGTTAAATAGAACCATAAGATTTTTAATTTTAAGTCCTGTCCAATGATAACGATTACATCATAGCAGATTATTTTTGTGAAAATATACACCTACTGTATCGTGTTTTTGTATATAATGCAAGCTTATCCTATAGAAATTTCCCTAGAAGAATAACATTTGTATATATTCTGTTCTATATTTTTACAAGGTATTAATAGTGTGGCCAACACTAATATAGAAGTATACGAGTATCTTATTCATTGGTCATCGCTTTGGAAATGAATTCATTTTTATCCATCCTTTTCTCTTCCACCATCACAGTCTAGAGAATCTGAGTGAAAGACGAAGCGGAAGTAGCTTAGACATATCCCGTCCGGAGTGTGTGTGCTCGCTCATTCCCCTCTGCCCGTAGTAATACTCTTCAGTCGCCCAATCGGAGATTTGTCGAATCCTCGTCACCTTGGGCCGGTCTCACCCACGCCCCCCCATGCCCCTCACTCCCTCCGACACGTTGCCGAACGCCCTTGCCTCTCCTCCCGCCCCCAGAGCTAACCTTGTTACTCCCATTAATCTAGCCAAACCCGTCTCATCTCCATATCCTTCCAACCCTATCCATCCACGCCTCCCGTCTGCCCCTTTTGCTCCGAAGATCTCACCTGCTCCTTGTCCCCCTGCCACATTCTCTCCCTTCTCTCCCCTCTCCAGCCCCGATCACCCCTCCTGAACATTCTCATTTTGATAAACACATTCCCACATCTGCTATAAAAATCCTATTCCGATTTTGATTTGTCTTATTTTCCTGTTTGATTTTCATGTTTTTGTGTTTCAAGTTGTCAACTTTCCAGAGTATCGTAAAAATTCAGACTGTTGTGGAAGTGCGCCGCACCGTGAAAAATACTCCGATCTAATTGGAAGCCAGTAAATAATAAATTGCGAGTCGTGTATTGCTAGGAATTGAATATAAATTGATAAAGCTTTCCTTGCCGTGTGTTTCATCGACGTGTGTAAATTCGTGAAATTGAAATAATCAAAAAGGCTTTATTTTTAATGTGTGACATCTAATATCATGCAGTAGCTTCTAATTTCTTACGTGTGGGGCAAAATGTTTTGAAGGAGCTGATAGCTACGTATCATTGCTAATGTAATTCATTGTGTTTCACAATGTTGTCTTCTAAGCAAACTCACTAGGCCGAAGGTCAATTAATTTGATGGGGTTCTTGTCTTACTGCAACTCTTCTGGACGAAAATTTAACTTGTGGAAACTTTAAACTTACGTGATCAATACGTACTATTAAACCAATGGAAATTCATATTAACTACAGATATGTATGTGGAAATGGCGAGGGCATTCGAGGATTAATTAAAAAATTGTTCAAAAAAATCATTGAATATGAATTGATATGTTTGTTCGTCAAACGCCATTCTCCAAGTGTCTTCCGGTAATGATGAAGTGTTGTTGACGCGTATATCTGTCCTCTCATTTTATTCTCCTCTTGAATATTTTGTCGTGTCCTCAGGGTTGTAATATACTCACCTATTTACCCCGTTTCCTTGGACGAAATCGCACCTAGAATAGGTATTTTTTCGTCATTTCTAGGTTTTTTCGTAGGCCAAGTTGTAATGGGGAATAAGCTTATCAATCCTACCTCGTATTCGTGATTTCGAGGTTTTGTTTTGTGTATACCGAGTTATAGTGGGCAATAAACTTATCAATCTTATCCCCTAAATACCTTTAGACGTCCCTGATTAGTTAATGTTATCCATAGAACTACCCTTTCATTAAATTGTATCTTCTCCTTAAAAACTGTACTCTCATCTTATCATCGTCATTATCAGCGTTAACTAGAATAAATTTTTGCGTGCATTAACGTGTCGTCCATAAATGCTACGTTCAATTACGACCATAAGTCATTACTTCATAGTTTTGGCGCAATCATTTTATTCGCCTTTTTTGAAATTGTCCACTGCATTGGAGGTTATTATAAAAATATTGCCCTAGTCCTTCCAGCTAACACTACATTCTGAAAGTTTATTCTATATCGTAGTAAACAGCGATAATTAATCGCATAGCTATTTTATGGGAAATTAAGGCTCTCTGGTGATGTCGTCAAAGAATCTCATTCGAAGTCCAATCTGGAGCAGTTTTTTTGTTATTCCACTAGCAAGTGAATAATATTCGTAGGAATCTCTGGCGACATTATGCTGAGCGTAAGTGCATCATAACTCCCATTGTCTCTCTTAATTCCCAGCTCTCTTTCTCCGTTTAATTGCATCTAATCCCATCTCGTAGCCCCCCCCACCTCCTTAATGTTCCTCCACCCCCTCTTACATCCTCCCTCCACTCTTTGTCCCTCCGACCCGCTACCCTCCTCATCTCCATCTTCCATTCTCTTATCTCGGCCCCCAACATCTTCCGACCCTCCCTATCTCCCCCTTAACTAGTCCTACTCAGCCTCCTCCCTCCCCCTCTTGGACCTTAATCCGTGGGCGTACGACGACTAGGGAAGCCGGTTAGAATTGCAAATCAGTTTTGAATGCGTTCCAAATCATTAAGGTGGATCGGTTGAGGAGGAGCAGCAGGATTCTAGAGGGCCAAGGATGGGGTGTGGGGAGGGATGTTGGGGGGGGCAGTGGTGTCGGTGGTGGTCTTGGGAGTCTCCCCTTCACTAGCAGATGATCGTGGTTGAGATTGGAACGGACTAATCCTTCCCTTTTCCCATCTCCTTTTCATTTCCTCCCTCGCCTGCTCATCTTCCCTCAGTTGAGAATGATCCGAGTTGCTGCCTTTTAATGGCTGACGAGATGGCTTCTGGTGCATAGTTTTAAATTTTCTTGTGCGGCTTACTGTTTCCGATTCCTCTCGTGTGTATTCTTTTTCACACAAGGAACCTTTGACCAAAGAAAGCCTTAATTTTTTCTCATAATTTTAAATTAGGGTTAGTATCAGAGCACGATTAATTCTGCATGTGATTGCTGTCATCAAATGTAGGGCCCCTGGTAAAGTGATGTGCCGTAAAAGTATAGGGTATGCTTGATATGCCTTTGAAATTTTATCCTTCAATAACCAAAATATCTTCATTTGGCCGCATGTGATTTCAATAAATTTGTAACCGTCTCGTGAAATTGGAGCCTGGGAAAAATATTATTATAGGTGTTAGATTAGTGTAAATATGTCCCTTCATGGTGTGTGAATCATAGTGTTAAAGGTATTGGTATGAGGCATCTTACTATGGGCTTATTCCCCTATCTTCTTGCATTTACAATTGCTATGACGTCAAGTTTTCCGTGTAGCTTAATGCATTACATATTCTGATTCATCTATTGCCAATGGGTTTTTATATTTTAGTTATTATCCACCCTACACACGTACTAATATTGGTTGGGGCAATGAAATATTGAATTGAATACTTTCCTCCTTAAAAAACCTCCAAAACATCATAATTTACAATAAAATCCAAATAGTATTGAATTTCGAGTTCAATTGTGATGTAGTCAATCGTAAAGTTTCTACATTCTCCGTCAAAAACTTTATTGACAGTATAGGTACCTGTATGCCGAGAGCATAATATATTTTCGTTTTGATTTATGCAGGACATTATTTACACATTATTTGTTTTAAGGGTAACGGTGATTGCACCATTACTAAAAAAGTGAATTTAAAATAATTACGTTTTTTTATAAATGGCGAATTTTATGGAAGATATTTGAATATCTTCAAAAATTAAAATTTTTTCGGTGAAAGTGAAAAACGAAGCGTTTCGCATGAATGCCATTTCAGTACCCGAAAAAATATGGAGGATTTCGTTTTGCTTTTGCCCAGTGATACATATTGTATTTTATTGTGTTTGCATTCATAAACGGCATTTTGGATGCGTGGGCATAATAGGAAAGTTTTTGAGTGCAGTGTCGTTAGAAATGGTCGAACGAAAATAAATAAAACGATTGAGTGATAATTCCCATCTTGCGCTAGGGCTGTCTTATGTATGTGTAGTACATATCATTCCAACCATGCACATGAGGGCAACCCTAATGTTTCACCTCTGTGTGATGAATTATTCTTGGCATTGGTGTTTGATGACCAATATTTATTCCATCGCAGGATTTCCATCTATGCTCTCTTCGGTCTTAAATGATAGGAAAAATATCGCGCAATCGAGATTCTTTCCTACCCATCCGTTAATTTATCTAATTATTCCAACACCCGGATATGGTTCTTGGTTGTTCTCCCGGCCACTATCCCCTCGGATGAATACCTTCCAGGTGGCATAATTAAACACGTGCTTAATAAATATTTAGATGAAGTGGTTTAATTTATGGGGAGAATTGTTTTAAGTATTCTTACGCGGGTACTGTCCACCAAGTCTCCACCCCCGTTTTGAGGCGATAACTACCGGGCTTCCGGTGCGGGTAAGCGGGAGACAGCCAAGGATGTGGGGGCGGGCCACTCCCCGCCCTTCCCCGGACCGCCCGCTCTCTTCCTTTATCCCGCCGATGATGCTCCACGAGTGCGATGTTAGGGGGGTGGTGGTAGGGAAAGGGTTGGGAAGGGCAGTACCCGAATCTTTTTGAGGCCAAGACACTCTCTCCCCTGAGTTATGTGCCGATAACATCGCCCTTTATGCTGAATCCCTCGTCCTGCCCGTAATTGCCCCCGGCCCGCCTGCATATTTCACCCGGCCGAGAGCAGATCTCAGAGGCACCCAACCCTCCTCTCCTCCCCTCCCCTCGTTACTCATTCCCGAGATGGTCGTGGTCAGATACAGCATTCTCCAAACCCTGCGCCCCCCCCCTTCCTCCCGCCGTCGCCCCTTCCACTCCCTCGAAACTTCTTCCGGGCGCTATCCGCGTTCGCGGCTGGAGGTGGCGGGGGTGAGGGCAGGAGGCGTTGGCATCGCCGGCGGCCCCCAGTCAGCCCAAGGAGGCGTGTGGGGGGGGGGGGGGGTGAAAGGCGGTGGGGATATCTGGGAATATTTAGGACGGGGCTCTCCCGAGCGAGGGGATGATGAAGGTCCGTGGGGGAGGTTTCGGAAGGGGCTCGTAAGTCGAATCGTGATTTATTGGCGATATATCGATGTATGTGTATGCATATCGCTTGTCTTTTCAGCGTATCCGTCAGGTGCGCGGGGTTGGTAGGGGGAGGGGAGCTCTTCCCTGCCGTCCCGTTCTTTCCACCTCTCTTCCCCGCTCCCAGGCCGGATTGCCGCTTATGATACGGCGTGAATGTGGAAGCTGTTTCATTCTGATGCTCGGCAGCTTGGGAATACAGCCACCCTCTTCTCTCTCTCTCTCTCTCGTCCAAACGATTAATATGGTCGATACGTGGGGCGGGATGGCGGAGGGTAATTTACTAACAAGGCAGCTCCTCGGTAGCGAAGAAGGGCTCTTGTCTCCTCGACAATCACTTCCCAAGATTTCGTCGATTTTCTTTTCTGCCCCTCGCCTGCCCACTTATTCCTCTCACCGTCCGCATTTCCCCCCGTGGTTTATCGGTGGATGCCTCCGGTACCGAGGAGTTTTATAAATATGCTTCAAGAAATCTTCTTGGTTACGGTTTATCCTCTTGATTTATTCCAAAAGTGCGGGGCCAATTAAGGATGGTCTATCGCTTTGTCCTTGCTTGGATCAAATTTGTAAGAGGATTGAGATGGTGCGCGTGATTCCCAAGTTGCCGCTCGAATTCAGCAGCTGCACTGGAGTGGCATGGTTCTCCTATTGGTTAAGTAGTGCCCAATGATGGTGAATGGCGTATCATCAGAATATTGTCTTCGTTTCAGTGGGTGTAGTTTTAAGAGATATTCGATCCAGCGCTTGTTTTGTCTTTCCGACTTTTATATTTAGTGTTACGTATTTTCTCGTTATTTTTAGTTCTCTTTTGCATTGTATGTCGGATA
This sequence comes from Hetaerina americana, assembly GCF_022747635.1. NCBI lineage: Eukaryota > Metazoa > Arthropoda > Insecta > Odonata > Calopterygidae > Hetaerina > Hetaerina americana. The sequence goes on along the minus strand of NW_027286070.1, from coordinate 22,835,607 downwards.
AAGTTCGATTTTTAAGCGAATACAAGTATATTAGTTTCGTTTATGTAATCATTTTGGCTGGCGCGATTAGAATGAGGGGATGGTAAAGCTTATGTTTTTTTTAATCGTATAAACATAGAGGTTTCTGCCGCAACCTGTCGACTTAAATTTGAATTTTTACTGTCGTTTTTTTGTAAATAAGTTCTTTGTAAGAATTATGATATCATGTGCCAATATTTGATTTATGATTCAGATATGATGATGTTCTGTACTCGTAATTGAAGGAGTTTTTTAAGGTGATATCCGGCAAGCCTCGGGCCACCTCGTGATAGTATCTGTGCTTTCCAGCCTGAGCAAATCTCAGTCCATTTTTTTCCAGCGACATTGTTTGAACAGGAAGACTTAGGAAGGAATGAAATTGGAAGTTCCCTTGGCGTGGGTTCGTGCTCTAGATTTTCATTATAAACCCCTGCCCTTAATTTTCAAAATACTGTAAATGTTCCAGAAAAGTCCATTTCCGAAGCCCAAGAGATTAATGGAACCAATCACTCACTTTCTATCATGGGTGGCGAAAGAAACGCTCCCTGTAGTATCTTGTTAGGGTTGACTTTGTTCTCTTTAACGTGTGGTGACCAACACGCCCTCCCGCCCCCCCCCCCGCCACACGCCCTTGTGGCGGCTTGCGTGGTATTATGTAGATGTATATGACTGAGTTTCCAGCATATTAAATCAGGACTGTAATTGACCCTTTTTTACTATCGCCCCCTCTCAGTAGGTAGATTGAAGAACTGACCAGTACCTGATGGGTCACGGGCTGCGTATGTGAAACAGCCACCAAGATACTCGGGAACCCACCAACAGGCGTTCTCGCAAATAATACAATTGTGTGCTATACAATACGTAATTTTGCATTCATTTGGAAACTTTCTACCAAAGAAGTCTCTTTTCCTTTGGAATGGAGCGAAGAGACATGTAAGTTGTATGCTTACAATACCGAAGACTATGGCAGACATCGTCGTTATAAGTTTCAGAAATTCCCCAAGTCTACCTTGAATTTCTAGTTCGCAGATTGCTTTCCCTTTTGGCCTATGATGGCCGTATTGTTTTACTATTGTGTCGTAAGTTTACATTTCCCGGCCAAACTACATCCTCCGTAGAAATTATTCAAGTAACCCTCTTAACCCGCGGTCCCAACCGCCGATGGCGTGCGGTCAGGAAGGGATAGGGCGTGGATGGAGGAAAGGACGGGAGAGCGGGGGAAAGGATGGGATGTTTAGCGAAGCAAGGAGGGGATAATAATGGGGCAGCGGGAGGAGTGTGGCGGTCGAACCAGGTTTCCTCGAACGTGGATCGCCCTCTTGAGGTTTCAGCGGTTTGCTGAGACTTACCGATTTCCGTGCCGAGTGTCTTGCGTATTCCTGAACCTCCCGTCCTCCCCAAACAAGTCCTGCCTTTCCCCACGCTTCCGTCCTCGTAACTTGTTCCAACAATCCTCCCCATCTTCCTTTCCGCGTAATAATTTACTCTTTCGTGAGAGCGGTGCGATTTTGTTGTACGCATTTCTCTCCCACTGTCGAAAAATGTTGCGGTGACCCCAAATCCTCCTCCAGCTCCTTCTCCCTCCCCCGTCTCCGAACGTAAGGGCGGCCGTGCCGACGCCGTTCATTGGCGACGTTCTGTGCATCGGTAGGGATTGGCCTCGCCGCCAAAAAAATTGATGGTTTCCCTTCATTTCTGTCCCGTCTGTACCCTGGGGGGGGGGGCGGCAGGCACCCTGCGAAGGCGGCAGGAGCGGTGTGGGGAGATACAATAGTTTTAAGGAGAAGACGGGTAGGAGGGGCGAGGAGTTTTTATTCGGCCGCTAATGCTGTAGGACTCTAGGAATTTCTCCTTTCTGTCGTGTCTTATTCCTTTCTCGGTGGTTTGCGCAGTAAGCCATTTGACGTGCGTCGCCGGAGGAAAAACGTCCCTTTCCCCATGGAAGAGTTGTTTGAAGTCCCCTCCGTCTCCTCTCTTCACCTCCCTCTCTTCCTCCCCCACCCTCCTTCCTTTCAATTTTGTGGTGGCCTCGTGTTTTTCGCGGTTGAGCCTTCCAACTACACGTGCCCAGTGAAATGCACTGCTGCGGCGGTGATTATGTCCAACAACTCTTGATTCCATGCTCTTAAGAATCCAACTTGGACAGTCACTCTCTCTCCCTCGGCGGTATAATTACTATTTCAGTCGAATTTGTTTTGCTTAATGTTTAAAGTAGAGACAGCCAACAGTGAATTATAAGATATTTTGCCCTTCATACATCACATGGTGATTTCATAAATTTATTTAGAAATGTAAGCGAAGCAGTTATCAGTACATACGATTATATATAATTTTAAAATGAACGTTTTTCTTTCACACATCAAATAATTTTCAATACGAGCTTTGTCTTGGTTGTAAATTCATCCTCACTTTTTTCAGAATATTTCTCACTTCTGTTTTTATCAAAAATAAGTCGATAATTTTTATAGATTTGTGGTATAATATTGGAGTCATTTTGAATAGGGACTCCGTTTCAGGACTGATTATTCTTAAACTGAATCCCCATTATATTAATTAAAATAAATCTCTGTATTTTTGCCGAACCTTTTCTGTTTTTATAAAATGGGTTCTAGGTAGTCTATTATTTTTCATAATTTAAATGTCTGCAAGAGCGTTCATTCTGATAATTGCATCCCGCGTGCCGGGATAAATCCTCGACAGTAATTAATGCGTATAATTTGGATCCAAAACAGCATTGCATTGACGCAGTGATTGTAGCGACGGACGTAGCAACTATAATTCTTATCCCGGAAATAATCGCGTTTACGTCATCTTGGAGCTCAGATTTTAATATAGCTTACTAATGCTCTGCCTAATTTGCTCGATTATTTATTTAATAGAATGCCGATTAGTTCAATTTTTCAAACATGACTTACCAGTCCGCATCCCATTATTATTTTAACAGGCCGGGAAAATCATCTGCCCGAGAAAAATTTCCATCTCATTTAAATCGCGGAGCCATTAACGCCGCACATGACCGTTTCCTGCCTCCGCGCGCGGTCCGCCCTCCATTTCCCCTCCCCCTGGTCATTTTTATTCCCATTTCCATAATGTGTACAAAATCTTCCCTACCTTCTCTTCCTCCCTCGCCGCCTTGCGTGACTAATTTCTCGACCTTGAACCGTTTTGCTTTGCATGGACCAGCGCCCTGCAGGATCTGCGTGCGGGAGAGGCTGTGCCGTGCTCGCGAGAGTCTGCTGCACTACACCCGGGCCAAAGTGTTCGTCCGGAAGGTGCCCACCGGCTCGGATGCGGCGGCCGCCGCGGCCAAGGAGGACGAGGACGACCCCGAGTTCAAGGTAAGAGTGTGCCCCTCCCCCGAAGAATCCGCGGGTTCCATGCATTATGTCCCCGTGGTTGAGACTGAGTACGATATTAGTATGTATGTAATACGGAGATTTTTTTCAATCCAAACATTAAAACGATATATAGTTTTAATTGATGTAATAGACGATACGTTGATGATTCCTTACTCTGTGCCGGTTATGGTTTCCCAGGAAGAGCTGGGGTCCGAAAATTCACCTAGGTTGGGTGAAGCTGCAGGTGCCCAGAGAGGCTACCTCGGGAATCGAACCCGGACCTTCCGGTCAGTAATCCAACGCTCTATTCCTGGACTGCCGCGACCCACAGTGCGTCTTTTCTTTTTTGGAAAATAATATCGATATAAGACATTTCTCGTCGGAATGTGATATTTAGGATGTAGTCTATGTGCGATACGGCCGAAGTTAACTGCGTGAGTGACTATGCTCGGCATTCGCAATAACTATCACCACTAGATGTTTCTATGCTTCTTTGATATTTCATTTTTGTCAAGAGTTGGCATTGGACAGTGAATATGGCACAACTCCGTTTGTGGGTGCAAGGCGTAGGTGAAATGGGAAAAGTTGGAGACGGAAATAGAATTATGAAATTTGTTTCACTCGGAGGAAGGCATGGGAGATTTACAGGTTGCTCATTTCGGTACCGTTTTTAGGAACTTTTAGGAGAATGGATCCGTATAGTCAAGGATATTTTTAAGAATTATGATCCTACGTAGTGGTTATCTTTAATTCGTGCGTCAGCATACATGCTTCGAGCCATATTCTGTTGTTGGGCACCAATGACTTCCGAAATCCTTAATTCCGAAAGTCCAAAGAGTTCCTAGTTCTCTCCAGAAGTTATATAGCGTTGTGATACGCGACGTCTAGAGTAGAGTGTAGGTGTTGTGTCGTCTTACATTGGAAAGTTGTTGGCTGTTCGATTCCGTTGATAATATTGTTAGTCGATATGTTTTGTGTTTATTTGGAAAGGTAGCAGTAACATTTCGAAACTTTACCAATGGACTCGGTTAATAATCACACAGGCATTGATAGATCTTATGGTAAGCAATAGAATGTATGAAAGACCTCGCAGAAGGGAATTAGATCAAACCATTGCGTGATTCAATAGGATGTGCATACGTATGTGAATACAGAATATATAATAACGCGGATATAGCTGACTACTGGACGCTTACTGGTGGTATGTGCATCACCACTTAGAGAAACTCTGAGTTAGGCCATCTACGAGGGCCACTATAAATTAATACCTACTTATTTTATAGAATACCGGCTGCACGAATGGTAAAAACTAAGATTAATATTAGCATCCAGAATATGGTACAGAAATAGAATTTTTACCGCAGCAATATTGTAGAATGAGTGTGAAGGGATTGTCACGTATTCTCTTTTCAATTACACCAGTGTCATCAATCGCATTTCTGAGTTGAAATTAGCTCAGAAACGTTACTAACCTTGCATTTCAGCATAAAATTCGCCTTTTCCATGAAAACATGAATTAAGTAGTAGTAGTATTTAGGGGAGGCGACAGCTGAGGTCATTTACGCCATAGGGGATGGACAGGGCAGGATGAAGGGTGGAGGGAAACCCGGCGTCGGCATTAGCCTACTGTTTACGAAAGGCGCCAAGGGGTCCGCAGCTTAACGTCCCATCCGACGGACGGCGTACTCACTCAAAGTGCCCTCCACAAAGCATCTCAAGTAGGGATCGAGATACCTCTGAAAAATATTCAACACCGTCGGTGATTTGAACCCGGGCCCTCTGGGAGGGAAGCCAGTACGTTAGCCCCCGCACCATCTCGATCCACAACATGAATTAAGAGGTGAAATATATGTATTAAGACGCCGTTGTTTTGGTTTTGTTATATCTGTTTCCATTAATGCGTTATTCTTATCCTATGAAACAACGTCGCCTGGTTCCACAAGCCAAGCTTAAGCACCCTGAAGCTTTGGGTGCCATTTAGCTGTGTTTTCATTTGTTTTCTGTTGCCTTTGCGGCTGTGTACGTCACCGACATACCTCCGACATAGGCAGCAGGGGACATCTGTAACCCTGGTGCTATTTTTCCGTGAGTATAACGAATTACTTGTGATGAGCATAGATTTTCACATGCGGCCGAAACCGCGGAAACTAAGTCGGCGTTGAAACATGGACAGCAGCTGCGGCAACGCAGTTGCTAAGGACGTGCGTTCTTACTTGCTATACGTACAGTATGTGGCAGCAAACCGTCGGATACCCGGAAAAAGAGACCGAACCCTTCCAACTAAATTACCAGCGTCATCGCTGGGAGTTCACTGAGCCAGCTACTTCTCTGCCCGGCCCTCTTCCTCCCTAGCGGCACGCTCCCACCTAGCGAAGCCCCACTCGACACCTACCACTTACCGTCAATCTCCAGCTGACAGGAAACTTTAAATTCTCAACTTCACGGGTGTTGGCCTTATTTCCTGGAAATTATTTGTGATTTCGGTGCTTGTTGTATGAAATTATATATAATTTCTCCGCTAATTATTATTGGCATTGTGCAAAATGGTCATAAATACCAGTTGCTTTTTTCGAAATAATTTTGCGGACTAAATTTAATCCACAATAGGAGGTAGAATACGGGAATACTAAGGTTATGAAAATGAAATAGATACCTTACAATTGCCCTGACAAGCATATCGTTCGTGTCAAAGTGACCAGCATTCGTCAATTTAAAGTCGGCTCAAATAAAGGGAGCATGTTTTCGCGATAGCTATGGCGTAAGTTCAGAACACATGAAAAAATAGTAATTCAAAGTAAAACAATTTCCCTACCAAGTTTTGGCTTCCACACACCTGGCACAGAATTCGCCGAAAACTCGATCGATAGTCTTTCTCCTTCAGTTGAGCATTTATTTACTCGGGCGGAAAATAAGAACTTACTCTTAACTTCTCTTTCTCCGTTACAAAAAAGAAAGATCCATCCCCAAACATCATCCTAAAAGCACATCTTACTAGACTTAAAAATTCTTCACTGCCGTCTGTGATAAATTTCTTCTATGCGTCCGAAGTCTTCCCCAATTGATTTTTTCAGAGTGATGTGAAAGATAAAGAAAAATATATTAAAGTTATATTCTGCCTTGGTGAATTCTGTAGTTTTTTCAGTAGTTAAATTTGGTATCTTTAACCTAATTTTCTTTCTTGGTATTATTTACCTCCAGTATACTCTTGTTCCCTCTTAATATAGTAATTACTATTCCAAACCATCAATTGAATGGCTGTTGTGTTATTGGCCCTGTATTATTACCTATACGTATAACTCCTGCCCCCGTAAGCTATGATATATTTTCCTTGATATGTCGCTCTATTGTTGGCCCACGTATTTATTTCTCTCGATCTGTCATCGTAAGACCTTACATTGTCTTATGATTTGACCATTCAATTTTCTCTCAGGGTTCGCCCAATCTATATGGTACTTTTTCTTACAAGGCGCTCGTTCCTCTTTTATAAATAATTGATAAACCCCACTCCACTCTTACCCTTTCCCCCTGCTCTCTGCCAATACTCCCTGACGAGAGGTGCCCCCAAGTTGTCGGTGTTTTCGGTCCGCTTCCCAATAATAGGTCATTGTTTTAAATAACGATGGTTCCGCTTTCTGTTATGCAAAATGTTAACTATTTTATTTTCAATTGAGAGAATTCAGTCGCCAACGTATCAGCTGCGTTTCTGAAGGGGATTTTGCGTTTTGGAAGTCTTGAAAAGTGGAAAAAAATCTATGGAGCTGAAAAATGGTGGGTGTTAGCGTATTTTGTCTCAAGTAATTTGGGTCTTCAAAATATTGCGGTGTTTAATCCCTAGGTATATCATGTTCTTGCATAGACAGTTTAACTAACCTTAATTATAACCTTCCATGATTGTAACCCAAGTTATCCTCAACCATACGACCATGTCTGCAGGAGGCGAGATCATCGGCTTTCTTTTCATTTTGCGGCAAATAATGTGTCTATGAACTCCAGGTATAGGAAAAATATGTACAATCAGGATTTAAAAATTACTAATCGCGGTGTGTTTAACATTGTTTCTGTTAAAATACGATTAATTTTTATGTATCTGATATATTTTAGTGACTGAGGCTCTTTTTCTGTTTTATCTCGGTGATATCCGTTTCCAACGTAGTGTGGGCTTTATTAATCATCTCGCTGTCTCAAGTCATGTAGTTCGAGTGTCCTGTGGCTTTCTGAAAGTCTTGTTCCAGCATTTTCTCTCCACAAATGTTCCAATATTCATGAAGGCACATGACCATGCCGTCGATAGTTTTAGAATCGTTTATACGTTGTAAAATACCTCATTACCATGTGCGTTCGATGTTGGAATCAGCGAAGGCTAGGCTCTCCGGAGCGGCATCGACGCAGGTGCCCCCGCCAGAAGCCCACCCTTCAGGCAGCTGCTGCGCCCGACGCCGCCGCCGTCGCATGTCGACCCGACCGAAAGATGAGGGAGCGTTCTTTCCCGAACCAGTTAGTTATCTCCGCTCCAACTTTCATATTCGTTCCATCGAGGAATAGTCGTTCAATCGCCAACAGGTGTCTCTCCCATTGCCCCCGGCGGTATCCTCTCCCTCCCCACTCGCCATATCTCTCGCCTAACCGCTCAAACTCCCACTCTTCCCGTACACCTCCCCCTCATTCGCCCCAATAAACTCCGCTCTTATTTGCCCCCCCCTGCTCTCTACCAATGCTCCGAGATGAGGGGTACCCTCAAGAGGTCAGTGTTTTCGATCCGCTTCCAAATAATAGGTCGTCATTTCTACGGAACGATGGTTCCGCTTTTTGTAATGTGAAACGTTTGTTAGTTTATTTGCAATGGAGAGAATTCAGTGTATCAGCTGCGTTTATTTAAATGGCTCAAATTTGTTTGGATTTGGTTAGATTTCCTTGCAGGCCATTAATGACTTTCGCAGATGACTCAAATGAATGGAAAAAGTGTTGCGGTATGTGCAGATATTGACTTACTAGCAAGGAATATTTAACGTCCAAACTGTTGTCTATGAAAATTTGCCGATCAAACACGGTTGACAAATGTGTCTGAAATTGCAGAGCAGAGTAATGATGCACGTTCAGAGTAGTTATTCGTGTAGTTGAGGTCATTGTTTTTAAAGGTGAACTATAAAAGCACTGATTGCCTCCATTAAATCCTTTCTTCACGTGATAGAAGCTCTCTTGACTTAAATTTCTCTTCTTTACCAAAATACTAAATTCGTGGAGCTGTTCACGATATTTGGTCAAGTTGTTCCGTCAGTAACTTGAATGCCGTCAGACAGAACACAATAACCCCTGTGGGCTGTATTTTCTCCTTTGGGCCGTCTGTTTTTTGGTCAATTTTTGCCATTCTGTAAATAAATTCCTTTATTTACCTTGTCGTAAACAACTATTTTCATCTTATTCCGCCACTCCTTATTACCTCCCTTACCTCCTTAAGGAAAACATTAGTTATATTTGTATTGAATTCCTTTCTTACTTATAATTTCATATCTGCGTCTCTGTGGCTAATGTAGGCATTCGAGTGCCCTTACCGACTTGAAATTTAAGATACCATTTGCGACACTCAATCGTTTTTCAAAAGGCTATGAAATTACGTAATTATATCTCGGAATTGTTTTACTAGTTAAATAATTATCATCTGAAGGGTTTACAATGTTGTGCCTGAAATTAATCGTCCTTTCATTTTCAATCATCGATGCCGTTTAAGCATACCTATTTTCAAATGGAGAGGAAAATGAAATTTTTATACCCATTTCACGAAAGGATACCGAAAGACATCCATACCTTTCACTACGTTCTCTATCGTACTAGGCAGATTAGGCTCTGTCCTTGCTCTCTTCTTTCGCCTTTACCACATTCATATATTCTCCCGTGAATGCTGTTCTCTTCCTGAGACTTCTAATACTCCTCTTGAGGGACGGTTCGACCACATTCATCCATGTCTTCTCGTTCTTGTACATCACTCTCTCAACCCTTTGATTCTTCTCCTCCTCCTCGTACATCTATCTGTTTGGGTATTCCACTCTCATCCATTCTCTCAATATGACCAAACCAGTGTGGCGGACGGCTTTCATACTTGTCTATTACAGGTTCATCCAATCCACATTCTTTCATATGCCACTCTTTCCTCACCATATATCTCTCATATTTTTACAACGAACCCTCCTCCAGTGAGCTATGCTCATTGCATTTATTCGACATTTATGCTCATCTGGGCATTCTCAAGTATCATTTCCATGCAGTAATGTGGGAAGCTAATTTTTCCGCTTTGGGTATACAACTAAGGTAATATAATTAGATCTCGGGACTCTTTCGATTCCCATATTCCAGTCTTAATTACACTAATTGTTTTTCCCTTGTCTACTTCCGGAAATGCTAGCAGCTGCCGCAATGCACTGTATTTATTTATCGACTTAATTGGGCGAGATTGAGACTTATGGTTCCTTCTTCCACCTAACCCCTAGGCATTACTTTGATGAAGATTACGTACATCCAAGCCCTAGGTGGAGGAAAATCCACCTAGGCGGAAATCGAACCCGCGACCTCTGGCTTGGCAGGAGAGGACGTTACTCCGCCGTCACCAGGGCTATATATGGTGTTTCTTATGTGAAAAAAGTATAATTTTTCTCTTGTCCGTGAACCTTGTGCACAATGGCCTTTGTGCGATTTGGGGTGTACTTCCTTTCACGTTTTACTCTGAAACGTCACACACCCTGTCGTTGGTAGAAATTGGCGAGCAAACCGACCAATTGGTTAAAGTACCATGTTCTGAAACTTCACAAACAACATTTACACTATCTTTAAAATGCTTCCTGTGTCCGTTTCGTTTACACGTAATTTATTTTGGCATAATCTTCGGTAGCTTGCGTTAATGTTTTGAGAATGTTTCAAAGATTAAGGATAGGATATATCGCCTGGATGTGGAACAGCCAAAGATACCCAATAATTGTTAGGTATTGCTGTCGCATTCCATTCCTTTTTCGGAAATTTATCAGATACTCACAACTACGTAATTAAATGTCGATGTCCTAACATCCCATGCACAGTGCCGTCTTTTTGTCATGCATCGTAAAACGAGGTATAGAAGTAAATAGTGAAATTGTGAATCAAAAACATTGATATTGAAGTGTAACCGGGGAGATAAAGTTAATTTTTTATAATAATTCTTCATTATAAATTTATTTGAAAGATATTGAGTCCCTTTTTGGCTTATTATCTCAGGGTATTGAGGTACTACAAATTCATAGAAGGTTTCAAAGTCTGAAAATAATAAGGGATGTATGCTTTTGTGGGAAAATGGCCGCAAATAAGTATACATGCTGTTTGCTTGTGGAATTAATATATTTCAAAGATGATTATGATTAAAGAGAAAATGGTTTTGTGTTGTCTGTCCAAATAGTGAATCAAATTTAAGACAGCGCGTTAATTCTAGACAAACTTCCAAGTCTGCAAATTAAAACTTAAATTTACAACACAGAGGTATCTAGTGTAGGAGCATTGATGGTTGTGATATCATTTGGCATGAACTAAATTGCCTGAAACTTTTATTGTCGCAGTTATTTTGTAGTGGAGGGAATTTATTATTTAGAGTTTACATTTACTTCTATTGAATGATGATGATAGAGCTTACATCTATTGAATTCATTTTTTTATGTACTAAAGAATAAGTGTAATTTTTCGGGTATGCATTCATGTTCTTGCCCATGCACGTACATTCGTTTCGAGACAGCGGTATCAGGTTATTTCTATCTGAAGAATTTTGTTCAGAAGCTGGTCTCAATCATAAATGGGTGGTTAAAAATCACACCTGCTTCGGAAACTACCTCTTTGCTTCCTGATATGAAACATTTCCTATTGTTCAGGAAGCAGCTGCTGTCATACTAACTGATCCGAATGCTTTAAGGTGAAAGTTCGTGGATAACATTATTCACCAGAGGAGCGAAATTTTGAAACTAAATCCATTTTGACTGATTATCCTCAGCACTCTGCAAGTATTTAGCTTGAGTTTTTCTATTCGTGTGGGGTATTTGGGTAGTTTTGACATTCCCACCTGGGGAGAGCGGAGTTTTAATATCTGCCGCAGCTAAAGGTATGCGAGTATGTGTATATATTTTGGGAGTCATCAGGTCTTGCCTTTTTAAGCAAAACGGCGTATGTTTGTATCCAGTGGTCGCCGCAAGAGTGGTAATATTACTTTCGCTTTATTGCCATGTGTTGTTGCTCACTCTTTGAGATGTTTCATACCAATTGAAGGAATTAAGAATAGCTTCTAAGAACGAAAGATTTATCCTGATAGACCGGAATATCCATAGTGGTAGGTCAATTAGACATGAAAGTACTCGTCAGATAAAATAAATGGTTTAAGAATACATGAAGAAGTAATTCCCTGGAAGTAGTCTGTCGTCTATTCCCCATATTTGTTTTTACTAACTAGTTGTAGTTTAATGCCTTCTCATGCTTGTAATTATTAAAGGAACATAAATATCCACAGCTGAGTTCACACGTGAATGTAATTACCTTTGTTATTGGCCAGTCCTTTTGAGTTCATTAGGAAACAGATAATGACATCATTCTGCCCAAGTGTTAAGTTATAAGGTTTATTTTTTATTGGGAGCGTTCTAAAATAATTTCCTGTTTACAATCTAATTCCTAATTGATTTTTTATCTAGACCTTAAGACTTTTCATTTCTGATATCAATAATTCTTATCAAGGGATGACAAGCGTAAGAAATTACATTAATTCCGAATGTAATCACGCTCAGGATTGATGGAACCGGAGATATGTTCTTGTCCGTGTTTATTGCCAGTTCCGGTGACTCAAAACATTACGACAGCATTCTAACAGACGTGAAAATCCCCTGTCGTTCGTCCGGAGGAAGAAGATCTTAACTCATTTTCTGATCTAATCTCTATCCTAATTCCTCGAACGCGATAATGCGATTATTATCTCTACGCCTATTTCGCTTTGCGTTGTCTCACAGGCCGTTCCCCGAAAATCATCAACGTTTCCCCGTAGATGCTGAACTCGTTTAGATGGAGTAGTCGAGATTCTTGTCTGGTCCTCCAAACGTCACGCTCCGTGACTCGCCTAAGTTTTTCCCATCTCCAAATTCACGAATTAATGGCCGCGGAGGTAGGAAGGAAGGCCCTCGTCTGGCCGCCACCGTGACTGCGCTTCAAGAGCAAAGCGAACAGCGGTGAGGCGTAAAGCGTCTTAGCGTCCATCCCGCGCGCGGGAGAGGAGTCGACAAAAGAGCGTCGGGGAAAGTGGATGAGCGAAGGGAGGGGGAGGAAGGATTCACTGGAGGGTTTTCGCCCCTCTCCCCCTCCTCCCGGCACCACTTTTGCCACAGAGATACTTCAAACGCGGGGGCACATGTGTGGAATGCCACTTATCATTTGGCGAACAGAAGGCGTAGTAAATCATACGAGGCCGGATTGCGTCGTTCGGAAGTCGAGTTCACCGGCTCTCGATGTCTTCGCGTCGACGGCGGCCGTTCATCAGACCCGTTGGGTGCTGACTCCCGTGTCTCGCTCGCCCGGAGAAGCATTGGCTCAAACGATGCATTGGATTTTGGTTTCGAAGAGGTGGTGGGGGGTAATTGGTGGGTAATCGTCGCGGTTGGTCGCTCATTCAGGGCGATTTTTCATTCCCGGATCTCCTCCGCCTCTGGCCCCGTCGGTATTATTTACAAGAGCGACAACGCGGTGGCCTCTTTCTCTCTCCTGATTTTGCGATATTTTCTCGATCAGGGTGCTTGGTATAAAGAGAGGGTAAAAGTAACTGGTAACTGTGTGCCTTCTGATTCCGTCAAATCCTTAATATGAAATATCTAGCCGTGTGTACAAAGCGAACGGTAACTACGGCCGTATAAATATAATGGGAAGAGTCCACCCCAGCCGTACTCTTTTAAATGGGCAAAGGATGGGTGAGGGAAATTGGAGAAGATACAAGCAGTAAATCGATAAAAATTATAAAATTAAATAATTAACTGAAAATAAGACCAACAATAAATATAGTAAAAAACTGAAAATAATTGAAATATTTAAATACCGCAAACGGTTGGAACAATGAAATGGAGGACTGCAAATAAATCACGTACTATCTAGCTTGGATATACTATACAGCATTGATCCATGCTAGTCTCAAGCACTCAAACGCACGTAGTAAAATTTAGAATAATACAAAAAAAAATTTTGAATACTAAAAAAATGGAAAATTAATCACGCATTCTCTAGCTTGGATGTACTATGCAGCAGTGATCCTTGCTAGTCGCATACACTCCCACTCTATCAGGGCTTACGAGAGGTTTCCCTCTGCTTCAGGGGCCCACCAATCACACGTAGTGAAATAAAATTAAGGCGGGATTTCGTGTTTGAATGTGTGTGTGTATATATATATATGCATGAAGGATTCTGCATTATCGGGTTTCACCGCGTCGTTGTTTGATGCTGACAACAGTTTGGCCGAAGTTGCATTCGGCGTCTTCAGGTCGAAGTTGATTTTTTAAAATATATATATATGATATAATGGGCTGACACAATACAACACAAATCGAATAGAATAGAAACATTTAAAAGGACACTCACACGGTAAATTGTTCGAGCATTTCTCATATATATATATATATATATATATATATATATATATATATATATATATATATATATATATATATATATATATATATATATACATGTATAGCATATATATATATATGTATTAATTATGTTTTTATACATATTATTTATGTCTTTTTCTTGAGAAATGGAAATTCAGACCAGATGAAGTAAATGATATATTAATGTGATACTTTATTTACTCTTTATTCAAAAAATCATCTTAGAGTCTCAAAAATTAGTCTGTTTCTGTTTAGTCAGCAGAAAAGTGCTCTCTATAATCAAATCGGCTAAGGCTTTATTTGTTATTATTATTTTATTAATTTATTTATATCATTCAAGTGTCAGTTGAACTGAAAATTAAAACAAATGTTCTTCCCACACCATGGCTCACTTTTCGTCATAATTTGCATGTCTCCCTTTTTTCTAGCAATTCAGTTCAATTCAATCAGAAACAATATTTAAAGTAATATTTAATTAAGTTTTAATGCCCAGTTAATTGAAAGTAATACTTAATAGGGCGTTTTATTTGGATTTTATTGACGTGTTCGATTCCGTTTGTTCATATTATGGCGATTGTCAAAATTAATTACACCTCCTTATGAGGCTTACTCCTGTGCATGTGTGTAGTGAGATCGTACGTGAGAATATCAACGATTGCGAGTTATAGAATTGGGACACTTGTAGGATTTGAATTTTTTAAGTAGGTAATGTTTTACCAATTATGATTTATTCATTCATCAGCCAAATAGTATTAGTGCATAGCAGCTGAGGATGGTGTACGGCGAAATAGTTGTGAAGTGTGCAGAAGTTCCAGACATGTCAGATTTCCCAAAATCGGAGCAGGCTACCCTTTGTGTACATTTAGATTCTGTTTGTGTTAATTCTGGACGGTCCCTGAGAACTATTACCCTCTTTAGTTGACCTTAGCTTTTATCCCTAGTCTATAATCCACTTACCTTACATTTTTACCATCTATCAACTCCCCTCCAGTTCAAAATACCCATTCTCTTCTTCCCCATGCAATCCACTTTTTTGCCTTCTTTGAATTTCGCTCGAAAACTTCCTTCTTCCACCACCATACAAGTATGGTGGGTGAAGTATACAAAATGTCACCGTTTGTCTTCCATTCGTTCCGACATTTTATCCATTTTTCTTCATGCATTTCAAAATCCTCTACCTTGCGATAATTCTATTTCATAAAAGACTTCATTCCCGTATCACAAAATGTCATGATCCATGTTGAATTCTTCTATAATGTTTTCTTAACGTTTTAGGGCATAGTTTTCTTTCTTCTGTTTCCTTCAATTTACAATTGGTTCTTTTTCTGCCCTCAGTTTAACGTTCGTTTAAAAAATATCCTCCCAATTCCTCCCAAATGGGTGTATTATTCAAACTGAAATCATTTTCTCCTCTTACTTCTGAGTGTAGTTAATATTCAACCGTTATATTTCTTTCCTTACGTTCTCATTAGTATAATGTTCAAAATAATACGGTTCTCCGTCGTTGTCACAAATAAAGTTTCTACATGTGAAAGCATCAAATGATATATTTACTATACAGCGAGCTAATATAAAATATTATGGAAGCTGAGCCCACAGAAAACCTTAAACTGTTTCGGTTGACGAAGATAAATTTCCTGGTTTAGCTAGTTTAGGTAGGCTAATTATTAGCAACAAATCTAATTATTTTGTAAGGCGGTACGACCAAGGTCTTTTCGTGTGGAGGTTTCCATTTAATGATTCAATGGATTAACAATTTTTTTTGGCCAAATACTCAGTGTATCAGAGAGTGTTAGGATTACCTTTGATAAAGTTGTGATATTTCCCTGCTGCGATATTTGCTAGTTTATGATGTTTTTCCAACGACCCTTCTGCGTCGCGAACCAACTTTGCCCTTCGTGCCTTTGTCCTGGTCCACGACTGCAAGAGGCGTGGTGTGACCTCGCTGTTGTTCGCGCTGGCGCTCTTCGGCCCCGCTCTCAATCAAGGCATCCCCGCTTCTAATCTTTTTAGTGCTTCTAGGAATGGAAGTGGACTCAATTCCACCAACTTATCGGACGTTGTTCGGAGGAGAAAATAACTTCCCCGTGGTTCGCCCCGCACTTTACGATCCCCGGGCGGGACTCCCCGACCTGAACACGGGAATAAAATTGTCTTCCACACTCCAGCCCTTCGTTCCTCCCCTCACAACCCTCCTCCTAGGCCTCCCCCCCCCGCTCTTTCACCTTCTTCATCCAATCACCGATCGCCATCTCTCTCACTCTCTCTCTCTCTCTCACTCTCTCTCTCTCTCTCACTCTCTCTCTCACTCTCTCTCTCACTCTCTCGGTAACTTCTACCTCCTCCTCACTAGGCCTTCTTTTTCCCTTTTCCGTCCATTCCACCCTCTTTTCGTCTTTCTTCCCAAGTTGCTCGGCGTCTCATCTTTATCCACACTCCTCCTTCCAATCATTTGTCTACACAATACCCCGCAAGACAGACGCCGGTAGGGCGTGTAAAGTGAGGATGTAAAGTGGGGGATGTTAGGACATCAGCCTTATATGTATAAATATTCACTTGTATATACACATTGCTGGTCTGAAAAGCTTCCGACCTAACAAAGAGACAAGACATTTTTTCTGAAATTTCTGATGATTTCTGAGGTCGGACACTTTTCAGACCACCCTCATATATAAAAATGAGTATTTTATTATTTCTGATAATATTTCTGATGATGTAGGTGATTCTGATAATGATTCGAGTATTTGATTTTTATGATGACGTCCGTGCCGTCGAACATAGAAACTACATATATGAGTGTCCTTTCTTTGTGTTTATATGTTTTAAAAATCTATATCAGTGTTTTTATTTATTTTTGCATCGCCGAAGAGCGTTCTATTTCGAAGATATATGTATGTATATATATATATATATATATATATATATATATGTTATATATATAATATACATATATATACATATATATATATATATATATATATATATATATATATCACTTGGACGGCACAATAGAACACAAATAAAATAGATAACACTTAAAAGGACACTCACATTGTAGATTGTTTGAGCTTTCGGCCTTCTCCGAGGCCATATATATAAAATATAGCACTAGTGGACACAGACAAAAACACAGAAACGCACAAAAAAGAAAAGAAACTAACTAGATTTGTGTGTGTGTGTTTTTCACATGCGTTAACTCATGCTCACCTGCACAAATGCGGGCCACTTTACATCATGCAATCATGTGTGCGTTCAGAAACGTTTTTGCTTTTTGAATTTGGAAAGTAGAAGTGGTTATGTCTGATTTTGCTGTGGTTATGAATTTAGCGCAGGAAGAACGAATACTTCACCGTGTCAATGCTGGTATCTATCTTTCTAACTTAAGCCTCGTGGTCCAATCTTCAGTGGCAATTTGGGCCCATGACAATTCCAAAAGTAATTAACTAGTAAACTTGGTGGGTCTGTATCACTCCAGTAGTGTTGATCTTGCTTGTTCTCTGTATGACTCTAAGGGTTCCCAATCTAATTCCCCCAGTATATCCGTCACTACTTAATGGCGATCGCTAAAGGTTATGACAGTCGATGTTACACAGATATTGGTGGATTTTAGAGGTATGGTGGCGATTAAATGGTGGGCAACGCACTCGATGGGTAGCCCAGAGGTCGCGAGGTCGAACCTCTCGGTGAGAAATGGGCGTTATGTTATTTGATTTTGGTTTTCTTGCATGCCATGTTAACGGTATGAGCTGACCGGTTCAGCTGGAGAACCTGGGAACAAATTCTCATCAGCCTCCCTGTGTAGAGGTAATGGGTAGAAAAGGAGAGAAAGGACCCCCTCCGCATGTGTATACGTATATTCAAACGCTTCGTACCCCGAGCGGTGTTCCCCTTAAAGTACTCATTCGCCCCACCGTAATTTCGCACCCACATCGTAAAAATTGTGTTTTTACACTTCCCTGTCCTGTCAGCATCTACTTTTTTCTCTCGGCTCACTTCCCTTTTTTCTCTTATTTTAAGTTTCTCGATATAATGCCTTATTCCACGAGGGCGGAAAAGAGGTTCTACTAGTGGCTTCATAAATTGGTACAGCTCAAGGCATTAGCGAAAACTAACCGTTCCGGGGACGTAACGACTCTATCACGATCGGTCAGGGAAAGCGGGAGCCTCACGTTATTTTCTATGGGCCATCAAAAATGGCCAAAGTAGCAGTAATTTCTCGGAAGGTACTAATCACGGTAATCACTTATTCTATTTATATTTCTTAGTTTCACTCCATTATTACAAAATTAATTCCTAGTTGATCATCTGCTAGGTCTGGAAATTAAGTTGCTGAATGGTGTAGATTGATTTTCGGGATGGAAAGTGGTGAGATACGGGGTAAAAGGCTTTTTGTAATCTTTTGGAGGAATTTCAAGGAGGAAAAAGATAAGCATACGTAGTTAATTGCATCTCGAATGGTTTAATCTGTGATAATTCATTATATGTAAATAAGGAATCACTGGGAATGTAATCAGTAGAGTTATAAAATCTCTCCTCTCTCAGTGTGTAGTACAGTGCAGCATTCTACGGGACCACTTGAGTTTTCCTGGATGTGCAGGTTGTACATCTTTGATAGGAGAGAGATTCTGACGAAAATTAAAAACGTGAAATGCGTGATATTACTTACCCATTTAATTTAATTAAGTAACAATACCAGAATGTTAATTTTACAAATACGATAAATCCACTGATTATAGCATATTTTTAAAGTAAATTCCTGCCTTTGAATTTAATTTGATTATTTGTATTGATGTTGCTACAAATTACGTAAATTATGGGTTACCATTGCGGAAAATCAATTTATTTCTCCTTAATAAAAATACGTGAAAGCCTCGCATTTAGGTGCACATGTGCTGAAGTTCGAATTGGGGAATTTGTCGGTGTATATGGATTTGAAAATTTACAAATTATCTTTATGGGCATAAAATTATGGAAAAGAAATAATTTAAAAAATGAAAGGGATTTACGATGACATTGGATTTAAATCATGAAACAACTACCGAGTCCTTGGTCGGCTAGCTGAAACTATTCGTCTGGTATTTCATTTTCCACGTTATTTGATTCAAATGCGCATTACTCCTGAATACAGTAAATGCTATGCTATTTGCATTTCGTCCACCTGATCGCTTCGATCTTTTAGACGAAGTTATTTGGGAATAAAGCATTGGGTACTGTGCGTACTCTTGTATAGGTCGATCCCACGCATAGGTTGACCCTGGAATTTTTTTACTGAAAATATCCGCTTTCTCAAATACCCGATGTACGAGTATAATGTAACTATTGAATGTGTAATTATTAAATGCTGATAAGTTGATTTCAGTGAATTGATTTTGATTACATATTTGGGGAATTTGTGAAATTCATATTCTACAGTAATAAGGGGAAAAGGAGATATAATGTAACGTTTTAAACAGTAGTTAGGTTATAGATTTTTAGTTTATATTTATTTAGATTATTTCATGTATCGACCATTATCTCGATGGTGAGATTTTGAGTACGTTCCGAAATTCATCGCCAAGGGCGCGAATATTGCCCAAACGGTGCTGTTAAAATTGCTTCTTACCCTGTGCTGCAACGAGAAGGTAGCAGTTGCTGAAGAGACCTTTGTGGTAAGAAAGTTCATAAGTATGAGGTTATTATTACGTGGCGGTAATATCGGTGGATTTCTGAACGCGATCTTGCAGAAGTTTGAATCACATCTCAAATAGCGTCTTTTTTTATCTTTTAATCAATACCTCTCTCGTGTATAGGTTGACCCTTTATTTTTCAATCGAAATGTTGTATTAAAAGGTCGACCTCTTCATGAGTACATATAGTATACTCTTTAAGTATTGCGAATCCTACACTTCCGGCATTGGAAGGTTACCGCCTTGAGGAGATTCCGCCTTGGAGAAGTTTCACTGTTTATTTTAATTTATTACTTTCTCACTCAGCGTATTACTCATCATTGACTGACTCTTCTTTTCTCGCGGAGTTAGAGAATACCTGGATGGATGTAGTTAAAATCTATTCTGCGGATTTTTTTAAATTTTGATGGGTCGTAAATGGGCCTGGGCGGGCCTGCAGAGGGTTCTCCCAAAAGGAGGAGCTTCGGGGAAAATTGGCAAAGTATGGATGGAAAAGAGAAATAAAAAGGTGAAGGGGTGTGGTTATGGTCGTTATTTTTCGCACGGCATAGATTGATTTCGCTGAAGTCGTATTTGTCGAACTCACAAAAGAATCCGGGGACTTCTATTGCTCATTTACGGTCAAGAGAACCTAGCAACGTACACATGATCTAAATGCATTGTTTTGGTATTTATTAGACCAGTAAGTGATCCTTGGAAAAACAGGTTGCAGACATGTATCCTTAATTTTCCGAAAACAACTTTTTAATGCTGTTTCTCAAACCGGGGCTGTTGGTGGTTCGGGCGTTCGACACCTAACCGTAGGCCGCCGCAGGTTCACATTCTGCGTGATACCGTTGGACAGAACCATTTAAAATTCAATCGGTGCGTTTATTGGTTTCTAGAACGTTGTTGGTAATCGAATGTTGAAAAAGGAAGGAACTGGCCCTGATAACATGATTTTGTGAATTGCACGCCTTTGTATACATTCATATATATTATCCCCGCTAGCCGCCGACTGAGCGTGATGCGATTGGTGTTAGTGTACCAGCCATGCATGCAGAGACATTAGCTCATGCATGCATTCGAATACTATATGTTAGCTTATCTACAAAAACACTCGTATTTGTTCGCACGTGCATACCTGTGTTCATCACACATGTACATCATGTAATTATTGGTGTGTTTGACGGAATCGTTTAATTTTAGTTTTTTTTAATTTTATATGTTCGGGCGCTTGGATTCGATTTAATCACGTTTGCCTATTGTGCTGGGGGAGAATGAGTGTTTGGATTTGGTGGCAACGGTGTATATCCCTCTTATTTTATTCCGGTGGTCGAATCCACCAATACAATTTGTCTCTATATTATTTTTCTCGGTGTTGCGAGAATCCTCAGGTGCCCTGCACCCTTCTCATAGTCTTGATTGCTCTGTTTGTGAATCTAGGGACCTCCAACCTAATACCTTCAACGCACCCGTCTCGCTCATTCTCTTCTCATAACAATTTTCAACAAATCTGCTGGATTTTCTCTTAACCTTTCCCAATTACTGAATAAACGTTTTCTCCCATGGATCCCAAACACTTTCCACTTATCCCAAATGTGGCGCAACTAAAGCCTTAAACTTTGACTTAGCGGCCTGAATAAAGGAGTTGGCTGTATTAGAACAATCGTTCATGGTAAAATACTTAAATGCTATTTTCGGTGCGAGTGTATTTTAGCGTTGAAATTATTGTGCTTTATCTCTTCATGTGCTAGTCAAACATGCAAGTGTTATCAGAATCACGACCGAGGATCTTTGCTTTCTCTCCGCATCCTTCCTATTGCGAATCGTGTCCCTCTTCACTTCCTTTTACCTCTTGTCCGCCATTTGATAGAGTTGTAAAGTCGCCATTGCTCATCATCGCTTCGCGGAACATCGGGGTTTCAAACGCGCGGAAAACTCTATTCCCTCCTCTCCCTCGCCTTCCCTTTGAAGGCTGAGGAGTTGGGATTGATGAGATGGTTATGACTTGCCTTCCGACCCCCTTCACCGTCAAGTGTTTTCATTCTCCAGTCCGCCCACCCTCCACCGTCCCACCCCAACTCCTTCACCTGCCACTTTAATACTCCACCCTTCGCCTCCCCACCCACATAAACCTCCTTCCGAACGACCTTCGTCATTCTTCCCCTGGACTTTTGGGTGAAAAGGTCTCCGCAGATATCGATTCGATTTCCCCGGAGCCCAGTCACTCTCTCCCACTATTCATATCTCATAGATGTCTCTGTTAGAAAAATTACTCTCTTGCCCCTATCCCCTCTTTGCCATTACTTCAACAACCGGATGTCTTAGCAGGTAAAAATTCCCTATCTCCCGCCTTAATTGAAAATATTTTTAACCCTGTGGCTGACATAAAAGAAAGGAAAACGTGACAATAAGAAATCAATGGTATTCACTAGATTTTCACCAGTCTATGAACCTAATTAATTAGTTGAAAGGAGCGAAAAAATGTGCTCAGGATTACAGATGTTTCTATTCATTTGAAAGATATGTGAGGATTCCAAGAAAGTGGTGGAAGGAAAATGAGGATGTTATCACAAAAGGGGAAGAACTCCCATGGTATTAATTTAGTTTGACACCTAATATGCACAATTTTACCTTGTCAAACGACAAAACACGCATAATGATGTCTAGATAATATAAACTCACTCCAGCTGTTAACAAACGCGGGACAAGTTTGTAGCTTAAATATTGATTTTGTAGTTTGGCTATTGAATTAAAGATGTTATTGAATGTGTTAGTTTTTGCATATTTTTTGCGTACATACTATATACGAGGGTCATCCGGAAAGTAGTACCCGTTCGTGAAATAAAGACACAAAAGTAAATATTAACAAACATAAAAAATTTTATTTGAAAGAGGATACTTTAAACTACTTCTCAACATAATCTCCAAGCAAATTAAGGCATTTGTCATAACGTGTGACAAGTTTCTGTATTCCTGCTGCATAGTCCTTCGCCGCCAGCTCATTGAAATACGCGAGGGACCCATCTTGCACAAATTTTTGCATAATGCAGATGGTGTTTAACAATTTCATGAACAATTGTTCGAGAAACATTGGGAAAATGCTCACAGATGTCATCAATTGTGACGCGCCGATCGTTCCTCACGAATTCGTCAACTGAGCTCACCAGTTGGTCTGTAATGACAGACGGTCTCCCCGAACGCTCATCGTCGTGTGTGTTCCCCCTCCCCATGTTGAAGTTGCGACACCACCGCCGAACAGACGACTCGTCCATTACATTGTCTCCATACACCTCCTTTAATTGGCGATGAATATCACATGGGCGAACGTTTCTTGCATTGAGGAATTTAATCACTGCCCTCACTTCACAACTGGCGGCGTTCTCAATTTTTTTAAACATTGTAAACAATCACAGAAACAACACAGGCAATGCTAGCGTCACGCAACTTGGCTCAGAGAAGGCAGACAAGCCACTGAAGCTATCTGACCTCGTCCAGCGGCTACTCGCGTCGGCAGCACTTCATGCGGCACGAACGGGTACTACTTTCCGGATGACCCTCGTATTTGAGGAGTAATGAATGTGTGACGAGGAAATTTATATCCGTTATAGAATCGAATCTAGTCACCATTTGGAAGGGAAAAAGAGTGAGGAAGCCTAACGCATATTCTCGTAGTCTTTTTTTTCCTTCAAAATTTGTAGATATTTCATGTTGATATCTGACTGATTTCCGCCGCGAAAGTGACCTTCGTAAAATACGTACGATGCATGCAGTGGAATGTAACCTCGCCACATTCGGCTGTGACCGTAGGCATGCTATCTTGGTTGCGCAGTCATCGTCCATGCATAAGAATTTTGCGTGGAGAGCTGTCTCTCTCAAAGCTGTTGAAGTTCCGTGGTCTTTAGATTAAATTTCGACATAAAAACGTCTATTTCTGCTTTAATTTACTCTTGACTGCCCTTTTCTTTGTTTGTGAGGGGGGAAAGGCGTATTTTTTATTGATTTAATATTGCGCGGCAACTTTGATGCACCTCTCTTCCGTCTTTAACTAGCCGCAAGTGGTTTCATGTGGATTTATAGTCGTTTGCGTGATGCAGCACTTAAAGCCTTTTCGGTTTTTAATTACCGTAGCGGCATACTTTATTAAATTGGTTGTTTAGCGGCTACTTGGATGCATCGTTTAAACAGTCAAACGTAACGGTAGCATATAATGTTCCTTTTTAACCGGCGTCATTGCTCGATTTTTATGTGACGTTGATCCAGTGGAAATAGGTCGACGACAAAGGTCATTATCGCTGTGGAGTGTCTATAAATAAACTATCTATAGGATTTCATTTTCATGCGTGCACTTTCCGGTTTGCCTTTTATGGATTGTGTCGTAAAGTCTACGATTTCAAGGCTCGTTTAGGTTGGTGAATGCGAACTTCGTGCGAGTAGATAGTAAAAATTATTCGCGATACTCTCTGTTCTTCCTCTGAGAAGAGAGTCTGTGCTCTCTGTGCGTCAGTAGTATATTAGTCTCCTTGAATACTTGGCGTGGTTCATAAAACCAAACGCAATGGGTACTTGTATATCTTCCGGATCGGGGGAATTTAAACTGGTGGACTTCATGTTTGTGTTGAGTCTGAGCATTGTAGATATAGGTAATGAAAGAGAGTGAAATGTGAAGTACCACTTGAACTGTCTTAGTTAGATGTTGCTGCATTTGTTGGAGGTTTATTTTATATAATGGCCTATCGTTAATTTTGGGACCTGAGTTATTCAAAATGGCACTCATGTAAAATACGTGTTCGCTCTCTTTCTTTTCAGTATGTCCAATATTTTTTACTTTTTTGTATTATGAGTTCTTTTGAAAATATTTTTTCTGACGGAGTTGTGGCAAAAGCATTAGGTACTTGAGTGTCAAAACCCGATCCGGTTGCCTCTACTTTTGTGACAATACCATCACTGCATAGACATTAAGATACATTTCATTTAAGAAAATAATTTCTATAACTGAGCTTATCAACCAAATTGTTTATTGTACAATATGCAACGTACTTGAAATATTCTCACGGAACACCATGTTTAGAAGGGATGCAAACCAAATGGTCTTCTCTCTGTTCTTTTCCGTTGGAATTAATTAGTGCACACTTGATAATAGCTGCGGAAGCAAATAAAGTGACCTGTTGTGACCTAACCTCGAGTCTTCTTTCAAAGAATACTATTCCTTCCAAAAATGCGTGGTAACTCTTACTCAGAGAACCCATGCCGAGATGTTTTGTGACCAATGGAAATTCAATCCTCGCCCATTCGTCTGCTTGCCATTGCGGCCTACTGTGGGTCATGGAGGATTGTTTAAATGTACAATTTTATAATTAGCTATAACTTAAATTACTGAGTGACTGCGGTAAAAATCCAATTATAATCCGTAATAACTATGAACAATTTTGAGGGACTGCAAAGTTACCGTGACTGCGAGGAAGTTTCGAATGGCATCACTCTACCTTCTAAGAAGCGCGTTGATCAGAGTTAAACGTAGTTCGGCTGTTGCTCCTCTCCTCTCCCCCTTTTGGTCGCTAATGACTCACAGCTGGCGGCGCGTTTGAAAACGCGAGCCCTAACCCCTCTCGCTTTGCCTCATCTTCGCTAATTATTGCTCCTCCTGTGGATAATCCACCCTTCCTCTTGGTTGCTCGCCGCCACTTTTCCTCTTCCTCTTTTCCTCCATCCTCCGCGTGGCCACCCTCATACATGTTCCTCAGCTCCCTTGCACATTTATAAGGGACCACATTCCGCAGCCTTCTATCATCCCAAGCCATTCATTGCGTCAAACCCCGTCCCTCTTCCCTTCCTCTAGCCCCCTCCTCATTTCTCCGGTCCTTATTTCGCCGCGATTCGTAATCGACCACGGTTCGGGGGACAGAAATCTTTCCTTCCTCTGCCTCCCTTTACCGGTACCTTTTTTTGTCCAGAATTTTGTCATGTTTCGGAAAAAAAGGCTCGAAGGAATTATATTTGTATTATCCCGCAGTTTTTTGCACTATTCCGTCAGGGGGTTGGGCTCTGATGCCGAAAATGTATCTTTTTGCTATGAGGTGTAATAGTCGTAGGGAATTCCTGTCAATTGTTCGAGGGCGTTGGATGTGAACGTCTATTTAAGAAATTGGAGGCATTCTTTCAAAGTTTTCGTGCTGTCTTTGATCTCAGTTTTTAGTGGCAGGTCCCATGTCACTACACTCGTTATGGAAATGTTGACTTGTTATGGGGATTCTTTCATGTCAAGTTTCCACTATTGTGCGCGCGATAACTATTCTGTTTTTGTTTACTGTGTCACTTACTTAGCGCGACATAGTTTACAAAAATGTTACGACCTTAATTTCTACGCGCGGTAGGTCGAATGTGAAAATGGTTCGTTTGCCAAGGATATCGTCGTGCTTTGCGGAATTTCAAAATTAATTGGTACTTATTACGAAATACCTGCATTGGGCCAATCAAAGTACGTACAAATATGTAGAATTACATGAGAAAGTGAAAAACAAAATGTTAGCGTATCACTGCATAATATTAGTATTGGCAGGCTCTAGTATATGGGAATTATTCATATTGTGATATGATAAAATTTGATTTTCCACAGCGATCAATTTTGCTTGTTGCGTATCAATGCCTATGTTTTAGGTACAAAATATTGTACCTGATGATGAGGCATATGGTTTGAAACACGTACGGAGTAAACCATAGTAAAAAAATTGCATTTTATAATTTCACAATAAGTTATCACAGCCTTTTGCTGTAACTTTCAGCTTGTGAATCATTTGCTTCAGCTTTGGAAAACTACCTGCCATGTTTTGCTGAGTATGTGACTCCTTGGCAGTATACGCCAAGAGTTTATATTAATCTGGTAAGCTAGGAACTCTTTCAGTGTTAATTAAAATTATGGCACCATCCACTAAGGGCGCGAGAATATTCTTCTCATGCTTTTGATGATTCACCTAATACTCCTGCAATCATGCCAAAAAGTACTTATATCACAATTCTGCATTGGTTTCCCTTATCTCAATGTTCCGCCGCCGACTTCAAATAGTAGGTTGAGTGTGTACTTTTCGAAGAGCGTTTCGTTATTTTTCTGTTTGGCCTCTTTGTGTTTTCTTCGTGGGTCGTAAATGTCGACTGTCGTGTGATTTTTCCTTCCTCCTCCCCTTCATGGACACATCTCCGCGGCTGCCTCCCCTTTCTCTTTCTCTCTCTCTCTCTTTCGAGCCTTCGCTATCAATCTACGTCATTGCATGCGCACTCCACCATGTCGCCCTTCCATCCGCACCCCGGCGCAGCAAACACTCCCTCCCCTCTCCCAACCATCTCCCGAGCGGTGGGCTATATCCTTCTCCCTCCATTTCCCCGTCTTATCCTTGAACGTCACAAACCCTCGCCTTCCCAGTTCTCCTCTTCCTCCCCCCCTCCCTCCCCAGTTGTCCTGTGTAAGGACTTGGGTCCCTGATCCTTTCAAGACATTTTTCTGCCCGCCAGCGTTCGTCGCTCCTCCTCTTGATTTATTCGATGGGAAACCCCGCTCCGTTTCGCCTTGAGATTTCGCTTGAGAAGGTTTGAATTGAAGTTTACTCCATTTTTACCCCCGAGACGTCGGAGCATCCTTAAATTGAACTCATAAATATGGAATTTCGCTGTAACCGTTAATGATAAGGGGTAAAAATTAATGTCTGGAGTTTGTTTTGGGATCAAAAAGGCTTGTTATACGAATGTGTTTCATTAAATCCCTTCGATAATGCGCTGTTGTGGATGTCGGTGTTCCAGCGTTTCGTTAAAAGTTGGCATATAGATTGATGTACGTTTTCAGTTTTTTTGCCAAAGCGAAGGCGATTTGTTGTGTACGCCCCTTCATGAGGCTGCCATAAAAATAAATAAAAAGTGTTTGTGTGTAGGAGAATCGTGGAATGGATCTTAATTTATTTTGTGGTTCAATTACATTAGGATTTTCAATAGTTATTATTGGCCGTGTTGCGTTAAAAATCATATGACTTTCAAGTGACAAAGGTCATCATTACTGGTCAAATTATTGTTTTGTTCTTACGTGAGAAAATTATACGAAAGAAGCATGTGCTTACTTATGATAACTTATGAATCTGTTAAAGTTGGAGTTATTTAGAGTAAAACCTATTGGATACCACTTTAGTGGTTATCTTTTGAATTTTAAACTTAAGTAATGAAAAAAAGCACCGCGAACCCGAGATTTAAATATATTCGTTGGATGCGCTGAGAATATTTTTTCTCTCATTTGAACAGTGTGTAAATTACGGGAGTAAACTTAATTGCATTCGGTTGTAATTAATGACAAATCTTACCTCCCTTGTACCACTTGAGTGTATTTGTCCGTTTGGTGCACCATAGGGTTTCTCAAATGAAGAATCCTTCACTTAATTTGAACCCAGGAATGCGACCGTAGGTCCGTTAAGTCGATTACTGGGCGTTGGAGAAGAATGCATTACAAAGACATTCGGAACGTCTTCCTTGTATCTCCCTCCCTTTCGCCTTTCCTCTCTCCTCCACCCTTTCCTTCCTCCCTCCTATCGCAACCCTTCCCTCGTCCGTCTTTTCCTGCGGAAGGGAAGGAAACCCCCCCTCCCCCCCGCTTTATAATCCACTCCCTCGGCAGTTCATTCCAAGGATCGGGGGCGGATGGCTCCCTTGCGTGGGGAGAGCGAGTCGTTTCTCCTGCCGCAGTCACCCCTTCCTTAGTTCGTCCCCCCCGTCCCATCCCTTTCCTCGCCGAATGCTTACCTCCGCAATCCACAGGGGCGGCAATCTTGTGGCCCTTTGGGGGTGTCGACACCATGGGAAAGAGATCCCTCGTTTATGTCTCTTTTCAGTGAATTTTAAAAACCTGGATGTGAGTGAAATATAATGGTAAGGCGCAGCAATATGTTCTGGCTTTTCCCTCATTTTATACATTTAAATAATTATGTCATATTGCCCTGAATGCATGGAAATGTTTTTCGTTCTAAGGAAGACTAATTCCAGAAAGGCTGAAATCAGACTAATTATATTTCCGCGAAGAAAGCGGGAGGAAATATTCATATCTTGTTAGTAACTAGCTCCATCTTCTAATTTGACAGATGATAAACAAAATCGACCTTCAGTATTTGTGGTTTAAAATCAATTTCTTTGATCGTTATAATCCGCAGTACGTATTTTCGAATAAAATTCAGTGTAAATGTACCATGCGAGAATCCGAGAATGTTATTCCGGTCTTTTTACCTTCGCTCGCGTGCTTCCTTACTCCTAATTATCAAGTTGTGCCTCGGAATATTTGCAAAAATCAGTTTTTTGTTGTTCTACTATCCCTGTGATAAAAATATTATATGTTATATTATGATGAAAGATGCAGGGCTGTAATAAACTTTCCTTTAACAATTTGAGAAGTGAAATGTGGATGGCGACATGATTCATGTAAACATTTTGCATTATCTGCTTTGTTCTCTGAAAGAGGTATTTAATGTAATTTGTAATAACTGGCCTACCATTCTCGCTTGTCTGTCCTGTCTACTGTTAATCAGCGCCATATCCTCCTCCTGTTATCATTACTGATTGTCCTTAGGCGTTCTAGTATCCCGAAAGTCACCGTTAGATTGTGTGGCAGGGAGTGTTATCACACCAGATATATACTATTCGCTATTTAGTGCATGACTATACCGTTAATAACAAAAAGAATTTTTTCTTATTCTATTAATATTACCATTATTACTAGGATACTAGGTCTTCAAAACTAGATGTTAGTTATTGATCATAATAATATATAATTTTAATTACAATATATGGCTGTAAACTAAGCTACCCAGACTAGCGGACCCTTCGGACGAATCTAACGACAATCATCTATTTTGATGTGGCGTTTTTCTCACGGAAAAATTATATTTGAAGTATGTGCGTTCCGCAGTCTCTTGTTAGTGAATTTCAGTCCGTGTTGGCGTTTTATGTTGGGATTGCTTGATAAGTTCATAAGATCTTCAGAAAAAGCATAGCTGTAAGTCTACGAGAGATTTAGCCTGTGTATAAGTTTTCGGTCTGCGAGTAATCCCATCCCTAGTTCTAAAAACCTAGTTACACCAATTATGTTTCTTGTTTTCACAAGTCTAGCGTTACGTCGATGCACAAAAAACGCTCACATATAGTATTTTCCTAATTAGACCAACGAGAGACTTAGAATTTCGGAATATTAGGCATCCCATTAGAAAAGTCTTGGTGGCGTAGGATATTGATGGTTTTGGCTACTAAGCCGAGGTTTCGGGATTAAAATCACCGGGGATCCCTTTGCTCAACCCGATTGTAAATGCAAGTGGGCGGTCATTTGGTTGGTAAAACTTCGTGGAATACCACTGATGACACAAGGGCAGTAGCTGGACCCCCCTTCATCTTTTTACTAGCATTCTGCCCTCTATTGCCGAATCATATTCCACTGCCTCTCAGTATGTCCTGAATCCGCTTGCCCTTCTAATTTCTCCCGAAAACTTCTCTCTTCCCCTACCACGCCGAGAATTTCGTTTGTTTTGCATACCGTTAATTTTATTTTCTCCATTCTTCTCCACATTCACATCTCGAAAGCCTCCAGTCTTATCTCCTCCTCTCCACGCTTATGTCTCCTCATGCCATAAAGACCATGCCATACTATGCTTAACGCTTACCAAATTAAAGTTTTATCTAGTTTTTATTTATGCCTTTACTAAAGGTGCCTGTCGTCAACTCCCGCCTCTTTTTAAAAGATTCGACAAGTGCATAGGAGAATATATTTCGAGCACGTTGCGCCACGAGTAATTTCAATCGCCGAAAACCACGTGTATCTGCCAGTTATCCGCATTAAGGATCTGATGTGATCCGCTGAAGTTGTCGTGGGATAAATTATGCCGTGGGACGTGGCGTCAGCGAGCAGGCCGGCCCTGGATGCGTCTCCGCCTGCCGCACCCCTTCCCTCCCGGCGGACACCGTCGTATCCTCCCCTTTTCCACCCCCTCCCAGTTCCCTCCCCCACACCCGTTGGGCCCCGTCACTCACTCACCAGACGCACTCCTCCGACCGACCGTCTCCTCCCACCATTCCCTCGACCCTTCCACCCTACCCAGCTTCCCCACCTCCCTCCTTGGCGTCCCAGCGGCTGACTCGGAAGGAAGGCGGCGGGGGGAAGGGGGTGGAGACGCCAGGAAATGAAAGCATTTGGGCGCCCATGCGGGGTAGGCGTCGCGGCGCCAGGAATCCGTTTCCCTCTTCCCCCCCACCTTGCACACCCCCTCCCAATTCCCTCCTTCCCTCACTTGTATCAAGTCTCCTCACTTCTCGCCCTCTGGGTCTCTTCTCCTTTCCGTGGACCAGCTACTCCCTCCCTCGCACTAACCCACCCCCGCCTTACACGTCCCATGCCAACCACCGCCCTCTTTTCCCCCCCGTTCTTCCCTTTCCCGCAGTGCCCTAAGGGCGCTCGCTCTCCCTCACCCCAAGCAAGGCTTCCTTCTTTCCGCTCCAGCGGGTTTGGCGCCTCGTTACCAGGCGACCACTTCCGTCCCGCGGTTCTTTGCTTCGCCCACCGAGCCTCCGGCCCTCCGACCGCCAGCCCTCCCGCCCACCCAGCGACGCGACCGCGGCTGCCGGGCGAATTAGATTGCCATTCGCGAGGGCAGCGGAGCATTCTCCGAACTCTCAATTCTGGCCTCTCCACCCCCCCCCCCACGATCCTCTGTGTTTCCCCGCGTATGGGTCAAGGTATTAGGCATTGCATCTGAACGGCGTTGACGATGAATTAACCCATTCCCTACATGAGGAGCGGGATTCTCTCACGAGTGTCACACATTTCCTAACAGAATGTGATACTCGTACCTACCGGGTTAAATGTGATATCATAATGGGAAGCCTAGGACGAATCCGGGGCAGTGGCATATTGCATGTCAATAATTGTTGCCATTTAGTAGTCTACCGTTTAAGGTAGGTTTTGGATGGGCACATGAATATCCATATATTTCTTAGCCTGACCTAATAAGACAACCAGATATCCGAAACTACAATATTATAGATAAAGATATTTTAGTACCCTGCGAGCCACCGCTGGGGTGTGCGATACCCTAGACTAATTTTGACCTGAATATGACCCCTGCGCGGTTGGGAAATGTTATTTTGATCCCTTATGGTTCGTGGAAAAAATGACATCTTAAATCTATCTCTTCAACACTGAATATCTCTAATTTCATTGAAATGATTTCTCCTATCGTTGTACGATGGGAGTAATAACACATTTTCAACATCACTGCTAAAGAGACGTCCTTCCTATTTATGCAAGAGATTTAATCTGTAATTTAACCTTCGCTCAGTAAGTGAGTGATTTTCAGCCTAGCTGCTCTAGTATTTTGGTAAGGTCCTG
This sequence comes from Hetaerina americana, assembly GCF_022747635.1. NCBI lineage: Eukaryota > Metazoa > Arthropoda > Insecta > Odonata > Calopterygidae > Hetaerina > Hetaerina americana. The sequence continues at coordinate 22,803,566 of NW_027286070.1, read as the reverse complement.
ACTATCATAACAACGTTTTACTATCTAGGTCCTCTACGCTGCCCGCTATCCTATTCGGCAATCAATTCAATTTTTTGAGGATCCCATGTACTAGAGTCATATTCTGAATGAGACCCAACCAGCGAAATATAACATAAGAATAAACCCTTCTTCAATTCCTCATACATTCTGCCTCAATTAATTCCTTCCAGTATGTCTATCCTTTCCATCCCCCCACCCCGCTGGCTTAACGTTCTCTATCACAGATTTCAACATTCCATCCCCAACGAAATTCATTCTCCTTTCCTGCCTTCTCTGGATTTCTCCCAACGGCCTCCTCTCCTTCCCCTTCATACGTGGTACTTTACCATTTCTTTTCCTTTCCGTCCCTCTTACCGTTTACATCCTTCTCCATACCCAGATGGCAAAATTCTCCAATATACGCCTATCATGTTGTTTCCATGACAGCTTCCGCGCCGAGCAAAGCCGCCCAACAGTCCTTATCAAAGGTTTCATAAATACTTTTTTAGCATCCTTACTGAACGTCCCCGTTATCAATTGACTGCCATTCCTTTACATTTCAGACAACATTCTTACTGTAAACATGCATTTTAATTTGGGTAATTTTATTGTAGTATGCATTATGCATGCCCTTGAGACCTTTTCAACATTAGTTTATGTTTGATGAGTTTGTGTGTAATTCATTTTGTTCTTTCTTCCACTATATAATATTTCAACAAGTATAGACTTACGGACGTCAGTGTTCCGTAAGATCCAATTCTACTTCTAAGAATTAAAATATGACTGCAATCATTGCTATGAGTCATAGTCATTGTTAACTAAAGGAAGTGGCATAGGAGTAAAGGTGAAGTTAGGACCTCGGTAGTCGTCTGATATACATCTGCAGTCTCCTGCAGTGAGGAATGATGCAATCGGCTCATGCTGACTTGGTCATAAGTACGCTACTGCTGTTGCGGTTGATGTCTTTCTTTTGACAGTTTTAAGGTTTCTTTTAACGTATCCATTTTCTTATGACAGTAATTATTTATGTTAATTACTAGTATAATGAAAGATAATAAATCCTCTCAAAGACCAAAGTGCAACATTAAGTAAATGTTTATACTATATGTGGAAGAATAAATATTTATAATTATTAATTTTTATTTTCCTACCAGTTGTAGAAACATTTACGAATGATAGTCCGAACGTACGTCACGTCTAACCTCCATGTCTTTACAATCAATATTCTTAGTTGTTTTTTATTGTACTTACCTATCGATAATTAAAGTTTTTAATTAATGAGGCTGATTTCAGAAAATGCCCTTCTGAAGAATGTATTCTTATTAACGAAAGTACGCTACGCGTGATAGCTAAAATTGAAAAGCAAACAAAAAATGTGTACAAGAAATGATCGTAATAAGGACAGAAGAGTCGATCAATTAAAATAGGGGCGCATCAAAAGGTTATGTTTATTAAAATCAGGTTCTTTTCGGGAGTTTTGATGGAGGGAAAATTTCATATTTTTTGCCTTTTCTGAATTAGACCTTTGCAAACATAATAGTTGTTTTCCATCTTAATTACCGCAAGTCTCTTCGAATCATTACAAATGTTTTCTCCCAAGTAATTCATTTATGAATTGTGTAGACTTACTGAAATTTGGAATGCTCCTGGCCTTTAGAATTGCATATTATCAGTTTCGGCGACCGTTGATGACGCAGGATTGATACTCTAAAATTTACACTGCAAGCATGAAGTCAATCTTATTTTTTCCCACCTTAAGATTCATTTTTGGAAGCGAGAACTTGTATGATTCGTAACTTCAGGATTCAGGGGTACAAAAATTTGGAGTCGTGTTCATTCATTTTTAACCTTATCGATTCCATTCTCTATATTTCAGCGAAACGTCAGGCAACTAGAAAATATAGTTAAGAGTTAGCTTCCTTGCTACATGAGGTACAAGTTTTGGTTTTTTAGACGCCTCCGTTCCAACCGCGAAGACACTTAACCCCTTCAAGCACCACGGCCGGCTATGTTTTTAGTGTATTTTTTCACTAATTCCCGTGTTTTTGTGCCCTTCTTTGGTGCGTAATCTTTGTTGGTTAACCTGATATCACCCGTAAATGTTGGTTTCGTGTAAGAAAACACGGAATAGGTCTCTTTTTACCTCCGCGTAATGTTTTTGAACATTTTTTTAAAGAGCTAAGCGATTCAAGGATTTCATTACTGTTTTCTTTGATACTACCATTCAAACGTCAAACAGTTTTCATTATACTATATTTGAATAGATTAAGCCATGATACGCTAAATAGTCGCAGAAGTGCATTGGCCTGTATATTATTTAAGGTTATAAAAAAAGCATTGACCCTGCAAAGTAATGGGCACTATCAATGTTAATGGTTGCCAGATATCTGTTTTTTTAATATAGCCATCAGTAAGAGCCATTGAAATTCTAGATATTTTTATGCATTCTCGTATACTCAAAGTCATCCCAACGGAATGGTATATTTCAACTAAATATTGGGATCACCAACTTCAAAATTATTTGACATTAACCTCGTGCATTTCCTTTTTTTCAGCTGTAAAATGAATTAGAAAAATATGTTTATATTATTATAAAAATGTTTTGTGTTTATACTTTCACCATGATGGTTCATAACATTTTGAAACGTCCACTTCTCAGCCAAATGGTGAAATATCGGCTTATGAGTGACGACCATACAGTAAAAAACATATAGAGGCTGCAAGAAGTATCAGTTTATATTAATTCTTTACCGACTTTTTCGTTCTTACTATTAATGAGACTGCTGGGCACCTTTTTCATGATGAAATATATTGCAATCACGATAAGTTTCCGAGGAATAGTAAAACATAATGGGCTATTTCAGTTAATAAATACATTTATTGATATATATTAAAGATTATTCTACGTGAAAAATTTGACACAAACTCGAATAAATGAGACTTTAGATAAATATAAATAAAACCTTGCTATGATAAACTGAATAGCCTAATAAAATTATTAGTGGAGCTAGGCTGGGAATCACTAACGGAGCGAAGGTTAAATTACAGATTAATCTCTTGAATAAATTGGAAGAATACCTCTTTAAGTAATGATGTTGAAAATATATTATTAGCCCCATCATGCAACGGTAGGTGAGTCAAATTCAATACAGTTAGAGAGATTGAGTGTGGAGCAGATATATTTAAGATGTCATTTTTCCCACGAATGATAAGGGTTCAGAATAAAACAGCGTTCGTCCGACCGCGCTCGGAGGGAAAGGTGTTTCATTCTGACTACCCTTAACCCAAAGTTAAGGGTAGTCTGAAAAATTAATCGGGTCAAAATTAGTCTGGTGTGTTCAACCCCTGCCACAAACCCTAGCGTTGCCTTGGAGGGTACTAAAAATATTAAATAATACTAAAAAAATGTGTGGATGAAAATGATTCCATAATTAATATATTATTATTAATTTTACCATGTCGTTAGCTTGCTTTGTCCCAATACTGAGTATGTCCATTTTAACTGTGAAGAGTGTTAGTAGTAAGATCTTAGACTTCATATTAATAGGAAAAATAGTTGAAGAATACTTCTGAGCTTTCCAATTTTCAAGAGTCCTTAATGGTCATATAGTATATCGCTACGAATTTCTCGTATTTCGATCCGAGTTCATTTTTACGTGAATTTCGGTTTCTTTGTCATGTTCCCCATGTATGTATTTAATTTCCTATGATTTCCGGAGTCATATGTCTCAACTTCTTGTCACAAACATTTGGTTTTCTCCATGTATCCCCAGGCCACGGACGCCAAGAGACCCCGAGGCAAGACGGCCAATGGTGCCTCGCTCCATTCGCCGGCGACGTCTCCGCTCACGGCCGAGGTGAGACGCAGCACGAGGCACCGTCGTATCCGCGGTGAGGAAGAGTTGTTCGTGTCCTCCGACTCCACCCTGAGGGACTTCAAAGTTAAGGTAAGACTTCTCTCGGTGCCTGTGCGCGTCATTCGCCAGTCGCATGGTCAAACTCCTTCCCTTTCTGTGCATTTAGTCGTCCCATTCACGGCTGCTTCTTTGTCTGGAGTCAATTTCAGGCTTCTTTCCAGCTCAATGAAACGTGCTGCAAAAATATTCCTTCCTAGCGATTTTGGTGTATTCGGGATGCGGAATTCATTGGTGTGTGCCAGTAATGAGGCCTCCTTTTCGCAGTTGTGCCCACTCACCTACTGCAAGACGGCGAACTGCAAGATGCAAGAACCGACTCACAATTCAGTCGACGTACCGTTTAGTGTTATCTTTGATGTAACGGTAAATACTACCTTGATCAAAAATTTCCCGGAATTTATTCAGAAAATTAAAAATACAAGTTTATTCATCTAAATCTATATTGTCCCCTTCAAAGTAATCCCCATCGACTGCAACACACTTATGCCAGCGCTTGATCCAATCCTCGAAACATTTTTTATATTCGGTTTTCGGTATGTCCATCAGTGCTTCCTGCGATTTTTCCATTACTTCCTCTCGGCTGCTAAAACGCGTTCCCCGTAATGGTTTTTTAACTCGATTGAACAGAAAGAAGTCACAGGGAGCCAAATCAGGTGAATTCGGTGGCTGTTGGATGGTATTTGTTGCATTTTTCGTCAAAAAATTACGAATAATGATAGCACTGTGCGACGGTGCGTTATCATGGTGCAAAATCCACGAGTTTTCTGCCCACATTTCTGGTCTCTTTCGGCGAATTGCTTCACGCAAACGTCTCATAACGCCCAAATAATACTCTTTGTTTACTGTCTGGCCTTCTGGCAAAAATTCATGATGCACTACACCGTTGTAATCCATGAAAACCGTCAGCATTGCCTTCTTTTTTGACTGAAAACGACGTGGTTTTTTTGGTCTCGGCTCATTTGGTGAACGCCATTCACTTGCCTGATGTCTGGATTGCGTGTCGTACTCATAAACCCACGTCTCGTCTCCAGTAATGATCCTTTTGATGAATGTGGGATCGGATTCAGCCTCGCAAATCATGTATTTTGCGACGTCAACACGGTCTCTTTTTTGCATGAAATTGAGGTCTTTTGGCACCAACTTTGCTGCTACACGACGGAAACCCAAATCATTAACCACAATGTCTTGGGCGGATCCATAGGCAATGTTCAAGTCCTCCGCTATTTCTCTGATGGTTAATTTGCGGTTATTGACCAACATTTCTTTTACTTTATCAATTTTTTCACCGACTTTCGATGTCGATGGTCTGCCACTGCGTTCATCATCTTCGATTGACTCACGACCACTTCTGAACCGCTCGTGCCACTGGTAAACGACCGTTTTTTTTAGAGAATCGTTGCCGAAACACTTTTCCAACATTTCCAACGTCCGTGCGCCACTAAATCCGTTTTTTACGCAAAATTTAATACAAGTTCGTTGTTGCAAATTTAAATCCATTTCTGAAATTGTAAAAAATCGCCAACACACACAGAGATAGATGTACTCTTGGCTACGTAACTTTTGCAAATGTCAAGTTATGACACTAAGATTTAAAGGGAATATCAACAACAGATGTACCAATTTAACAAAAAAAAAAACAGAACTCAAATCGGAACGATGGGAGCGCCACACGGTGGTTATTCCGGGAACTTTTTGATCAAGGTAGTATACCGCAATAGATATATTGGCTTGGGGTTTTTAAGCCACAAACCCTCCATTTCCACTGCTTGGCCTACAGGTTACAGTTAATTATCTTAGTATAGTTAAATTGTTAATTAACAGTACCTAATAGGCACAGATAATTACTTGGTTAATAGTGAGCTAATATATATTTAATTAATAGCAATGCCAAACAAACCGTAGAGGCCTTTTTGCACCCTGATCTTGTTGTTCGTATTTCAATGTTGGAATAAAATTTGAAAGAATGTTTTCCGGCTACTACATACATGTTATCAATATAAAGCTTCCTCTAAGGATGAAAACAATTTATTTGGGATTTTTTGTTGAGATAAATGAGTCTTGGAGTAAAGAATACTAAAACTGTGAACATGTTTTATTCCCTAGAACACCAATAATATATACTTCTTGAATTGACATTATTCATTCTTATCAGGTTTAATATTTTGGTGAGGGAGTTTTATGCGTCAGAAAAATGTGCCTCAAGAGTAATTTGTCAAGAAAAGGACAAGAAAATATATTTTCAGTCATTGAAAAATTATATCGTATTTAAGAATAGTTAGATTTTCGGATATCTGTACATGATTAAACTGTCTTATCTCTATTCCTTTAATTGGGCTATTTTTATTAAGTAAATTTTTATAAAATGTAGACATGAAATATTTATCCCGTTTGAAATGGTCATTGTTATGACACGGTATCTGACGTCTTCAATAGTTTGCCCTCCTAGCCCGCGATGTCTGAAAAGTTCTCTGAACCCGTCATCATTTGTGTTTCGCACCCAAAAATGGGTGACTGCGGCCATCCGTTCTTCCATCTATAAAGCTAAATCTCAAACACATGATGTTCCCAATTACCCTCTTCAATACTCTCTCTTACTCCCCTCCGTCTTGCCCCCCTCTTTATTTGGCTTTCCCTTTTTTATTCGTAAACCTCCTGGCGGGGAGTTTCCCTTAAATTATGTTCATAACGAATGCATTATGCCTCAAGATGTGTCCAATTCATCTCATTTCATTCTAATGTACTGCCTATCCTACTCTATCAATTCAATTCAAAAGGTGTTTATTTATCCTAGCAGTTGTACATAGTTTTAACAGTAACATTTTTATAAAATATGACAATACAACTGACAAGGAAGCCCTCTTGTAGGCAATATGCCTCTTCAGGGCTCCTACTCTATCGGTTACTTCTTTACTTTATATATCCCATCTTATCTTCAGCATTCCTGTTCAGATACAAGTTTCGTAGGCTACTTTTTTTTATCTCTAGTCTGCTTTCCCATTGGTCCACGTACCTGATCCACCCTCCACCCGAATGCTTTCACTTATTGCGTCATTATTTGCAATAAATATTTCTTAGCCCATTAAGATTGGGCTTCGTTCGTATTTCGCCCAATTTATGAGGGTGAAGTGGGGTTGAGCGGGAATGAGAGAATGGGGGAGGTAGGGCCGTAGGGTGAGGCATCTACAGGTAAGTTCTGGGTATTGTGTCGGTGGTCAGCGTACTGGTTTCTCACCCTGATGGCCTGCTTTAGAATCTTTTCGGTGGTATTGATTGGAAGATTGGTGGAGTATATTTTTTACAGGCGGCACTTAGTGGATATATTTAATATTCATAATAATAAAGTCAGAAACACTTTGATTCTCAAACTGGTTTAGTATTCCGCCCGTGATTTCAACGTCTTTATAATGCCGTTATCGTTCTGAAACCATGCTGGTGAAACAAGCCAGCGTGGTAATTAAACGGTGGCGTACACTTTATCATCGTGGAGATTGACGGTCTCCCCCCTTGGTCGAGAGGGCGTCAAGGGGGTGGCTTGTCAGCCAGGAATTAATCAATTTCTTCGGATGCTAGGGAGAAGGGCCGAAGTTTTTGGAAATTTCTGGCATTTGAAATGCGAAACAGGAATTGGTGGTGAGAACTACATAAATTGCATTTATTCGTGAGAACTTCGTGGTTGGCGCGGGCCTCCGCGTATGCAGGCACTGGCAGAAATCACTATATTGTCGCCCTTTATGGCGACCTAAGAGGCACGCGCGGCAGTGAGGGATACATAAAGTACCTAATCAAATTCGGTTCATAAATCGGGAAAAAAATGGTATTGTCTTCGGGAAAATATTGGAATTGGAATCTAGAAAATGGGTAGACATCCTTATTATGTTGTGTTCTCGACGGTCACCCACCGACTCGTGGACCACCCACATATTCGTTTAACCCTCGTGTTACCAATCACCTCATCTGCTTGTCGGCTCCCCTTATGATAGCCGCTGCCCCTCGAGTGCTGGGTCGCTGAACCGCGCCAATGTGGCACCCTCAAGGAAGAGAGAGAGAGAGCGCCTTCGCAACCCTCCCACCGGCCGGCATCGCCGCCTCCTCCTTCTCGGGAGGGCGAGGGGAATTCCTCGGCTCTATCGAGTCGTGAAGGGGAGGTGCGGGAGCTTCAATAGTGGGTGCTCGGCTAAATGAAAAAATATTAATCTTCCATCCCAGTGGCCCCGGGAGGGAGGAGGGCGGGGTTGCGCGTGGCGAGAAGCCGTGGTGTAGATTTGTTGTCAACTCTTTCTCGCCAATCAGTGCTGACTGGGTGGCCGCTTCGTCTCATCAGCCCTTCCGTGTTTTCCGCAGGAAGGCGTCGTGGGTCAAACGAAGCTATCGCAAAAGTTATCGGAAGCAAGCATGTCGTTGGATGTCGGTTTTATGAGAGATGGGTTGAAACTCGCCGTTATCAATTCCATAAGTACGCGATAGGTCGAAACATGACTACGGTGGTCTAAGTACGTCCTCAGTGAGTATTCAAGTGCACATATTATATGTTCTGTAGCAATTTCGATACAGAGAATCATGATATTTTTCGGTCCTCCAACCAGTTTCATGCTTTGGTATACGTTCACGATTGGAATAAAATTGAGTACTTATCCAAGTAACCGTATGGTAGAGGGAGGGTTACATTTGTGCATACTTCCTCCTGAATTTTATAATGCAAGTAAATGCAGCTGTATTTTCTACGTGTATGAGAGAAAATATTTCGGAATATGGTTATCGTGCTGTACACTACGATAAATTATTTTCAATGCTTTTTAAGTGTAAAAGAGATAAATGTTTGGAGGGTCGTCTCCAAACAATGGTACATTCATTAACAGAGAGCTCGACAGCGGTGTTCGTCGAACGTGCTTCAAGGGTTTAATCACACCTTGAGTCGTGAGCCGTTAATTTCTATCCTTACTCGGTCACTCAAGTTTTTCTTTTTTTTAAACCAGTAGTGGCCCGTGATAGCCAATCTTTCCTGCATTGTGCCGCGAGGAATTTGCTATCCCGTGTTCTTTACACCCCACTCTCCATCCACCCTCTTGCCCCCTTCCCTATCCCCCGCACCGCTCTATCCCTTGCGCGCCACGCCTCCTCCCATCTCTCAACCCACCCTATTCCCCCCACCCCCTTTGTCTTCGGCCTTACTATGGCTTTCCTCAGAAGAGATTGGATCGGTTGCGGTCGAACAGCCATTAAAGGAGAGACGGTTTTCCACTCGTCATTTCCGGCACCCTCGTGGTAAAACTTTTATATCTATTTGTTATTCCCCGTGGTCCCAGTACGCTCCCCACCGTCCCACGGCTCGCCAACCATCATCTTTTAGCCTCGCCTCTTCCTTCTCGATCCCTCTATTGCGTTTTTAATCCGCATCAGCCAATCCTCTTCTCCGGAACGTGAGCTCCCAGAGGTTAACGCCGTATAAATTTATTTTCGGAATTCACGGGAATGCCCCAGGGCGACGTCTATACATTACCGCTTTCATTTGATATGAGCAATAGATTTCGAGGCGGGCGAAAATTGTTATCCCGCGATCGGTGGGTTGGGAAGGAATCTTCAGAAGCCGTTGTCAAGACCCATATTCGCCGAAGAAGTTGGATACATATCTTTATACTTGGTGATTACCCGGTCGTTTCGAAAGCATCCGGACGGCTAGCGCATGCCAGGGCCCAAATGATAGACTTCTTGGAGCGGCGCCCGCGTAGCATGAAATTGTGAAGCGTCGATGGCGCATTAGATGTGTTTCGAAGATACGCCAGGGAACATTGTAGAGGTTGAAATGGAGCTTAAATATATTTTTATGCATTGATCATTTGACTCAACCCGGACGATGGTGGTTTTTGAACGTAATCTTTGCTTTGAAACTTGTTTGTTCGCGCGATGGTATTTCGAAACGACAATCAAGTCCCCTAGCCTTTGCCCATTCAATGGATCTTTGTGGAACTGATGAGCTCCGCCAATGGCCTCCATTTGCTTCCTATCTCTGTTTTTACCTTAAAATACCATTGTTAAAATTTCCTGATTTTATTTTTGGAGACTCAGATATAGGAGCTTCGTATTTTCTTTTTATTTTCCAGTGGAGCTCCCAGTGTGCCAAGTGATATTCTTTTCACCAAATTTCAGGGAATGGATGCGGATTTATTTGTCGAAATCTTTTTGCACCAAGGTGATAACATCTCTCCTCTAAAATATTTCTTCGAATGCTAACTTTCAAAATTCTTGCGGTAGTGAATCTATAAAATGATTAATCTATATATAATCTCGTATCAAAGTATAAATGTTGGTTATTTCATCAAGACTTTAGATAAAATGATTGTGAACTCCGAAAACATTTTAAAATGGCGCATTTTCTACGAAAGATCTTATGTAGGAATAAGACCGCGTATATAACGAAAGAGATCTAACTGTTGAGGTCGTTAATCGATAAGAAACCGTTTGATCATTGATAGATGAAATTGAGAGGGAAGATGATGCTAAGCTAGATTGAAAGTCTTACTGTAACAGGGCTACCACCTGCCTGGAAAACCGTGGGAATTTTTTCTGGGAAATGGAAAATCTGGAAAATTCATGGAATTAAAAATTCATGAAGTGTTTTTGGTTCTTCATTTTCATCCTATTCAAAACAAAACGGCGACAAATACGTGTATGTCCTATGTTTTACAGGTGGAGGCTGAGATGTAATTTTCGTTGGATTTTTCAGTTGTTCTCAAAAATGAAAACGATACAAACAAAGAAATTTGATTCTTGACTGCTTGTTTCAACCGACCTCGGGGTTATCATGCATCCCTTCGCGCGATCACACTCTTAATCTGATAAAGGGTAATTTGTGTTCGATGATGCATGTTGTTCATCCTTTTAAGAAACTGGAAAGGATTCTGTATTACTTTTTCCCTTGAAGGAGGAACTTATTTACGTAACCAATATTATATGTTTTAACTGTGGGTAAATTAACTTTGATTTTCTCACTGTATGCTACTGGATTATGCCGTATTTGTAAATTATTTAAGGCTGTTAATCTTGAAATCTTTTCTTTCATGGTGCGTTTAATTACCGTAGAGTTTACTGTAGGGTGTGGAAGGCATGGTGTTTGTCCGGGAAAACTGGGAATAGAAAGGGAATTTTGTAATCCGACATAAGTGTTTAGGATTAATGAGTGGGAAAACTATCGGCGGAGATTCTTAGGTACTGAAATATTTAGCATTCAGCACCTGAGTTCGAGTGCAGGATGGTAAGATTTTCGTGATCCCCGAGGCGCTGGGGCCGTGTGGAGTTGTAATCCTGTCCTCGCCAAGGAATGGGTAAGCCGGTGGATGTTGTTTCGAGGGAATGGAGGCGGAGAAGAAGAAGACACGTCCTGGGTGCTCTTTGAAGCGGGCAACCCAACTTCTTGCCCCACCCTTCCCGCTCCCCCTCCCGGGCCTCTTACTCAACCCCAACCACCCCCCGCACTTGCTCGCTCCCATTCCGTACCCGACCATCAATAGCGATACTACCCCCTCCGATTTCCATTACGATCCCTTCTTCCCTGAACGTAACCCCTTATTATTCCAAAGTTTACGCACGCGTGGAGCGCGGTCGGGTTATAATGGTGATGTTGGGTGGAAAGGTGTGGGGAGTGTTTGGGTGTCAGGGACGGGATGGGGGACCGGGAAAGAGAGAAATGACGTGCGGGGAGTTCACTCGGGGGATGAGGGTGTGAGAGGGCTGCCCGTGTCCCCTGGAGGTACTGCACAAACTAGTCCGTTAGTCCCAGGTTTTCCACAGTCGTCGGTGGGTTCAGCTCTGCTGGAATAAGTCACGTGCTATGTATTCGCATTTTATTTGCCCGAACGTTTCTTGTTTTCAAACCATGAATCTGATATGATTTTGAGACCCTAACGATAAATCGAGTTTTGTTTAATGTGCTGCTAGGAAAAGTTATTTTATACTTCCTTCATGGTGATCTATTTCTTAAGTAGGTTCAGCAACCATTTTCCGCCTTCTTTTCTGCTACCATCTTTCTGTCTTTCCGCTCATTTCCCTTCTCAGCTCATCCTGCACCTTGATTTTTCTTCTCTCCATTTTCTTCCTCCTTCAACCATGTTTTACTTGGCAAACCGTCTCCTCATGACTTAAGACCGTTCTCTTCTTCATTTTCCTAAAAGGTTTTCTCTTTTCCTTGATATTTTCCATAACTTCGTCATTTCTTTCCAACTATTATTCAGTTCGCCTTAATGTCCATGTCTCTGAACCTTACAGAAATATAATAATTGTTAAGTTTTATGTAATGTTTATTTTTAATCCAAACGTTTCACAGCTTCTTTCCAGTTTATTGACTGCGTTATTCAAGTCCCCCTGGCTTTCTGGCATTATGGTCGTATAATCTATTAATCCGCTACGTTTGATCCATATTTCTCGAATCCAAGTATCTGGAACAGTCAGTTTAGCTTTTTACATTATTGTCACTTCATAAATCGAATATCACTGGGGATAACTACGCCGTTATTTGACCCTAGTTCCTCTCTCTGTGACTATCTATCCCCTATTTTAACAATAACTCTCTGCTAAATGTCGTTCACTCTGAAATTTTTGCTATATTCCTTGTAAGCTTCTGCCTATTACTTACAAAAGTTCTTGTGATATATGTGAGAGCTTATATTTCTAAAGCTCCTCATTTACTGAAATATGATCTATTTTGCAATTGGATAAAATGTGAATCGAGGAACTCCATTGGCCAGACTCATCCAAGTTTTAACGAATTCCAAACACTTCGAATCTGTTAAAATATTGCTTTCATTGAAACTCTGTATGGTGATTTCATGCCTCGGTCGGTTTGATATTACTGGAGGGCAATGATCGATTGAAACTTTCATAATATTTTTAGAAATTTCACATTTGGTGTTCAGGACTGACTTCATTATAATTCGTGGTCTCATTTTTTGTTTTTGTGGAACCTAAATGGCATTTGAAATATAAGCGAAATCCAATAGACCCAGTGTCTCCTTTTGCACGCGAAATTTACTTGATTGTACCAAATCAAAAGGGCTGGTATTACTAAATATTTAGTGTATATAAAAGTATTAAATTTCTATTTTTTTACAAAACCATAGGCACCGAAATATTCGAAATCCCTATCTTCGAATGTAATATTTTCTCTAAAACCATCCCTTTCCAGTGTGATGCTTGTATCCCTAGGGTCACAAAGTTTTGTATTCTATTCAGGCATGCAGATAGTCTAATAGTGTAGTCATTTTTTGCAAGCTGTCATAAATAAAACTAGAATATGAATTAGCTAACCTCGATACCCATATAACGTCATAATAGATTAAAAAACCATATACACAGTAATCAACATGTAGGTCAGTTTGGTAAGAGACGATAGAGTTCACCCAGTCCTGAGCCCGACGGCGTGTGAAATTCACACATCATGGTAGGGGGCCAGTTCCTTTCCCTGTGCCGGTCATGGTTTCCCAGGAAGATCTGGTACCCGAAAAACCACATAGCTTGGGTTCAGCTCAGAGAATGCCTGGAAGTATCCTGGAATTTTATGTTGATCCAGAACTCTTACGCCAATATCCCATGTATAGGAGACGCTTGCCTTATGTTTTGCGCAATCCATGATAGTTGTTATAACTCAATATCATAGGCCATTCAACACGATTTTTGTACGTCGTCGTTTATGCAATACAGACATTAATAAATGGTGATAAATAGAAAATGTTAATGACATTTTACCGTTGAACGTGGGCTTATCAGAAATGAAGTGGCATTCATTCTGGGTGTTTCTTTCCAAATCCAATATCGTCTCTAAACTTTCCCTCCCTAACCTCATTTTTTCACCTTTGCATAGTCTTATTGTATGTTTGTCATTGTATGCGGATTAATGCAAGTATCGTAAGTTTTTGATTTATTGATCAGAGGGGTCGACAACCCCTTTACTCATTTTCTCCTGCCCTACGGACAGGTTCGCAGGGGTTTTAGAACATTTATTTTTGTAATTAGTTTACTTGGGTTACAAAATTAGTGATTCACTATAAATCTATGGGATAGAGGTGGGGGGGCAGAGGTGTAGATCAAAATGAATGTTACATATGCGAAGGAGCATAAATATCAATGAATGATTTTGGTGAATTTCACAGTTTTTCGTCAATTTAGAGACAGGTTGTCTCAAATTTGAGCTTGCAAACAGCAGATTTTTTTTCCGAAAACTATTTAAGCCACGATTTGAAGTACGTTTGAATTATTCCATGCTCGTAGTTCCCTCCGTATTTAATATCGATTCCATTTTCTTCAGTCACGGTTTCAATAGCTTGCGTACGAAAGTGCCCGTTATTGAAATGGCCTCTCCATTTCTTACCGTTCTCAGTATCCTATGGTCCAGACTATTACTCGGCCGCGTGCTTGGTTACCGCGCACCGTTGGACGCGAGGATCTCCTTCGCTCCCTCTCTCGCACCCCCCCCCCACCCTCTTGCGTCCACCGCTCGTCCCACATCCCCGGTCCATCCTTTCGGGGTGCGGACGGCCGAAGGGAGGCGGCGGGGAGGGTGGAGGAGGAGGCGTTGTCGAACCCCCTCTCCTTATTTTCCGTGCCTCTGCCTTCTTCTTAGGTTCCATCATTTGCCACTTTTGCCCCCTTTTCCCCCAAGCGATTTTTACTGCCCCTTGGTGAAGTGATCTGGCGGGGAGAGAGAAAGAGAGAGCTTTGGCGTTACCTCCTCCTCGGTCAGGTAGACGTCTTCATCGCCCGAAACTCCCCCTACCGCCGGCCCTCCTCCCCCCCCTCGTCACCCTCCCCCGATGGATAATTCGCGTTCACGCGGAGGGAGGAGGGTTGCGCGGAGTAAAGTAAGGGGGAGGGTTTGTGGTGGAAGGGGTTTGAGTGCAACAATGGGAGTGAGAGAGGCACCGGCCCTGGTTAGCGAAATGATTGACGCTGCCTCGCCGTCCCGAGCAAACGAGGCCGTAATTCCCGTGCCACCCACTCCTCCCCTTCTCCGCCCTCTCATCCCCTGACCACCCTCCCTCCCACCCTGCGAAATCGCCCCATAAAACCCTTTCTTCGTTCCCCGGAGCGAGGGGGGAGCGGGCGGGCGGTCGGTCGAGGGGTGTGTTTTCCACCTTTACCGCCGCGGCCGACTGCACAGCTCGGCTCCGGGGTGCCCGCTCTCTTGGTCTCCTCTCCAAGGAGGATAGCCGTTCTGAGGAAAGAGAGGAGTTAATCGGCGCTAAAGGCGAAACGATGCACGCTGCCACCCCTCTAGCAAAGCAGCGCACCCACCCCTTTTCCTCCGTCTCCGACCGCGCCCCACACTATCGCCCTTCGCTACGATCTCCGCCGACGGAGAGAGGCTTTGCATGGCATTTAAGGGTAGAGTGGGGGCGTTTCACCGTGACTTCCCATCCCTTCCCACATGTCGCCCATCCCACTCCCGCCGACCGCCTCACAAAGGATCTCCACCGCCCGACTCCGCGGGTACGCAGAAGCCTTTCGCGAAAGGGAAACGATTTTCACGAATGCATCTCCTTTCATCACTTTCCCTAACTTCCATATTCCGAACGGCAAATGCTTCCCTGCGCGTAGACTACCTCTAAATAGCAATGCTCTCTGTTCCCTGAGCTTTTCGAGCTCTGTTCTTCTGTGGAACTCATCGATTGGTAGCAATCTTAAGGCAGGAGACTCGTCAAGACAAAGAGGTTAATATACACTCGTGATGCAGCGCATACATTCTTGTATTGGTAATCACAGTGTTCTGGTTCATGCGTGAAAATGTGGAAAATATTAGCCCGCAGATACCATACAGTGTGTCATACATAAGGAAAGATGCCTTAATGACACCTGCCGTGGCATTAGAATTGAATGGTGGACTCTAAAGAATTGGTAAAAAGAAAATGCATGTGTAAAATGTAGCATCATTCAAGTAAAATATGTACCCGCTACATGGCTGACAAACAGTGTCCCCGGGAGGAATTTACATATCTCTCGAGGCACGATCTTGTAAGTTCGTCGTAAATTTTCATGTTCGCCAAAACTTAATATATCTTTATCTCCACTTTTTTCTGATTGAAAGCTCTGTTTAGGTTCATGTTCTCCATATCAAAAGATTTTTTTTAATTTTCCACAGAATTTATTTAAGGTTCATCGCGTTTCACCGACTTGCGGCGTCATCAGGTACCTGATGATGCCTCAAGTCGTTGAAACGGCTTGTACCTTAAAATAAATTACGTAGACGTGTAAAAAATCTTTTAATATATGTATCCTAAATACTCCCACGAAGTGAAAGCTGAAACCTTAGAGTAGGATTCTGTTCTTTTTATCACATCTCTATTTGAAAGGGACACGCCCACTATCGCAAGTCGGTGGACATGACGTAAAAAGGAGTAATTAATGAATCCGATGGAGGGAATCGGTAGGTATTTATGCTTATGAGATGAATAATAAAACGGGTGAAACGTCCTTTATGACCCCGTGAAACCTTGTTTGTGCAAGATTTTGAATGCCACTTCGGACTCATATACTTAGAAAAATTGACTTTTACATGGAGACGAAGAATTAATCGAGTTTTCATCTCTGGGTCTGAGAAACACAAGTTTCATTTTCTTTTAAGTGAGGCTCTTGTGAAATGTACATATTTCGTCTTTTTTAAAACTAGGCTTTAAATTTAACGCAAGGGGAAATTTTAAGAATTCAGTAATATCGCAATTTTGGAAAGATCTTTAAACATATTTGTGATTTGAGATGATATTTCAAAGCTTCGGTGATTTATCAGTAATCGTGAAAGAAACGCAATGCCTTGTGAATGTGTTCCAGCTGATTCCTAGCATTTGACCCCTGATTCTGTCAGATGGCGAAATGAGATGTCTCATCCTGTGCTACGGGATATCTATTGAACTGTGCGCTGCCATGAGCAGAAATGGTGCAACAGACAAGACTTAAATTGGAAATTTCTATTTTTAAAATGCGACGAATACAGAACTGTTACCAGAACCCATTTGATCCTTGGTTTCCTTTTATTGCTTCTTTCAAAGCACGTAAAGCGCTATTGTCAATTGTCGAAATTACCTTTGTACTCATTTTACTTTATTATGTTGTGGCTACTCTAATGCTTTTTGATTTTCCGAATTCAAAGTTTTCGCGTTTGCAAATAAAAGGGTCATATTTCCGGAATTTTGAAAAATCTTAGTATTTTGGCTCTGACAAAATATATTCTTAGCGTATAAGTTGTAAATCATGCGTGACTGGCCTAAATTTTCAGATTCTTTTTGAATACTTGGCGAGACGAAACAGCTCCATTTCCCTTGTGCCAATATTTTCATTCGTATCCCTGAATTTTTACGACATGTTATGAAATAAAATTCACCATCCAAGGTTCAGTATCCACCCAGAACAGTACTATTTTGCTCTTCGTCGGGCTATTGGTCTGAAAATGTAATAAACATCTACTTGCGGTTGTCGGCTGCACACCCCTCATTACTCCGCTATAAATCAAGCGTTGAATTATCCCAGCCACAAACCGACAAACCGCAGCCTCCATACTGTTATTGTTTATACTTTTAGGTCATATTAATTTTCAATCGCCATTGCATACCCTGAAGGTTACTTAATAGACTTCATTTCCGAACTGTCTTACTTTAGGACTCGTTCAGAACTATATTATCCTATCTAGGCATATGGTATCCGCTATGTAATAATGGTATCAAATTTTTAGTCTTTCATTCCGAAGTCAATTCATGGCGGCCCTCCATTTTCCTTGCCTAGCTCACACACATCCTCTCGTCCCTATATCTCTTCTTTCCTAGATCACATATTATTTAGCCTGTATACAAAGACTATAAGATCATGGACCGTATGTATTTTATAGTCTCCCTCTCGAGGCTTTCCCCACAATCTCTCTATTATTCTCCTTACATATTAATTGTCTAGTGGTATCAATTGCCCTAAGGTGTTCAAAATAAACCAGGTATCCAATCCAAATTACGAGTTACGGGATTAAGATCTTAGTAATGTCCTCATTTCTTACATTTGCTTCACTGTTGTCGCTAAATTAATGTTTGCATTTAAATCACTGGCATGATTATTTTATCATTCGCTTCGCTAGATTAATTTTCAACTGATTTATAAAATGTGGGAAGTTTCTGGGCAATCCATGATTGATGCTAACAACAAATATAGCTAATTAGGCAACTTTTTGGTATTTCTTCATATGGGAAAGGCTCGTACGTCTGTCTCTTCCTTAAGTCACATTGACTGGTGAGCTTAAGCTCTTATTTTTTAAGCCATTATTTGCATTCGAGCTTTGAAGTTTCCAAATTTAAATGGTGTACGACTGATCTGGTCTTCTGACTACTTTTTTCTTGTGAATGTGTATTGCATTACACTTAAACTTAGGAGACAATCATAGGCTGAATTGTCAATCACTAATAAAATCATATCCGAGTGAAAATATCTGTTACGTATCGTTTGGTTCGTACTACATCTTTAGATAATTCAGCTTCTCTCGTAATTATTTGTGTACCGAACTAAATACAGTTATTATAATATTCTTAAATACTGCCCGTGGAGTTGTTTTCTTCATACTTTGTTGCCAAATAATCTGTAAGTGATCGTTTTGCATATCTTTTAAAGCGTTTGTGGGAAGTATTTAATTGTTGAATCCGTCATATTATCCTGATTCAGACAAAGCAAACTTGGATGGAGATTATAACTATGTGATGATAAACTTAGGGGCATTTAGTTTCCTTCCATTGTATGCAATCAAGAATTTTAAATTTCAGTCAATCCATTCCTGCTAACGGCATTGATGGCATGATTTAGGCTGCAGGACCTGATATTAGGGAAGCGTAACATTCCCTCAAAGGCACAAGCTTCCTCTTCTGTCCCGGAATTAAGAACACACTGCAATAAGTGATTCTTTCACATAACCACCTTAGAAACGGGCTACTTCGTGAATAATTATTGAATTTTAATTTTATTCTCTTTGGAGCATTTCTTAATATATTCCTCAGATGTTTGTGTTTGTTTTATTCTTAGTTATAAAGCAGCCCGTCCTTGCAGACAAGTTCGTTTTGGTGTTTTCGTGTGAATAATTATTTCACTCGTGGAAATGTCCGTAAATCTGGAATACTATGTCTATATGGAAAGCATCATTTCAAATTCTCTTGAAATTGCTGTTAATCGAACTCTTCAGGTTGGTAGTACGTTTAAGAAATTGTTTTGATTTTCAGACGACTTAAGTAAGACTTCCTTAAGTAAGCCACGATTTTATTTCCTATATAAAAATTTAAGGTTTGCCCGAGGTAGCAAAGTTCTTTGCATATAAGGTGAACCAGGTAAAATCTTCTAATAAATGCTGTTGGTGTGAGGCACATGAGGAGTGTTGGTTGTAAAAATTTGGAAAGATAAGGTGGACAATTAATTCTTCGAAACAACGTAAATGTCTTCTGAATTGCCTATTTCCCGGAAAGCGAATGGCGTGAAGGGGATGTATGTATTTTTATGGTTTCGGAAAATAAATATGCGATTCGCATTCCCAAAACGCTTAAATCTTTGATTGTCTTATTTTTCATGGGTTTCATCTGAATCTGACTTCCCAGTCATTGCTTTTTATGTCTTCAGTGCGACAGGAGAAGCACTCCTTGAGGAGAGAAGAGGAATGCATTGCGCGAAGTTGCCGTGGATTAATTCCTCGAATCGGGCGAGCAATCGAATGGAGGGAACCCGATCTAGCTATTATATAAAAACCTGTGAAAGCACATATCCTTCGGCGATCGGTTTTTTTCCGTGATAGTCCCACGCGGACGTATGGATGATCGTTGAATTACGTATAAGTTAAACTCAGCAGGGTCCCCTTCAAGGTTTTTCCTGCCATATCGTGCGCGGGTATATGCTCCAAAATTTTAGTATCGATTGCCCGATAACTTCTTCCCTATCACCTCCCTCCCCTGTATGTGGGGTAAAATTGTAGCGGATGAGATAACGCCATTAATCCAGTGGCAGGTACGGGAGGATACCGATCGGCCGTTCGAACAGTAGGCGGTGGAATTTCTCCCGCCTCCGTCCCCGTTCTCCCCCCCCCCCGTCACCCTTCCTCCCTCGCTCCCGCCCACATAATCAGCCGCCAGACCATCCCGCCTTTATTTCCCATTCCAAGTCTTCCCCTCTTTACCTGTCGTTGTTTTTCACAAGTTTTACTGGTATTCAATTTTTAAATTGGCAGGTAGACCTTTTTTTTACTCGGCAGCTGCCGTTCCTGTGTTAACAAGTCGCATTAATGAAGATTTAGACGTGAAAACAAAAAAAAATTGCGAAGATGATTATGATCATCCACGTCTTCCATGTCGAATACTCCTTTTTAGCGTGTGTGGTTGATTGAACAGAGAGTTTACCGCGGTAGCTTTTTTACTCTAGGGAGTAAGATACGAAAGATGGTTTTGTTGTTAGTAGAGTCATATTATTTGAAGGCTCATTTTTTTTATCTAACATTTTTTCGGCGTTCATTTTGTCCTCAATATTGTCGCATTTTGAAATGTTTCCATTTTATCATGAGACTTGACTTTATGGGTTGCGGTTTCTTTAGTGTGATCAAAGGTTCATTTTTGGTGGGATTTTTTTTTCACTGCTTCACTTACTATGCCTTTATTGACGACGGATGAGTGATTTTAGTTTTGACGTTCTAGTTTTGATATAATGCCTCAACAGCTCGTACGCTCTGGTGTCGATCAATAATTGAACGGAATACATTGAGAAGCGGCTTTTGCTGTATTACTTCAAAAGTAAAGTTGGTATCAGAAATCGTTTTTCTTTTCGGTTTTGGCACAAACATGTTTCCGGATAACATGGTCCGTTCATTTTTTAGCAAGAGTAAGTTCAACCAAACGCGTACCCAAGCAGTGCTAATATGTACGTAAATAGCTACATACGGTCGTGTGACGAAATAATCTTGAATTATAAGTGATAGAAGTCGACAAAGCAATGATTGACTGATGGTTAGTACGCAATGGTAATACACTTATCTTTAATGAGAACTTAGCCTGGATGTTGGTTATTTTGTTTGATTTTTTTATTCGTTTATCGAAAGCAAGCCCTTGCATTATCGGTGCTAGAACGTAAAAATATTCCAGTGAGACAACATCATTGCATCGTTTGTGGCTTGCTAAAAGAAACCGGTACCCTAGTTACAATGGAGATATATTCCTTCGGCGTCTCCTCGCTTCGAACGCCGGAGTTCCCGGGCGCCCTGCACCGATCAACTCTTTTGAGTGTTTTATGCAGGCAAGCGTCTCGGAACGAGCGGTCTTGTGTGTACGCTCTCGAACCGGCATTAACTTACGTGGGTGCTCCAGACATGGGATCCAGTGTTTACGAGGGTTGTTGGGCAAGGGTGTCTCCGCCCTCCCCCCTCCTCTTTCTCCGCCCCATCTCCGCAGACAGCGGTCCCCGGTTCGGATGAAAGTCACGCCCACATGTTAAGCAGCGTTGAGGCGACGATGAAGGGATAGGAAGGCCGAGGGAGAACAATGGAGCACTGGGTGCCGGGGGATTAAGTCATTTGGGGATTCTCTCCGGCCGGGGAAACTGGCGCAAAAACCTCAAAAGATTAGTTTGCTTCGTCTCCTTGCCCCTTTACTTTGCATACATATTACGGTGCAAGCGGTTCTTCATCATCTCATCCATCGGATGAGTCCGCAGACTTGCGGCGCGGCATACTCTAAGGAGGACGTTGTCCTTTAGTCCAACTTAGCATCGATTCGTCCCTTGCTATTTGATCCCAGTTGCCGCGTGCGAAAGCAGAATATTTATTCCTAAATAGTTTCATATTTAACCTCACTCATAGCTATTATTTTTCAGGTATTAAGATATGGAGAAGAAAATTATTGAGTTTAGTGGTCATGAGAGTGATAATTCAAGGCACTCAATTCAGTCTTCAATGGAAAGGATTTGGGTTTCCTTTTAATTTAGTTTTGCACTCTTTCTTTCTAATCACAGATATGACTGTTGTGATATTTGGTCCTTTATTTTATTCATTCCATGTAATAAAAGCATTTCTTTGGACTATCCTAAGCTACATATTACGGAAGCGTCCTCCTGTTTTCTCATCAATATTTCCTTCTTCATTTTTTCATAACCTCCTCCTTCCTCAAAATACCTCCCTAAAAACCTTTTTTCTTTCTCATTCGTCCTCTTAGAGAACATTCTCCCATCCGTCGCGTCTTTTAAAATCCTACTGCTTTTCAGCATTTCTTCCATTCACTCTCTGCCTTTTTCGAATTTCCCTTAGCGACTTCCTCTCTTCGCCTGAAGTTTGTTATCATCTAGAATCTAGAAATTATTTTGCAAGTTTGAAGGCTTAAAAATTATTCTTTTGCCGGGGAAACATTAAAAACTAGGCAGTGGTTGGATCCGTATTTCTTTGTAAGACAGTACATCCGCTGCCTGCTGGTTTAAATGCTATTTCATGTTATGTTACTCATTATCCTGCCAGCGGATGTAATAAATATTGAGTTGATAATTCATAAATTACACCCAAAAGGTCATATTTTGTTTAAAATATATAATGTACCTTCCTTAAAACATTCTTTGTGTCACTAATCGTCTCTAATGCTATTGAAGATGCGGAGGATCACCGCTGCTTTCGATGGTTCCTAATAAAATGCCAGATTCCTTCTTAAAGTAGTAGTTTTCAATGGTTGAAAGAGTGATTAAAAATTTTATTGTTCAACTGAAAAGAGGTTCCAGTAAAATTTTGTAGTATTTGAAAGGAAACTTAATGCAAAAATGTTACAAAAATCCACCACCATAAAAATCGTATTAATTTGAAGCAATTTGCCAATTTCGACCAGCTCAGGAATATAATTATTCCTCTCTATTGGGAAAAATTTTAAATCTCTCCACTTTGTTCTCGTTTTCTTTTTTCTGCTCTTGCAGTTAATTCCGGTTTCATATAATAGGTGTTTTTATTATCACCAGTAAACAGGAAAACAAGTTTTTCCATTGAACTTTTCTGTTTTCGAACCCAATGCATTCAGGACTGTAAATGCCTCTAATTTTCAGCTGTATCTTTTAATCGATCCATAAGGAATAAAAGCATTTCTCCGTGAATAAAATTTTATGCGCATCAGAAAAACATTCGCAGTTGTAGCGATCATTTGGAATTCCGTTCCTACAAGCCAGGTCATTTATGTTATAAGGTCCTGGATGGTTTTCTTTGAGATATCCAAGGAGTACTGAACTCACCTTTCCATTAAACCGTTAAAAACGTTTTATGCCGGGTGAATCAAATTTATCACACGTCATCCTCACTCAATTCAACAGTAATTTGCGGTTACGATATAATAAATTCAATGTCGAATATATCATGTCGAGTGTCGTTAGTTGAAGGGTAATTTTATATGTGGTTTACTGATTCACATCGTGAGCTTCATGAATGATGTGTACTTCATCAATCCGTGAACAATTGAAGAAAACTTTTTATTGGTTCGGTAACACAGACAAAGGTATTGCATAAGTCGACGTCCACGGCGGAACCTCGGTGACGTCTAGGTGAAGGTCGTAGACTACGATTGCCATCACCACAACCAACTCTTTCAGCTGTGCGATGGATGCTGTATTAACCAATGACGTAGAATCAAGTGATTCCACTGGAAACACTTCATAATGCAAGTGTTACTTAAACTACTTTCCATTTCTATAGGGATGGTAAGTGCTAACATTTATAATGCATAATAGAATGGGTCAACAAATATCCTGAGGTTGAAGTGATCGATGGGAAAGTCCAGATCTTTAGACTGTTAGTCATAGTTCAATCCGATAAATAACTTTTGGCCAATACCGCAGGTGGCACTGTTACCTATGCCTGAAAAAGCGTATGTTGTGGTACGAGTGTATACCTGTGAAGACGGTTTATACCAATGTAGTATGCCTCCGTGTATGTTTTTAGAGAATTGGAAATTGTTCTTTCGATGTTAGTTCGGTAAATGATTATGATCACGGTTCATAATTAGTCATAAGACAGCTACATGCATATCACTTCGGTAATCCGATGGTTTTCTGGGATTTTATTCGAAGTAATGTTTGGTGTTCATCCTACGTCCTAAATCGATTGTCATTTTCTAGTTCCTTTTTGTATTATTTAACACTCAAATGTAATTATATTTTCAATGAATGTATTTGAGGATGGGTTAGATGGAAGAAGGGACTGCTATAGTCTCAACCTCTTCCGAAAAAAGCCAAATTATTATTATTACGTCCCACATTTCCTCAACCTAATTGTAAATGTAAACGAGTTTGCTTGATCTATATTTTTTACGAGTATTTCCAAAAGTAGCAAGAATATTATTGCCATAAAATTCACTTTATTCTATATTCGGGAATATAATAGGGAATGATGGCCCGAAACTTGCTTGAATTCACCTATTTCCTAAATAGCATGTTCATAAATGTTCTTTGGTAAATCTAATGCAAAAAAATGAAACCATTGATTTTCTTAAGGTGTTATGAATTTGAAATGCTAACTTCAATGCAGTCTAAGCTATCGGGAACCTAACAAAAGGGCCTCGTGTTTGTCAGAGCTGATCAATAAAGAGTGATCATACATTGTCATTCGCATAATGTATTGGCACAAAAAATTAAAGTTACAATGATAGCCCGATGTAATGTATGGGTAAAATTCATTGATTTTACTCTAGTATTGTGTCACCGGCACCTATTCTGAGTTGAAACTCATTGTTTCTCAAAAGTGACGATGGAGGTAACAAACGAAGCTGCATTTAAAGTTCGCTTGTAAAAATTTCATCCCATGACTATGTAATGCTATTGCAGGCTTTTGGAAAGATTGTTTTTTCATATAGAACGAAGGGAATGGCTTAAAATTTTTCAATTGGGTGGAACTTTTCAAATGGAGATTCTCCAAACCCAGCTTCACTCTTACAGAAGTAAATATACTGCAGCTGCCATTGTGAGAGGAGGTTGTCTCAGAGTCACTGTCCTAGAGAGGAGGTCATCACTGTGTGATATGTTGGAGATTTAACTATGTGCCACGTTTGTAATATAAAAATTGTAATGTTTGTGCGGTGGTTTCCAAAACTGCATAATCAAACAAAGGGACGTTCTCTGCAGATTTGTTCTCTGTTGAAGTTGATGTTACAGGAGGTTATTATTATTATTATTATAATTATTAAAAATACACATGTGCTGATGAACATTGTCAGGTGGCACACAGGTCCCAAATAATCGCAAAAGATAATACAAAAAACTAGACTTGAAAACACAAATCTCTTTAACAAAACAAGTGAATCCCCATCCCATTTACAACCATTAATCAGCAAGAAAAAAAGATGAATTAAAAAAAATTAAGCTGATTCATCACGAACACCAAAAAAACCAATCTACTGAGATAGTTATTGCCTTATCAGTTTTCATTATTCGGGAAATGGAATTTAAGTAAATTAATTTTGCGTACAATAAATTATGGGAATGATACATTTTTGGTCGCTGTTTACTGAACAGCCCTCGTATGGATAATTATTACTCGTCGGAATTTGAAGGTGTTTGAAGTGGGGTTGTAGGAAATTTTGTCAACTAGTTCACAAATACCATACAATGCCACGCCGATGGTCTTTACGGCTGTTCTAATAATATGTTAGCCGTCATTGATAGGGATTAACTTCATGAATTTATGTAGCATCCCGCAATTCATGAAGTATCGAGGAAGACCGCCACTTTTCAGTTTGGCGTCCGGGTGTTCCCATCGGAGGAGACCTTCAGTCTGCGACAGGCATGGCCGTTCGTCCTTGGCCTGAATCCACTCGTCCTTTCGTCCGCCGCCTGACCCTGCAGAGGGAGAAAAATCTTCGAGCGCAAAAAAGGGGCCAAAAAAGTGCGAACTCCGAGCGACTTTAAGGGTCGGGAGGCACGAGCGGCCCCTCCGCGTGCTTCTTCAAACCCCACACCCCCTCTATCCCCCCCCTCACCGGCACGGCGATTGACGGAGTCAATCGGTAGGGGGTTTTGGGCGCACGCGTGACCACCGCCATATCGGGTTCCAGTCAAAGGGGAAAAAAATTCAGAGGAGCGCGTGTGGGGGGCCTAATCTGATTGACGGGGATCGCCTTGTAATGGAGTGCCAACTAAGGATCCGGTGGCGGTGATCTTGTCGTCGCCGTGTCCCGTCGTGGGCGTGTGAATTTCATCATCGCGTCTCGTCACCCCTCATTTCTCGAGTGAATGTTTCTTGCTGGGTCGTGAGGTTGGACCGCTCGTTATGCGTGCCGGGAGGGTTGAAGTTTTGGCGAACTACCGCTGCTAATTATCCGTCTATTATTTTTCTTCCATATTTTTTTTTTATTTTCTCCCCCTTTACCCTCCGAACGCTTACTTCCAGTTGCGTTGCGACGCTTCGGTCCCGCGTCCGATACCCCATTCTGAAGAAGTGACGTCAACTGAAAACTTTCCGAATATTTTTTGAAAGTATTGCATTATTTCGGTTATGAAATGATTGCGAAGGAAGATGAGTCTGGTTTCCGCGGTAGTGGGAGTGGTTTCTGCCATTCGTGTTTAGAGTCGACCTTTCCCTCCATCTAGCCTACTTCGTGTTCCACAAGGGCGTATGCTACATACCCAATCGCGACAATGACAACAGAAGAACTCACGTGCCTTCGGTAGTAACTGCCATCTGACTAGTATGTTGTCTCGCGAAGGGCCTGCGGTTCGGGTCGGTGTTCCCCCCTCGATTATCCGTTTATATTTTTGCCCTCGCTCACTCTTAACCGTGGCGACATCCACGAAAACGAATACTTCCCCACTTCTCCCTCTGGCGCCAACCTTTGTACAAGCAGTCTTAAATCCAATACGATCATGGGTGGGTTCAATTCGTAAACGCCGCTCGGGGATGAATTGTGTTCCATGGGGAGGGGAGTGATCTTTAGAAGGGTCGAGGATGAAGGAGACGGTGCGCCCCTCCCCTTTCCGGAAGGGACTTGGGAGGCGGTGAGGCTTGTGGGGGTAAAGGGGGCGGTTTGGTTTAAGGGAGTCGGGAGTAAGGGGGTTATTAATATCTCCGTCTCTCAAGTCGGTGGGGCCTTGATGTATGTCTCCAGCATCGGGGCGATTCAGCGGAATTTCGGAATGCATGGTAGTGGCGTGTCCTTTCACCCAGCCCAGCGCCGTACCCCCCCCCCCCCACCCGATCTCCAACGCAACCCCCGTCTCCGTCCCAACCGCTACTCGCCCACCCCACCCAGCCTCCTATCGCCCAGAATCCAAAAGAGGGGCGTCCGGCCATCCCCTCAGGGGGTTAAGGGGGAGGCGGGGCACCCGCTCCGGAGCATTGGTGTCGGCGGAGCATTGTGGTGCCGTTGAGTAATGGCGGCGGAGACTGTGGCCTGAGATGAGCGCCCCGAACACCGATGGGCGATAGATAAAGTGGGAGAGGCCGAGGAGGGATCCAGGGAAGGATGTCGGGATTTTAAGGCGGCTGGGTTTAGCGCCTTCCTTATTCCCCAACCCCCCTCCCTACGGGTCAATTTCGGGTGTCGCTCGAACTTTTTTATGGTCTCCCTCCTTCGAAGTATCCTCTTCAATAAAGAGGAAAACCGTTTGCGGGAAGAGGGGAGGAGTTGTGTTACGGTTAACCTTTTTGTTTGTAATTGCATTGGTAAAAAGTTCAGCACCCGAGATTGTTTGTTGTATGAACCCGTCCAAATTTTCAGGAATTGCTTCATTTCCCGGACTAATTTAAGCTATTTTTTATGGTTGTTATATTCTAAGCATACATTTTACTTGTGGATTCACGGAGTAACCCCTCACTTTAAGCATTCTCGGCCATAAAAGAGTTAACCTTGTGGATATTAGTTTCTTTGAAACCCACGTATTACTCCGCAGAGGATGTTCTATGAATAGTGAAGATGGACAGATATATTAGCCCACTGATTATTTTCAGAGAAACCAAGTCAATATTTTAAAGCGACCTCATTTTTGTCTTGAAGGAGGGTTTTCTGAAAATAAGGGAAGCTTTGTTTCTGATCATTACGAGACTATCTTAACTCATTGATCCCAACCAGATGAGTATGAAAAAAAGAGGAATTTGCATTGTTACCGAAAAAGTAACGCTGTGGTAACTGCGCTGAATTTAATTTCGTTAAGTAATTGCTTATGATCCTAACTGCACAGTATTAAGGAAACATTCTTAAATATTTCTTCAAATTTACTGTTAAGACAAATGAATTAAGGCAGCAAAGGAAGGACATAGAAACCTGACGCATTGTGAGAGTTTGCGGCCTACTCCCCGTCGACTTCGTACAGATGTCGAAGTGTTGTACCAAATGGTGTCTAGAATCAAACTTTTAAAAAATGCACCGTAATGATATTTTGAAATTAAAGGAGAGGAATGCGGTAAAGTATATGCTACCGAATTGAGCTACTTAGAAGAGGTCAAATAACTTGAATAAACATTTTCATCGTGTATATATGTACCAGAAGAATATGCGGATCAGCCTTAAAGAAGGAAGTGTTCATTAGACCGGTTGTAGAAAAATGTAACGGAAAGATAAGAAAGAGGTTTTACTCCGTTTTGGTTAGGTGATATTTAGAATACGCGGCAAGTATTTGGGATCCATGAGAGAAAACGTTTACTCTGGAATCGGGAAACATTCTGAAAAAAAATCACTAAGATTTGTTAAAAACTGCTGCGATAAGAGTAAGAGTGACGGGTGTACTGGAGAAATAAGGTGTAGGTTCCTTGATTCTCGAAAAGAGCGGGCGAGACAGACTTTGTGGACGGTACAGGGCACCTGAGTTTTATTGCGATACTGAGGGATTTACGTATTATGGGACCAAATCATATGCAGGGTGCGGCTTCATAACTTCCTCTTTTATAGGTGTTTTCTTTATAAAAAAGGAATTTATGTTGCCGCACCCTGTAGTTAGATTCGAAGAGATTAGAGATGAGTGCTTAAATCAGTCACAGACAGATTCAAGCATAATATTTTTGTAATTAATGTTTTAATTTTAAAAACAAAATGCAATGATTTAGTCAGACACACCCATTATTTCATGTTGTATACAGACAAGTATGTGTGTATTTGTGTTTATGAAAAAATGTACATTGATATTCAGGTACTCATATTTGAGCCAAATAGATGGCGCCCTAACACTCCCCGCAACACGCCCTTGCAGAGGCTCGCGGGATAATTCGTGTCGATGTGGATCAAGCCGCGAATTCATCATGGGGCCAGAATTCGAACTGCCTAATAGACGAGAGGAAAATTGAAGATTGTACCTGCGCTTGTTTCTTGTCGAAAACGGAATATAGTATGTTAAAGTAGGGTAATCACTTCAGCCTTAACCGCAGTATTATCCATCCCGTTCCATTTTCCTTCGCGTTAAGCTGGGTTTGTAAAATTTAAATCCTGAAATTTCAACAAGTATAGGGCTCAGAGTGGATGAACTATTTGTTGTCTCCGGCGTAACTTTATGGAATTTATGCAACATATTGAAATGAAATTATTGGCATGATAATTCCACACACACAAAGTGTGTGGAATCACAAAGTCAATAATTTCATTTCATTTCAGTATGGATAAATTATATCCAGAATGTTCGCATTTCATGCGCCTTAGGAGTAGTTAATGCGAGGTGAGTTCTCCCTTTACATATCAGACGAGCCTTTAAAACCTTATAAAATTGAGGTGGAATGGTGGTGGTGGTCTCAGGTTCAACTCCAGTTTTTATTTTAAGGAAAATCATAATCTATCAGTGCTGGCTGGCTGAGGGCCTCAGAGGGAAAAATGTTTCCTTTGTGACCGTGACATTTTTTTTTTACATCCCATTTTAACCTTTTACGTCGACATTTAATTATTATGGATAGCTTGAATCAAGCTTAAATTTCTTGAATAATTTGATTGGTCCAATAATATTCGTCATTTTCCTTGCACATTTCGTCATACCCATTCAAGCGGAGTACAACGGTCTTTTCATAGAGCATGCTCCGAAAAAAATTGATAAAATCTTCAAATAGCTATGCTTAATTTGCTTTATTTTACCTTTTTTCCTAATTTGTGAGATGACAAATAAAGCTTAAAAAATCTTATCCTTCCATGCTGTTTAATTTTAAGTGCCTTGACTTTGTCTCATTCCTTTCATGTGCTAGCGAGTAGAAAATATTATTATCTTTCGGCATGTTTATTCATTGAAAAGCAAACTTTTCCCAAGGTTGAATGCGAACCTTTTACGTGGTACTTCTTTTTACACTCTGGCCAATTAATGGAAAAATTACCAATGAAATTTTCGGACGTGTAGGTCATTTTACGAGAAGACTCATGGATTATTTGGTGGTGAGTGAGTGAAACTCGTACGTCTTCACCTTCTGTTCTTAAACGATATGATCGCAATCTGAGTAAAGACTTCTTGCCACCCTTAGGGTTGCAGGATATCTCAGATGAGGAAGGTTGGTATACAATCATAGATGCGTTAACTGATGCTGCCAAACATAATGGTGGTAAAGGAAAAAACGAAAGAAAGATCGGTAAGGTCGTAAATCGTAATTCGTTGGTTTCAGTCGCAACGGGAAGTAATGAGCGTTACTTAACGTTTAATAATAACGGTACACTCTCCCTATTTTGTTGAAAAACGTGCCAAATACAACTATTTTAAATTTTTCACTGCCGCTTCACCATGTAAAGATTTCACTTGTGGGTCAGGGGTTTGTCTCTAATATCATCTCAGAGGTAAGTTTCATCAGAATAATCATTAATACCACGATAAGTAGTTGTAACAGACATATGCCGAAATTAATTGCGCTGAAGTTTTGTTTTAATGCTATTAACCTATCATTACTTCACAGTGCTCAATTGTGGCATTGCTGTACAAGTTCTCTTCGTGGCGTTATGGGAATTATATTTTTCTGCACAGTGATTTTATCTGCAAAGCTGCAGTTAGGTCTTTGTTTAATGATATATCCCTACCTCATGGTGTAATTTTTGCACGTATACCGTAGCATGCTAATATTTAAGTTAATGATATTACCTTTTCTCTCTATCCGAGTGTTCGATGAATCTCCTAGTACAGGTACATGATAATGAACAAAAAGATAACGCTTTTTCAAGTTAATAGCTTTCTTCGGACTCGCGGACGGCGTCCGAGCGAATCATGGCCGTAAACCTCTTTTTTCAATGAACCTTCTCGTTTTACTTACATCACTTTTCGAGAGTACAATAATTCCTTATTTTCATAATGATTCGCCGATGACGGCTATTGATGCCATTCACGCCAGCGACTTCACAACCTCATACGTTCAGGTTGAAACATAAGCACAAAAAAAGGCAATCGAGCAAAAATACTTTCGCGATATGCTTAATAACTGTATTTTTCCTCAAGAATTGATAGCAGGTGTATTACTTTCTACTTTTTAAATTTTAAATGTTATAGCGTACTTGTGTTATTGATGGTTTGTTCTATGAATAGGTTGATTGTCTCCAGCGTGTAATGATAATTGCAAAACCTGGACACTCATCACAAAAAAAAAATGAAAACGTATTTGGCCATGTAGAATGCTGTTGGCAAGTGGGAAAAATATATAAACGGTTGTTCATATAGACACGTATGTATCTACGAGTGATTTATGACGAAATAAATTAATGATCAGTGGATCAATTTCCCGTGCTGCCATCATTAAGCTTCATGAAGCAAGGCCAACATTAAGCGGCTGACTCCATAGTTCTGCGAGTGGTGCCAGCTCTCAAAAAGAATCCATGGAAAGATTTGAGGAAGATGCTATTTTTGTTGTTCCATCATTGACAGTGACTTGATTAGTTTCCAATTTCATATATCCTTATGGCTCGGACGTGATTCTTCCATTGGGCACACCTATCGGAACTCCGATTTCAACTCCATCCTCACGTTGGCCTCATTTAAATGATTTCCCGGGGATGCATCCGAGAAACTCTTTGTTACCGATATCCGCTATAAACCAGCGGTCGAAATGAACGCGGCGACTGCGTTATAATTCAGGTGGTCGGCCCACCGAACGGGGAGAGAATCGTGCCCTCGTCGGACGTAAAAAAAACGTGAAGTTGAATAATTGAGTGAATGCATTTTCGCATCGGGGGAAGTGTGAGTCGGTCCAAAGGTATGAATCTCCAAGGAGGCGGAGAAGGGAGGAATTTCGTAACGGCTTCAAAGGGTTGGTCGTTGGGAGGATGGGTGGCAGGGAGGGGTGGTGCTGGAAGTTGGCGGAGGGCTGGGAAGGATAGCGTTATACGGTGGTAGGGAGGGGGGAAGGTGATGGTTGGGGAGGGGACGTTGGGAAGAGGAGGGAATGGAAGTCGAGAGTCGCATTGGGGGTGTGACAATGGGCACGCAAGAGTCGCCTAACAAAGACCGCGGATGAATGAGCAACAGTGAGGGAGGATGAATGGCAACAATGGAGGCGACACTGGAGAAACAATGGCCGCGAGGGAGGGAATAATGGAATTCCCAAGTCGGGAGGGAGGGAGGGGGGCGCGCGGGAGCAAAAAAACGGCTTGGCTGCTGCGAGTCGCTTGTGGCCTGGCGGGTCGGCGGGAAGGGAAGGGGGGGCGAGGTGGCGGGGGACTTCGAAGTCGGGGGAGGGGAGGCGTGAAGGGGCGGGGGGTGGGAGGAGGGTCGGAAAAGGAAGGAAAGAATGCCGTGGAGGGAGGGAGATAGACGGAACTTTTATGATTACACATCTAATTCATTACGGGCGCGGGGGCCAAAAATGAACGGCACCCAGCGGTAGGACTCCCGCTCCTCTTCCAGCCGGCTCGCATCCCGCCTCCGTTTCGGGGGTTTTTAGGCCGCGCGGCACGAAGATGAAATATCGTCATGGAGGAGACATTATCGAAGAATGTCAGAGAACCGGGAAGAGGAAAGGGGGAGGCGGAGGGAGTTTGGGCATGGAAGAGCGAGGCTGGTGGTGGGTAGTTGGGTGCATATATATATATATATATATATATATATATATATATATATAAATATATATATATATATATACATAAATACGGGAGGGATGAAGGAGAAGGGAGGGAAAAGGGAAATACGAGGGACTAAAGGGAGGGGGAGAAGACGGGGCCGCGTACACACAAAAAGTGGGGACGACTTATTTCCGGTCGTAAATCAACATTCCCCCCCTCCACCTCGCCCCCCTACCCGCCACTCCCCTCTCCGCCTCGCCATTCCAAGCGCTGCACTTCGTTGCAGACCACCTCCCCCCGCGCGCCCCCTCCTTCCTCCCCCCTTCTTCTCTTCCGCGAGTCCACCGTGATGGTGGCCATGTTTTGCGGTTCTGTCTTTCCCTCTCGTTTCTACGGGAGGAGCTATCCTCTGCCACCACGTCAACCCCCTCTCTCCTCCCCGTCCCACTCTCCTTCCTTCTCACTTCCTCTCCTGATCTCCCACCTTCCCTTCTTCCATCTACTCCTTTCCTTCTCCCCCTCCTTGCTCTATTTTCCCTTCTCCCTTGCCCTAACTTTTTATGCCTAACGACTCTCTTTCTTCTAATGATCTCTCCTTCCTGCCTGTCTCCTTCCTCTCTTCTATCCCTTCTCGTCTTATTCGTTGACTAGCCTGGATTCTATTGAGTTCAGAGCTTCTCAATTAGTAATCAAACTACTTCATGATATGTGAATAGGTGTTAGTGGGCATGCTCGATCTTCAGCAGCAGTTGTGGTGTCCTACAGCTTCGCATACCAGATTGAGGTTTGCGATTGCATCGTTGGCGAAAGGTGCAGGTAACTGAACTGGACAAACAAAGTCACCTTTTTCTGGCAATAATCACGATTCTTTTGCCGTCCTTCGGGTCTTTCTTGGTTCAAAATAGTGCAAATGTCTCACAAAACGACCGGACGGTTCTTAAGAAAGAGCCCCATAATGGAGTCCGTCTCATCTCGCTTTTCTTCCCCTGTTTCGCCCCCCCCCTTTCCCCTTGCCCCCGCCCCCTCCCTCACACTAAGGCACTTCACGCGGGGAGCACGATGCTTTCGAGACGGAAGGGGCCCGTCTCGCCAACTCCCCAAGTCTTTCTCTTCCTTTTCCTGTTCCCTTTTTCAAAGTTAGACCCCCTTCATTCCTCTGAAACGTATGTGTTCATTGTGCTTGACCGGCCTACTGTGTCCTTCCGAAATACTTTTGAGCGAGTTTCTTACTTAAATGCCTGTCTGCACTTCCTGCGGTCCGAAGCGCTGGGAGCGTCGTTGACCTCGACGGTCGTCCTCTTCCTTCTCGTTCGCGCGGTCCTGGCCGTTTTTTTTTTGCTCCTCCCCGTTCTTTTACTCCTTTCCATCCGTGCTTTCCAATCGGTTTGCCCAAATTGAAATCACTTTGAATTTATTTTAAACCTTCGCGGTCCGGAAACAAGACGTGCAATGTCCTCCTCTTAAACCAGTGTTTCTCCTGAGCATTTGGAAACTTCTTCAAGCCGAAATGTCGAAGTGTCCGGAAGCCAAGGAGGAAAGTTGTTGTTTTCCAAGACTGACGAGGAGCAAAAACCAAAAAAAAACAACTTTTTTGTTAGAAAGGATTCTGTATTGGTTGAGAGCTCTGGTTTCAGGAAAATCTAGAACCTGCACTGAACCAATTTCGGATCAAAATTAATTGCTCTAGTGCTACAAGTAAGAATGATGGAATTTTTTGTCGCATTAAATTAAACTGAACTGGTTAAATTATTCGGGCTGCAGCCAAGTGACAACGGTGTTAATTTTTATTCAAATCTAAATAATGTTTCGCTCGGTTGGCGTTTGTATTTTATTATATAATCTGTGGAAAGGAAATGTGCTCAATTTTTTACAGTGGATTGCTACTTGCTATTGGCATCAATTAATGTACGATAAATTCTCATTTTCTTCGAAAATTTACCATTTAATGGCCACTATTACTACGTTGTAAATGTCAACCTCAGTTTTTTTCGGCCTTCCAGTACCGTTAAAAACGTCGCTGATCCTTAATGGATCAGAAAGATCTCTTCTTGTGCAATTTTTGAACTGGAAGGCGCCGGTGGCATAGCGGACAGAAGCGATTTATGTGCCTCGTTCGCCGTCCTCCCTCCGCCATCTTGAACTGAGTGCGAGCCACCGGAATGTATCAAAAATTGCTGAACGAGGAGAAGGACGTGAAAAAAGGGTAGGGCCACAGGGTCTTACCATATTCGAGATTTCGGTTGACATCGAGGCTGCGTTAACCGAGCATATATCAGTCACAGTCCCAGCCACGAGTGCTCGGGCATATTCCTCTTTGAAAGTGTCAATGAAGCATTTTGTGGAAATATTTCCCTAGTGGTTAGTCATTGCCATGTGTCGGGCCTAATGAAATCGGGTGCGGGCCTATTGCCGGCGATCTAGCTTTTTAAATTGTTTTTTTTTTGTTAAAGGATCGTGTCTCGTGGTCAAATGACGTCAACTATTTTATTCATACCTCGTTAAACTTGGGTCTTTCAATTTCGATATTAAGGGGCAAATCGACAACAGTGACAGTCATCCGCGCCCATTTTACAGTGATGAAGAATTTGAAGATACAGACCGGTCGAACAAACAGTGTTTGTGCGATAAAGGAATAATTTCTGTGTGAAATTTAAGATCTTAAATCATTTTTATTGGATGTATTCTGTCTAAAATGTCAAGCAGTTCATAAATTTTGACTGTTAGTCCTGATCAAATCATGATATAACGATTCCGCTATTAGAGCGTAAGAATATGAAATGATGTGGATGAGTTCTTATTCTAGATACGTTGAATTTAAATGTTATTGGCATTGCTGGAAAGATTTGTTTGGAATTTTTATAACTTATTGTATTGGCAATATTGTTTATCGCCGTATGTCCTTATTCGGTTGTATTCATGAGAGGTCTGCATTCATGTCTGGTCTGCATGAAGTTCGCCATTTTGCTGTTTTGATTTTTTGCCTTTTAAATTGAGATGAAATTTAGCGGAGTGCTTTGTTTGAAAATCATGTCAGAAAAGGTTCGTTTCCATCTGGAAACTTATGATTGATCCAAGTAGAACGAGATTGAGGTAATTGCAGCATGCACGTAAATCTCGCCAATAGGAAGTGGCAGCGTTCATTCTAAATTCGGAATCAGACCTCTTTTATCATTTCTGAATGGAATAATTGGCATAGATCAGAAGAGAGAAAAAACCGATCTTCATCGTAGATACGCATGATAGCCTCAAAATGAAGTTCACCCGTCCCCCAATGATACTTCCTAGAACAATCATCTAAGTTACCCACGACACTCAGGCGTGGTCGTAATCCATGAAATATCCCATTCTAATGTTTACTAATCGCGGTTTCCCAGCTGATTTTTATCTAGGTGATTGATTGCTTGTCCCATCCTTGACCGTTTAGTCTGAATCGATCGACGCTCCAAAAAAAAAAGCCCCACACTATTTTTAAAAATTCGTAGTACTATGTGTAGGATTTTTTGTTCCATTTTTTTATTTGCAGAACATCCCGAAGATATTACCCCTATTACGACGCCCATGTTTACCATTAACTGCCGTGAAATGAGCGTATTATGTGCCGGACTGCAAAAAAAGCTGTAGAAAAACCTTGCAGTGCATAAGTGGCCTAGTGTAATCTCATCCCTGTCTTCTTTTTTGTTCCCGTTTGTCTCCTCCTTGGATCCTGTCTCCCCCCTTCGACCTTCCCTTTTTTTTACTGTGTGCGAATTATCACTGCTTTCACTTAAGGGATATGTCTCTCTGCTGCGGCCACCAGACGCTGCGTCTCCCTCCTCCTGTCATTATTAAACCGGCGCCTTTTCGCTCATCTCTCATTTCAACGCGACTGCGATTTGTTTTGAATTACCTACATCCGTAAGTTCCATCTCAAGAACTTGCGTACGGTTCCAAGAAGTTAACTTCTGTCTCTAAGTTTTCCGTATGCCCACACCGTTCAGAGCGTTCCGTCGTGATTTCGACCCAAGTGATGAGAGCATGTCGAAAAATAAACTGATCAAAAGTAATAGTTAAAGATTTTCCAGCTGTAATTATAGTATTAAGTTAATTGGTTATTTCTGTAGGTCACTTCATTATAAGAGTTGATTTTAAATTGTGCTAATTTAAATTGTTTAAATTATTTGTTTTTTTCCATAATCCAATTAATGATTGTAGATATTTCTCTAATGATGCCTAACACGCCTAGTTCCACTGAATAATAATGTGGACATAGAGTAATAATAATGTAGAGTAAAATAATAATAGAGTGACAACTATAGAAGAATAGAGTGGGATTCAGTGGAATGTTGAGTTTTAATTTTTTTGAGTTGGATCGCAAAAAGTCCTGTAACTCTTTTTGTTCCACCACTTCATGTCCTTCTAATATAATAGTGTTGGTATAAGTTATGGATCAACGTTCGTGAAAGCACAATAATGAACATGAGGAGAAAAGGAGAGTGATATTTGCGAGGCAAGTATTTGCATCCGTGACTATTTGTTGAAAATTAATGGCTTCCTAATGGGATTACATCAAGATCAACTTCACGAGTATTAGTGATCGAGATTTCTGCGACATGCGTAAAACATATTGTTTACAGTGGGAAATCATTAGTTACTCTCCATGTGGACACCGATCTCTTAGTTGTGCCCTCGTGCATAATACTTTTCAACCCTTGTCCGTCATCTTAGCGCTATAAGTTTTGAGTGCACTTAAACTTCGGGGAGCAGGTTTCAGAACATTTTTACGCTCAAGTGTCGCACCAGGGTCTCTAGAGCCGGCCACTTTAGGACGTCAGAAATAGTGGCACGTCATGTCACGGTGTTATGCCACTTTGTCACCATCAAACTGCCATCTCTTTCCGTCTACTTCCCTCCCATCTAATTCTCCCTCCCCCCCCCCCACTCTCGCACAGCCCACCAGTTCCCATCATTCCCCCGCGCCGCTTTCCCGCTCTTCCCAGCACGGCGGCGGCCACAGGCGCTCCGAACACAGTCCCGCGCCGAATTTAGTCCACTTCTTCGACGGGCGAGGGGGTTTGCCTCTCCGTGTGAGTGAGAGCCGAGTCCCGCGGTGGCCTCAATTGCTGTGGGAGAGTATCATTCATTCCTTCGGGAGTGTAGGGAAACAAAAATTCCTCGCGGAATCATTGTGCCATTTCTAACTTGGGACGCAATAGACTCATTTAGGTTTTACGTGGTTTAATGTAGTGCACGAGGGATGTACCAAAAGCCATGATCTAATCGATGTTATGATTAAGCTATGGTAAAATGATGTGATAAATTTATTTCACACTCCATGAAGGATGACGCATATGGGCAGTTAAATTCATGAATATTATCTCTTTCAATATCGACGTATTTACGTACTCCAAGTCCGTGTCAATTTACATTTCATCTACATCTACATAATACCCCGCAAGCCGCCGCAAGGGCGTGTGGCGGGGGGTGTCAGGTCACCAACCGTAAAAAGGAACAATACCACATGCAAAACGACAACGTGGAAAATTACATCCACAGCAGCGCACACACCCATGCAAATATCCCTCCATCCAACACTCATGCAAACACATATACCGCAAAACAACAAAAAACTGCACCTCAGGATGCAGCACGAAAGCAATCCTACAACACGCAAGCTAATTCACTGTATAGGTCTTCCAAGACGAGCCAAATCCGACCAAAGTGATTTGTGCAAAAAGCACATCAAAGAAAATGATCACCTGCTTCTTCGGAATAACTGGACATTTGGCAAGCGTACCGTTACAGCAACGTAGAACCGTGAATTCCGACTCTCGAGTGAACTTACGATTCATTTGAGTAAACTTGAGTGAGCTTTCAGTCACTAGGTATTGCGCAAATTCAAACAATCTAATGAATTGCATTCGCTCATATTCAGGACACAGCAAGTCCATCAATGAAAACATGAAATAGTACGGTCAGCACGACGACTGATGACGCCGTCCTCTTCTCCGTCAACTCGGCATGTTGGAGTCGACGCTGTCTACTCAACCTCAGACATTTGCGCGAAAGATAACTGAACGAAGAGAGATAACGAAATGACTGAACAGATGTTATATCATTATGTTCTTTCGTGAGTTTTTGTCGAAATATTAACCACACTCTTAACCAAGAAAAATCGGAAAACCATACTGAACAGAATCCGCAGCACAATAATGCTTTTACTAAAACATTTTACCTTCAGAATCATCGATTATTTTTGTAGCTTGTTTCAATGGAAAGTGCTTTGTGACGATTTAAACGGGTCCATATAAATTAATTATTAAAATGGTTGCAATTACTCTAAATTAGTTACTTCAAGTAGATTTACCTGATCTCGAATATTTTCATATAGACCTCTTTACTTAAAGGTCATAATTTTCTCAAATCGATTCCTTTTGGAATATTGCTCTGAAACGGTTTTTTACCTTAAGGATATATTTACAGCTTCACATATTACTGCAGTGGGGAAAATCATAGGTTATATGAAAAAACATATGAAGCAAAAATATTTAAATTATGCTTTTGTTTGTATTATTTATAATAAACTTCTCCACTAAGAAAATACCAGCAAATTAATCAAAACTTTAGGAATAACATGAGGAAAACGGAGGTGAATGAGGAGGTCACGGGGGTATAAGAAAGGGGTGACACCGCCTTAGGTGAGAAAGAAGGGTGTGTGTCGGGAGGTCGGAGGCGGTAGAGGGCAGGATTATGGTAGGGTTACCCAAAGACGTCGTGGGGTACATTTACGTAGTGCCCTGCAAGGGCGGGGGATATTATAGCATCAGCCATTCATGCCAAATTATTTGTTTTTACATTAATTTGCATAAGCATATGTTAGGTGACATGAGAAAACACTCGTGCACATTCACACATACATTCCTATCTCGTAAATCTGCGTCGTATATTAATTGTTGAACTTAGCTAAGTCATTTAATTTTCGTCTTTAAGTCATTTTCTAGCATTTGTGTGTGTCTCTCTCTCTTCTTTTATCCCGGTGGTCAAATCTGTCAACGTAATTTGGTGCCAAAATAATTATCTCGATGTCACAATAAAAATCAGGGGTCTTTTACCGTTCTAAAAGTCTTGCTCTCTTTGACAGTCAAGAACCTCCCTCAACTAAATTGCTCCAACATACCCGTCATGTTAGCTGTCTTCTCGTGGCAAGAAATAGAAACCTTGCGGAATTTTTTCCCAGATATAATCCAACTCTTTAATTGAATTTTCCCTTGTGGTTCCAAATAATTCTGTGTGTAATATAGATGTGCTGATACCATTTATTTATAATAATTGAGGATTCCTTATTGGAAGACCGTCTGGCTTGTTGAAAGGATGTTTTACGTTCCCGAAGCGTGGGAGTACGTCAGTAACTTCTGAATGGTATTGAAATGCACTAATACGATACTTAATTTGGAAATTTTACAAAATATGTCTTCCCAACGTTTGTAATAATTTTTCTCATTGCCACTCAAATCCTAATAGTTTATGGATGACGTGGAAGTCAGGTAATTTTCGGGTTGGTTTGAATTCAAATTCGATGCCTAAACCTATCCGCTAATTCATGCGAATAATAAACAAAGAGTTTTCACGAAATTTGCATGGTTTTCTTTCTTTTTTTTAATCGTTGAGTAACTTATCTTCAATTTTTTTACATTCTACGACTGAAGGTAAAAACACCAATTTCGTGTATTTTAGTCTGCAAAAAGGTCTAGTATCGATTCTAAAAGTTGCAACGTCGTAGTTAATATTTAAAAATTATGTGTCAAACTGAGGTCAAGGGTACGCTAAATCGTAAAAAAACAATTGTACAACCCTTGTTAGGAATTGGGAGTAATCTCTTTACTTATTTTATTGCTTACCCGTTCCTTTTTTTTCTTGTTGTTGGACACGTTACGTTTCGTATTTTATGCATTTCCCCTTTACTCCTGCGTTGTTAGGAATGTTAGAAAGTAAGGAAATGGCCAGAATCAACTCTGAGGTTTTAAGAAAATTTATTGTTGATTTTCCGGAAAATACGGGAGTGCAAATGCATTTTATACTCGATATACACCCTAAAGGTTATCATTAATAGCGAACGGTGCTATGCTTCGTCATTGTTCTCCTAGTGAAGTCGTTGCATCAGATCAGATGCTACTCTAAAAATCTTGTCCTTTGGTCCCTTTTTTAGGACTTTTATTTGCCTGTTCGTGTAATTTCAACAAATATGGACAACCAATTTTTGGTATTCCTGATTTTTACCTGACTATGTATTTCAGAATTTTTCAAAGTAGACAAATAGTTCTTCTCTTCCTAGCACATATATTTAGTAAAAGCTTTCATAAAATACGTGCTTTGCTGAGGAGCTTACATTCATTCGACGCTGAACTGATTAGATATGTTCTCCAATAATCTTAGATGTATTTTAATTAGCCTCTAAAATACTACTAGCACGGTCACTTAAACTGAGACCAAAAAATATAATGCGGGTGAGGTATAATCCAGAGTCATCATGAAACCAAGGGAACGACTGGGCTTGTGTGCCTTCCTACGCGTCTGGCAAATGTCGCGTGGCGAGTGACTATGGAAAGGGAAAACTACCAAACATTTTAGCGGGGTTGCGCGAGTCAAATGGGTCCTGTTCACAGGTTGCTCTTTGGCGCAGAAACTGCCGAATGAAAATCGTAATATTTCTGGTAGTTGTAAAAATACCAAAATGTTTGGAAGCATTCAATAAGTAGTCCTCTGAATTTTATAAAATGTTAAAAGGTTGAAAGCGTATGCTAAGTCTATGAATAAACATTTCCAAGTGTTTTCCGCCATTACCACCGATCTAGGTGGGAGAGCGTTGAACTTGGGTTTTCATTGTGGGATACCCCTGATACTCAATGCTACTAAACAATCACTTTTGCTTGTCGAAAGTCTTCCTCCGGGTGAAACCTAGTTTCCATATACGATAATTCACCTTTTTTCGTGAAAACTTTGTGCATTGTTCCATCTTCCGTTGTATTCACAGAACTTTTATGCTGGAAAAATAATAATTAAAATAATTTATGTACTAATTAAGTCAATATCCTACGTGGAACAATTGGTTTGATAACTCAGTAAAATCCGATATTGTGGAGCAATTACCCATGATTGTCTGAGTCTTGAGTATAACCAAGTTTTTCGCTGTAGAATTCCATAATGTTAATAATTTTTTTATGTAAGAGCCCGAAGGAATCCTTCAATACTATTCCAATTGAGTATAAGCTTTCTAACTCTTCAATGTAACCTGTCGAGAACTCCATTACTCATGCCGATCTTGTGCCGGGTCTTGTCCATTTCCTCTTGTATCCAATGCTTCATGACGATATTACCGCCGAAGTTCTTTCTCGCCGTAATTTTCATGAATATGTTATGCTGTTTGTGATTTTTGAATCCGATTGGTCTTTGTGATGATGGACTCTTATTAATATTGCTATGGAGGCTTTTACTTTCCACGAGTGGAGTAGGATCACGTAATCACGGAACGCCGCATCGCCCATCCCCTTGCCCCAGCCTCCTTGGGCTTTCCGGACCGCGTGGGAACCCTCGCCGAGGCGTGTTGCGTGGGCCCCTTCGTCGCCTTCTCGCGATCTCGCCGCGATCACCGAACGCACGCGCCCACCTCCGTCCTCGCCGCATTTCTCCGCGTATTTCGGCGTTGCACGAACGGGGTCGTCATTCAAATCACGTTCGCACTTGAATACGACCCGTTACGTACGCCCCAACCCGTTCACAATCTCGCCGACCGTCCTCAACCCTCTCACTCATTCTTCTTGAAATGCACCGCTGCCTGTCACCAACACAAAGTTGCGAACTTATTGCTTTTATTTTCCGCTTCCTCGATTCATGGCAGCTACTTTTGATGTAAGAATGCTGAGGATGGTAAAGGAAACAGTTCGTGTAATTTCATCGGCGGGGAAGGATCTTCCATCGATATATATATATATATATATATATATATATATATATATATATATATATATATATATATATATATATGTATATATATAATATAAATCTTTATATTATACGTATAATATAGAAATGTGTGTGTGTATATACAGGTATATGTTATATGTGTGTATATATATTTATATACCTGTATATATATATATATATATATATATATATATATATATATATGGGTCGCGGTAGTCTATGGGGTAGAGCGTTGGACCGCTGAGCGGAAGGCAAGGCGCTCTGGGCACCTGCAGCTCCACCCAAGCTATGTGATTTTTCGGGTACCAGGTCTTCCTGGGAAACCATAACCGACAAAGGGAAAGGAATTGCCCCCCCCTACCCTGATGTGTGAATTTCACACGCCGTCTGGCTTAGTACTGGGTGAACTCTACCATCACATACCAAACCGACCTTCGGGTTGATTACTGTGTTTATGGTTTATATATATATATATATATATATATATATATATATATATATATATATATATACATATATATATATATTTATATATATATATACATATATATGTATAATAAATATATATATATATATATTTCTATACATGTATAATATATGTATATAAATATATATGTATATATCAACCATTTGTTCACCAAAATCGTTCCCTAACCAACTCTCATAATGAACCGGCTTTGATATGAAGAGGCTACTCTTTAGTCATTCTCGTCCACAAATGTTTTCCTTATTGTATTTCATCCCTCCGCGTTCGCTTTAGAACACCTTCCCCCATGGACATTCCTTGTCGCCGGCGTACCCTCCGAAAACATTTTTAACGACTATACTCTTGTTTGGTCGTCCTATTTCCACCACTCTGTCTTTTTATGTATATCCTTCCTTTTTAGCGTCTAATCGCGTCCACTTTCGTCCCGGAGGTCAGCTTGGGGTCCCGCCTTATTGGATGCACCGCGTATTCATCAGCTCTCTAATTACAAGTAGCCATGCAGTTTGTCAGCATTCCTTTCAAAGGAACATCCACTCTCTTTCTCTCTAACCGTGCCGCGTGACTAGAGTTCTTGACTTGTCAACCGTCAAATTCTTCCGCGACCATTACATTTGCACGACGGTAATTATTCCTTTTGTCATGAAAAAGAACAATAAAATCACGCGAGCAGTGAAGCTTAACAAATGGGGGGGAAGATGGAAATGTTAGGGAAAACAAGGTGCATCACTTCGAAAGACTTTTAATGAGAAATGGCAATATCTAATCAGGAAAATGTGACAGATCATTCTTATCACATCCGTTCGAGAAGAGAATTCAACGAAAAATACACTGTACATTTATTTTCGATGTCATCTATAAATGTTAATGATATCTCATTGACCAGCCGGTCTAGGCTAGTGTGGCCCTACCGGCAGTTAAATCAAAGATCAAGGGTATCAGTCTCCTCACAGGAAAGTTAACCCTGGTGATTCGTTACCATAGACAACTGATGTCGAGCCTTGAGCTGTTTATCGGAATCTCAGCGTTGAACAAAATAAACAAGATCGGTGTGGACGAAATAAACATAAAAGCGTATATTTATGAAATCTTAATGTTTTCCTTAAGTTTATAGTCCTTAAAACAGTATGGAGTGACTGAATCTCCTAATATATTTTTACCAGTATTGTATTGTAATCGACTCAGGCTCTAATTTAAGTATCATGGAGAGAATTTTACTTAATCCATCATTAGTTAAAGAGAACCTTCATCCATAATCGTGCTTTTTCCTCTCTGAAAGTGAGATAGTAGTGCTCACGGATGAATCATATCTCCTCTTGAATCACATATTTATTGTAGAGCGGTAGTTCCTGTGTACCCATTTAAATCCGGGACTCAGAATTTAATATATCAGTTGTTTTCGAATTGAACGTCTAGGGATCCCAGCCGGAGCCGAATATTCTCTCACTTAGGTTAGCACACCATTCGCCGTGAGTTAATTGAAAATTGCAGGAGATTTTA
The DNA here is from genome assembly GCF_022747635.1 of Hetaerina americana. Taxonomy (NCBI): domain Eukaryota; kingdom Metazoa; phylum Arthropoda; class Insecta; order Odonata; family Calopterygidae; genus Hetaerina; species Hetaerina americana. Next base: position 22,758,783 of record NW_027286070.1, on the reverse strand, counting down.
AACGTTCTCAGTTCATTAATATAGTAATCGTGATCCGTAATGATCATCAAAAGTTAGTATATTGATAAATAGGTTTTAATTTAAGTTTCAAATCATTGGTTGTATTTAATTTAGCAGCGCGTAATTTAAGCTTGAGATATTATTCTGAAAATTTGTTCAGATAATTATTTGCTGTAGACTTGGACCGATTTCCAATTGCATTGTACATTTGATAATAGTTTTTATTTATATTTCAAATCATTAGTTGTATTTAATTTAGCGGCGCGTAATACAAGCGAGAGGTAGTTCTTGAAAAATTGCATAGAACATTATTTGTCATAGACTTGGGACCAATTTCCGATTGTTTGAAACAAGAGTTGAGTTCTTCCCCTAGGAGAATGTGGAAACAGAGTGCTCTTGGAATCTTAGTAAAAGCCTCTCTGCATACCGATGCATTTATCCCTGTTATTAAAAACATAGTTGATAGATATAGTAATATTGGCGATGATTACAAACTTTATGATGGTAGTTCCTAAATATTAACTGACATGAGTCATTCGTGCTTGTTTAGCGGTGGTGTGATAAGTGTTTTTGGTGAAGTTGGCTAATATCTCATTTTGTTTTTAATATTTAAAGTTTAAAATGCGCTACTATTTCGGTATTTTGACTTTCCTTTCTGAATGCATTGAATTTCCCAAGCCCCGGGGCGAATATCCCAATCATTTACACTTTCCAGTAGAAAACTGATAGTTTAGAACGTCCTGTATTTTGTCACCGATTTCAATGGAATATACCCCCAATCCTTCTTTTATTACTCAAAAAATACTTAAGCATTCGTTGTAACATCTTTACGAAAAATTGTCCCATGGGAAGAAGCGTAAGCACGGCCTGGGGTTGTTAGCTCGCCAATACAGGTGCTTGTCACTATCAAGGGTTGTCCTTTTCCTTCTCTTAAAAGACTTAAATGCCAAGAAGGGACGTGTCTTCCATTATCATATTGCATTTTTTTATTTTAACATTTACTTGATTAACTAATTACACCTCAAATAGCCTTTTTATGCCGGAAGATGTATTTTTTGCATAGCATGATTATTTCGTTAAGTTTTCTAAAGAGTTATACAATGTCTAAATGTTCAAAGTTAAACCAATGACTTTCATTGTACAACAGCTATGTATAAAAGTTTTATTTATGGCCACAGTTGTGTAATTTCCCAGTCGTTATTCCAAATTACTAATTCTAAGTAATTACAATTTATAAATAAGTTTATTTATTTATTGTACATTTTCAGTGTACTATAGTACTTGAAGATAAAGTTGAAAGTAATCTATAAGAATCTTCTGTCGGAATAAATTTCGGAGTGTCGTCCAGTGCTCTAACCTAATTATCGCCTGCCCGTTACAGATAATGCGGATTTTTGGCGTCGCACCGTTTGATCAGCACCTCACGCTGGGCGGCCGGCCACTCATTGACCATCATGCCACCCTTTCCGATCTGCGCGTGTATCCTGGCTCAGTCATCACCCTTAAGGTAAGTGCCGACTTTTTCTCCTGAAGCCCATTAAACCTTATAATAAGCCTGTGGCTTTCCCACCTTAGACGGGAACTAATTGATTCCATCATCTTACGTGCACCCAACTAGTCGGCGGTTAATCGCTTGGGTGAACCACTTAGCGATATCCCAGGAGCATAAGGATCAATATGGTTTTATGCGCCCGGAAATCCAAAATAAGCCTATGAGCCTTATGTCCGCTCTTCCCATCGCTGTATAAAACTATACTGAAATGGTCCTTTCAGGGAGCTCGCCTATTTTAACGTTCACGGAAGTGAAATTAATCTGGAAAATGTAACAGATGTCTATCTCGTCGTGATCGTGAAGTATTGAATGTTTTGGCTATTCTGGACAGTGAATTATGTTCAATTTACCTTTTTTTATATTTTTTGATAATGAACCGGAAAAAAAACATCTTCGCCTAGATATTCATTTGGCAATTAAGTTCTCTGCTCGTAGGAGGTCGGGCGGCCAAGTTGAAATTCACTGTAGCATGACCGTCATTAGTGTAACTGTATAAATATTCTCATAATATTCAGTGCAAACTTGCGTCATTTTTATAATTTGTCTTCCATTTTAACTATTTAACGAAATCTTTTCCCATTTACCTTCCCGGATCCATCCTGACGACGATTGTTGGGGATGACTTATCAAAAAAGACCAAAGCCCTCACGTTCGCATTGGATTATATAAGGCTTCCCTGCATTCTTTGGCACATAATTTTGGTACGGAATTGATTACTTTTTCCGTGGTGTTCCCAGGCCTCCGTCGGTTCTCGAGTTTCATAATTTCGTGACATCCCTTCAAAACCGAGCTTTAAAGTTAGTGGAAATGTGTCTTGTGTATGAACAAAAAGGGTTGTGCGGCGGTGATAGATCTGCAAGTAGAGGTAGGCGGTCGACATTGTTGCAAGCCCTCAGTAAAGGGGGCGTTGCCGCATTCGCTCCCGCCTGCAACTCACAGGCCCAGCTCAGCAAGGGGTAATTGAGAAGGAAGAGGGCGTACGGGCGCCTATGTGCGCGCCAGCAAAAGGGTTTTCCGGAGAAGAAGACTCCCTTCCTCTCTGCCTTGCCCCGGCCGAGACAAGACCCGAGTGGTGTGTTGGCGAGCCTGGGAGTGACCCGAGAAGCGGTAGAGATTGAGCGGGAGTGGGATGCAGTGGAGAGGAGGGCGGGGTTCTCTGACCCGCACTCCCTCTGCATTCGTGGGCATAAAGTCCAGCATCGGAATCTTCCACTTCTTTTTGTTTCCTTTTTTGCCCTTTTCCCTCCCATTCTCCCGGCCCATCCCCCTCTCCTCCTCCCCTTTCCCAACCTCCGCCTCCGTTTGGGAGAATTGTGACGTCGCGTCACCCAAGACTTTTTTTACGAGACCTCCCTGACCCCCGAAATTCCCGCCCCCTATCCAACACCTATTTCTTTCCACCCTTTCCTCTCGCTGTGACTTAAGAGGCAGTCCTTTAGTTATCCACAGGTCAACAAGAAAAATAATAGCAAATTCTATAACATGGGCTCGCCATGAAATATAACCTTACCTAAGAAATGTGTGTCAGCTTTTGTAACATATTTCCTTTTTTTATTTGAGGGAGATATCGTCCCTCGTGGGATCTGAAGAATTTGAAAGGCCAAATCCTTTGTCTATTTGTAGGAAATGCCTAGTATTCAGTCTCCGCGAATCATTTTCTTTAACCTGATAGCCATTTTTTTTAAACCATTCCGTAACCATAATTACCGTATGTTGACATACGTAAGGCTGATGCGGAATCCCATTTTTGTATTGTCCCTATGCGTAAATTGGTGAGTAACACTTTATTTTTTTCACCCCAGCTGAATATTTACTTTGACGTACACGAAAATGCCACCTTCCCCATTTCAGTGCTTTAAAGTCTCATCCTAACATATGATTCCAACACACTTTTGTGATATTGCAGTGCCAACCATCATAGCTTAAATAAAACCGATCTAATTAATGGAAGCAATAACGGTTGGTTTGGTTGTTAGATATAAAGATAGATTTAACTTAATAAATAACGTTAGTGTAAATTTAGTAGTAGTAGTTTTGAGGGGAGACGACCGACAGCTAAGGTCATTTGCGCCATAGGGGATGGACAGGAAAGGATGAAGGGTGGAGAGAAACCCGGCGTCGGCATTAGCCTACTCTTTACGAAAGGCGCCAAGGGGCCCGCAGTTTAACGTCCCTTCCGACGGACGGCGTACTCACTCAAAGTGCCCTCCACAAAGCACCTCAAGTAGGGATCGAGATACCTCTGAAAAATATTCAACACCGCCGGGATTTGAACCCGCGCCCTCAGGGTGGGAAGCCAGTACGTTAGCCCCCGCACCATCTCGATCCCCGTGTAATTTTCCATGGGAATTTTTCACATGTTGTTTCATATAATGCACTTGTGTTTTTAATTACGTCAGTACCCGATTTGAAGGATTCTTACTCATCCAACAGCATAGTCTTTCGTATACATATCGTCAGTGATATCAAAACTGCTTTTTTTCTCGCAAAACATAATCTCACATTCCTAAGTGATATTTACTTCTCAAGAAGATTCATCTGAATCAATAAAACTTTAAATTTTGCTGTGTGCAGTAAGTTAATTTTTCCATTGCTCTTAATTTCTTTTGTCATTTGATACAATCATGTTCTTGGTTTTCTTCCCCGTGTGTGTTAATCCTTAGTCTCGGCTACCAATGTAGGTTATACTCGTACGTGAGATGAACCTAAGCTAATTACGACTTACGTTTTTACGTGTCCATCCAAGTATTCCCATGCCTATGACTTCTTATTTTCCCGAATGATCATTTGTCTTATCGTTATTTGTGTTTAGCGATTTCAAGTCTTTCCATTGCTTTATCTCTCTCGCTTCCCCTCCTCTCATCTCTGTGCATCTTCCCAGTCCCTTCCTTCTGCCCTCTTTCCACGCTTTTCCTCCGATCTCCACCCTTCCCTTCAGCCCAACCTCCCTCTCCCCCGAAGAGAGAGGATGGTTGGGGGATGAGGGGGCAGGATTCCCTCACTCGCAGCAGCAAGCAAGCAAGCATCGGACCCGCCCCCTCTCGCCCCTCCTGTGTGCCCCGGGGCAAGGTGGTCGAGGCCGCCTCAAGGGCCTCACCCCCCTCCTCCTTCACCCCCACCCTGTTCCTGCCGCCGACGCCACCTCGACGACCTTCGCCTCACCCCATCCCCTCCCTCTCTCACCCCACTTCAATCCCCCCCCCCGACGGATCCACCCCCACTCCTTTCCCGCTGCCATCCCTTCCTTCACAACCCACTCCCCGTGCCCTCCCACCATTTTCTATCGCTAGTGCTGCTCACACGTCCGCGAGAATTTTAACCTCCATCGAGTTTTTGCCTATGATGCTCAGGTGTCGAAAATTTATCATATGTGTAATACCGTTTCCCACCAGGCACTAGAAACATACTTAATGCTCTTCCTATGAAGTCGTATCTCTACCAGCGGCTTCGTCACTCAAATGCTGCGATGGTCTTGCAAAGTAAACGATCTACTTTTTCTTTCCATCTTTCATCATTTTGATTCCATTCCACTTTCGTGGTTCATCCAACGCCGTTACGAAATTCAAGTATAACTTAAGTAGTTCTATCACCGTGTAACTTGAGTATATGAGAAATAAATGCCATCGTGCTTAAAGTCGTCGGTGTTTCAAAAAATGGGTATGCGATTTATATTTACCGACTCGTGATTTTTCGGTAGCGAATGAAGCCCTTAGCATTACAATGCAGGTTGTATTTAATTTCGTCGATCTTCCTCCTTTGTTCTTTCCGACACTGCTGAAATCTCATTCGTTTCGCATTTTTTTCGCATCCTACGGACGCCTTTGGATTCACTTTTGGGCATAGGTATGCTCGGTGTTCTGCTCACTTCTCAGCGCGTTTACCAATCTCCCACGTTCTCTGAGAAAATATTTTTCCTTTGACACTCGTCGTGTCATTCCAAGCATGTCTTTGTTCATTAGCTGGATGAAGGTTTCGTTTTTAGCTTTTTCTCCGTAAGTGTGAGAATCGCAGTATTGTTCAATGTTCGTGAAATTAGGCTTGTGGTTAAAGCCCTGGTAGAACTTAAAAAGAGTTTTACTCGTGATCACTTTTAAATTGAATGATATCTTCCATTTATTTTGGTGGGACTTTTATTTTACTGATAGATTATAGTGAAATTTTCAGCGTTAGCAATGAAATTGCTTGCTAATTTTTTTCTTGAAAAAGTACTTTGCATTTCTTCCATGCTTTTGGAATTACAAGCATCATATTAACCGTAGTTTCTGATAGGAGTTTATGAAATGAACGTTCGATAATTCTCTTTTGTAATGCTTTGGATATTTTAAATGATTACAAAGTACGAGTAAGATCATTAAATTGTAGAGTTGAAAGAGGCGCTAGAATGTTATATAAAAGATAATTCCACTCGGTATGTGAAATATTCATGGTTAAAAACGACAACCTGTTTTATTATTACTCTTTTATATCCATTAAAAGGAGGTGGTAATTACTACCTGAGAATCATGCTCTACATATGCATTCGTGTCATCGGTGAGGCTGCACATGTCGCATTTCCCTCCCCGCTCCCCTTCCCCTTGCCTGGGCACCACTAATGCTTCATATCCTAATGGCAGTGCTCCTTCAATTATATACCAATCATCATTTCTATGGCGGCATCTTGGTTTTTTTCAGAATCACTGTTTGCCCCCGCGTTCCTGAAATTTCATTAACGGTGTGTTAGCCCTAGGGCTTTAAAATTAAACCGAAATGAGTTTTTCTTTCGAAAAAACACGTAATTCCCCTTCTTCGTTCGAACTTCGGAGTTGTTGCTGGGAGGGGTTACGTGCACTGGACAACATGATGCCATTGAGTGCTGATACGTAATTCAGCGCAGTCACATTTGAACTATTAATATTTCTGTTCATGCCGTGTAATTATTTGTTTTTTTTTGACTCTCTCGGTTCAAACTTGTGATATCTGCTATGAAGTAAACTAATAATTATAGAGCTCCTCTCTGTTTTTGCTAGATGTACCTGTTACTCAGCAGTGTCAATCAGTTAGGTTTGACCTCTAAGTCATTGTGTTTGTATCTCTATTTGCAGATAGCATATATGACACCACCAAAGGCTGTTTAACTAAAGATTCATTTATTATTTCAGCCCGCACGGTAATTACTCATAACTATTCCGACTCCTTACTGACCTATGGCTTAAGATTTTTCACGCCTGCCTTTGAAAATGTGCATGCCTACGTAACTCCGAAGCAGTTTCCCACCAAGGTTTTTTTCCCCAACGGGACGCCGAGTCTGTCCCACGCTGACAGTTTTGCTAACGCTGTGCAATACGAAACAAATATATTTTATTGACGACTTTTTTCGCCCCTAGGGGACCTTAAAACGAGAGACTTATTTCGCTTACTGCTTTATCATTAAAATCGTGTATCTTCTGTTTTTTCTAATGATTTTGGACTATCTTCTTTCAAGAACGGTACATGAATGAGTTTATTAGCGAATTGTGCATGCTTGCCGATGCGCCCCCTGCCGTACACCGTACCGGTGTCTTGTTGTGCATCATGGAAATTCTTAGTATGTGGTTACCTCGGCTCATCAGAAGCGAAATTTTGTTTCTGTAGTGGTTGGATTGTCTGTCATAATTTGAAGATATATCCTTGATTTTTCCTTCAGTTTAAGGAGATTTAGTTTCGCGGGCATAGTCATTTTACATAGGCACATGCGTCGTTTTTCGAGAGGATTGGAGATGGTTTTGGCGAATTTTTTCATGCTCACGATGGTTGGCCGGTTGCTATGGGATCGCATATTCATGGATGAAGCATTCAAGTTGCCTCAAAATGAATCACCGGAGGAATATATTGGAATTAAACGTCCTCTTCCGCCCTAACTTCAGTCCCATGAATAAGACTCCCTCCTCCCCACCATGTGCATGGCTCCTTGGCTTTCAGCGGTAGCACGAATATGCATATCACGTGTATAATGTTTGTTTGTATTCCTCCTCGGCGTGATTGGCTTACGATCTCTTGCAGCGCATCATCTGGGAGTGAGTATGGGTGTACCTAATAACGAAATAATTCTGCATGCTCTCGGCCCAAATTCGGTATGTTCAACGAGAAATCCGTCGGGAACCAATCTAATCGGAAACGGCAAATTTCAAACACCTCGTTATCTCGTGGCTATGTCAGCTGGAAACAAATTTGAGGAAAAGAAAAAAAATTAATATTGTAATAATCGGCTCAGCAATATTCAAATCGGCGGCCAGAGACTCCAAATCACCCGCACACGGAATCGCCTCTTCGATCCGTCTCATGAATGATCGGCCGTTCGGGTAATTTTGACGCGTCAATGGCACAAGAATTTTCCATCGATCGGCCATAAATTTTTATCCCGCCCCTTCGTGGAACAGTGTGCCACGTCTTCCGTTCGAGGGCAGACGGACCGTGAGATGGTGTTATTCCGACGGCACTCCGCCAGCGACTCGGCGGGAAGTCGCTCGCAATCTTACCCGTCTCTCGTCCGTCTAGAGGAACATTAATTGATGGAATTTAAGACTTACCGGGTACCTATCCTTGGGGAGGGATTGGAACGCCGTTCGCAGTCAGTTCTCTTGGACATTGCCGGTATCCCTTCCACTCCGGATGAGGACAGTAGCAAGTAGCAGGAGCCTTCCCTCGCCCCCTCCCTCCCCCCAAACTCCCCTCGGAGGAGATGTGGCTTGGCGTTAGTAGGCCGGAAAGAGCGGGTGGAGTTGTCGTGGGAGGAGAGAGAGTTTCTCCGCGCCGCTGCCGAGATCGCCCTCCCCATTATCTCTCTGGCAGCATCCGCTGCCATTACATATGCACCCCTTTCTTGTTCCCTTCAAAGCCTATTCCCCCTAAACTCCCACCCTCGCCTTCCTCCCTCGTAGCACTCCCTCTTCTCCTTCGACTCGAATCTTTCCACTCCACCTTCTTCCCGCCCATTCTCTCTCCTTAAGCGCTGCGCTTTGCGATCCCCCCCCCCCCGAGTACAAATAAATCGCCGATCTCGATTTCTTATCTCCCATGACCGGATCGTTCGCCATCTACCTCTTCGCAGGTCGGAGGGAGAAGATTTTTACGGACTTGAGGGATATTTCATAAATGCGACGTAATTTGTTAGTTGACGCTCACATTTTTTAGCTTAAACTTAGTATAATTTTTTGTTGACTTAGGTTTATTTGTTCTCTGTGCATGGCGTGCGTATTCCATTATTTTGTTACCTTATGAATGTGTGTGAATTGCACCAGTGAATTAATGGAACATCTTAGTGTTGTGGCCTTCCTCGTAGGAGTTTTGGGCTTACATTTATTGTCGTTATGAGTGTTTGAGAACTTTACTATTCTCCCGAATACAGATTTAATTTTATTTAATTTAAGTATAATTCTGAATCTGAATGCGCCGATCAAGCCTCGTATACCGGATAAGTGCTGATATTCTGTGGCATTTGTATTTTTTTTTGTTCGCCTCCGCTAAATAATACTACTACTACTTGTAATTTGTATAGCCATTGTTGAATTGTTGTTCTCTTGCGTTAAATTGGCAAGGGAAGCTGGTAGTCATTACTTAAAATAATAATTTACAAGTAATCAAGGATAAAATTTTCCCAAGTATTCCCATTATTGCATTTGCAGCTAATCCAGTGGAAACTTTTAAATAATATCCAGTTTATGGTTAAAATATGCGCGGAGAGTATGGAGAAAATTTCTGGTTAACCTTAGCAGAATAATTTTATTTTAGGCGGTCATATAGATGGTTTTGGTCATTTTGTACCATAGTTATCCGTAAATCATTTAGCACCCCATGCACAAAAGAAATTATAAAATGTCCAAAGTTGTGTAATGAGTGGCAAGCTTCAGGTTAACCGGCAAGAAATGATCTGAAATCTTGCTAACTAACTATACAGTAAAAATTACCTACAGCTGGAACCGATATTACCGCGGTTTGGTGCATTTACGGAAATTTTTACTTCACCTTGGGATGTACAGGTATGATGGTACATATCCCTCTGTACGAGAATCTCATGCATTATTTAATGTTTATGACAATTACCTGAAAGAATATTACTGTCAAAGCGACTGTGTGATTCAACAGATTACTACATTAGATTTTCTCATCTGCATCTATAATTTACTCCACAAGCCTCCGCTAGAGCGTGTGGCAGGGGATATTAGCCCCTCAGGCAGTAGTAAATCCGGTAATCGGTGCTTATTGGAATTCCGATCAGTTTCTCTTCTAGGGGTTATCGCACGTGATGATTCGCACGGCTGCTCCCACGACTTGTGCGAGGGGAAAAAGGATTCTTTACATCGGTGTGTACTGTAGTTAATTTCCCTTCTCGTTGTGGTATCAACAGTGTCACCCAGTAGGACCATTCTGCAGGCCTAATTGCTCACATTATGTGTACGTGGTTAAAAACCTCTAGTGTGGCCGGATGAAAGTCCTGTTTTACGTGGAAATGTAGTTGAAAGGCTCGGAGAACACGCGTTTTTGAGGCAGAGAGTGCGCGACATCTCTCGCATTAGCGTCCGTCAGTCTGCCCCGCTCGGGACTCGGCATCCCTCCACTCCTTCGCCCGCAACCTCTCCCGGCCCAATTTCCCACCAGTTCCTCCTCCTCGAAATCCTTCCCCTTTCATTATGACCCCCTCCACACATCTATTTTGCCGCTCATGCCCTCCTCCTCCCATCCTACGGCGCTGCCTTCTTATCGCCGCATCTTCATTGTAAATCGCGGTACGACTAATTGCAGACCTGCCCGCCCCCATCTCTTCCCCGCCCCTCCCCTCCCAATCCGTCTTCCTCCACAGCCGCGCCCCTTTCCCTCCCTCCGCCCTCTCTCTCCCAATGCCTCTCCACCGCGACTCATCCACCCCCCACCCCCGTAGGCCTCCCTCCACTCCTCGGCCCTCTCACCTTGGCGCAAAACTACCTGAATCTCCTATGCTCGGGGATACTTTTCTGACCGCACCAACGCTTCCGAACCCTTAAAATCGCCTCATCGCCACTGAGTCGATGGCTGCCGAAATCTTGCGCCTTCAGCACAAAACTTCCGGAACGAAATAATTTTTCATGAATTACATTGGATCGTCGTGTATGGCGAAGGGCAGAGAGATTTATTTAATTAAGTTTCGACCGACAGAGAAGTGTGACTTAACTGTTGGGTGGTTTAGGTTGGGGACAGCTCCGTGATAGAAATTAATTTATTGGCTGAATTTTTGAGTAAATTTGGGGTCGATCAGTTTCCTGAACACGGCCAGAAAATTTTTAAAACTCAGTTGTATAATTGTAGACAACAGGAAGCCGGTGAACCGCGGGGTGTTATGTACGTGTAGAAATATTGCAGGATAAAAGTGAAATGTTGATGAGGGATTCATATGGCGACAATAACACATTGCATAACGAAGCTCATCGCTCGGAAATTTATTGAGACTCTGGTTGTCTCTTTCTGGTGCCATAGGACTTGCAATAATTATTTCTTAAAAAAGTTTGCGGTTTGATGATATTCTTCATCCACACAAATACCCAGAGTTCCACCAAAAAGGTGTGGGGCAAGGGTTGCAAGCACCAGGTGGAAAGGTGAAGGGATAAGGGAGAAGAAGGGTGTTAAAATAATTACGGAAAGGGAATAAAAACATCCACTTATAATCCCAGAAAAAACGTGCGTGGTGGTGGTGCAAAACCATATGCATGTGAGCAGAAAATTTAGTGTTAAAAGAGTGTTAGTTTTACTCACTGCAAAAGTTCTTAGCTATATTAAAAAGGAGAGAATAAGAATGAGGCACGACCACTATCGCCGCCATACTAAGGCAGATAATGCAGTACTGGAAAGGAAGGAGGGGGAAATTCTAGCAACCCATGGCCATGCATCTTATGGTCCCACCCCTGACATCAGAGGTAGAAAGTTCTATTTGTCAGAATCTTCCTGGATCAGTGTTAATGATCTAGGCGTTCTTGGTCTTCGTACTTAAAATTTACCTTGGATCCTGACATGAAGTGAAACTAGACAACAGAAAAATCTGTGCCTGATTCCATGTCATTCATCAAGAAATATTTTTTACGACGCTACTTGATTCATTTCACAAAAAATCTATTTAAATATATTAATGGTAAACCACTTCATATTACTTTGCTCGATTTTATTTCTTGGTCACTGACGGGTTTGTGCATTTTGAAGCTAAAAGCGATAGGGTCGACAGATCTGAAATTCTGTCAATTTTAGAAAATACAGTGGAGTAATCGGGTGAATTTCTGTGCCTCATACAGCCTGTATTTCTTGTGAAATATTCTGAAGTTGCTACAGTATCCGAGGCCCTTCCTCTAATTGGATTTCATACTTTCATGAAATATATTTTAAAAGAACTGCGAAGTGAATTATTAGCATATCTGTGAGTTAATTTACAGCTGATAATTTCCCAATCTTTCCTAAGGTTTGGTTTAATTCAAATATCCGTTCTATTATTTATCACCTAAATTTATCTCATCTTCATTTATATATTTTAGTGATTTTCCCTATTCCTCGTTAGTTTTTTCATCCATGATTTTTCTAACAAAGAACGGTGCGTTTGATTACGTGTTGAGGTTATCACTCCTCCTCAGTTCCTGCCATAGTGCTATATTCCTTATTTCCAGACTTTCTTTTTCTTTCACTCAACCCACATAGAAAGGGGTTACTTTAACTATTGTTTTGAGGGTACCTGGTGAAGCCGTTCGTGATAATTAAGACTATTAAATTCTCCGATTTATTCATTTAGCCCGTTTAACCGGTATCTTAACTGTGATCTGAAATCGCCTTAATTAATCAGAAATCGTCAGTGATTTTGTAAGCGAGCATGAACAGTCTTCTGCGCGAAAGAAATACGTCATTTTAAATAGAACTATTTTCAAAACACACGTTGTGTCTTTCCGATATCCTTAAGTTGCACTTTTACAACAAACGAGAAGTACAGAGTGACCCTCGCAATCTGCTTCTCCCGCTGCAGGTTTTGGGTAATGCGTTTCAATCCATTATGGCGATATCATGACGTTGTGACTTTAATGTCTGCACAATCTCAATTTTTTGGTTGCTGAAAGCGGAATTCCCGTTTCGTCATGTACCTGACGTAACCACTCAGCGAGACATAAAATGGTTTCCATCGCAAATTTAAACCGTTACAAGTTAACATTTACGATTCTTATTGCCTCTTTATATCGCCATCTCCCCACGCTATGTTAGTGCCTTCCAGTCCTCGTGAAGTTTGATTATAGTCCTACCACTTTGCGTTGACGCTCCCGTCAATAAAAAATTACTTGCTTTAGCTTTGTCGGCTGTTGTGAAATTTTAAAGTCATATCATTTACGAACGTACGTAATAGGTGAGGCTGCGCAAGTTGGCGAACGTTTATAACGCTACCACACGCATTGGTAGCCTAGCTCCCATATCAATTCCTTCGTAATTGCTTGGAAAAAGGTTGCGTGCATGACTGTCGAGAGATAGTGTTTTAAATGTATGGAAACTATTTTTTCCGTTAAAATATTTCATTGATGAATTAAGAAAAATAATCGCAAAGAAAGATTGTAAAAGTTGTAGTGTTTATTTGTCTTTTATTCTCCGTATTAAATTAACAGTTAAGTTAGAATTACTTTATCTGCCTGAGAATGTTGAAAGTTGGCATTGGCCTGAAGTGACATTTAGTTTGTAAAATAACTGCTTTGCCTCATTAATTTAATTGCTACCGAAATCATCTTCCTGCATTCATATTGTGGCTAACTTCTAGGTCATCTTTGGCGAAGCCGTTTCGCCTGTTTTTATTGTCCTTTATTAGGAAAGAAGGAACGCCCCTCTATGTCACAGAAAATATTTATTTGATCTTGTAATGACAAGTGTATATTTTATTTTGTGGACTCACAATATTTCCCTCTTTTTAACCTCGAATGAGTTTCTGCGTGAGAGAATGAGGACTCGTATAAACTGCCTAATAGGTTTTCCTCTGCATTTCTCTACTTACGTTGAAAGCGTTTCATTTAATTTGTTATTGACTGTAAAAAAAGCACGTAATTCTAAAATTAATGATAACCATCGGCTCTTGGTTTCTTCTTGACTTCACCGGCTGGATAATAAGTTGTTGAAGAAGTGATCAGTATATGAGTAACTTCAAAGATGAACAATATTCTAAAATTAAGGCTTGAGAATTCAGTTTATTAGTCTTGGAATTGAATTTCGCGTTGATTCCTTGCTGATTTCTTGTTCCTTGATTGCTTGGTGCATAGATGAGGTCGTTGATGCCTGCTTTTAGGTCGGCAGTCATTTGTTTCATTCCTTGGCGGGGATCATGTTATTCACGCGATAAACTAGAGCGAGAGAAACAAGAAGCTCCTTTTCTTTCATTCGAGGTACCTCATTGGGCGTGATTCATTTTTTTCTCCCAGAACAAATAAAAGAAACTGGCACGGGCGAGGTGAGGAACTTCTTTTTTACTTCTCTTCCTTGTCTGGAAGCCTTGTTTTTTTTCGTACACGGGGCGTTTCCGCGTTCGGTTAAGCCCATTCGTGGAAACTGTTTTTTTACCTTATATCTCTTGTCATTTGTCCTATTTTTTTAACATTCACTCCCCCGAACTGCTTTGGGATACCGTTTGCCGTCAAAGCCTGGCGGTTTTGTGTCAAACACGTGCCAATCGCTATTCACACGTAATGATAATTAATTCTCTCGTTGTTTATAGATAGATAGATAGATAGCGGTCTTTATTTGGGCGAAATTGAGACCAAATGGTGTGGGGTAACAGTGTGGGGTAACATCAACATGATCTAATTGGACAAATTCGATATAATTGGTGATTGGTGATTAGAACCTTTGTAGTCCGTTACTTTGGAAAATATATTTTTTCTCGCTAGGGTCAAAAGGTACATATCGTCAGCGTTAGCCTATGTGACGGATTGATTTTTTTGGGGAGCCAGTCTGTGAATGTTCTTTTGCTAATGTATTGATCCTTTTTCGCTTGAAATGGGGTTTATCCACAGCATTACATTGCATTGCCTACAAGAATGAGGGATATTCCACCCTAGGATAGTAGTTCCCGTCCAAAACAGTTTCAATAAGGTTTTTGTCTTAAGTGCTTCTCTAACTCCGGGCATATTTAGCGTCTTCATGTTTTTAATTGGTTTTCTTATGGCAGCAAAAGCATTTACCTCGAGTTGACGTGAAGCCATTTATTTCCGTTTTTAATGACTTCATTGCATGCATTTAGGTACGTTCTCCTCGTTTTTAGTGAAGTGCCGACGAACCGGAAATTTTTTCGTTTTAAAACCCTCTGATTTATCTGGAAAACGTTTTCTATTATTATTACCATTATTTGTGGTGGTGTTTTGATAAGGAATCATGTCCCCGCTTGTAATAATTTATAATAGCCACGGTTTGCCCTTCTTCGTATGAATTTTATCGAATGGATCCGTTGTTCATCCTTCCTGCGCCGAACTATTGTTGGCTGCAATCCTCGAGTGCGATGGGAAATTTTTCATCGCGTCGTGTCTGAAGCACACATTGCAAGGAGACAACGGAGATTCTTTGGCTGGTTAACCAAGGAGGCTTGGCGGGGACAGGGGGACGTGAAGAAGGAGAGAGCTATGAAAGGAGGGTATCCCCCCAGAAAACCCCTTCCTTATATTTTGTGTCGAGTGGTGAAAAAATGACCATTTTCTGCTCCTTGAACAGGCGTTGGCATGTTTTTTTTGGCGACTTTTTCCTCGTTTCAAGTTGTTTGTATACTTTACGTGATTTTAAAGCTCTTATCGCACAAAAGAGAAATTTTTTCCACTGCCATCCGTGCGGAGAAATGGTGGTCTTTTTTTTGCATAGCCATGTGGCAAGCCACACTGAGCAGTGGCAGAAATAGTGTCAACTTTTCTTGTGGTAGTTAGATCATTGTTGAATAACCCAAACGATATAACGTAATGAAAGCTGTATTTTTACACCGGACACGATTGATTTTATTTAATTTTACTTTTATATATAACTATTCTCTGACCGTAACGTGGTTGGTGGAACGGCGACGTGATTGCGTTTGGTAATAAGCATTAGTTGCACGTCGTAGGTTTCGGCAGCGATTTTAATGTCCACCAAGCTGGTGTATTTCGAGCGTGGTTGTGTTTGGAGCGTTGGGTTGCTTGGCTCAAAGTTTTTTCAGCGTTTCAGCGAAAGAGTTAAGTAATGGTTGCTATAATTATACGACAATTAAATCTACGTCTGTGCAAATCCCCGCAAACCCCCGCAGGAGCATGTGGCGGGGCGTTTGAGGTCACCTAGCCATGCATGTACCGTCAAAATTAATTCGTCCGAAAGCCGAACTTATGGTGTGCTCCTTGTGGTTCAATAAAATAAATTTCATTTCCTGGAATACCCTGTGAAAACAACCAATAAATTTAACTTGCGATGAAAATGCAGTCATCAGTGTAATTCAGTAGCCATTTCACTTCACTGCCAATGCTGAAGGTATTTGCGGAAAAGGGAAAAAAGGAATTTTGGTTTTTCCTAACCATTTTTTCGAACATCAATAATACGCAGGTGCACTAAATTCATTTCAATCATCATCTACAGGATAATGATCGTGTAATAAGTCATTATCTCTGCAGAATCGAAGAGAATATACCCTTAAGTCGATCATTTTTTGCTACGTGAAATAGTCGTAACGTATTTAATGTTACCGTTTACCGTTGTATCGTGACATCATTATACTGGTTTTATTTAAAATAATCGTCAAACTGCGTTATACAATGTGACATCATATGCATGTATGGACCGATTGTGTCGGTTAATTCTGCCCTACTTCTCATAACATGGCAGCTCCCGCTATTTCATTTCAGCTCCTAGAATCTTGTTCCCCTAGATATTTTTATATTTAATCAATATTATCTCTTTTTTAGTTCATTATTCAGTATCTCTGATTATTCCATTTTTTCCAATAATTATTGAAAAAAGTAGTGTTTCGAATCAACCTTTATCTTATCTAATTACCTTCGCATTGTTTGTAGTTAATTAAGTTGAAAACATTTTTGTGAATGCTGCGACAGCTTATTTGTCATTGCGCTGCGAGCAACGGGACATTGGCTTTCAGGATGAGTATTTAGGTGCTTCGTTCAAATAGCGTATATTTTGTTCCAAAACCTGTAAGCGATCATTAATGAACGGTTGCGGTTTTTCGTAAATATTGCATAATTCTTTGCTGCCCCCATTGAACAATATCTTTTCCAGTTTTCTGATGTGGCATTTATTCATTTGTTATATTATGTTCTTGGGAATGTCTATTTACTTGGTTTGAAACCTTTCACAGCTTATAATCTGATTTCACCTTAATAGTATGTATGTATAATAATGCTATAGGTGTGGCCTTAAATATTAGTGCATCAACCATTTATGCATAAGTATGTATTAATAAAAACACATATGTTTATATATATATATATATATATATATATATATATATATATATATATATATATATATATATATATATATATATATATTATACACACACAAACACTAGGATACACTATTTTGTTTTTTTAATTATTCGGTGGCACAACTACCCTTTACAAGATTGTCATCAAAGGGTGGTTTTGCCCAGGAATATAAAAAAAAGAAATCGTGTGGGTTCTTTTTTGTGTATTGTATGCCATCGTCACGCTTGACTATACTTGCATATGATATACTATATGCAGGAAGAAAGTGGCCGCACCGCCGAAAATCTTATTCCTCTGTGAGTTTCTGACTTTTTTGTGTGCTCTATTTTTTTTTTGTTCTCCTGTGTGTCACACTTTTGCCCTGCAACTTTTAAAATTCGCTTTGCGATATTTTCAATGGCTTTATATTTTGAAATATATATATATGAATATATATATATATATTTCAAAATATATATATATCTATATTCATATATATATATATATTTTTATTTTTATATATATATTTATATATAATTTTATATATATATATTTATATATATATAATTATATATATATATTTATATGTATATTTATATATATAATTTTATATATATATATATAATTTTATATATATATATATAATTTTATATATATATATTTATATATAACCGGTACAGGGAAAGGAACTGGCCCCCTTACCCTGATATGTGACACGCCGTCGTACTTAATACTGGGTGAACTCTGCCATCACCTACCAAACTTACTTTCGGGTTGTGGTAATAGTTTTAGATTTATGTAATATATATTTGTGCATTAATATGAAAATATATTTGCCCAAAGCCCTTTGCGCTAAGGTTTGTTAAATTGAAGGCCAAGCTGAATTTTCTACGCATCGAGTTTCCACGATTTTATTGACTCTGCAGTCAAGGTATTCACATCTCATGAGTACGCAGCAAGCGATTGGGTCATTGTAATACTTATCCCTACAAGGAAGGAATGTCTACATTTTTCCCTTGCGCTATTGTGCAGAAATCCATCATGCGACGGCGGCATTCCCTTAAAATGTTATAAGTGATGGCTCTGTAACTTGGAGCTTGTCGTTGTCTCTCAACCATAAAGGCACGCCTGCGTCGTGGATAATATGGAATGCCTTGTATTTTTTTCGCTGCGCGCGCGGGACGGGAGAGGGGGTTCGATTCCGGGGGTCCACTGGTGCGTTTCTTTCACCGGAGCAGAATAATGCAGGGAGATGTGTCGAATCGCGGAGCGAGTCGTTAAACTGCCTCAGTCATCATTAGTACTCCTCGTGTGGTCAGCCATTGTCAGCCGCGGCTTCCTTCCCGGATGTGCACCGAGCTCGCGGTTTCCCATTGACGACGAGATTAGTGGGTCGGGCTTTCGACCAGCTTGTTTGGCCGAGGTCTGAGCGAGGTCTTTGAGTGCAGGTGATTGCGGAGTCATTGGATCCATCGGGGCGGTGGGAAGAGGCCGCAACTTCCTCCGTCGGTGGTAATGTGGAGATTGATGTAGGAGAGAAGTAAATGGAGGTGGCTAGGGCGTGTGTAACGGGACGAGCGGGAGGAGAAGGCTGATTAAACTGCGAACTGCAAATGTCTGCTCCAGAGCGCACGGGACTTCCAATGAAAAGGGGTGCTACGCTCGTGCGAATGCCCTTTGGTCTTCACAATGTGGAGCCCATCATCACTCATGCTATTAAGTTGCCCGATCCTCCGGTTTGGATTCTTCTCTTAAATTTTTACTCGCGATGTGAGAGACGTTTGTTCTGTCTGCCACGCAGGACTCCTGTGTTATATCGACGGTTCACTATTCCTATTATCGGTTAATTTTCATTTTCCGTCAAACTCCTACCGTTTTGGCCAACCGCAGCGTATTGAACACAAATTGGGAATTTTGAGTATCCTCATGCAAGTGTCCGCAGTCACTTGCAGAGTACCTAATACATGTATTGTGGTCGTAAATTACCTCCTGATATACATATGGAATTAATGATTTTCTCACAGAATATGTATCGTAGGCATATAAAATCAATGGTGAATAATGGATGCCGAGCCTTTCATTTTTCTGCAGTTGGAGATTTGGTGTAACGTTCTTATTATTTCCTGTCTCTTTGAATTGTTTTACTTTTCGTGTATTCACATTTTCCCTGTCAGCTTTATGTATTTCATCTGTTTATTTTTTCGTTTTCACGTCAAGTGCACTCTCGTGATCCATGAACATGTTTTGTAATACCAAAAGAGCTTCCCCATTGCTAAATATTCTTCTGCCTGCTTTTTGGTCTAATGGCTTTCTTTAGTGGGATTCTTCGCTCTCCTCTTCATTCTTAATCATCTTCATTGATTTATTTTCGTTTCTCCAAGTACATTTCCGCTTTATTCAAATGCGAATGTTATTTAGTGTCGCATTCTTCGAGTTAACATCAGTCAGACTGAGCCTTCTACGTGTGGTAAAATATTATCATCGGCAATTTTAATCAATCTTCAATCAACTTTTTACCTCACAATTATTAATTTTTTAAATCACCTAAAATGTTGAATACTCAAATGCCTTTTTGATGCCTCCAGAAATATCCATCCACCTTTATTAATATCTATTTCCAGCCAATCAAAACTTAAGATTTCTCTAAGTAGTCGGCAAAAAAAAGAAATCGGAAGAGAGTGTCTAGAGAAATAAAACTTATACTCCATAGGCACATGAAACCCTGGTTTTGAGAATAATTAATTTTTTTTTAACAGGGAAATCCAAATTCATACTTCCTTTACTTTCCACAGAACGCCATAGCTTCCCTCTGATTTTCAGTGCTGTTGTTACACTCTCTTTAGCATTAATTAGTTTTAATCCTGTCATCCTTCCTAACCTTCAATAAATTACGCAGAAGGCCCTCGGTGTTTCGATGGGGGTGTTTGTTGCCTGCCATGCCGGCGAAGTAGATTTGGAACCCATGCTTAGTTGGTGGTTGGCGACACATTTTAGCTCCGTGCGACACGACAGAGGATGAGGTGGTGACGGAAGGAAACGCGAGCGACGGGAGGAAGAGGAATGAGGGAGGGAGGCCTGCCGGTCGGCGGAGAGTGTAGTTTTCGGGAAATGGAGAGGAGGGAACAGGGGAGAAAGAGAGAGAGCATTGGGGAAGGAAGGAGGAGACATGGTAGTCGTTACCGATTCATTCTTCGTGTCTCACACCGGGCGCGGGGGATGTGGGCATCACTTGGGGGCGGGAGGGGACGAGCGGTCATTTTCGTTTCGAGCCCAATTGCGACGGACGAGCTCGCCGAGAGGCAAGGTTGCTTGAGGTGGTGGGAATGGGTAGGGGTTTCGGGGAAGCGGTGGTCGACGCGCGTTAGTGTGTGTACTCTCCACGACCGAGAGCGGTATAAAAGAACACGTCATGGGAGCGTGCCCGTTTCCCGCTTGCGTGCGTTGTTAATGCGAGTGTGCCCGCGTGTCCGTAAGCAGACTTCGTGTTTTTGGCGGACGGGAGAGGGAGGGTGGATTCCAAAGGGTTACATGGTCGGGAATGAGGGGGGGAGGTGGGTCTCTGCCGACCATGGAGGCAACTCATTCCGTCTGCTTACCCCGCCACATCGCATTGTTTACGTTGTATGAGTCTCTTTTCTGAGTCATTTAATTGTACGAAACCACTGTGTCATCCTTGTAAGTTTTGAATCAAATTAACCCTTTCAGGCGTGATGTATTGTAAAATATTGCCGCACTACCTGAGTAGCACTCGTTCGCGCTCAACCACTATCAAGAAAACTTCAATTCAATGCAGTTTGGCTTACTTAACCATCATCATGAATACCATTATCCCCCCGCATGTGCTTGTACCTACTGATGGCTTAGTAAACCGATACCTTGGGTACTTATATTGTTGGCCTTGTATTGCAGCAGTAATGCCACTTAATATCAACTATTGTTATTACGTCATACCATCTTGTGTAGTGACCGCATCAACTAAGTAACTTCTGTTTTCCCTGAAAATGTTTTCCTCAAAACGGTGTACAAAAGTTTGGGTGAGGTAGGTTCTAGGCACAGCATGGGACAACACGATGCGCAGAATGGGATATATTAGTTGGGCAGCCGTAAATATATAATGTTGGGTTGAAAGCAAAAAAGTGGCGATTTTTGCCAAATGTTATGTCAATGGTCCTACAGTCGCTAATAATTTCCGTTGCTTCAAAGAGATTGTTTTCCACTTCATGCTTGATTCACGGATTTCGGTGAGTCGTCGCATTGGGACCCGGTCATGACAACAAGGCAGCTCGCCAATTTAAGTTTTCTCTCAGTCCCTTAATGCCTTCGTAAGTTCTCAGATAGTTCAGACTCTTCAGTTCTCCTCTCCCACTCCAGACCCTTCAGTTCTCCTCTCCCACTCCAGACCCTTCAGTTCTCCTCTCCCACTCCAGACCCCGACCTACTTCCCTCAGTAATCCTAAATAGCAATTCCTACGCAGCTTCCAAATATTTCGTTGACTGGTTTCGGTACATTCCTCACTTTGAAGCGCGAATTTAGTTCACTTGTGAAGCGATAAAAGCTACTGTCTTCCTTTTCTTTCTGTGATTTATAATCCCTATGGTAGGGATTTTATTAGCCATTGTGTGTGCTCAAATTTTTTGTGGTCGGACACCGTTCGGTCTTCAGTGGTCATTAGCGGTATTTCATTCCCCATTGTATCTGTTTTAATGAGATCTCTTTTCGTTTTGATTGAGACAATGGAATCAATCTGAAAATGAAGTCAAGACTTAGCTGTCACTGTTTAGTATTTTATTGAACTTAAAATTGAAAAAAACACCGGTGTATCATTAATGAGACAATTAATTACCGTCGTCGTTATTAATGACGAGAAAATATCTTGATTTTTGATAGTAATCAGCCCTACCGGGACCACTCACTTTGAGGTTAAACGCCCCTACCTTTTCTATTTATTTACAAGATATCTTTAGCGACTTGAAATCTGTTTGCCACCCTGGATGTACATGACATGCAATTGTTGATGAAGTTCAGAATTTCCAGAATCATCTCAGCTTCTTCATTTCATTGAACCAGCGGCTGTTCCGTCACAGAGCCCATTTTTTCTTGTTATTAAAATAGGTTAATTTGCAGCTGTTTTGACTTACATATGTCAAATTGGTAGACTAAAGATGCTACTCCCAAAATCTAGTTGCTAAATTTCGTCTAGTTCACCGCACTGATATTTTTGGACACCACCTCCTGAAGAAACATGAAGCGACCGGATTGTCAGATGCATTCCAAATGTGTCGTTCAAGCCAATCTTACTTTTCCCTTTCACTAGCGTTCATACTTGTGAACAGACTGCCATATTTTGCCAAAAGAACTGAATGCTACTCATTATTTGAATTCTACCCAACCCTCTTGGAGCTTGTTATTGTCTAAATTAGGCCCGATACATTTGATGACTATTGTTTTTGGCCTTAACCTTGGGGATTCTGCCTGTACGTCATGTATCTTTTGACTGCTTAGCAAGTCTTTTGAAGCGAAACGTAGCATTCCTCCGCCGATTGTGGTTGTACCCTCTGCTGCGGTGATGGTCCTACCGGTCGGTTATGGTACAGAGCTTTGATGCGCGCTCTTTAGCAATGCGGAGAGTATTAATATTTTTTATTTACTGCCTCCCCCGACCGTAGTCTCTCTTCAACAGTTTATAATCTTTTCCTCGTCTTCCCTTTTACTTTCCCACTTCTCCCTCCCCTCAAACCGCCCACCCGGGGCACGAAAGAGGGAGGAGATCCGGGCCGGCCACTTATTTCTCCTCCATCACCACTCACCCCCTGCCTTACACACCCCAACCCACTGCTCGCATCCCCATGACGCCAGCGCACGAAGGCCCCCTTCCAGAAGAGCCCCCCCCCCCCGACCGCTTTCCAGTAATCCCTCCTCTTCCCCCTTTTCTCCTCTCCTCTTCCCACCGCCCTCCTTCGCCTCACTCTGCCTTCGCTAGATGCGTTTTTAATGTCGGATAATTTGTGGTTTAAGACCTCCTTCCTCTCTCTCTCTCACCCCCCCCTTTTCCCTCCCCGCTTTAACCACCCTCACTCCGCCCCCCTGCTCCCTCCCCACCCCAAGACAACCATGCCACTGCATGCCATATCCCTCCTCTTCTGTGCTCTGGAAAGTCCGAAAAGTGGAGGGACGGAGTAAGGACGAGGGTGGGATCGCTCCACAGCTCGCACGCTGCTTTCGCGTCAAATGATCTCGACTCTTTCCCTCAGATTCTCCCCAGAGGAACCCCCAGCATACTTTTTTTTGTTTGTGTTGGGGTTGCTTATGCGTATTGCTATGAGAAAAGTTGGAACTTCCGTCCTCGCTTCTCCGCGCGCGTAGTCGATACGGATTCCTCGACGCACGCGGTACGACATAAGAAACTTTTCTCGCTTAGATAATACCTTTCTACCAAACATCGAATTTCGATCTGTTATCTTTTTTTGAAAAATTCATTAAGATAACTCCCTTCAAAATCAGTCTCCCCGAAGGAGGAATTTTGTTTCCACTTCAAAGTTCCATTTATCCAACCCTTGTCATTTCCAGTATGATCAGTGACATCGGCAAATGTTTCGGACTTCTATGAATGCTACGAATCACAGGGACAAATTGGAGATCGGGAGTCGCAGTGTATATAATATTTCTTTTCGAAAATTCCCTTCTGGTATTAGAAAAAGGCCGGCGGTCAAGAAGACGAAAATTGCAGTATAATGATACTGGTCGATCCATCGATATCTTTCTGCAGCCATGTCTTCAACTGAATCATTTTTTCATTAAAGGTGAATCTGTTTAATGCGTCAGGATTTCTCGTTAACAGCACTAGGCGTCACCGTGAATATCAGCTCCCCAAGGTGTGAGAGAGCCAAATCGACTCTGCGTGCATATAATTCCTGGGGTAGTTTAGAGAGAGTTTATTTTTTGCGGTGGTGGATATAATATGTGACTCGACACGAAGTGAAATACCCAAATTTTCATTTCTCCTCGCGATCATTGGAGGCGGGCGGGCGTATGTTTTTTTGGTGTACCAATCAAACCGTACATTTGCGAGACTTATGTCATTTTTATTGATGTGTGATGGACAGAATGTAATTTTATATCGGTCAAGGATTATTGACTCCTAAAATGTGAATTGCTGAATGCGGTAATTTAATCATCTTTTTGCTCCTCCGTATGAATCTAATCTTCGCCGACGCCAGCGCCTCGCCCGCACAATTAGTACTAGGTAGAGGTCGAATAGCCCTCAGCTTTGGTGAATTCCAGTAACTGTAGTTCGTGAGACACACTTGTTCGTAATAAGAATTCTTGTAATTATAACTTACCGTCAACTTTCCTTATAAATTTACCTCATTCGCTTACTTTGTAGCCACGAAAACAACCGAAGAGAGTGATGTAGATGTAGCTAAAAAACTGTACTTTGGATGTAGTTAGCCGTTATTACTATTATGCTTCTGCTTTCAACTAGAGCTGTCAGATACCGGCTTTGTGTTGTCGCGACATCGGGGCCATATCGACCCCTTCTCGGTATGACGATGTCGACGATACCAAAGGCCATTTCATTATCGGTATTCCAAATGCCGGCAATGCCTGAAGCCTTTTCTTTCTTTCTCGCTTTATTAAATACGAGTACTTGTACTCGTACTTGGTGACATATATATCTGCCTATGCCCACGTCGATTACCACAGTTTCAACCTCTAAATCAGTGTCGATATCAATATCACCTATGCACATCTACATACTTATTACCTCGCAGGCCGCCTCAAGGGCGTGTGGCGGGGGGTGTTAAGGCACCACCCGTAATTAATATTAAAATTGAATGCAAAAGTCACACATTTCTACAATCCACAAACAAAATATGAGTATGTATTAACAAATAATACATATATATAAATACATATATAATAATACATATAATACATATATAGGTATCCCCATATTTCTTGCCTCTAATTGTCTGGAATCTCTCGTGCCTCAGAATATGCCCCCATTCTCATTCTAAATACATGTTTAGCGACGTATTTTTCAAATAAACGAGGGCGCTTATATTTTCAATTAAAAGCAAATATGAATTAAGGGTGTCAAAGGGGTCCCTGTATTAGAGCGATTAATCGCTCACGAATTACACCTACGAATTTGCATTGGTCTATATTGGTTTTACGTAGGCGTTACTGCCGTGCAACGATCACGGACCTGCACAAAGGTAAGAGAAAATCACAGGTCCATTACCAAGACTGAGAATGCTCATTCATGCTTGCGCTATCTCCTCTAGGAAAAGTTGGTATAGAGAATTGAAGGAGTGTGTTGTTCAATGAGTAGGATGTGTATATAGTAGGTCCCTTGGAAGCGGGTTCGGAGAAAAACGTTTGCACCCTCCAGTAGTAGTAGAGCAGATCTTAATACCAATCGTTGATCCCTGAGCCCCTTTCAGATTGCCTCGCATTTGATAACTGCTTAAAATTTAATATGATGTCCACATATCATCTGTTCTAGGTCGTGCATTCCAGCCTCTCATATTTTATTATGAGTAGTAGTAGCACAGTTAGCCAATCCTGTCTCATTTATTCTCGCCATCCCTGCGCGATCGATGCATGCCTATGCTGGAAGTTCTGCATTGGATCTATATAAATTCACTTCCCCATCTACCTACCCACTCCTCCTCTCCCCTGCCTCATATTCCCTCTACCATTTTTCCACTCCATTTTGTGAATTGCCCCTTGACGAGATATGCCCGCTCCCACTCCTCACCCTAACCTCTTTTCCCTCACTCCCGCCTGCCGCCGACTCTGACCCCCCGGGGCCCCATCGCCCATCCCCTCCCTCCCCTAGCGCCTCGTTAATGGCTTTTTTATTTGCCTCCTTTTCCCTCTTAATTCTCTTCCCGTTCCACTCACCCCCGCGGCCCAGCCCAGCCTCGTCTCCTTCCCCCCACACTTATTCAGCTCCCCGCCACCATCCAACCGCCCACCCGCACCCCGTCGGCGTTCGACAGGGACAGCGCGTGCTCGCGGGCGTCCTACTCGCTCGCCTTTCTCTCTTGAGCACAGTTGTTCCCTTCCGCAAGCGGTGAGCGTCGAATGCGCACCTCCGTCGGGGTTGCTGCAACAGATGTCCCCCGCCGCCCCCTTACCGCCCTCCCTCCCCCTTCACCCTCCCTCGTTACCCTTCCTCTCCCGTCACCTTCCCTCCCCTGTCACCCGCTCTTCAGCGCCCAGCTCATCGAACTCTCCACTTTTCGGGAAACGGCCGCGCTCCCTCCTGCATCCGGTTTTACAACCACCACCCGCCCGGGTTTTCCCGCTCAATCGCCCGGTCCACTTCCCAAGTCTGCCTTCGGTTCTTCCGACGGACTTGGCGCTCTCTCGCGTCCCCCTGTGCTACAGCAGGTGAGCCTTCGCCAGCAGTTCGCAGGCGCGGCGCTGTGAGCCCGGTGTGCTTTTCGCGGAAATGAAATGTATTTACTCTGGCGGTGAGCGCGTGCGATTTGGAGGGTTATTAGGAAACGTTCTAGGTGATAACACAAACGCCGTTACTTTGAAAAGTAGTTACTAATTTACATTAACGTCTTACCGTGCAATTCGCTACTTGGGAATGAAGGGGTGCGTCAGGAAGTGTAAGGGCACCAGTCATTAGGGTAATTAGAAGACGTGTGAGCTATTTGCGGTGAATGTGAAGATAGGTTAGTTCCTGCTCCAATGCTCCAATATGTTTTCTAGTTGTAGTCTCCCTACCGGTGTACTACGCCGCTATAATTATTCCCTCTTTGTTAGGGGTTCACCAGAATAATTTGTTGTTACCTGATAGTTTAAGTCGTGCTGTAATCTACGTGATTTTAGTCCCTTCCAACCTAGGATGTCCAGTAATATAATGACGATTTCCGTTCGTTCATATGTATTCACGTCATGATCAATATTTCTCTCTACATGTAGACATACTGTTTGATGCCGAAATAGGTCGTGCGCAGGACGTCAAATGAACGATGCGAATTCAAGGTGAGGTGTGGCTAACGAAAAATCACACCTCTCCTTAACTCTTTCATTCGAATGTTTCTCCATCATTTATGCAGTGAGCACAGATTTAATTGATGCAGATCCGTGTATATTCTTAAAATCCTTTCTCCATGTTAATAACGACCTGCTATTTTACTTGGTACTCTGATTTGGTATAATCCGCCCCAAGTCTCCAAGTGTTGGTGTTTATAGGTTTCTTTTTCCAAGTATTCATTTCTGCACTTTTTTCAGATTTTATTGCTGACGCCTCTCCCTCTAAGCACTGCTATTGTTGAGATGTCTAGAAATAGCCCCACAACGTGTTTTATTAGTCATATCGGTAGATGACTGTTATATCTGTTATTCGAAAATTCATGTATTTTTATTATCATATTGCTACGCATGAATAAATGATATTTGGCGTTGCCTGTTAATGTAAAATGTTGATCATATTTTTGGAATGCCTGGCATGTGCGAATAACTTTGCTGTATGGAAAAAAGTATGATTACGGGCTTAATCATGGAAATATAATTATAGTACTTCCAGAAAAGTAGGTGAAAACCATGTGGAATTTATTGACTTCACTATAGTTCTTGAGTTAGGTTGCGAATATATTTAAACTGTTTGTACAGCATTCGGAGAGTTTGAGCGATTTCATTAAGGTCCTTAAAATCATTGTGTACCCATTTTTGAAGTCTTATTTGATTCCGTACTTTGGAAGCTAAATGTATTTGGTATTGCAACTCCTGTTGATATACATCAGGTTTTTTCCTTTGAGGGTTTTTGGAAGAGTCAGGTTGTGAATTTTTTCTTTGGATAATGAAAATTGTTTCGGTAATTCTTTGTGTTGATTTATTATTATGCAAGCTCTTGCAGAATATATTCCCGGATTTACCAGACAAGATAGCCTCCATACGCTGACTAGTAGTCAGCTGTATAAAATTAAACGTGCAAAAACGTATACAATCAAAATTGCCAGGAATGACTTTCATCCTACTTTGGTATTCCTATTTAAAAATCTATCATTTAGTGACAATTAATAATACATTTTCAGCCGACATGAACAGATTATATTACCTTAATTAAACGAGTTTAATGAATCGCAAGTGGTACTTCCCAAATGCTCGGCGGAACGCCAAGAAAAAAACAATATCATCACTTCTCGCTGCTTAATTACCTTCGTGTTTCCCTCCACAAAAGTGTATCCTCTCATAATGTTGTCTGGAAAAATGAAAGAATATCTGTGTGTATGATCCTCCTATAATAATAGAATGGATTGCTTTAAATTTTAACCTTGTTCCATCTCTTGCTGTAGCGATTATTTTCGTAAGGATGTATTGCACCAGCACTGCCATTTAAGGTTTTACTCGTGAACGAGCTGGCATTGCTTCTTCGAGACATATTTCGAATGTCTATGCACTAAAGTGGAAATCGTTTGCTCTGTTTCTGGAATGACGTGTTGGGCAACATTTTTATAAGTGGTGCGAAATGAATTGTAATATCTTTGTTGTGCGATTTTTACGGAAAGTTCTCTGCATCAGAGTCATTAAGGTTTTGTTTGCAGAGAAATTTTAATCGAATATTGCCACGAAATTCATTGCTAGTAGGCTTTTGTGCCATTTCACTGATGGTTACCTATCAGTTTTCCTGCAAATGTGGTCTTGTTGGGTTCCAAATCACTTTGTAAGCAGCAAAAGTTTAGGGCCTCATCGTCACTGTAAATGAACCCAAAGGAAATTTGCATTGATAAGTTAAATGTGTCAAAATATTTCCTAAACAATTTTTGAGATAAAATTATGCTAAGTAAGTAATTAATCAGTTCATTATATTTAACACTTAATGGCTTTCGAATTTTGGATTTTTATCCTAGACTAAAATTTTGTCAGTCAGTGTGATCACATCTAAGCTGCACAAGGGTATATTCAACAGATTCAGGCGAGATGTAGTGGAAGTTCTTCATTATGATAAAAACAAACTATGCACTTTTCGACAGATTTATTTGTTACAAATACGAAGTACAAAAAGTATGAAGTACGTTACAAATAAAGCTGTGGAAAATTGAAAATATTGTTTTTATCATAAAGTGCAAGGGTATTCGATTTTAACTGAAATATATTACCTACTTCATTTCATAGTAGTAGTAAGGGAAATTATGAAATCATTATACCCACACGAATATTCATTCAAATAGAAGTAATTGGATCTTTTGGTTTCTTGGTTTGGATGTGTCTATCAGTTTCGCTTTCATTCATTATGAATTCTATGGTCTCGGGCTCAACTTTGTGGAGGTTCATGTTCGTTTAAATGAATATACTTTGTAACTTCCACACAATTACAATTCCACAATTGTGTGGAAGTTACAAAGTATATTCATTTAAACGTTCATTCATTATCATCACCGAAGTTAATGAACAAAACATCTGTAATAACACTTCAGAATTCTTTATTCCCCAGCTAGACTTTTTGTTTTGCTTCCTTCAAAACGTTTTCAGGGGAGCATTCAGCCAAAATTTTCAAGTTAAATATACCTGTAGTCATTTGAAGATTGGTTGGGAGTATGAAATGCGGTTGCAGAAGGGGAGGATCACCAGCTGTTTGTTGAAATTCAAAATGCAATGCCCTAACATAAATATTCTTTCTAAACCATCTCTCAATTGGTGTAAATAATTTGTTCACAGTTTTCATTGAATTTTATTAATTTAAATAACTTCATATAAATACTTACCAAATTTTGACGGGCAGAATATATTAACTCGTAAAACTTTGTAACTCTCAGGCAGAGGTGTCAGATTTTTTTCTCAGATATTTTCGGTGGCATGCCTTACGGTCATTCACGCCTGTGGATCAATCAAAAAAATTCTTATAATCTCAGACAAATTAGCATGCAAATTCGTTTGGCAAGCGATTGCAATTTGCCTCTCACCTAAAGGAAATAAATCCACACTTTTCGTCCGAGAGACTTGAACGGGAAAGTTTTTTTTTTAATAGGCATGGGTCTCCATTTAAGGTTCGCATTCTCATGTCGGGCACATTCATGCTCACTACTTGCTTCCGGATGTAACTAATGCCAACGTTCAGTTGTTTTAGGCTCAAGCTAGATTAATAAAATTTGCACGTTACGTAACTTGCCTTTAATAGCTTTTCTCTATTCAAATTGTCTCTATTCCAAAAAAATCAAAGATAGTGTTTCTTGACCCCCTACAAATTTAGGATCACTAAACGTGGAGCGTCGAATGTAAAACGAATATTTGTTTCTTCGCTGGTTTTTTGATGAGGATTCCCGACTTCCGGCCAACTCCTTCGCGCCGACCTTGGAGATTCATCGTCCGCTCTAAGGCCTTTTCGGACTCGATCCGCCCCTACCCCTATGTTGCTCCCCCCACTACCCTCCTCACTCATCCACCATCCACCGCAAACAAAAGGCCGCGCGGGGGCGTTTTTTTTTGGCTACACATCTCGAGAGATAAGGAGAGAAACAACAAGACCATGGGGAGTCTTCAGGCGTGTGCCAAAAGGGCACCACGTATGTCTCAGAGCTGCGGCTAGAAACGGTAACTTAATATTTACATTACTAACTTACTCATGTTATAGGGTAACGCATTAGCAATTACGTGGACATTAGATCCGGAGCACTTATTTGAAACCCTGTTGAGTGAGTCTCATATTTTTGGCTAATTATTGGCTTAACTCACCTTTCTAGGTAAACAAATTGACATTTCATACCCATAACCCTTGCTGGTATTGGAGGACATAATTTGCAGTCCTTAAGTCTCCATTTGTTTACGGATCCTTGTCTGACTGTTTTGTGCTAAAAGACCTCAGGAAGGTTCATTTAATCGCTAGGAAAGAGGCGCGGACCGACTAAACGAATGGAATAATTGCACATAACCTCCTGGGCTTTCTTAAACGAATGCTCAGTAAAACATAACTTGCGTAAAATTGAACTTCCCGAGTGTCATCGACCATCTAACGACAATTACGCCATTGGCTTATGTTCTAAAACCCCCTTCCACACGCTCTCGTTGCGGCTTGTGGGCGAAATACCTTGCACTTCTTATATTAACGAGTAAACAATGGAGTTGTTCTCCTTTAAATATGTATTTACAAAATCTAAGTGGATTAGGTTATGAGTAGACTTCATCAAGTAACAGTTTCATTTCTGCGGATCAAAGGAAACATTTTATACGGGGTGAGTCTTACTGAAATTGGAAGGCCGCATGAAACTATTGTTGTGTACTCTTTATGTGGTATGTTAACGGCAGTGCAGAACAAAAATCAACTCCGCAGTTACTTCTATTCAGTGTGAAGAAAAGAATTAAGTTAGTTTATAAGTTTGATCACAAAGTCCACAAAGTCTCCTGTTCAAAATCCTTCACAATGCAAATTGTTTTCGTCTTAGGAAAATCTCTCTTGAATTCTTAGATTGAGGAAATAAGATGAAACCTGTCCGAATTGCTTTGCTGTTAAGAGGGGACGATTTTACCAGAAGTCACTGATAGAACATGTATCAAAAGTATCGGCCCGGTACCAACTGTCACCACTAGTATATATTCCAGAGGTAAAATGCTTTCCGAATAGGATGTCGGAGTGAGACTCTCAAGTGACTACTTATAGAAGCATATTAGCCAAAATGGATGGATAGCCAAGTATTATTGAACTAATGAGATAAGTCATTAGCAGAAGAAAAAGAGCGCTACGAAGAAACAATTAAAGTACATTCTCTATCGATTTTGGGAGCACTTATCGGTTAGCCAGTTTATAACACCACCGTCGGGTATACTGTGTGCTGGTCAAACCGTTCTGAGCAAGCTTTTAACTTTCATTGAATTCACGTTTTGGAAATTATTTGCTGGTATTTGTTTCTGATCTCAAAGGCGCCTGTAATTTTATATTCCAAAAAGAAAGGAAATCTATTTGAGATTTTCCTTTTCGAAAGATTTGTAGGATCAATTAAGTCCAACTTTTCGTTGCCCCCGCACATATTATCGGCACAGAAAATGAAAATTTTCCGCCTAATGGGCTAGGTTAGACGCAACAAGTGCTATATTGACATTTCCTTGTTGTTGTACCATTAGCTCTGCACAAAATTGCGAACTGTATCTGTGGCTCATTTGATGTATTAGACGTCAGTTCGAACGTTGTTTGTATGCTTTTCGACATTACTACTTTTATGCATTTGCACGTACCTGCAATTCCCTGAAAAACAATAAAATACTCAAAAACTACCTTGACAGCTAAATTAGCGAAGATTACTCGTATTTACTTATTAATTAAATATTGGAAATTAGAAGTGTTTACTATTCCTTTTCTAACATTTAAATTCGTTGCTCCACCCTCCATTTAAAAAAATAATTAGACTCGTTGGGTAGGATGGATTTTTTGGAAAAAATAAGCTTATTTTTCTACACAATGGGTGTTGCTGTTGCTTCTAAGCAAAGTTGTATTGAAAGGGCTACGACGCTCGGGAGGATTGAGGTGTCATGGCTTTAGAAGGGATTTGAGACAATGCTCCAGCTCCCAGTGCGTCTCCACTGGGGGTCATTTATGTGTGGCTGTGGATCGAGGAAGAGGACCCGATAACCGGTGGGAGGTTTGGTGTGGGGCCTTGCGACGGCTGCCGCCGGGAAGGCGGAGGGACCTGCCTCGCCCTCCCGTTTCGCAGATACCCGGCGGCGGCTCATGGTCTCCCATCCCTCCACATTCTGTTCCCGCCACCTCTCCATCGTCCGCCTTGCCCTTTTTTTCTCCAGCCTTCCTTCTCCCTCCTACCATCTCCTCCCCTTTCTCTTTCGTTTTCCCTACCTTCTACTCTTATTCCCGTGCTCCCGTTTTCCCTTAAACTATTCATTCCTAAACATTCTTCATTTTAAAAATTCTTCTCCAGCAACTCTGCTAAATTCATGTCTACTCTGTCAACCATCAAGACCATATTTGCAGCTGAATATCTAATGCGGTAAGCAAGCACGCGGAACCTGCTTATATCTTAGAGGAAATTATTAGCTTAAAGATGTAAATTGCCTAATGTACCCAGTTCGTCCTCGTAATTGTCTCATTTCAAATTATCCCACAAATCGGCGGGACCCATCACTTGGATGTGCACCAAGAGCTAAACTGAAAAGAGTATCTTCATCTCTTCCGGGAATCGACTTCGCCCTTATGATAAATTAACAGTGAGATTTCAAATTATAAATGAAAATTTGGCTAAGAAAAATTTGGCCTTTGCTCCATTGTGGATATATTTCCGCGGAAGTGATTGTGCCTTCTGCGGAATGGCTTCGGATGTTATACATCTATTTGCATTAATACCGGTTCCTGGTGGAACTTGTCGTTCCTGCTGAGTAATCACCTCACGCTGGATTTGATAGGTGAAGATACAACATCTTTGAATGTTCTTTGTCGTCATAGCTATTCTTCTATTCAATATGATTAGGTAATAATATCAATTGTCTTGATTGCATATTGGTGAACGGTTCGACCCTATCAGAAAACTTAGTTTTTCTAATCATTTATATTTTTTCGAAATTTTATAAATGCTTTATTGATATTTTCTAGCTTTTATTTTTATTACGACACTGTTGCATGATAGGGCAGAAAACCTTGTAAAGGAGGTACTTTTTATGTTCCAAGTTCTACATCTACATAATACCCCGCAAGCCGCCGCAAGGGCGTGTGGCGGGGGGTGTTAGGTCACCAACCGTAAAAAGGAACAATACCACATGCAAAACAACAACGTGAAAAATTACACCCACAGCACCGCACACACTCGTGCAAAAATCCCTTCATCCAACACTCATGCAAACACATATAGTATACCGCAAACAACAGAAAACTGCACCCCAGGATGCAGCACGAAAGCCATCCTACAACACGGAAGCCAGGACACTACAAGCAAGAATGTGAAACATCACTACCACATGAACATGCACCACAAAACGCCCTGCCCCCTAAAGAGACTCTAAAAGGTAGGGAATGCGACCCAACGTTGCAGGTAGCTGGAATTTCCCCCCGCGGATAGGGGGGAAAGTTGTCAAATAGAGTGGTTGTTTTGACAAAAGCTCAATTTTATTGGCTTCAGTTAGTCGCACAAGAAAATGTTGATTTACATTGTTTGTTAAATCTGTGAGTATTTCCATAATTTTCGATCTTTTCCGGATTGTGTCTCTAAGCCTGGATCTCGAAGCCACACCCATGGGTACTCATTCTCTACTACTCTCTTATGTCAACACCGAACGCCCAGGAAGTTCTCGTAGCATTGAATCGGTCGTGCACCTATATCTTCATAGTGAGCCATCATCATTTCCTACCGATTCATTTTTCCATGTTTTGATTGCTTTCAGTGTGGGAGTTAAAAATAATACGCTCTGGAAAAAACTGTGTTATCCTTCTGGACGGTTTTTACTCCAGGTTATTCGCGCTAGGTTTTTGCCTCGCCGGACTAAATCAGACACCCTTGCACTACTCTCCTGATTTTTCGTCGCACCCTTCTACATCCCGTCGTCTCTTTCCCAGATTCGCCGAATAATACACCCCTTCCCACCTCCCCGAGCCTTTTCGAAGCTCACCTCCACCCTCAGACGTTCCTCCCGAATCTAGTTTCCCTCAGAACCTGTTTCCCGTCATAAAACCGCATTTCAGCCCTCTCTCTCTCTTTCCCTTCTTTCTCTCCCCCTCCCAAAAAGCCCTCTCCTCCTATCCTGCGTCTCTTTAACATTCCCCGCTCCCACCCACTCTTCCACGAACCCCCTCGATTTCTTTCCTTCCTCCACGGCCACGTCGCCAAATCACCCAACCCACACGTCCCGCCGACTCCTTCCATCACCCACACTCCTAATGTTTACATATATATATATATCTACGTATGTGTGTGTAGTATATACATAAAATGTGTTGCCCCAGTCGTTTTTCCCGAAGGAATTACGCTCTCCCATGTCTCTCCCCCTCCTTTTTATATGATCCCGTCCGCTTTCCTTTGATTCGCACCGTCTCTCCCGCCCTCTAGGCTCGCCTCCTCCCGTACTCCTCACCGCCTCCCTCGCATCTCTCCCCCTCTCTCCGCCGCTCCTCCATCGTTATTTTCCCCTGCTCTTCTTTATCATCCTCCTCCTCTCACGCTGCTCCATTTCCCTTCGTTCCCCCAGCCCCACCCTCCGCTCTCTCTCTTATCGCCCGTCTTTTGTTCCCGGCCGATTTAACTTTTCGTTTGATCTCCCCGTCGCGGTCCGGCCACGTTTCCCTCCTCTACCCCTGCACAACACCCCTCGTCGCCCCCCTCTCAAATTCCCACTTCCCCGTCGTATCCCCTCCTCCCTCAGGGCCCTACACGAGGAAGACCTGCGAAAAACAAATTGAGGGTTTTAATCGTTCGCGTTTTTCGGCGAAGTTTCCTCCGCATTTTATTTCCCTGCCTCCTTTCCCCGTAGGTGTGTCAATTTCGGCTGGACCAATTCATCCGGCGTCCTTGGAATCCTTCGTACATTTTTTTCGAAATGGATTTCGGTCGGTTTTTACCGTGTGGTTCGTATCAAATTTAATCCTTAATGTGTTAATGGTGTATCGTCAAGTGATGCTGGATTTTTTTTAATGCCTACGGTTAATTTAGGCAAATTATTTGCGAGAAATCCATTAAGGATGTTAATGTATCGTGGGAGGAAAGTATAATGGGTTGAGAAACGCCCTTATTCGGTGTATTGATCTCGTAAAATATAGTGATTAATTTGTTTGGAAGTGCCATTTCGAGTCTTGCCGGTTATTAGAGATAATTACTTCAGATAAGCTTTGCCAGTTAAAATGTCTTATCTCATAAACTCGTGAATCTGCCTGTAAATGTCGGTCCTTCTAGGCTCTTCGCTCTGAACATCTTTATTCAGGTGACTCTTGAGATGACAAAGAAAATAAATATTGAATGATATAATTGTGTGGCTATTTTTAGAGTGACTGACACCTGGAGCTGCATATAGATATTTTTCCTAATTCTTTCATTTTTATGGCGAGCTCTTCTT
Organism: Hetaerina americana; assembly: GCF_022747635.1. Lineage (NCBI taxonomy): Eukaryota > Metazoa > Arthropoda > Insecta > Odonata > Calopterygidae > Hetaerina > Hetaerina americana. The sequence continues at coordinate 22,722,806 of NW_027286070.1, read as the reverse complement.
CACATCCTTTACTTTGGCTCTAGTTCGCATTTAGTACTGAGAATGTTTCCTTCATCTTGGATTCTTGATGAAATCGTGCTAGTAGATTCTTGGGCTTCGTGGCATTTCAGGAAACTCACAGTACTGAATGGCATTCATGTGTTTTCTTTCACAGTGCGTGCTTATGCGTGTTGATATTTTCAATACGCGACACTGTCATATGGGTATTCTGTGGGAAATACTTTTCCATTGGAGAATGTTTAACTAGCCCGTATGTGCCAAAGTTGGTTATTTACGCAAGGCTTGAAATGTAATTGTATTAATTTTAGCTTAAACAACCCAAAGAATAACTCATTCCTGTAATTACTCCCTTTAATTTACTCCTAGTTTTGCTTTATTATTTGCCTTTCGACCTGTACCTATTTTATAGTGGTTAGTACTCAGAACTTCTTTATTCAGGTGGATGAAAATGTTCAGAGTATTCAACTTTGAAAATTAACCTGTGAAGTAGTATCTCTATTCTGACCACTGATACTTATGGGAATGATAACGCGGTGTTAAAATCAACGACCCCACAATTATGTCCGTGGTGTTAGATTTTAGATATAACCTTTCTTGTTTCGTTCTCATTTTCAGTTAATAAGACAATTACAACAGTCGGCGAATTCTATTTTTTTTAAATGTAGGTGGAATATTAGATTGTCCACCTCAGATGAAAATGGTCCCTTGATAATAAATAATAATATATCGCTCTTGATATTATTTCATCTACTTCTACACGTGGCGCACTGCCAATATTATCCCTACCATTCATCATTGTTTGCCAGGTTATTATTTTTTGTATAATGATTGCAAAAATTCTTGTCCAGCAGTTATGACTGTCAGCTGCCATCATTTGATTAATATTTATTTTATTTTCATTTTATTCCTGCAGCTGGTGCTAGTATCGTAGTGCCAAAGTGGTGGGAGATCACTTGCCATATAATGACTTTAGAGAGAACGGGCTACGATAATAGTAATTTTTTATGAATATCGTATGGCTTATGGATGTTTTATTTTTCACATACGTGTAGTGATATGGGTTCGATTTTCGTACCTAAAGATAATGCCATTCAGCCTCTGGCACTGTTGACGGAAAACTTTGAACAAAGTTTTTGCGAAAAGAATCACTACAGAATGAACAGTCGAGGCGATAGTCATAATAATTCCTTTCTTTTAGATGCAATAAGTGTTAAATACTCCTAAAGCACTTGTCAGTTGAAGAATGCAATGTAACCGATTGGGAGTACAAGTACTTATACACGCACACACACACGCACACACACACACACACACACACACACACACATATATATATATATATATATATATATATATATATATATATATATATATATATACACACACGACGTATGTGGTTTTGCATCTGACATAGAAGAAATAATTCCGCCCAGCAATTACCTAGGCGGACAATTTTCACTAAATAAGAGACATACACCGCCGAATGGATAGCTTTGAGCATTCGTTTTTTCCGCCCACTATTCGCAACAACTCAAGGGGAAACACTAGATATAAATAAGTGGTGGCACTGGCGAAAATAGTTAGGGCATAGAATTTGCATTCCCCCACAAGTCACTCCATGACTGGCGTCCTAACCACCACCTGCCACGCGCACTTGAGCGGGTTGAGGGATTTGTGTGAAAAAATTTGTAGATGTGATGCATTGGGTAATTTTCCTTCCTGCATGGGTAGAATGCTACCTTCTATTGTATATGGTGAATGGGTTGCATGTGAGCCGGTGGGTTTCCTTATTCGTCTTCTTAGTAGTCAGTGGAGTAGTTACTAACACTATAGAAATCGTATTGTGTGTGAAGAATATTGCATGAATGGTGCGTTTAATCATCCCCCCCCTACCACTTGCCCTTACGTTTGATCGCGGGTCGCCATGGGGTGGTCGTGAAAATATTGGATTAGGTGTAGTATGTTTCGTGGCCGAACACCCGCTGCTATACGTCCTTGCCACGGCTTTAACGGTAGTGTGTGGATGTAGAGGTGTTGATATTAAGGCACTTTTTAAGGTTTTGTTGAATGGAAAGTTGGTGGGTTATCTTCGGATGTTCATTGTTTTATAACCATCCGTTTCCATCTCTCCCGTTCAGACGTCAACCCCTTGGGTTACCTCCCGGGGCCACCCGACACGCGCTCTCTCGAATGGGGGGTCTGAAAGGTGGATGTCAGTCCGTCCCCTAATAGGATTACCTCACTGTTCCTGAATTCATCGGACCCTCCTGTTCACCCCTTCTCGTCGGCCGTCCCACTCTTCCCAAGCACGGGCACGGACCACACCTCGGGCACCTCATTCCCCGGGGCACCCCATCCTCGGTCGCCCAATCCCCCGTCCGCCCACCCACGCCCTCACGAGACAAATCCCAACCGCACCCTCCCCCGACTGCCCACTGCCACAGTCTGCCATTCGGATTATAAAGCCAGCTTCAGCTCGAAGAGGGAGTCTCTGATTTCGCCTCCCCCACCCCCGTCACGTGAGGAAGAAGGGCCGTTGGGGTGCGGAGGAGGTGGCGGTGGTGGTTGCCCCCGGCTCCAAGGACATTGCCATATCCCCTTCGGCATCTTTCCCGCCCCTACTCCCAATCCGCACAGGGCCACACCCTTTCCATCTCCTCCCCGCAACTCGGCCGAGTTTCTCCCGCGCCTTCCGCCAATTCCGGTCGATCTAGTGAGATTCGCTGTCATGCAAATTGAAAATACAGCATCGCTATAAGTGCTCTTAGTACCTTTTGGCATTCTCAATTCGGAGATTTTCGTGTTTAAGTGTGTGTGCTCCATAGAGGCAACTTGGGATCATTTTTAAGAGTTTCCACCGTGCCCCCACGACCGAGATTGCACTCTGCTGCATAAAAGACGTGCGAATGTGGTGGAAATATTCTCATTTGGGTTTTGAATAGGTAATAAATGGGTTTTGAGGAACGTATGTTTGCATACCCGATGCCTAATCAGCATAACAGTTGAATGTATTTCCCAGGGGTTTTTAATGGCTGTATTTTTTCCGAGCTTTCCTGCTCGGACGGACTCAAGTTCCATATTCATAAGTAGGCAATTTAACGAAGAGGTGCTAAGAATAATTTATGATATTCATGTTGGGGGAGACTTCATGCCCGCATAAATAGTACTCTTCTACCATTGCTATTTTCAAAATAACTTCATTAAACGTACGCACGTTGTTACTACGTATCTAATTTGGTCGTTCAATTTTCCCATCGTTATGTCGAGTTTATTTTGTGTCTTAATTGCCTACTCTCTCTGATGGACCATAGTTGAAAATTACTGGTGCCGAAAATCACATATCAACGATTCAATCAATTAGGGCGGTATTCTGGAGCTATTATCCTCCGAATAGGCCCTTTTTATCCGATGGGGTTAAAAAAGAAAAAAAAGTTAGATTTCACGATCGGCCTATCAAAAATTGGAAGTCAATAACGAATCAATGCATGCGATTCGTCTTCCAGTCGCGAGGGAACTTTTGTGAATGCAAAACATAGGTCGTGGGGGGGGGGGAGGGTAAATGGAAGGGGAGGCTAGCCCCCCCGAGCGATGTCAATAAAATACGGGCGGACAAAAGGGGGCGAGCGGACGATGAGAGTGGCTTCTGTTGTTTATCGTCTTCCCTCGAGAATTCCCTCTCGATCGGCCGATCCATGAATGAATGGCCATTGGCTACCGCGGCTCCTCCCGACCGACCGCTGGCTCCTCTCCCCCTCTTCCCCCCCGCTGCGAGTCCGAATGTCAATTATAGAGACCGCAGACGAGAGCCGTTCCTTCCTCAGGCCATCTCCCGATCACCAGAAAACATGATATAATCCTCACCCGGGTACGCCGATGAATAAAATCGTTCGTCTAGAGTTTTATTTGGCGGAGCAGGATTTTACATTAAATAGAACACACGGCCTGTAGTTCCCTGTATACTACCTTGATCAAAAATTTCCCGGAATTTATTCAGAAAATTAAAAATACAAGTTTATTCATCTAAATCTATATTGTCCCCTTCAAAGTAATCCCCATCGACTGCAACACACTTATGCCAGCGCTTGATCCAATCCTCGAAACATTTTTTATATTCGGTTTTCGGTATGTCCATCAGTGCTTCCTGCGATTTTTCCATTACTTCCTCTCGGCTGCTAAAACGCGTTCCCCGTAATGGTTTTTTAACTCGATTGAACAGAAAGAAGTCACAGGGAGCCAAATCAGGTGAATTCGGTGGCTGTTGGATGGTATTTGTTGCATTTTTCGTCAAAAAATTACGAATAATGATAGCACTGTGCGACGGTGCGTTATCATGGTGCAAAATCCACGAGTTTTCTGCCCACATTTCTGGTCTCTTTCGGCGAATTGCTTCACGCAAACGTCTCATAACGCCCAAATAATACTCTTTGTTTACTGTCTGGCCTTCTGGCAAAAATTCATGATGCACTACACCGTTGTAATCCATGAAAACCGTCAGCATTGCCTTCTTTTTTGACTGAAAACAACGTGGTTTTTTTGGTCTCGGCTCATTTGGTGAACGCCATTCACTTGCCTGATGTCTGGATTGCGTGTCGTACTCATAAACCCACGTCTCGTCTCCAGTAATGATCCTTTTGATGAATGTGGGATCGGATTCAGCCTCGCAAATCATGTCTTTTGCGACGTCAACACGGTCTCTTTTTTGCATGAAATTGAGGTCTTTTGGCACCAACTTTGCTGCTACACGACGGAAACCCAAATCATTAACCACAATGTCTTGGGCGGATCCATAGGCAATGTTCAAGTCCTCCGCTATTTCTCTGATGGTTAATTTGCGGTTATTGACCAACATTTCTTTTACTTTATCAATTTTTTCACCGACTTTCGATGTCGATGGTCTGCCACTGCGTTCATCATCTTCGATTGACTCACGACCACTTCTGAACCGCTCGTGCCACTGGTAAACGACCGTTTTTTTTAGAGAATCGTTGCCGAAACACTTTTCCAACATTTCCAACGTCCGTGCGCCACTAAATCCGTTTTTTACGCAAAATTTAATACAAGTTCGTTGTTGCAAATTTAAATCCATTTCTGAAATTGTAAAAAATCGCCAACACACACAGAGATAGATGTACTCTTGGCTACGTAACTTTTGCAAATGTCAAGTTATGACACTAAGATTTAAAGGGAATATCAACAACAGATGTACCAATTTAACAAAAAAAACAGAACTCAAATCGGAACGATGGGAGCGCCACACGGTGGTTATTCCGGGAACTTTTTGATCAAGGTAGTATTCTAATCCAATCTAAGCGTCAATGAGTTTGATGCATAAGTCTGTGAAGACGTTGTTAACCTCTTGGCCTCGTCTTAATGGCACGTAAAAATTACGCCAAAATGTAGATGTGCATTAAAACAGCAGGAGAAGATTTGTTAAAGAACCCTTCTCACCCTTTTTAACGTGAAAATAATTAATTCGAATAATCGCGTCCGTTACTTCTTCAGCACTAACTTTCCCAGCGTTTCAAGGTATTTTTACGCGTCCCGTTATCCATTGGACCTCGAGGATCCAGGGATCATCAGGATGAGTTTTGTCCATTTATTCGGCATTAAAAGGAGCCTGAATAAGTAAGTAAATTTCACCTTCAGCTGATATTTCGTGGTTCATTTTCGTAGACGGTTTAATTTTTATGATCCCCATGCGAGAATGATTTGCATCGAAAAACGAGAGCCAGAATGTTTTAACTGCCGTTCGGTTTGATCTTCATGCGCCTGAGTCCAGATCAATTTTCCTGCGGCTGCGATTTAATTCACTATTTGTGAATAGTGATTTAATCAATAGCGCATTCCGTTTTAGTGTTGGCATCGCACGCAATTTTTAATTCTGGGAGTGATGAATCAGTGGGCCATCGCTCCGTGAGAGTAAATCACGACCTCGGGTGTTAAGAATCGATGGAAAGAACCCTCGCAGAATCGGCCAAAAAACGTGATAGCACAGTAATATCTCTTGTACGCCCGAAAATATATGGCCGCTTTGTTCGGATTAGATCTACTTTTATTGACCATTGCGTTGAAGTTACGACACTCCGACCGAGGCCTCAAATGGTGGTATCATAGGAAGTATATCTAAGGCAAAAACATTTTCTTAGTTAACAGCCTAATATACTTTTTAAAACCAAATTTTTTAGATTTTTTGTGGTGTTCCAAAATCCCAAGAATCTGCGAATGATTTTTATCCTCTAAAATTGTTGCATTGTGTTCCACGTTGTAAAAGATTCTTCAAAATATGTGGTATTAATTTGCGGAGAAGAGGATATAATTAATGAAAATTCATAAATAATGCCAGATCTCGTGTTTTTCTGACAGTCGTGTTTACTCGTTTTCTTCGCCGTACCCCTATTCCTATCCCCGTCAGTAAGCTACCCATTCATGTAAACATGACTGTTCAACTGGTATGGCATATAAAATTCCGTGAAACGGCCTGTACTGTCTGGAATTACACTATGAAAAACTGTCCGGAAATAATCGGGACGCACTTCGGCAAATTTGACCGTATGCATACGTAAGATATTGTTGACTCTCTGGTTTAAAAGGTGCTCATCCGCCATGTATGTATGTTGGGGTAACATCCCATGCAGTCTATTTGAAGGGGAATTTGCGAAACACGAGGGTTCACAAGGAAAGCGGCCCCCGAGCACAGTCGAACGGGGACTTTCCGTGCGGCGAGAACGCCCAAAGTCGCCCGCCGCACGGAAAAATCACTCGCGAAATGGCATCTCTCGACTTTTCTTCCCCTCCCCTTCTTCCCCCAACCCCCATCGTCGCTTCCATCCCCTTCCTCTCCACACGACCCATTCCACAAGCCCTCCCATCCCTCCCCTCAACCCACCCAACCCCGGTTCGCGAGTCACATGGACTTGCACTGCGCCTCTAGTCAGCTCGTAAATTCCTTCGCCTCGAGGTGGAAACGGGAGGAGGGGCGGGGGTTGCTGGGAATGGGGCCGGGGGCAGTGTGGACGGGGCACGGTGTAGGGGTGGAGGGTTGAAGGAGAGGAGTCTCTGTCGAGTGGGAGGGGGACCTCCTCCGGGAGTAATTGGAAGCACCTGCAAGTTCAGGCAGCCGGGGGCTGTGGATGTCCTCTGTAGGCCCTCGGGGTCCAGGGACCTCGTTCCAACCCCCCCCCTCCCTTCGCCGTCGTCGTATATCCAACAACCCCTCTCCCTGCTCCCCTCACCCCCGTCAAGTGTCTTGAGGTAAGCGGCCAGCCCCCCATCTCTCCGCATCTCTCCCCTTATTCCCGGCCGCTTTCCTGGAGGCGCATAGAGATGCCACTTACCCACCCCGTGGTCGTCTTCCCGCGCGGCGTTAAAAGTTATATGGATTTGCAAAGCCCTTAATATTAGTGCCAATAGAAAATAGGGAACAAATCACGTTACAAATCAGTATTCGGCCGATGGCCATGAAATAAATGATTAGGCGTGAATCAACTACTTCGTTTTGTGTTTAGGGAGGTGCGGTAGAAAAACGAGGAGCCGGAGGTTTCGCACTTGCCGTAGTCTAGTGCACGGATGTATTATTAATAGTTTTACGCTTCGAGGCATTTTTAAAAATTTTTATTTCTCCATTCTAACCCAATGACTATGCTCATTAGAGTGGGCGAAGGAGGACCAGCACCTGCACACACTCCTGTAATTACCCTTAGTTTATTTCCTGCAAGCATGAATTGTCATCGAAGGATTTTTACTTGAAGTGATTTGCACTAAGTCCCAATAATAGGTGATTGGGTGATTCCAGTTTATTTCCGCGTGGTGGCATTTAAATTTTGGTACTCGTTGTCCCATGGATTAATCAATCCGGGATAGTCACTCTCTTAGAAGTCTATACTCAAGGAAATCAGGGTCCTTCTCTCCTACTTTTGCCATTTAAAATCATGAATAAATATCTCGCTCTCCACCACTGCTGCACCTAGTACAAGTTGAATCTAAGTTATCTTTCCTTGCCCCTATGAGGAAATTTTGTTAAATTTGGGATCTCGGATCGTTATTTTATTATGTAGTTTATATCTTTGCTATTATTACTTATTTGTTGACGATCGTGGAATAGATACCTTTGAATGTGGACAGCAATGAAAATTGATTATTTTTTAAGAATATTTTCTCCGTTGTCCCTTTTCCTTTACAGATGTGGAAAGACTTGAGTTGAAGTGAAATACCTCTCCGCGCATTGATACAATCGCTTTTCTAATTTGTTTTGGTGTAACTGCACTCGGTGTTTCCAAAATTCGTACTACTGCTCGGTAATATTAGTTCCAATCCGCTTTCCAGCGCGTGCGCTCTATGCATAGGAGGTTGTCAATTAAAGTTCGAACTATGACCCTGAGAGGGAGTCTTCGAAGAGAGGGCGCGCACACTCCTCGTGGCAAAGCTCGCTGTCGCCTTGAGCTGCAACAAGAAGAGCACTGGAAAGGAGCGTTGGTCGAGAAGAGGACAGTGTCCCGGGGGCAGGTGTGCGCCGTGGAGAAAAGGGAAGAAGGCTTGGGAAAGGTTTTAATAGGTTCCGAGGGGGGTTTACGTCATTTTCAAGTTGGTCGGGAAGCTGTCGTTAAATACCTGCTTTTCTGTATTGATTGAAGCCTTCTTCCATACAATTATGCTGTTCGGTAATATCGGATCGCGCCAACTTTTTTATTCGAAGCGTGTAATCGATCTAATTGAGTTTAGTCTATTTTTCGGCAATTGAATTTTCGTTGCTCCTCTTCGTCCCCCTTTTTTTCTCGGTCGAGGTAAATTGGACCCCCCCCCTCCTTACGGAGAGCGGCGTTATGGAGATTCGGTTTGAAAGAGGAACGCCTATCCTTTGAAATTAAGTGTTGGCGACGGAGGTGGGGAGTTATGCGAAGATAATTTAAACACCAATCTACGTGTGTACCTGTAGAAATTAATTGAATTTGATAAGATTCCTGTTATGGGCTTAAATTTGTAGAATTCCCCCGTGTAGTTTGGAAAAAGAAAAGAAAACATTTTGCGCATTACGCCATTTGACAACTCTACTACCAGACCAGTTTCTACAGATTCAAATAAGACCAGAAGATGACAACAAATGTTGAAACCCTGGCTAATTAGTGAAATTCGCAAAATTATTGAGAGTTTGTATTCTTTTTCCTTTCAAAGGGAATACGGAAAGGAAATTCAAATTCAATTGCGACCCAGTTCCGCTTCAGATAAGTTGGTACGAATTATAAAACATTTAAAACAAGAATGACTCATATCTGTGAAAGGTAATTCATAATCTCAAACTTTTTTCAAATGTATCAATCTTTTTGGCTTTGTTTCATTAATGTCGCCTTACTGTTCTCCGTCGCTTAATTAATTTTGGCATTCAAACTTGATTAATAATATGATTGGACTGTAATCGTATGTACATTTTAAAATACCCTGATAGTTAAGGTCATTGTATCAAATATTCGACCACAAATCCATTGCTTAACACATTAGTCAATAGAAAGGTTTCAGGCGTCACTTTGTGGAAGCGATTCATTTCAGATAATAAATACTTGGTTATTCCACATTAGTCAATGTCGGCTCGGTGGAATTCATATGTATGCCCAGAAATAGACACGCCACCGAGTTCTGTCTGGTAATAATTTAATCAAATTTTTATTGATAACTTTTTCAATTGGGTTAAAGTACTAGTGATAAAAACCTAAAAAAAACATGAGTATCTAATGAAAATCTAATCAGTTCCAAATGCGAAACATTATATAAGGTCACTAACCTAAAAATATAAAGACATGCCCAAGTTATTGTTAGGATTTTTTCCCCAAAAGTTTTCGTCTTCTCATTAGATTGGGGCTGATACTAGTTTATCAGTTCAATACATATATTTAATAGCTATATTGCATTTCAGATTTGTTGTTTCATTCCCTGGGTTACTGTACTTCTATCTCGGAGAACATTGCCTAGTGTCACGTTTCTATCCACATTGCTATGAACATATACGCCAAGCTGAACTATAAGCAGCCAAGGTATGGCATTATCGCAGCATAAAATTATTTTGCCTAAGAAAATCATTTTGCCTTAGATAGGACAAATAAGAGTATTTACCAAAGTTAAGAAATTTGATCGTGAAAAACAAATATGATTTATTATCATAAATATCACGCACACATTGATAGAACCAAATTCAAAAACACTCAGAAGCTAAAATTTTAAATGTATACTGAATTGGAGTACATTGATATTTTTAAGTTTAATTTAAGTAAAATATATCTTTTCAGGTTTTACCCTTTGAGTGGACTATGTGTCACTCCGAAAACGAAGTTTGTTGTTTTACCATCATGTCAGTACGAAGGCAGTATTCTCGATTCTTGTGAGACCCAATGACCGTGTTATAACATAATTGATGTTCCCACCGATAGAACATCGAGTTCAAGCGATGGTTGTGACGAAATCCTCGCATGCAACTCTCTATGGGACTTATATGGCATTGGTTGTTAGGATTTTGGTCTTTTGGACGCCGTGTCAGGAAGGTTTTGTCACACCGTACCTCTCTTTCCCAATGCAAACCTCAAGTCTGCGCACCACACGCGCTCCCAAGGGAAGCTGTTGTCTCGTGAACTTAAACATTTGGGTTGCCCAATCATCTTAGATCGCGGCCATCTTCAATCTAGTCTAATGGGAAATCCTGTCCTTGTGGAATTGTGACAGCGCGAGAGTCGCCACTTTCCTCATGAAAACACTGTGGATGATTGGAAGACTTTTTGCAATAAATTTCTAGTGATTTACCCGACATTCTGTTTGCTCATACTGTTGTAACCTGAAATAATCACTGAAAATGTGGAGTATTGTCATTAATGTTTAACAGAATTCCATTTGAAATCTCCAGAGCGCCGTTACAAAGATTTTGCCCGCGACATCTGTCACCACCTGCAGCTGAAAGATAGAGAATAGGCAGTAAATTAAGACGCTGCTGGCGCCTGGGTGGTTGTGACATGTGAAATTGCAAATACTGCACTCGCGCCAGCGTTGTATTTACAGACGTCACACTCATTGCATGGTTTAACGATGAAAGACATCGTTGAGCGTTTTACTCGGCCTTTTTAATCTCCAGAATAATATTCAATTCATTGTTACGCTCTCCTACTTTTTTCTTGGTCACTTGCTCCTTTTCATCGGTTTGCGTCGCTCTTTCAAGAGAGAGAGAGAGAGAGAGAGCACCGCCTAATCCCCTTCCAAGTCGTGGGGACGGGAAGATGCAGGCGAAGGAAAGGCCGGCAGGCGAAGGAAAGGCCGTGGAAGAGATTATCTTGTCTCTCTCTCGCTCACTCTGAATGTCCCGGGAAGAAGATGGATATCGACTTCCAGAATAAAATTTAAAACAACACCGAAGGGAGAGTTTGATTACGTTTCATAACTTTTCCCCGTGTTACAAATAGCTGGGCGTCTTTTAATCAGGAAGATTGTGTTTGAGGTTGAAATTACTTCCCGTTTACTTTCTAGATGAGATTGATGGAAGTGTTTCACCCATGGCCGGGTATTAATTGCCGATCCCTCTAACGCACACTTCTTATATTGCCACTTATTCCTTTGTTTCTTTTTTAAGCGCGTTGCAAAGAGACTCTTGGCATTTAATATCTTATATATTTCATTTCATACATTTGGGTAAATCAGTCGTATTACATTGGTCATTACTATTGAAATCTAATTCATAGTATAGCCAACTCACCATAATACACTTGATAATTCACTATATCCAATCGTTTTCATTTATTTCTCGTGTGTCTAATTATTTTCTTTCCATCAAAGTATTTTTTATGAGAGCTGTCCGGCTAACCATAGTAAAATTTGTAGTAAATTCTTCTAATAGCTCTTTTCGTTCGGTCGATATGGTAACCCTTTAAAAAAAGTTCTGTGTACACGCTTTCCTTTGTTTTGAAATAATATTGTTTTTACTTGTTTGGTATACGACCTTGGACCTTCGCATTGCTATGTTCACTTTGCCACACACACATGTGTGTGTGGCTAAGTGTGGTTTCCCATTATCACCGATGCTGTTAAACGTATGTGTGGAGGAAATGATTAAAGAGGCATTGGAAGAACTGGAGGTAGGAATGAAAGTCGGAGAGGAATTCGTAAAATCAGTTAGATTTGCTGATGATCAAGCTTTAGTTTGTCAGTCAGCCAAGGGGTTGCAAGCATTGCCGAGTGAATTGGAAATTCAGTGCGATGGGATGAGAAGCAATATTAATAAAATAAAGGTTTTGCGATTTTCTAGAAAGAAAAAGACGAAGCTAAACGTTGAAATAGGAGGGCAAAAACTAGAGCAGTTTACGTATCTCGGAAGTGTTTTGGACTAACACGGTCAAAATAGTAGAGACGTAAAGAAAAGAATTACGCTAGGCAAAGAGGCTTTCAAAAGGATGAGGGAGTTGATGACAGGGACGTTGAGTAAGAATGTTAAGAAAAGACTCGTTAAAACTTTGATATGGAGGGTAGTTATATAAGGCGCGGAAACGTAGTCACTGAAGCAGGATGATAGAAGTAGATTGGAGGCTTTTGAAATGTGGGTGTGGAGAAGGTGAAATGGACCGAAAGGAAAACAAATGAGGAAGTGCTAGGCATGATGGGCGAGGAGAGGGAGAAATCCTATGGAGGCAGGAAAAGTGGATGAAGGGGGTATTGATCGGGAGTGGGATGTTAAAGACTGTAATATTAAGGAGAATGTTCGGCAAACGAGGAAAGGGGAGGAACAGGATTGGATGTTGGACGGGATGAAGGGAAGAAGGACATACCCAACCATGAAGAGGGACGTGAAGTAGAGTAGGTTGCTGGATTTTGTTTTTTGTTAAGAGTCACAAAATATTTATTTGGTAGTTGTGTCCATCCAAAAACTACTTTTACTGGTAGATTATTAATAATAATTATATATGTGTACACACACATATATATTATATATATATGTATATATATATGTGTATATATATATATATATATATATATATATATATATATATATATAAAGAGAGAGAATTCTTAAAATCCACTCTGAGTAATAATAATGCGGAAAATTTTCCGGAAAGACGTCTCAGTTCTTAGTCATTCACCTTTAGAATGACTATATATACCCCTACCCTACTTAGTTTACATTTCTTTTGATTGGCCCTTCATTCATTTTTCGACCATTTTCGAAGAGTATACGCAGCATATGAAAAAATCCAGTTTCAAGATTTGTCTCGGAGTCGATTTTCGCCTTTCTTTAATTAAGTTGGTAGTCTTGATTTTCATTGGTAAAAAACGTGGAAGTTTCTGGTGGCACAGTAACAACCAGTCAATGTGTTTGAATGACCCCGATCCTGAAATTAAAAGCCCCTTTTCCCACTGTCTCTGAATGTTGTTATCACCTTCGCCCTGAAAACGAAGCGATTCATCGTATAGAGGTGATGAAGCTTGGCAAAGACCTAGGTGGTTTGTGAACCCGGTCAGTAATTAGTTTTCTACCAAGTTCTCGACTCAAGAATTGATGTTGCTATAAGGCTTTATGCCAATGAGAAGTAATTTTTGGTGCGGAATTAAAAAAATGAGAAAGGGCGAAAGCGAGCCAATGAATTAGGAAATTTATTATTTTTCGCTCTCGCCTTTTAATTTCAGAGCACGTTTTCGCTTGGTGTACCAACTTAAAATTTTTCAAAGCAGGTGGAGTTAATTGGAAACCATGTTCATCTCGGTTTTTTTTCCGAATGTGAGATAAAATAGCGGCCAACCTTCCAGACTCTTTGACTCCTCCGTCCCGAGGTGTTTAAGTATCCCCAGGAGTAATCTTATCGATTTCACCAGAGAGTGATCTTTTTAATGCTGCTAAGAGGACTTGTACGTGATTTCCATTATCTACTTTAGGTAGCTTCGATCAGTGGTAGCCACTTTAGAGTGTCTCTGAAAGTAAAGCGTGAGACAGGATTCTGCGTATTACTTCAAGGGGTATTTAATGGAGTACTTTATCCATTCCCCATCTAAATTTAAGTATTCCCTGACTACCAGTCTTTTTCATGTAAATATCAAGGATAATGAAGTGCACTAAATGACCTCATACCAGCTTCGATCGGCCACTCTTATCGTATGGGAAATCTCAGGGCGCTTCTTATAACTCTTTCAGTTCAATTGTAACGAAAGTACTTGAGGGGATTGCTTTGAAATTTATAATAGGTTTTGGAAGATCCATTTAATAGCGATCTTCAAGCAGCAGATTGGTTAAAGTTCTAAACCGTCTTTTCTCGAGTTCAAAATGTTTGGCAAAGGTGGTCTTACATGTACTTGCTACCCTGCAGTTTTTAAGGCACCACTTCGGCGTGAGACGGAGTGATTCGACTCCAGACATGAATAATTAGTATTACATGTTAATAAAATAATTGTAACTAACAGAGAATTGATCGAAGTCAAACTGGAAATAATTTTAGCCAACAGTTCTGCATTGCTAGAACGTGTAACTGCAAAACACTATGCGAGATTCTGTTATTCAGGTTGTCAATAAAATAAGAGCTACATGTATTAACAGCAATAAACTAGGCTGCTTGATATAAAAAAGAGGTTTCCTGAGAGTCTTCTTGGTGGCTTATATGATCACTTATCATTCATTTTTGGGAAACTAAATATTTTAGACCCTTTTACTCTACATTTTATTATCTCTTTAAGCGTATTTTAATAGTTTATTTGTCCTGATGTATTATCCTAAATTTATTTCTTCCGATTGAGAATAGAGTCGTCGCTCAATACTTCTCGTTAATCCGGTTTACTTTTACTACCACTTACTCATGCCATTTTATGATCTTTCCTCCCTATAATCTTGAAATTTACGAAAGAAATCGCCCCCATTTCTGAAGTGTTACAGTGAAATTGATGGGCAAGACATCGCGAATTCATCTTTTATTAGTTTTCAGGCGAATTAATATTTGCGTCATTTTATGTATATGCGTTAGAACTCCTGTTGTCCGGAGGAATAGGAGTGTAGGCTATCGCCTACAATCAACATTTTCATTCATCCTGGAATTCGTCCCTTAGTATGTTTAAAGTTACTGTAAACTTGTCATCCAACTTTCAGCTGCTGTCCTGGAAGGTCGCGGAAAATACACACCGTAATATACCCTCCGCAATTCAATGCCATTCAAATCGGGTGATAGAGTCGCGAAAGTTGTGTTTTGGGAGTAGGTATACGATTACTGACTTGTCCCCTGGAGAAGCCCGGCGGTTGGTGGTATTTTCGCGTATGGCTATGTGGACGGAAGAGACGACTTTCTTCCCCTCCGCTGCATTCTACTTCACAATAAATGTACATCTGAAATTGGTAAAATGTAGAAGAAAAAACCGCTCCAAAAAGTTATATTTGAGCATATAGTATATTTTACTTATAATATATTAATTGACGTTTCTATTCTTATCTTGCTTCTGTAATGTTTATATAATATGTCAAAAATACAGAAAATGGTGAAGTTTGCGTATTAAATGGCACCCTACGATAACATTCTGATATCCCTATTATTTTTTCTGCCACATTTGTTTAAATTTGGTGATTATCTAGAAAGGAAAGACTTTTTGGAGGATATCAAAAGAACTTTTAAACGATCGATCTTAGATGATCCACAAATCTCAATTTGGTGAGTGGGTTGGAACGTCTTTAGTCTTCCCCTTAATGTTTTTATTAAATCTGGTTTCAATGCTTTTACCTCGCTTCCATGTATGTGAAGTTCTTACGATCTGAGTTCCACTGTGTTGTTACATTGTTATCATGGCTAGATGCAGTTATGTGTAGTTCTTCTTAAATAGAATATCAGCTAGTTGGCGTTAATGTTTTCTAATTTGCCAGATTTGTTTGTGCATAAAATATCCATTTTCTCATCTTCGGGTAATGGGAAAAAAAGAAAATGCGTTCAGTAGGTCGGTTTTCGGTGACGATTTCGTGGAGATGAATTTTTTAGCATTGCGTGCAGCAATCAAGACTAATTGGAAGCATATATCTGGAAGCATATGTGATTTCGTGTTATTTTTTTTACTCGTGCTTGAAGTCTGCTTTCAAAAAGGAAAAAAAAATACTGCGGGCGAGAGAGCATTGGGACGCTCGAAATAGAGTGGTAACAACTGGCGGCAACAGAAAGAACTAATTGTGTGGCATGAACCACAAGCTAGCTCCCCCTGCGTAAGAATGATTTCAGTAGCATCCGGCTGTGGTAATGCTGCGTTTCTGGACATCTGCCTTAGGATAAAATAAATTAATTCATGCTTGCAGTGCTGTGAGCTTTTCACACGAATGGAAAATGCGATGGAAGCATAGACTTTAAGTTGTTAATTAGGTCGGGATCGTGTAGGCTGTTTCCACAGTGGAATGCCGAAGTTAAGTACTATATGACTGCGACACCGATGACACATCGGCGCGCCATTGAGCGCTGAATGCTAGTCCGTGATAAAGGCCGATTTTATAGGTTTATGCAGTACTAGATTGATCTCAAGTCCACCGCCTTTAGCTCAAATCGATTCGGACTTTCCGCAATATTCTACAACCGCGACGACAGTAGATGATCGCTCAGTGGATGTGCTGCTGATTTTTCGCCGAATCCAATGTAGTGAAAGGGCACCCAAAGCCAAGTTCTCCTTTACCTTTCAAGAAACCCCTCCACTCTCGGGTGTCCTCTCTCCCAGCTCCTCTTATTCTAGTGGAGGGAGAGAGACGGGGAGGGAGAAGAAAAGCGGGAGGAATGAGGAGGAGGGAGGTCTCGAAGGGATTTTCCAGAGTCAGTCCACTCGTGGTGCTATCCTTTCGGAAGACTGGAGGGCATTCGTGCCTCGCGGCCCCGCCGAAATTTAAGGAAATTATCATCCACAGACCACCTCCCACTTCCGGTCTCTATTCCACGCCCTCTTCCCCCCTGCCTTCGACCGCGCTCCCCTCCCCATTAGTGCCTCTCCTCCAATGTCCAATCCCCGCCCTACGGTTGCACCCTCCCCCTTCAATCCTCTCGTTCCCTCCATTCAGTGTTACGCTCAGGGACGTCGCCTGACCTCCCTCTGTCCGACTCACATCCGAGCTAGAAACCGGTGGCTATGCCGTGCACACCGGCCTGCATGCTCTTCAGTTATGCTCCCTACGTCGATTGTAGCGAGTCGGTTTGCAGGTGTCGTCGACAGCCAATCAGCATGAGTTTTCAACTTTGTTGGGAGTGATTCCGTCGTCAGCCCCGCCGAAGCTGGTCGCTGGTTGGTTGGAGTAGAAGTCGTTCGCTTCTTCGTGATGCGACTAAGGTGTGAGTTACAGGTCGAAGGGAAATCAGGCCATCAACTTTCCAATTTGGACGAAAACAGCTCACTGTTTCCATTCCCAAATCGGTACTGCTGCCTAAGTCACGAATTGGTAACTTCCGGGTTAATCTTCAACGAAAACCTAGGGTTTGGTATAAGTAACCATCAGTCGGCGCTCGAAGAGAACTAGTGAGAATGAGACTTTGGAAATGTACAGGATCCTTCAGTTAATCGATATCTTTTGGAATTATTAGATCTTAGCCGGCAATTCAGACAGCTCAGGTTAAATAAAATGAGGGCAGTGTATACCACCCTGAAATATTTGACTCCTATTCTCCCGCCCAATTTATGATAATATAAATCCCTGAAGTTAATAATTAATCGAGACACCTAAATGTAGCCAATCGAACTTTCTTATATCATCTTGTCACATCTTGTTCACCAGCAACTAATTATCTGTCTTGATATTGTAGTAACCTCTTCCGTACGTCTCAATGATGGTTTGCACCGTATAAGTAGGTATGAATACGAATCAAGCTATGCGTATTAAACATTGTCTAAATAAATGAAAGGACTAACTTAGTAGTTCCACACGAAAACGATTTATTCACACTGAAGTGTGAATAAATCGTTTTCGTGTGGAACTACAAAGTTAGTCCTTTCATTTATTTATAATGAATCGGTTCCATAAAGTTACGCCAGAAACCATTAATTAAACATTCAGTCCTTAAGTGACATATTTTCAAAAGAGTATGGTACTAGATTTGAAGTTAAAGCCCCAATTATTCGTTTGGGTTCAAGTTCTTGTAAAAGCGCGGATTTGTTAATTTGGGTGAAAGGTCGAACAAAGTAATGAACAGCATTTTCTGCAGTGAAATACTTCTATTTATTACAAATAGAGTCGCGACGGAAACCAGTGTGATAGAAATTGGATGAGAATCTATATAGACAAAAGAGAGTAAGAAGTTTTGGAGAAAGGGGAAAGCTAACGTCAACATTAAAATAGGAGGGCAAAATCTAGAGTGGGTACAACAGTTTATGTTACTTGGAAGTGTTTAGAAATAAGTTAATCTCAAGAATTTAGATTAAAAAAAAGAATTGCATTGGGCAAAGAAGCTTTCACAAGAAGGTGAGAATCGATGATATGATATGAATATGGTTTTGTAAGCCTCGGAAACGTTGTCGTTGAAGGGAGATGATCGGCGAAGATTCGAGGCTTTACAGATGTGGATGTGGAGAAAGACGAAAAAGGTAAAATAGAAGTAAAGGCTCCCTAATACCTACCGCCACAACCCCTTGCGGTGGCTTTAGGGTTATTGTGCAGAATAATATGAAAAAACGGAGTGCGATTAGTGGTGGGGGAGGATAGAGGGTTAGGGTTGTTGGGTGGAGTCCAAAGAAGGCAAGACAGATAGATGCTCAGCATTGTCATTGGTGATGGGATGCTGAAGACTGATACATAGGCCATCGAGGTTGGGAGTAGGAACAGGGGGATGACGTTGAGCGGAATGAGGGATTCGTGTCTTTTTAGGTGAGGCTGAGAAATATACGTAGGAGCTTTTATTTTGAGTCCGTCCAAAGCGTAACTTAACCGGTAAACTACCTAGTAAAAGTGTTGTATCTTCAGCCATGGCGACTCAATGTGTATTGCTTATTCACCCCTAATTTCTGGTGTCGAAATGCGCGTTGCATTCACGGTGGTGAAAGTTATTATTGTACTCTCATAACATCCTCATTCATTCTTGCCTCCTTGAGCACCCAAGTGTTCATTAATTTGAACGAGCGACAGAGGTACGTTCACCTCTGGAATACATATGCGTATAATGCAGCTCGTTTGCTCATTCAGTAGCATAGTTAATGGATGTTTCTTTTTCTGTGAGAATTATTTTGCTTGAGGTCAATTTTACATTGTTATGAGGTTGATGTGGTCACAGGTCGAATAAATGTTATCAGCGTTAGAAGATCATTACCGCCTGTATATAAGTATGTTTGCCACACGGATCCCTGGCTCCTATCTATCTATTAGACTTCGACGTTTTGGTTTCTTGCCATTACAATTGAGACTGACGTGTGCGTGTGTAATGTCCAAGTCATATTAAACCTGTTTTTTATCCTTCCCTCTCCCTCATCCCTTACTTTCTGCACCTGCTGCTTGCACTCCCTGCCGCACACTCCTCTCTGGTGGATCACGGGGTATTTTGTGGATATAAATGTTAGAGAAGCAATCTCAAATGTGTATCCCTCTTTGCAGAGGATGTTGAAAGTGTTAGAGAATATTTTCCTACACTTTAGATAATATATAAGATGGATTCTTTCGATGTCCTAGTGGTGCTAACACAGCCTTCCTAACAGGTAAATCATTAGATTATCATTTAATTTATTTCAATAAGCGGAATTGAAATATGTTCAGTGTTTATTAAGTGGGGTGTAAACTAAGGACGTGGGCATTAATAGGTACTTGTATCATTATTATGTGGTGCATTCTTTTTTGAAATTTGATTAGGCCATGGGGCATATTTTGAGTTACAAAGGTTTGCAGAAGTAAATTGGCATCTTCCATGCCAAGTGGACCACTTTTCAGAGGCTTTTGGAGTGAGGGACTATATTCAATACATTTCGACTGCTGCAGTTCATGTATGTATATACCCAAACAACTTCGGCCGTCGTTGAAGTAATCGTTGATCGCCATCGCCTTTCGTCCCCGAACGTAGCGACAACTCCAGCCGTTGGAACTCAAGCAGTGCAAAAAGCACTGTCTTTCGACTTGCGGAATATTGAGCCCATTTGATTTTATTTCTGGGAATACCCTTATAACTGTACGTAAATAGAGTAACTATTAAGAAAACAAATTTAGTATTTTTATTTGTCAAATTATTCATTTAAAAAGTTAAAATAGATACCAGAATGGATTTTTATATTTGTGGTAAACGTTCACCTGAAATAATTCGGTGACAATACTCTGATCGCACTCCGATCAACGCATTGGCTCAAAAAATACGTGTCGCAAGAATACATTCATGTGTGATTAGTGAGGTATGTCGTAAATTAAATCATTATTAACAGTAGTAACCAGCTGCAGATATAAAATGGTTATTAGAACACTAACACAGGTTTCAGACTAACTTTTGTTATCAGACTGTTAGAACATGTTCTAGACTCATTCCTCAGTTACCAAATCGAATTGTTACCGCTTTCCCTTGATAACTCGTACTATTACGATGACTAAAGAAAAAGGCGTTCAAAAAACTTCACCCCAGCTATAACTGTCTGCTAATAGCAAAACACAGGTTCGTCTTTTTGGCAATGACAAGACTCCATGGCTTTGTTGTCCAATTGTGTCCTTGAAGGCTCTTGTTAAAAATACTGCCGATTCATCCCTTGTTTTCCAGAAAATTATGTTGATGAATTGAAGTATACATACACTCGTATTCGCTGTTTTGAATCGAGGTCTCCCCGAGGCCCCCCGGGCCATCTGACAAGATGCATCGTCAAAACCTCTCCTTGTATTTGTATGCCCCCATATTGGGCTGCACTCAGCAGTTCACTTCTGCTCGCTGTAGGAATCCTGAAGACGAGAATCTTATGAAATAATAGGAAATAAAAGATTGGGTTAGCAATTAGTGATCAATAATATTCATAAGTATTAAGTCGCTTATATTTACAAAAGATACATATATCAAATTAGTATGGGCTAATGTTCTGATCTGGCAAGGAGTGGAGAGTAGACGCAGAGAAAGAGCATATTTAATCCGTAAGCCTTGGGTTAGAATCTCTCTAAGTACGTATTGGATACTCTTTGGATGTATTTCTGCGTGAATAATATTGACTTGATTAAACTGTCCGTCAAATGGTCTCATTTGGCGGGGTACGTAAAAAATAAATGACTAAAATTGCATTATAGTCCTACAATTGAACAGGGTAAATTAGCAACGAAAATTCCTCTCTTCTGAAAGCTCTATATTAAGCTACCATACGATGTATTTTGAAATGTTCACTATAGTATTGTTCAGTGGTTGAATGGAATTAGAAGAGGAACGGTCTATCTTTTGACGAGTAAACAGATATCACGGGCAATCTTGGAGCCAAGGCTGGGCTCTTATCCAACACTGTTCTCGATTTTCTTCGCTTATAGTATTCGTGCAACTTCACGAAAGGCGGCTAATTTATTTTGATGCCCACAATCTTTCAAAATCTCCATCGCGTCATTTCTCCTTGACTGAGCTAACTGCGCATGTTATATGGGAATTAAGAACGCACCACAAAAATACATTTAACGGCTCGAGTTTTATCTCTCCGCCCGATGAGCACGCAACGAGGCAAATTAAAGCTTTTTTTTTACAGGCGCCCCCTCAGTAGTCATGAAATCCGTATGATTTTCGCGGGAAATCCTGTATCATCCGTATCGTCAGTTTTTTCTTTACCCCCTTTTTAGCTGACACCTACATGCCGAGGGCAAGAAGAGCCGATGTTTCCACCTGCTACCATATTCACGCCATTTTTCATTTGATTTTTTTCCCTAAGTTATCCGGAATCCCATGTGAAAATGTTTCCGTGTTTTAAGATTCTCTCTAATACTTCCTCATAGATGCCACTGTGGCAAACGATGGCCGGCTGTGCGCTTGTATAAGCATGCAGATATTGAGATTCGATTCCTCTACACCACTCTATTTTTTTAATTCTGTCAAAAATGCGTTCTTACTGCAAACTTATGGAAAAATATAGTATGAATTGCGACTCTTGATGTTTTTTTTCGCTGGTGGAAAAATGTCTCCCGTCTCCACAATAGGAACGTGTGGTATACTACACAGACCACCATTTAATTCCTACCTGTATGATTTCCGAGTGTGTTTAAAGATTATTATTCTTATTAACAAAAGGGCTTGTATTCAAGTAGGTGATGAGAACCCCAGATAATATGATCATATAACATGGAACTTTACCAACTCATTTTTTCCCTCGTCATACATTTAATTAGAAAATTAGTTTTATTTGAAAGTGATTGACAAAACTGTGAAATCCGCTGGAGAAACAGTTTCTAAACATAGGTCCATGGACAAAGGAGTGACCGCTTTTGATTGTATTAAGATAATAGTCAACGATACCTCCAGCCTAACTTGTCGCCAATCAATCATTACTGGTCGACCAAGTCTGTGATGTTTTGGGCTAGAAAATTGATAAAACGTTGAAATCGTTACGCACTTAAGCCATGTTTTTTTTTCCTTCAGTTTTCTGGACACGAGACACACCAATGCCGGCTCATGTTTGCATTTTTTTCTTGAATGCGACTCTCCCAAGGAAAAATACCCTACTCAGTGTCGCGGGATGTGTACGGTTCGTCTTTTTTTTCTCCAAGATGAAAAAAGATGGGTCGCGACAAATCTTCCCCGGGAACACATCGGGGTCTCCCGATAGATTGCTTTTCCATCGAGCGGTTCCTTTTCCCCGACTCCCCTTTTTATATTCGGCGGTAATTAATGCGATCGCCTCCTTCCCCTTGGCGTTTCTCTTTTTTTGTGTGCCCTCTCTCGCAAAATGAAAAATAATTCCCGGGCTGGATCCGAAGGGGGTCTTTAGCATTTCGTATGTAGGGTGTCACTCGGTTTTCCTAATCTCCCTCCCGCTTTCTAACCCTTTCCCTCCTCCCCTCCCACCACCATCACCCTCCTCGATTTTGCTTCCCGTGGGCCTCTTGGACGGAACCCCCACCATCCCCCTCCCGCCGCCACCAGAGCTACGGACAGCGGCGAATGAGCGAAATTCACCCCCCCCCCCCAATACCCTCCCACCACCCCGCCGCACACCCAAATGCTCCTTCCGGTCTTCCCTGGCCTTCCGGGTGGTTGGGACTGCTCGGCTGCATCCAAATTACGACGGTGGCGGGAGCCGGGGTCGATTCCGACGGGGGGATAAGGATCTTCGAGCCGTGTGCGCGCGCCGCCCCCAAATTACGTTGGCCAGTAAAGGAACAGAATAAACAAAAGAAAAAGAATTGAAGGAAAAAAAAGAACCCAAAAAAAAAGCTGCCCGAGAGAAATGCACGGTTGGCCGCGTTGCCAAGTTGACTGTATTTCTCAGCAAATATGTGCGAATGCTATTTATAGTCCCCAAACGACGTCGATGCAGTGGAATTCCGCCTTCTTGGATTCCGATGCAGGCGGAATTTCTCTCTTCTCTCTCATTCGCCGAAGGAAATGCTCAAGTGTTTTCGAGGCCGTTCCCAAGCGCTCTGCGTTCAGTTTTCGGGGACGCTGTTCCCAAGTCGTCGCGTTTGATCAGATTTTCCATCGGTAGCTGTGGATGCTACATGCGCCGCCCCGCTTAGCGCCAGCAATCAACCATTTAATCAATAGGCGTCGCCGTTGGACATCAGCGTTGCTCTAAATGAGTGTCGTTCACTGATTCTTGTCAATGTTCATGTCAATATCAATATTTAAATGAAGTTATTTTTGTTGTGTCTTTATTTCCTATGAGATGCAGTTAGAAGTTGAGGATCTCAAAGCAGTACGATGTGCTCCAAAGGACATCCAGAATTGCGGGAGAAGTATCAATATAATGCTATAGAAAATAGAGTTACCTTTTGTTCGATCAATATTAAAAAAACTGTGATTTAAATGTTGAAGTTGAATATTTTAGTAAAGTTGGTTAAATTTCTTGGTAAGGCCTTTTTTGCGTTTCCTACTCCAAAATGGAGTAACGTAATGAGCGTACGGTAGATGTGAATTTATTTGATAATATTAAATGCTTACATATTATTATCATCACTCAAAAGTAAATTTCTCCAGGCTTATGTTCCCTTAGTTCTGGAATCGCCTGTTCAGCATCGTTTGTATTTACATGTTTATCTTATAATTCCCTTCGTTGTGTTTTAAGTTTGGCGTGATTAAATTTTACGAAGCTGACAGAGGATTTCTTGCCAGGCTTAATCTCGTCGAGCATGAATTACAACAGCCTATGCTACAATGATACGGCATGGAAACAGAGACTCACTAATTGTAATTAAAAGCGAACCCTTGATGTAACAGGAGGCATGCGTCAATTATGCCATTAGAATTTTGTCTGAATTTTTGCAAGTCATCCATTTTTTCTTGCCAAAAGTTATATTTTTTAAGGACAAGGTGACGGAAAAAACTATGTAAATACTGTTACCATCGTTATATGTTTCAATATTTTTAATATTTTAAAAAATCATTGCAGATATTTAACTTTTACATATCTGTTCGTTTGGAAACCCTAATTATCTAGCTTTAAGGATTTTTTTCAAATCATTTTACTGAAATAAATAGCATTACTAGAATGCAATGCTCCCTCAATAAAAAATTTCAATCTCCTCGTCATGACCTCCAACAGAAAGTCAAGGATATATTACTTTGTGGGCATCTTTCTTTTCCGCAATAGGCTTGCCATTACATGGTTATTTTATTGGATACATTTACCAAAATATTTGGCCAAAAAACTAAATTGCATTGAAATTGAACTTAAAAAAAATGAATTATTTTTGTGTAGTGTGGATACATACTATATATCAACACTTGACAGTTACGGCTAGGAATTTTGTCCCTACTGCATTCCCAGCAATTTGCGCGGCGAATTTAAAAGATTTTCCTCCTTCAAAAATTCTTTCGCAATATGTTCCATTTTTAATACTTCGATTTGTGGTAGGCACCGCTTCGACTACCTAGTGGTATTATCCCAATTTTCCGTGATTTCGTTCCGCATCGTACAATCAGGACGGAAAATTAACTTCAATTCATGCCTATTACTTTCATCTCTAAGAAGTAACTGCATTGGGCGAAGAATTAGAATAAGTGCGAAGAGGGCAGAAGGCTCAGTGTTTGCAGGACGTTTCTGGTCTTAGAGTTCATTAATATATTGATATCGGTGATATATTGATATATACGTCGCAGTAAGGTATTTTTGTTTGAAATGATCATTGCATGCATATATCCAGAAAATATTTTCTTAATGCATCTAGCAAATCCCTCTGGTAATAAAATACGCGTTCTCTGATGGCATTCTACACGCCGATGTGGACTGCTACAGTGTGGCTATTTGTGCCGGGATAGGTGGTGGGAGGTTTAGGGAAAACAACCTCCACCCGCATCAGTTGTCTGTGGACCGTGGCAGTGTGCTGATCACTACTAAACCGGACCTCTGTACGAGGGTCACGAATTCACGATGCCATCATCCATAGAGCTGCTTGATAAAATTTTGTGTTAAGCTCGGAAAATCAGGTTCCGGAGATACAGCAATGTCCCGAGGAATGGTTTTCCGCCGGCGCAAGATGTCCCGGGAGGGCAGAGAGGAGGTTGACGATGAGGACATCCATCAACAACACAGTGTGATGAAAATGTGCAAAAAGTGAGACACTTGCTCATTTCTGATTGACCCCCTAGTTTCAGGATGCTAGCAGGAGAGTGCAAATTTCAAAAAACACAGTGTATTGCATTCTTACAGAAGATTTAGCCATGAAAAAGGTTTGTAATGATGGTCCTTAAGGGTGCTGTTGGAAGACTGCTTGTGAGATAATCTTGCCTCGGACCTCTTGGACCCCTGTGAAAGTTACAGAATTTTTTAGAATTGGTGGTTACTGGTGACGAGACGTAGACCTTTGAGGAGGACCCAAGTACGACACCTTTTGGTACCATTTTGGACCACTAGATATGTAAAAGATGCCATGACGAGGTGTCTGAACGAGGTTCCTATTGATGATGCCTTACAGGTAGCATACCTCAGCTGGCGGAGGCACTGGCATTGGTGTATCTATATGTAAGTGTGCTCCTAAGAAGAATTTTAGCAATTTTTACTTTGAAGTTTTCCCCTTGATTTATTCTACTTATTTTTGGGACAGACCTTGAATGTCAATTACGTTGATCCCAATTATATTTTGATTGGTATGGGCCTTTGTTGCTGCGTTTCCAAAATAATGGAGGCCACACAAGAAGTAGGTATATCACTGACAGGTTTGATGAGGTACATTTCTTTTGACTAGCTCGCCATGCGGAAATACGGCTTTTAGCACACAAAAATTCGCATTTGTCTGAATAATAAAGATGTAGTTTAGCACTGTCACTCGCTAATTGATTTTAATTAGACTCACGACTTGACTTAGATGTACCAATAAGCGATGATATTCGCACCACGTTCCTATAAGTGCAATACTAAATGTACCTTATGTGTATATTCGTTGATTATTGGTACATTATTAAATTATGAATACACATAGGAGGTGGTAGAATTGCCATTGTTTAATTATGCTGCTCTGCGCGCATCCAGTATGTTACAGCGGAATATTTTGAATGCGTGAATCATATTGCGTCCTGTGTAAATGAGATAACAATGGCCTTTGGCTTCTTCATTTTGATTTAATTACTTATACTGCAATGAGTTAAACCGTTGTCTTTGATACTTTGCGATCCTGTGAATGTACCATGGTTTAAATGATAGCTGTGTTAGTAGTGCGTTGAACTACTAGCCGGAGGGTCCAGAGTTCAAATCCAGCCTTTGAACAACCGCTTCTAGAATCCAAACGGTATATTTTTCTGGCCCCCAGGACTTCGTGTGGAACCACAGATGGAACGCGTACTGGTGTGAATATCACACGCCTCAGGGCTCACTTCGCAGTAAGGTATTCCCCCACCTATTAAAACTAACCGTCAAGTTATATAATGTTGGTGGATTAACCTACCTAAGCAAGAAAGTTAACTTACCTTCAGATGAAGCATCATGAATATTGCAATCGCTAATCTAAGGCAACCTCTTGATTGGTTTCTCTGATTTGTTGGATTTTATGTTCATAATGCGTATTTCAAAGTTGTTGATTATTTTGAAGCCCCACCGCTCAACCTCGATAGGAGTTCCTTTGCTTTTTTTGTAATGGTCTCTCCCGAGGTGGGTGCCCTGTGTGTGCGAGGGTCTGTGGACGCACGCTCCTTCTTAAAGATTTTGGATCCTCTGATTAATAGACGTAGGAAAAATCAAGCAGCAAACTCGTAGCTGTCATTGTTTAGATTTTCTTAATACTTAGTATTATTAGGATTAGTAATTTGGCCATGGATATATTCAAATTACATATATTGTTGATAAAATGTGGTTATTAAATAGACCTAATCACTAAATCAAGTGCGAATGAAAGTACCAACTTTCATTTACTGAGACATGATTTATTTGAATTTTATTGAGTGGCCGAGAGCGTGTTGAAATCAAAATTTAGAATACTTGGAGAGCCTTTAGTCGTGTTTTTACGTGACAATATTCCTCATTGCATTCTTGGTTAACACTGATTTCCCGTACCTTGGGAGGTCCGTAGAGGCTCCAATAGTTTCGTATTATTGGACTGGCTCCCAACGGTAAATATATTTTTTTCAATCCTGTTAACATCGTCTATGTGGTCTATGAGCGACATGAGGATACAGCGAAAAAGAATACCGAACATCTTGTTACTGATCAGTGGATCTTGCGTTTATATCCAATTAACCCCTCACCATCTACATAAAGACCCCGCGATCCACTAAAATGGTGTGTCCCAGGGGTTACAATCACCAGTTGGGATGGGTAAGGGAGAGGAAGGTGCCATCATTAGACCGAACTGAATCTTTGTAATGTTGTGAGTATTGAAGGTTATTATTTTGATGTTGTATAAGATTTCCTTCGGATTATTGGAATCAAGAAATAAATGAATCAGCCCCTATAAATCTACTTTTTCATGACATCCTGGATGTCATTGCTGGGGTTGGCCCAAATTGCGCATATTACCTTTAAATTATTATGGAATAATTGATAAACTATTTAAATCAAACGAAATACGTACATGAGGGTACAAAAAGCTTTATATGTAGTCCAGTGTTTAAGCTTAAACTTGTACCCCGTGCATGGCAAAGGTTCTGGCAGTAGTGATTGTAATGTATTAAGATTTTTGAACAATAATATCTACAAAATTCTAATGGTTGACGGTCTTAAATATGTGAGTATAAATGTTGTAGAAACTCATTTTATTAATTAACGGAATTGGTTGTGAAATAATTAGTTGTTTATTGAGAGTATACTTTCGACGTCAGTATATGGTGAGAAAAGATAATTCTGATACGCGCTGAAAATGTATTTCTTCCGTCCCATACCGTACTCCTGTACTCTCTTAAAATTCATAGCTGCTGCGGCATTGGCCAATTGGATTGGTGCTAATTGGGTACTTCAAATAGCGACTTCGGTGCCCTCACGAATCAATTAAAATTGAGAATATCTCATGGTTTGTCTCTTGTTCTCCTTGGTGTTTGGGTTACCGCCAGCCATGTTATGAGAGGTTTAGTTTCCTGCCGCCCAGAGGTCATCCAGCCACCCAAGTCCATTATTTTTGTATTGTAGCGGGGCTATTTGTGTTCGCGGATACGGTGGAATGGCCTTAAGCCACTGAAAAATCGAAGGTAATCACTACTCATGTAACTAACGTTGTAGAAAACAGATAATAATAGCAATACATTCTTTCCTATGGAAACCCAAAGTCTTTGATTCTTTCTTCGTGCTTTGAAAACAGATAAGGTTATTTTAACGCAGGCCAGACTGTTCATATTGTAATGTCTAATTTGGTAGAACCTGTCCATAATGCCAAGATTATGTATTTTTTCATTTACTAATGCTCACCAGTTCCGATGTTGCTACTAGATTCGATCATTTCGAAAATAATTTAGTAGTTTTAATCGTAACTCGTTGTAAGGGAAGGAAAAAATGTGTTTCTGGCCGTTATAAAGAGTAACCGTTTTAATGAAGGTATTCGGAGAATCCGCTTTCCATACACAATGTTAGTCATACGTTGAAGATGTCCGATTCTCGTAATCGGACATCTTAACGTTACTTGCTCCCACTTCGATGATGCAAAACTCTACATAACCCTTGTGATGAAACCCTAATTACAAATATCTCCGAAACACTTGAGCCCTGACTGGGTGTTGAGTAGATTTGAATTGAGCGCGAAGATTGTCGAGAGTACACGCTTTATTCCATCTTCAAGCCCGGAGGCACACTGAAAAGCAGCAAAGAGGCGATTGTGTAGCAGCGGTGGTCAGGTATGATAGGCGCTGAAAGAGGAGCCTTTTCGAGCCTTTTCACCGGATTCACGTCGGAGCGCCGTTTTTCTCCTGGGTGGGGAAAAAAATAGGAAAAGACAAGCGACAAGACGGCCGCCACCATCTTCCTTCCAGTGTCAGCCCTTCCTTTTATACATATGCTGTGTCTTAAGAAGGTGGGAGAGGGGTTTCAAGCTGCCCAAGGAGGAGGGAGTGTGGGGGGGGGAGGATATATTTATTACGCCCCACGGAGCCGCTGGAAGGATTGAAGTGGCCTGACGTTCTAAAAGGTTTTCCATTCCCCGTCTTCCTCCTCCGCTTGTCCTTTTTCCATCCCCCCTACTCCGACACTGTCCTCCCTCCCCTTTCCACCTCCCACTCCGCGCCCCCCATCTCCTGCCACCCACCATCCTCCCTCCCTTTTTACGGCTGCCGACTGGGAGCAGAACAGTAGCCGGATGCCCCTGTAGTGAGGGGGGAGGGGGTCGAAGTGGGAGTAGTTTAAGGTTGCCGAAGGGGTTTGATGATATGTGGATTGCGTGGCACTCCTCCGCTCCTATCAACAATTAAGATTGTGGAGCCGTCTTCCCCTTCCTTGGGCTGAGTGTCCCTTCCTTCTTGACTCCTCGCCCTTCCCCTCTCCTCTTTCCTCCGCACTCACCGATCCCATTTACGAATGAGATTAAAAGGGTGATGCTGTGTGTCTGTCCGTATGTATGTCTCTCTTTCTCTTTCTCTCCCGCACATACACACACATTCCTTCTCACCCTGGTTTTACATATTTTTTTTCCCCCATTGAGTCGGCTCATCAAAAAGATTCCCTCTCGAATTCTGCCTCGAATTGCCTTAGATCATTCGGTCTGGTTCCGGTTGAGCAGGGAGGTGGATACGGTCTAGCCTTCAAATTTTATTCTTTCATTTTTATTTCGATTTCG
Source organism: Hetaerina americana (assembly GCF_022747635.1). NCBI lineage: Eukaryota > Metazoa > Arthropoda > Insecta > Odonata > Calopterygidae > Hetaerina > Hetaerina americana. The sequence continues at coordinate 22,692,538 of NW_027286070.1, read as the reverse complement.
TGTTCGTATTCATTTTTATTGATTCGTGAATCTGACTGCGGTTGCCGACGGTGGTTGGATTTCTTCCTTTGATTACGCGCGTAAATTAAAGTATTGCCAGGCGTGTGTGAAGGGGGTCGTACGAAGGGCGTTTGTGTGATATAACCATCTATAATCCATCAACGTATTTGCAAAGTTGAACTGAGGCCTAATCGCGTAGGCTTCTGGTTCTTTTATTTGTGTTAATCATTCCCATGTTCATGATGAATCCAAGTGTTTCGTTTGTGAAATTTTTCATATCTGTGTGCATGTCATCGTGATTTCTATGGCAATTTGTCAGTCAATGTTTTTTCATAAGCAAGCAAATTATAAGTACCTCCCACGAATTGAAATAATTTTGCCCCCCTTTCAATTGGAGTGTTTAAATTATAAATTGCGAAATTTTTCTGAATATACCATGTATGGTATATTCAAAAACATTTCGCTGAGTCTGACCTGAAGAAGGCCGAAAGCTTCAACTTTCTGAATTGTCAGAGTCCCTTTACGTGTTATCTATTTTATTTGTGGGCTCTACTGTGCCGCCAGAATGATATACTATAGATGTATGTATATAGTATATGTGCGTGTGTGTAGTAAGCAGTCGGGGAAGAGCGTTAAAACAGTATATTTAACGTATTATCGAAAACGTTAAGGGTAAGTGCAGTATCACTCCCGGAATAATTCTGCCCCCTAAAGGTTTGCCATCCCAATTGCCTTCCAAAATATTCCAGACGCCCTCTTGGAAGGATTTTAAGATATTTAAATTTTTTAAAGTTCGTGTTTTAGAAAGCCCGAACATTTTATTAGTGTTTAAAAACTCTAAAAAACATTCATTTCAGTGGGTACACCGCGTGAAATTTAATATTCTACATCTACATAATACCCCGCAAGCCGCCGCAAGGGCGTGTCGCGGGGGGGGGGGGGTAGAGATATTAGAACGGTTCATCGTATTTTCGTGTTGTTGTATCTTCAAGTTTACCGTTAAGGAAGCGAGAGATGTGGTATAGTGACCGTGTTGCCTCAAAATGAAAATGAATAAAATTTAGTACCTTTTGGTCTTAGAATCATGAAGGTATTCCGCATTGAATATATAGTACGCCGATCTTGCGACATAAAACCCCAACAACATACAGATGATGAAAATCCCATACCCGGACCCGGACCCTGACCTGCAGCGGAATATCTGTCGTAACTCGAAGTGTAATGGCGTTATAAAAACCTTTTTGACCTAAAGTTTAATCGCCATTGCTTCAAACAGACAAATATTTCCACCCAATTCAGGCATGAAACATGTAACCCCAGAATATGCAGGTAAAAAATGAAATTCGTGATGAAATTGAAATGTTAAGTTTAGGAAAAGAAAATAATTTTTGTAAATTTTCTCTTTTTCAATTGACAGTACAGTTTGAAGCTGGGGTTTTTTGTGCAATTAAACTAACCTATATTTTTCTTCTCAAAAGATTGTGATACCTGCTATAAATGGTTAAATGGTATAGTTTTGATACCTTCTCTACTTTGGAAGTAGGAGTCTTTGTATTTGCCGTTGCAGTATACTCGCACGTAGATGTTGTCTCCAACGTGATTCATATTCTACGAGCTGGAGCTCGTATTACAAAACTTTGCTGGAAGAATGCATCAGAATTGCTTTGCATCAGTGAGGGATATGCCTAATAAAGGTCATTGTGTAACCTTTAGTATGGCGGTGGTATCCCAACGAAAGGAAATTTTTTAAAGTTATGAAGTCCATGGCACGAATAGTATTTACCTTCGATTTACATTTCAGAACAAGACGCTGCGTAGACCTATGGTGTATTTTTAGGTGCATGTGAAAGTATATTTCAGTTGATAGTATGTGTTTTCGTGAGTATATGTTAAAAAGATTTCCGTATGGCCATCGCATTCGCCTCTGTGGGTGTAGATTTGCGTGGATTTGTTGGTTTTGCATGTGATTTTATTCTCTTTACTGGTGGTGACCTGACATCCGCCGCCACACGCCCTTGCTGCGGCTAGTGGGGTGTTACGTAGTTGTAGAATAGTAAAGTGAATCGGAGTCCCTTCTCTGTGAATGGTGTTACAGTGATTATTATTATTATATTAATCTTATTGCAATTACGAAATTGTCCTGGTGGTAACGGTCAAGTCTTGTCAAAGGTCGCTCTTACAATGCACACACATACTTACACAAGAAGAACAGATATGAGGCAAAATGTTCTTATATACAATGACACTTAAAGATTGCCAACCGCACCTTTACCATCACACAAGGGCTAGGTTCACACCATACCTACAACGCTCCGAACGGTAAAGTGAATTACCTTAACAAAGTGTGTACAAAAGACCGTTGTTATTGAATTATATAAATTATCGTTGGCTCTTTTCGAAAGCCAGCATTTGAACAACGTCCACCTGCCTACCCTGTAGATTTGCATTCTCCTTGGGGGTGAGTACTTGAGAACTGGTAGCCGTTTCGCTCACTAGAATTGTATGTGCCTACATTGGGGTGGAAATAGTTAAGTGCTCCATTATGTGTTTACATTGGCCGCAAGTCATTTTTTAGAATTCGTTTTGTATTCGCCATATTAACTTTTATCCTATATACACTGTCCTAGGTAGGTAACCCAGGACTAGAAAGAGAGGGTAACCGTTGAGATAGTTGTTTTAAAGAAGAGCATTATTAAGCCTTATATTTCAATCTTAACGTGTAACTCGTTAGGAATAAACAATACTTTACGCACTATAATCAGAGTAAACGCCTAGGAAGGCTAATAAATTATTTATGAAGTATCCAGATTTGGTAAATTCATTTTCTTTATTTTATCATTTAAATTATGTAGTCTGTTAGCCATACGTTTTCGACTGCAAGGAGCAAACATGGGGCGAATTATAGTCTCGTTTCCTGAAATGATTGATGTGTTCTCAGTCGGCTTTAGTTATCATGGCAAATAATATATTATTGTATATAAGCCTTTTTCTCTTAAATGTTACTGGCTGGTTATCGGAGTAACTTACAGCCGCTTAAGCCTTCCGTAAATCTATTTGGATGCATTGAATAATGTATTAAAACTGAAATATTATATTAGTTACGAAACATTTTGTATTGCTGTAGTAACTTTCGATCGAAAAATTAAGTTGGCTCGCGCGGTTTCTGGCTTCAGATTTTTATTAATTTCTCTTGAAACAATTAATACCATTCACGGTGCATTTTTGCGGTATACTTTTCTCTAAACGATTTTAGTTCAGACGAATCATTTGCTTCTGCATAGTGACTGTTATGTGGTGTTGCGCTTGTACGAACTTAAGTATTGCTATTTCGTTTTTGTGTTTATGAAATTTTTCAAAAATTTCTATCTTATCTATTACTTTTATGATCCTTATTCAATAAATTGGTAAACATTTTTAACGGTTTCGCTTTAATTTCTTGCATAGTTTGTCGAAACATATGCATCTACTTAGGTTCACCACCAACCACCCCATTCATTAGAACGGAGAGTTGGCTGTAAAAGTTCCCTCGAGCGTAATATTGATGTAATACAGCCGCCATTTCATCCTTATATGTACGCAATAAACAACATTTTACGTTTATATGGCCTCCGACGATTGCGTTCAGCCTATCCCCTTAATTCGAAATCCTTCATGACGGAAGGTATTCCTTGGCAGATTCAACTGAGCTCAGGGAAGCATAACGACGTTTTTTAATAGCTTTAGAAGGTTAAAAAAAAGGTTTACCAGTGTAGTATTTGGTTCGCCCTAACTCATGACTCCTGCTTTAATTTATGACTTCCGGTTTCATTAGAATGCATTTGATATCATATTGACGATTGGATTCTAAGCGATAATAGGAAAATACTCCGGGATTAATAATTGCAATCTTCTTTATCTCAGGTGCCTTGCGAACCAATCTTTTTCTTCTCTTGTCATAATTCATAGGCTGCTGACCCCGAAAGTCATTCGAAACATCACCCTTATTATCAGACCGTCTTTAAATGTGCTGTAAAACTTAATTGGTGACTTTAAAACACTTGTATACCGTGGGTATACTACCGAATTCATTGGAACCGTAATTGAAATACTCGAGATGGAGATATCTCATTCTAGGAGTAAATTTTTTAGCGAGAGGTCTCGGTAGTTTTTATGCTTTTTAAACCAAACGTTAGTAAATTCAGTAATATTCGGGGTCATCCTCGGCGTTCCTCTTTTGGATGTCGTCCTGCGTGGACAATCTTAGGAGTCTGCATTTGTGTGCTGAGATGAATGCCTTCTAGTCATTTCTAGTGGCATTTCCTAATGTTCCATTCTACAGTTGCATTTTTTTTAGCGATTTTAGGGCTTTATTTTAATACGGTATTGATTCAAGAGTTGCATATGACTTTTTATATTCAATTCGTTAGATATTTGCCCCATCGACTCATTCTGCAGCTACGAGTAGCTCGTAGTAACGAGTATTTTTCGTACGAAAGGACACTCGGTAGTGATGCATGTGTGATTATTATCACTCATTTTTGTTGTTTTCGTCATGAATTTCCGATTGATACTTTAATTTGTATTTTCCTGATTAAGTTCCTTAGAGACTCTGTTTCCTCCACTCTAGAGATAGATACTTCGGTCTAGTTTGTGTGTTATACTAGTAGCATACTTTTGGGCGCATGAGATCTGTTAAAATAAAGCTGACTTTTTCTAGAAATTATCCATAAATTGGAGTGTGATTTACGTTTCATTATCGTTCCAATCGTATGGCATTCTAAAGAGAAAGTTGTATGTGGTCTCAGTAGAATCACTAGTTTGATATGGTTAATGTTAAATTCTGGTTAAATTCGCATACAAAATTGGAAAGTATGGAATGAATGGGCTACATATCTTTCTACAAAAAAAGGATAGTAAATAGAATGGAAAGCTTAAAGGATAGGCGATTACTTAAACAATACATCCTAACTGAAGTAAATTCTCTCAGCATAAATGAACTTCCACAAAGTTGGGGCTGAAACTAATGAGATAATTCACTCAGCATCTTACCTGTGTCAAAGTTTTATGAATGTCTGATTCTTTTCAACAATGAATTCTTTCCGAATGCACATTTTTGTTTGCTGTTGCACATTCGACGAAAAACCGGGAGAAAATATTTGTAGTCCTCTCCCTACTTATTTCACTTTTCCTCATTTCTTTGGTCTGCGTTTCGGCAGCGGGTCTTGCACATCACTCTAACGCTAGATTCCTCTTTCCTCCGCTTCAGGTTCATCATCAACTTCGTCTGCTTTCCACCAAATGTCATTTTCGATCCCCATCAGACTGGATTTCCGTACCAGATCGCTTTCCTCTGACATGATTGCATGACCCACCGACCAAGTCCCTCTTTCTCACGGTGTCCACCACAGTACTCGGTTACAGATAATTGTACCGTTACTGACTCTTTTCTACCCTCTGTTTCTCAGTGTATCTCTCCTGCAAACCGTAGTATTTTCATTTGCGCTATATCCAGCAACAGCTCCTCTTATCTAGCAGCCGAACTTTCAACATTATAAAGCATACGAGGTCTGTACAATAAATATGCGAACTGGTGCTATCTGGCGGCCATGACGCGGAGTCTAGCCCCGCCCACTAGCGGTGCTAGTTGCCTGAGCCCCAATGAAGTCGTCTTTGCATGGCGGATCGTCGACCTGTGCGCATTGTGCCAGTTATGTTAGTTTCTGTTGTTCTTGTTTGTACTGTTTTTCGAAAATGGAAATTGACGAAATCACGGAGCAACGAATCAACGTAGTGTTTTGGGGAATTGCGGTAAAAGTTATCAAGAAATCACTGAAATGCTGACAGTTTTTTACAGTGATAATGCTCTGAAGAAAACATCCGTTTTCAAATGGATTAAATCAAACCAAAAACTCAAGGAAAAGCCGATCGAAAATCAAAGTCATGCTCCTGGTTTTCTTTGATGTCGAAGGTGTTGTTCGTCATGAATTGCTTCCAGAAGGACAGACAGTAAATGCTGAGTTCTACCTTAAAGTTCTCAGGCGTTTGAGAGATCGCGTGAGTGGTGTGCGACCAAGTTTGACTCAAGGCGATGTATGGATCCTTCACCATGAAAGTGCACCTGCTTATTTAGCATTGATTTTTCGCCAGTTTCTGGCAAAAAATTCAATCACCATCTTTATTCGCTAGATCTCGCCCCTTGAGACTTTATCCTATACCCAAAATGCAAAAATGTGATGAAGTGAAGATGTGGACATCACTGGGAAGCTGTGGACTCAATAAAGCAAGAAACGACGAGAAAACTAAAAAGCCTAACTGCCGAGGACTTCCAAGGGTGCTTTAGACAGTTGAAAAGAAGATGGAATAAGTGCATAGCAACGAATGGAGAGTACTTTGAAAGGAGCAAAATCGAAGTAGACTAAATTTTGTAAAATAAGTTTTTATGGCCTCAGTTCGCAACCTGGTAAATTTCAACCATCGATTTCTTGGGCATATTTCTGTCCACCAGCAATTGCAATTACTTAGGGATGGAAAAGAAATATTTTTTTTCTAATTTTTTTGTTGTGAAATGCAATCATATAATTACATTATTAATCGTTTCTAACAATTGTCGTGCATCAATAAAGCCCAAAATCATAGCTCGCGATTTTATCTCCATACCATGGGCTGATTTTCAGACAGTACTCTTTCTGAAAAGTATATTTTCTTTTTTATTACTTTTATTGATTTTTTTAATTTTGTATAAACATGACTTTATGCGACTGAATTCATGACATAGTGAGTCAGCGATCTTAAGCACATTACTATTTATTCTAGGTTTAATTTTTTGTCGCCTGAAATTCGATGAGCTTGATTCGCCACGGTAAATATTTATTTGTGGGTCATTAATTTAAAAACCAGATCAAAATTATTCCTACTTTTAAACGATGGAGATAATGTTTTATTACCAAGACAGTTCAACGAAATACTGAAAATTATTGTACGGGAAAAGTACTCGCTGAGAAATATAAGATTTCGTTTGCTACATCATGTGTTTATCACCGATTTACTCTCAGATTAAGTGTCTTGCCATTTTTCTTTATTTTCTGCGTTGTTTTTTATGATACTCCATCTGGTTTGTTTTAGTTACCGGAAATACTGAAATGGCAATCCCTATAATGGAGATAATTTTTCCGTTCAGTGGTCAAGTTGATAATTTCATTAAAACCTCTCGGTTTACCTGTCAAATGCTCCTTTGGTGAGCCTAAGTTGACATCTTTGCGAGCTGTTTCAGGTATGTCTCTTCTGAAAAAAGAGAGTTGATTTAAGAAATGTCATTGACGCCCTCCGTGGGCATGTGTAGAATAGTTTTCAGGGGGGAGAGTTTCCATGCAATTGGATTCATTTGCCATGCTTGAATTCTTCAGTTTCTTCGCCAGGATTAATAAGCGATGTTATCTTTCGAGAAATTACATTGAACCTGCCCTTTGTCGCTTCTTATCAAATATGTTTGCTCTCCAACCAAAAAGGCAATGAAGAAGTACCTGTACGGAGTTACAGTTGTTTTTCTTATGTCCTAAATTCAACTCTCGCTGCATTTTACTTCGCGCTGCATTTCTTTTATCTATCGTTTTATTTTTTCTGTGAAATTCGCCTGGTGTTATGATTTATAGTATCAGTCTCTTCCCAATAGTATTCCATTTTCCATAATTGTCAGGTGATCGAGTTACTTTTTTTCTGTTTCGATGCCAATTTAAATCGCCTTTTTCTCCGTGGCGTTTAAGAAAATGCATTAACGCTTGACTCTGGCCGCCGTTGCAAAGGCTTGCGAAGCTGAATAGCCGAATGCTTTCGTCGGAATGGCGGAGTGACATATTGCCCGATCATGCTAAACTGAAAGCGTTTCCCTAAATTCGAAGCTAAAGCCTTCCTCAAACCCAAAATCCTCGGCCCCCACCGGCCCCGCCTCCCACCGAAGCGGCTCACGACTATTAGCGGAGGGCCACAAAACGCCCTCGCCTCCTTCTCCTTTGTCCTCCTTATCTTTCCCCTCGAGTTATCTCATCCTCCTGGTCCCGAGGTGCTGCTCCCCCCTTCGCCCCCCGGACGCGAAGAGGAAGCTGCGGCGGACGCCTCATCCCTCCCCTCGCAACTACCTTCACTCTCCCACACAAATGCGCACACAAACGTAGGCACGCACACGGCCACCCCCTCCGTTGTGCCCGGGTGGGCGGGGGAGGGGAAGGAGAAGTAAATGGGTTGAGGGGCCGAAGGGGAGGGTTGATGCTGTGGGCGCCATCTCCGGGTCGACTGCGAATCCATCTCTGTCAGGGGGGGAGGAGGCAGGTGGGGCGACCCCTCACCCCCTTCCCGTTCCCCTTCTCCGGTGCTCCCCTGGCCGGGAATTAAGGTGGAGGAAGGAGTGCAAGGAGAATGGCGTCGGTGGGGGGGGGAGGATGGGGGGCCGTGGGTGAGGGGGTCGGTCCGTCCGGTGATGAGTTTGGGTGGTGGCGGCGGCGTGGTGGGTGGCGGAATCGTCAGGGGTCGGTGGGCGGGAGGAAGGGTGAATGCCGAGGGCGTGGGGGGGGGGGCAAGTCGGGAGAAGGTGGAGGGGGTTTTCCCGTAGATTAGCAGTGGGTGGTTTGCTGCTGCTTGCCGCTGCTTGCTTCGGGTAGGGGAGGAGAAGTAGATGGATTGTGGGCCAGGGGTGGGTCGTCCGTCCGTGCGTACGTGTTCCGGAGAGGAGGACGGAGTGGGACGGTGAGTGCACGGCGCTTTGCTTATCCTTAGTCTTTGCTGATTGCTTGAAATGCTTATCTCCGTCGGTGCAAATCTCACGGGGGTTTACTTCTTGTGCGCCTCGGGGAATGGAGAATTAGGGCTTAAAATTCGAGGAGCTTTCATTCATTGATGCTTAGTGTGAAACCGCGATTGGATTATTGCCGCGTCGCTCTATCCTATGGATGTTTCTCCATGCGTGAAAAAATATGCTTTCTAGTAAAAATCGTAAATGGCGATACATATCCACCAAATGAATATTTTCTGAGGTGGTTGGTGGTAATGGAATGATATTTGTAAGTAGTTCCATTTTACTCCCAATCGAATAGAAATCTAGTCTAATTAATACCAGCTTGAAAATATGCACTGAAAAAATTAATCTCAATGGATATTGCGAGGTAATACATTTTTAGAAATCAAACTGGATAATAACAGACGTTGAAATCAATTGATAGTATTCATTCTGAACATATAATTTCCGTTTATAAAGAAATTAAATGGATGTGTCATTGATTGCCTCGATGTGAAGCTAGTTACCGACCCGCAGTTTGGTTTGATAGGTGAGGTTAGAGAGCTCATCTAATACTAAGCCCAACGGCGTGTGAAAATCAAGCGCTGGGGAGGCCAGTTCCTTTCCCTGTGCCGCCTAGGGATTTCCAGGAAGGCCTGATAAAATCGTAAAAAATCGCGCAGATTGGGTGAAACTGAGGGTGCCCAGAGACGTCCCCGGTAATCGAACTCGGCCCCTCTGGTCAGTTGTACGTAGTAGTCGTTCTGCCAACCGGACTACCCCGTCCTTCTGCCTCAATATAAGTTGTCTAATTTGTAATGGAATTGCCCAAACGAACCCTTGTCAATGTTGTGCCCGCTTGAAAAAAAATAGTTTCGCTATCTGATACAGTTGATGATTAATAGTGCCAATTCAATTCGTATGCGATAAACGGTTGCCTTCTCGAATCATTTTTTTCGAATTAACTGTCACGCTTCTATCTTCATACGGAAAGTATTTTGTTAAGTGTTTTGCCTTTAGAAATAACCAGAATAAGTGCTGTCGTATACTCTATTACTTGGGCTCTAATCAGAAAATTTCATTGTATCAAATTTTGTATTCGATTATATTCCGATTAGGGGTGATTACTATTCAAAAGTAATTTTTTCCTTGCGTCGTAAAGTTTAGATAAATGTTGACTCAAAGGAGAAATGAAGTGGTGAAGGCCTTTGGAGAGAAATCCGACATCAAGCTGTCCTTCGCTCTCAAAGAATGACCTTTCATTTACTTTCAACGAATAATCATTAAATAGCAACCGAAATGGCTGTTAATAGAAGTACAAGCTGGTAGCATTCTGCAGAAAAAAAGGTTCTCGCTCTCTCTCTCTCTCTGGAGTCTTCACGAAGCTCGTTTGGGATCCGGATTTTCGACGTTAAAAATACCGACCACGCCAATCGAACCCCAGCCATGGAGCCGGGAGGTCCTCCACTCGGCCCGCTAATCACCTTTTTCACCTAACCTTCATCCGTTATTAATATCATCGATCTCCTTTTCCGTGAATCTGCAACCATTCAGTGGAGCGGGACTGGGATGCGGACCCCGTAGGTGGGAACTCGTGTACGGGGCCCTTAAAAGCGAAGGCCGCGGACGGCTGCCAACCCTCTCCCCGTTCCGTCATTCTATTTTTCACCAGCAGCAAGTAGCGTATTCGCGCGTCTTTACACTCCTTCACCTCGATCTGATATAAGTTTTGGGTGTCCGTTTGTTTGCTCTGGCCATTGGCTCTTGATGAGTTCTTCGAGGGAAGGATTTTTTACCCGAGCCGAGTTGCTCACGGTGCAGAATGGAGGAGGGAGGGTGGCGGGAGGCAGCATGAGAGTTCGTGAGAGGGAGGGGTAAAGAAAGGAGATCGAAGGGTTTTTCGTGATGATGATGATGATGTCGGCCGCTGCTGCGGACGGTGCCCGCCCCGTCGGCCGCCGTTATACGATGCAGCCCCAACTCCCGCCCCCCATCAATTTAACCCACCCCACCCTCTCCCCCCACTCCCCCACAAGCACTGAGCCCGCCCTCGAGAGCGTACCGAAGGGGGGGGGGGGTGAGGTTAAGTGCCTCATCTCCCGGGAGGGGCCCTCTTCAAAGCGGCGACTTGTCTCCAAGGGTGGAGCGGATAATTAAAACCCGGGGCTTCTTCCGAGAAGAAATATTGCGCGAACCGTTCGACCAGGAGGAGAACTGAAAAGCGCGCGTGTTGGTTTACCGTGTAGCCGATCGTTTCTGTGGCGTAACCCTTCTGGTGAACGTGAGGACTGGGAGTGGTGGTATAAGCACATGCTCCTCCGTGTAGATTTCTTACACGATGGGCAAAGTACTTGGGGAATCGTGGTTTGCATTAATATAGGATCTGCAATTTTCTATTTGATACTACAAGGAATGCTACGACGAAATACTTTCTTAGGATCCCTGTAATAAATGCTTGGAGTATGGGTGCCCATATTTGGTGTTAATCCTAAGTTAATGAGAGGTTTTAGTACCAAAGAGCTTGTTTTCGCAATCAAATATTTTCGTGTGATCTCCTTGGCTCGGTGGGGGATCGAGATGGTGCGGGGGCTAACGTACTGGCTTCCCACCCTGAAGGCGCGGGTTCAAATCCCGGCGGTGTTGAATATTTTTCAGAGGTATCTCGATCCCTACTTGAGGTGCTTTGTGGAGGGCACTTTGAGTGAGTACGCCGTCCGTCGGATGGGACGTTAAACTGTGGACCCCTTGGCGCCTTTCGTAAAGAGTAGGCTAATGCCGACGCCGGGTTTCTCTCCACCCTTCATCCTTTCCTATCCATCCCCTATGGCGCAAATGACCTTAGCTGTCGGTCGCCTCCCCTCAAAACTACTACTCCTTGGCTCGGTAATAAATCCCATAAATCATCTGAAATGCCAAGGCTAAAGCTGTTCAAAATTAAAATATTAATACCTAGGTAAACAAGTGTTAAATTTCATAGATGAATGCAGTATTGTTTAAATATGTAATAAATAAATAAAATAATAAATGTATGCAGTGTTGAGTAAATATGTATTTAATAAATAACGCGGCGTAATTAATCACAAAAGTTAGATGGACTCAAATATCAGGAAATCAAAGTCAAGGATCCTATTCTTAATTGATATTAAATACTTATTGGGATATCGAGTGTATTTTTCTCCCATGCCAAAATTTCCGCCGTAGGCCTAAATGTACGTTTTTACAAATGAAATATTTATTTACCGCCAATGTTTTAAAACTTTACGTACTTAAAATTGTTGACTGCTGGTTATCTACTTGGTTGTCATTTCGTCTTCTATGTTTTCAGGAAGAATGCTCAATTCGAAATGAAGAAGTGCATATTTTCCCACGTGACATTGAAGGGACCTATATTTTGATCCATCTTAATGTTTCTTTGATTTATCCTTTTTTGTATTGATCCTTTTTGAAGGATGGATGTTAACACTCGTCATTAAATCAGTAGCATACAGTTGCGACTAGGGCTCAGATGTGTTTTTTTTTATTATCACGGTTACAGATCTCGTTTATCAGGTGACATCTGATTCGTCTGGTAATGGGTGGAGTCACCCAAGTGGAATCACAACAAATTTGTATATCTATCAGAATCAAATTTTAGTAGTCTTAGTATCGATTTCTCGTATCTCTTTTTCCTCTTATTTTTTTCAACTTTTAATGTCTCATTTTTATTTACATTGATTTTCTCAGAGTTTCCCAGTTACTCTGGCATGTTAATTTTCTTCTTAATAGTCCCAGTCTCCCGAATCCTTTCATGCTCTCACATATAACACTGAATTCTGTATTTCCTTGATAGTTTTTCGGAGTCGTCTTTACTTTCCTTTTCTCTGTGGAGCTTTCTTTCATCAATCCTCCAGTCTTCGCGGTTGGAACTCGTCTGCAAACACCCGAATTTCTCTTGCACCACTTTATTTTCTCGGTGTGAAGTTGCGTCGTGAATGTCTGGTCTAGCATAGAAGCCTCAGCCCCCCAAACGCTGGTCTCTGTCGCGCAATTGGAGCTTTAGCCGCCTCGGTGCGTGGAAGGGCGGGTGGGGAGCCCGGCGAGGGGGCCAGAGGGAGGAAATGAGAGTGGGTTGGGTGCGGCGCGGTGGGCCCCGTGCGCCCCTTGAAGGCAGGCGTCCGCTCATTTGCCCCCGAGGCAGCCACTGATTGCCTCCGTGTGCGCGCTAGGTGCCGTGTCTGTGTGTTCGTGTGTGTGTGAGATGGGTGGAAAGGGGCCAAGGGAGGAGGGAACCTCACCTCTCTCTCTCTCTTTCTCGATCCATCATTCTCCCTCCATTCTCCCGAGTAGCGAGATGTTTGCTGCCCTCCTCCACCCACCCACATTGCTCCTTTCTCGTCACATCTCCCGGCCTCTATCCGCTCTAATGGAATCGAGTGTTAGGCACTCGGTGTTCAAAAATCCCTCAATAGGATCCCAGTTCCATCCTCGATTGTTTTTCCGTACAGCTTAACATTGCTCATGATTGTGCGAGGGGACGTCATCGCAGTGAAGGTCAGTCTTAACGAACCGAATCGAAGACTTAAGTAATGAAATCCTACGAGAATTCTATTTTCCGAATTTTCTCCTCTTCGATCTACATACATGAACATAAATTGCAGTTTTTTCGAGCGTGCTTGTTGCCCTGATGGGATAAAAAGTGTAAATACCACTGCAATATTAACACAACTTTTATGCCAAGGCAGTATTGGAGCCAGCACTGTTAGGGACATCGACATAAATACCCCGCGATCCACCGAAAAGGTGTGTGGCAGGGGTTGAAAGCACCAGTTGGGAAGGGTAGGTGATAAGGTAGGATAAGGGAGAGGAAGGGGAAAGGGAATAATATCTAGTTAAATTCTATCAAATAACGTTCAAATGTCTATACATGCTGGAGCAAGAATCAATTAAAAAATGGCTTAATCCATAAAATTAAGTAGTTATTTGTTGTACGATATATTATATTTGTTATTTGTTGAACTAAATTTCTCTTCGGAAATATAGTTCAAGAAGAGCTATATTTATGGAGATATTAATATGGTAGTTAAAATCTTGTGAAGAGTATTGGCATTATCTAAATGCAGTCAGCGGTGAACGCAAGTGGGTGTTGGGCGTTTTCCAGTATCCCATGTTAGAACAATAGCGAAGAAAAAGCAGCCTACCTTCAAATGAAGAAACTTATGTCCAAAAGAAGGGCCGTTTAAAAAAATTGCGTTAACGATTAATTTTGTTGGAAACCAATTATTTTTTCCAACTAATAAACAGCAAAATTGTTGAAATGTCGTGATGCTGTAATTGTTGCAATGACGTGACTGCAAGACTGTAGTGTAAATTTGAGGGAAAATTCAAAACCGCGGAAACGCGTGATACCTCAGTAGATTTTTGCGAGATATTAGAGTAGTATTTACCATAGGGTATTGGACATCTTGTGAAGAGTATTTGCATTCCGGATGCAGTCAGCGATAAACAACAGCGTAATATATGTACGTTTATGTATTCGCTGTAAATTTTAAAATACATCAGCTGTGTCATGTAATGCGCACCCTTAACCTAAATTTAATTCTTTGGTTAAAGTGACGACCTCTGTCTAATTTTCTTACTTGACTTAACTTGAAGGAATACACCAATTTTAAATATGCTTTCATACAATTTTCATGGACACTTGAGTGATGAACTTCTGTCTTGAAGCAGAAATGTGTAATTTCATCTCCCAACCCTCTCGTGTTTGTTATTTCGCGATCACCACTGCACTTCAAGGGGATTTGTCATGCAGGCAGGTACTCGTCTCTACCGTTGGCACTTATTTCATCCCTCGCATTCGCCCCTGCTCGTTCCACCTTGGGCCGTCACATCACCCCCTACCCTGCTGTTTAACACCCCTCTCGCCCTCTTTTATCTATCCCCATCTCGTGCTATCCTCTTAGTCTATCCTCATCCAGGAAGCATCCTTTCTCCGAGCGACGGCGGCCGGTAATGGAAAATTGTTTCGACTAATTGCGTGCGCGATTTTTCTTCCGCACGGATTTTATAGCTCGCGCTGTTTATGGGCCTGCAAGGGGGAGCCGTCCTTTCTCTCCGGCGATTATCTGAGCGCAGCAGATTCACCGTGGTTGCATTTCCTTCTCTCCCCCCCCCCCGCCCCCCTGTCGGTCCGGGAAGGGATGATGGGGTGAATACGGCTGTCGGCCGCACCCACCCTCGCCCATTCAGTGCATTCCACCCGAGCCGCACTTATTGACACGTAAACCCTCCCTTTTAATTGTGCTATGGGAAGTTTAATGACGTGCTGATGTGTTTACATGCCGGTTTTTATGGCAGTGGGAGCATCTTTTTCGTCCCGAAACATATGCAACAGTTACAGCAACAGCTGAAATTAATGTCCTCTAGTTTGGGATGTTTCTTCTTACCTGAACAGGAATAATTTCTCCTAACTGGAGGCATGGCATGACCGCCATGTTGGAAAATGAGGATTTTTTCAGTTTTTTTTGCAAGCGAATTAATATTCGGATAGATTTCGTCTGTGCCGACCTGATAAGCTTTCGAGGGTCGCCTTGTTGTTTGGAAGTTCTCATGAAGATTGGAGGTTATGTCGCGTGAATAACTTTCCATAACTGGTCAGTTACGGAAAGGGACGGAAGGGGAGTAACTTCTCTCTCTTTCTCGATTCTATTGAAAAATCACTTATTGTTTTTAGGAGCAAATGTGGTGGTTTCATTTCACGTAATACTAAATGGAACGGGGTGCTCTCAACGTTACGTGCTCGTTATTCTACTTTTATTAACTCGTTTTGAAGTCACCCTTGGCTTTTTTTTGACGATTATTAAGACCCCTCGTTTCTTGAATACGGATGGCATGTGCGAAATAGTATCCCTTCCGCACGCAGAACTTGCCATTAAATTACTTAAAACGCTCTGCGAAACGAAGGTATAGATGATGGATTTAGTAATTTTTGTGGCATTTCGTTCTCATCGCCCAACCTTTACGACAGTGACTGCGGGGACAAATTGTTTTGCATTCAAATTTTCCAGTTCCGTTTCTTTATTCGATTTTATCTACGAGACTACTGACTCGTGTAATGATGTAGAATGAGGTGTTCTTCTGAGTTGACCGTTTCTCCAGCGTTAAGCGTTTTAATATTCCATTGGAACTGGAGCGTGTTCAGATACATACGCCAAACATTCGAGAAATCTGATTATTTGTCGTTGATTTGAGCGTAGACTTGGGTTTCGAGTATTTCGTTTGTCTCCATCCCGTATTTCCTTGATATATTTATATTCCTGAAGCGGCCTTGACTATCGTTTGCCCCATGAAAAGTGAGTATCTTCTGCTGTTACCATTTTTGCCATACGGATATTGTTACATCGCGATTTCTTATTTATGCATCGATTCCTTCTGTCGAGCTTTTTGAATTTGAACTACAAATTGAAATAGGTTTTTGTCATTTTAATGATAGGCAATCGTATTATGATATTTTTAAGGCATTTAAAATTATTCAGGTGTCTCCGAAAATCGTGCAGTTCTACTAATTCGTTACCTGACATTTCCAACTTTATGACCTCTTAGAATATGTAAGCTTGTTCGAGAAAAGGTAGGACTCGTGTGAACCCCAGCATCCTGTTGCGGCATATGAATGTTTAAATCATTTCCTACTCCTTATTGAAACGAGAGACTTGGCCTCTTAAGATTTGCCTTAAATTCATATTTCCTAAACCTCTACGCGGCGATCTGGCGTCATACCGTGCTCTCCTCTCGATAAAATCGGTACGTCATAAAAACAAAGGGCCAGAAATTTCCGACTGGTGATTTCATCGCGTTTTAACGACTTTTCTTCCCCTCTCAAGCTCACCCCTGCCGGCCGCACCCCTCGCTCCCTCCACCCCCTCTCTGGCGAATGAACGCAAGGCTCGTGTGTGGTGCCCCGCGCTCAATTGAGTGACTACGCCACCTATTTTCCCTTTCCCTTTATCCCTTAATCTCCATCCTCACCCACCGCCCTGAGCCTATGACGTCCACTCCCAATAGCTTTCCTTAAACCGGGTTCCGCGGATTCCGGAATGTGTCGAGAACCGAGGTGATAGGAGGCCCGAAGACCCGCTTAGTGTATCAAAGTGCCTTAATTATTTTTTAATCTCCATCTCCATGTCAGGATGCCATGCATTCCCGTTCGGAATACGTCGCCAAGCCTTTAATTTATTGTCGATTACCTGTCTCCTCGACACTCCGCTCCGGCGATCAAGGAGCCGAGGGTTGATGGGGGACCACTCAGCGAATGGCTTGACTCTTCGAGGGGGGTGGGGAAGGGGCATCGGGGACAAAAGATTGAGAAGTCGCGCCTGCTCTCATCCACAACGGATTCTCTCGATCGAAGTGTGCCTGCCCACGGGGCATTTGCCGGGCCTCGGTGCCGCTACCTCTCGGGCCTCTCTTGTGCCTCGCAACCAGTCATTATGACCTCGGACAGGAAGAGAAACACTGGTGGTACCTACTCTCGAGTATTTTCCGAGGCGATTAGTGCTCCGCCTCGTCCCCCCTTCCCCATTATTCTAAATCATTAGCCACTTGGATTCCTTTTTGGTCGTTGACGCTGGTTTTTTTTCATTTCCGTGTCTCGTGATTGAGAGGTGAAGGTGGGAAAAAAATGGATTCATAACTTGTACACCTTTGGAAAAGCCTAGTGTTTTAGCCCTCTTGGCAATATCCTTTCCCTGCAGTGTAAACTGTAATACCAATGCACTAATCCGTGTGAAAGGTGCGTTTTTTGCTCTAAAAGATGGCATTTAAGAGTTACCTGTCAATCCCTGTGAATTTTTTGGTAGACCACGCTAACAATGACATTTCTATTGACTGCAAATCGCAATGATTTTCAGTTGCGCAACATTTTTGTCCTGTCAAGTCATCGTATGATTATTTCTAAAATGTAACCCACCGTGGTAAAATATTCTAAAGCCTTCCAGATAGACCAAACGATTAAGGTGATTTATCCGCGACTTTAATGTAAAATTTTGAATAGTGAATATCGCTTGAGGTATCCCGCGTTGGAAATGAGTAGTTTAACGTTGATGTAATTAATTACTTATGCAGAACGACGTAAAAATGTCTTTCAACTTTAAAAATCATCTTTTTCTTTGGTCATTTGGAAATAATCAGCATTTAACTGTTTTTTTTACAAGCTCTTAGGTATGTAGGATGTAGGATGTATTATTATATTTGGAAAAATTGAAAAGCCCATTAGAAGTGCTCACCACTGACACTTTCCAGATTTATAATTTAACCCTAAATAACATTAATTACTATAGCGAGGCACCGAAAGTTTTTAGCAGAACCTAATATTCCAGACCAAGTGGGCAGCATGTTTTAAATAATTCTTCAATGTTAATGATGAAATGAAAATTTCTGAGCAGTAAAAACATTAATTTGTCAATCTGACGTAATAAATATGAATTACTCATTTGACATACATTTATTGCGATATGTTCATAAAATGATGAACGAAAAGGATATGTCTTCTTCTACTGTGTCGGCACTGTAGGTAGAGTTACTTAGAAGGGCTTTCGTTCTTAAGGTAGGTGAATGTATCTCTAATAAATATTGACTATGTTAACCGTTTTTGTTTGTGATAACTCTTAATGTCGTAATTAGCATTGAAATAGCTTATGATTTCAGACTTTAATTTTTGGAACTTCTTCTTTATTGAAAAGACATAGAAAACCAATAATTTCCAGCAGTGAAGATGCATTTTATTTATTTTTCCAATTCAGGACAGAATTTCGCAATCTTACTCTTGAGAATAAATCTCTATTATGAGAACTTTAAAAAGTAATTTTTTCATTTCTTCCTCAATATTTATTTTGTAATATGGCTAAAATTTAAAACAATAAGGGAAATAAATTCCACCAAATAGACCCTGAAACATTTTCCTCCATTTAAAAATAAGTCATGTTGAGTTAAGTTCACATTCCTATTCACCGTTTATTGGCCTTACTTTTAATTTAAGTTTCTATGAAAGCGTTTGTTAGGGCAGAATAATTTGAGATATTTTATTCTTTTTCGCTACATCCTTCCCTTAACGCATCAGAACCCAGGATTACAGTCTTATCGACTGAGACACCTAGGGGCGTTGCCATAAAATGAAAATCGGCCACAGGCATGGACTTCCGCGTTCACCTCCGAAATAATGCCTGAAAATCTATGGAGGGAGCCTGGAGAGTTGGCTTTGAGAGGTACCTCAAACGTTACAGTGTATGAAATAACCAGGTTGCCTCTTTTTGGCAGTCGCATCTGGTGGCATTTAATCCTTGCTCTGTCTATTTCCTACTCGTTATCGGCCTGGTAATCTTGAAAAACCTTCAAAAGCCGGGGAAAGCCCTGAAAGCTGGGTAAATTTCCGAAAAAACTTTTTAAGTCTGTACTTTTTACAGTTATGTCGTCATGGTTTACGATAAAGAGCCTCGTGGTCTTGTATACGTATTGTACGTTGCATAATTATACATATCCTCTCATGTGAATGCATTGAAGTAAAATTAGGCATCTACGGAGAGAGATGAAAGTGCCAATTTTTCCCCATAATAAAAGACATGCTCATTAGAATTTACCTGGGGAAAATGTGATTGTTGTCCTATAAACATGGAAAATCGGGTAATTTTTAAAACGATACCTGTAATAACTCGGACATACACTCCTGATGACTAGATCAATTTCCGTCGTAATTATCTTTCAGTTTAAGACCCGGCGAAACTTGTACGGCTCGATGGCTCCTCTCGGGTCCCTCCCAAGGGAACGGTTTACCATTGGGCCCCACCGCCTTATTACCCTCCTTGAGGTAATAGCATCTCGGGGCTCTCGGAATCAATTTCCGAAACCGCGTGCGGCGGTACGAAGGTGCAATTAACAACCAGTTCCCGCAATTTCACGTCTCTCCCACTCCGTCCGTCCCTTTCTAACGAGAATCGAGATACGCGGGCATATCCGTCGCCGCCTCCTCCTTTCCGTGGGCGGCCACGGCCAGCGCCATGTTCGAGAGTGCGTCCGAGCACTCCCACCCCCTCGGCAAATGTTTTGTTTCTCGTCGTTCCTCCGGGGCGAGGGGGAAGGGAGGAGCCCGTGGGGGAGGTGTGCGGAATGGGGTGGGAGGATGAGAGGGTGCGGGAGGAGACGTCGGGATGACCCTCAGGAAGGCCGGTCGTTCAACTTCCCCCCCCTCCCTATCCCCCACACTCAACTCCCGCTCCTCTCCCAACTCTCACACCCACCCGTCACACACTCCTGCTCGCTCTTCGCACTTTTTCATCATTTTTTTTTATTTCTCTCTGAATCCTCGTCTTATGCTTATGAGAGAGAGAGGGCATCACCCGCCCGTCGTCCTCTCTCGCCTTTGTGCCCGCTTCAAGTCGCGCGCCACCTGCTCCATCCCTCATCAACCTCGCTCTGCCGGGTCCCCGCGAGGCTTTGACCCGGGCATCAACGTCGCTTTTAGTCGGGTTGTTTCTGCTTGCGACGGAGCACGTGAGAAAACCCTGGCGTGGGCGGCACTTCTGGGGGCCGGTTTTGACTCACTGGGCATTGTTGAGGACGTATATGACATTGGAATTTCATTGCATTTCATCTCAGTGTTGAACTTATCTGGTCTCAACCATTTTCCAGTAAACTCTAGTATTCCATTTTTTTAGAGATCGCAAGTCTTAGCATGGCCAATACATTGAAATTCAGATGATAAGTATGATGGACAAGTGATTGGTATATTATTGATTATTTAGCTTGGCTTTGAAATATGGGATACTGTTGACCTACATTCATAAAATTGCCGAGAAAAGGTGTAAAAGCCGTTTAAAGCATAGCCATCCAAAGATTGTTTTTCATAGACAACACAAATTGTACTTCACTTCAGATTAAATATCGTTGTAAATTTAAGGTCATTCTCTTCTATCGTTGGCAAACCTAAATCTGAAAATCTCATCGGAAGAAGGAATATAACGTAAATGATTATTTTTTTATATTAGGTTTTTTATATTAGGTCTTCATTCTAGGGAATATGACATTTGTTTCAAATGTTCATGGATTGTGTAGGAGACCGAGAGATGGGTGACGAAGTTTGCGCACCCAAATTATGTTAATAATTTGAAAGTGGAAAAATTTGGTTTTTCGGATGTCATTTCTTTTCAAACTCAATGTTAATGAAGAGGGAGTACCCTACCGATGTCTCTCCAAAGGAATTCTCAATGATTCTCTTAAGTAGGTATTATTCTCATTATAGCGGTTATAGTGCCATTGATAATCATTAAAAATAGTTCACCAACTGGCATTTTCATTGAAGGAGCCTCAATATTCAAAGGTTATTTATTATTGATAGTATACCGTTTAAGGTTAGTTTTGGATGAACACATTGACCATCGCTACCTTTCCCAGTTTCGTCCAAAAAATCAATTGTATGTATTATCATTCATCCTTGAGGTTATCATTCATTCTGTTAATTTTGGTGGTTTAACATAGGTGTAAAATAGGAATTTATTAATGCGCCATGTTGTTATTGCATATAAGGTAAAAGTTCTATGGGGAAGCCGTTGTAACGAAGAAATCCCATAGCGTTGCTTCCGCTCGGCTCGCACTTAACTCTGTGCGTTGCAGGAGGTAGTCTAAACGTTTCTCATTTGTGCCAAATTGGAAGTAATGAACTCCTTCTTCTTGGCGGAGGGCATGCGTGCTTCTTCGCGGGTTCAGGGGCAAGAAGTTTCACTTCTTGATTGCATACCTAACTCCGTCGTCTCAATTCTTCTCTCCCTGCCCACTGATACATCGCCACCCACACTCCAGCGCCCCCACGGACTCCACAGGGCCTTTCTCCACCCTGAACTTACTTCCCGAGGATTCTCTCAGCACGCCACCCCCCGTCGTCCCAGTCCCCTCTGTTTCCTTCCCCCCCTCTGCATTCTTGTCTTCTCATTTATTGTCTCTTCATCCCTTGCTCCCAAGTTTTCCTTCCTCATCGTCCGCCTGGCTCATTTTCTGAAACTTCCTTTCGCATTTTTCCCACTTTCTGACTTATAACGCGCATTCCCGCGTGAAATAATCCGACCACCGTGTTATTTTAGGTTAAGAAAGATCCTCAATTGTGATTATTTACCACTTATCATATTGAGCGTGTTTGTGGCATGAACGCTTCCCGTCAATTATAACGTGCGAGTTAGTAATCTTCGCAAGGTTTTCTGTATTCCGTAGTCCTAGCATTACGCGGAGGAGGCAGGCTCGTCTAGTTTAGGCTGATCCTGTTTGTTGCCTTCTTCAAATCTTTTTTTCCGGATCTTTAAGGCATAGCTCAAAGCGAAGGAAAATGACTTAATTTCTTGATTAGAACGCGGAGGAAATAAAATGACAGCAACATATACTTCAGATTTAATAGATTAGTTAATATTGATTAAAGAAAATCGATAGATTTCCAGTGAAAAAATTCACTTTTTCGTACTGTTTTTCTTGAGGAAGTGCCTAATAGATTGTTAGTTGTCTTCAGTAAGGGATTTCGTGTTACTTATGAGGAATTTCATGTCTCACGCGATTTCACTCAACTGTGACAACTGTCTCCGTTGCCATTGATGTTGTTTGGCATTCACCGAACAATTTACACCGAATTCTCTGAAGGATTTAAGTAGGTTATCTTCATTTGGTATAAATTAAAACGTTACTTATATGGTGTGAGCCTTGAACGTGAAATTTTTATCTTTGCGGCGAAAACGTTTCCAAGGGATCATTCTTGAAATTGAAATGAAATTTGTGAGCAAGCTTTGGTCTCCTTTTATGTCGCATGCTTAATGAAAACCTGATTGTGAGTAGATAATTGAGATAAATACATTATTTCGTTGAAGGCCTCATAATTCTCGCAAATATCCACTTTGCTCAGGTATCAACCCTCCGATCTGGTGCTCATTTATAAAAGAAACTAACACATATCGTCACTAAAATGTGATAAATGTACGTATAAGGTTAAGCAATGGAATTGTGGTAATTTTTTCTGTGTATACTTTAATGCTATGTTGAATATCCAATCCGAAAGTAGGAATCAGAGAGTAGTTGGTCTTCCGTAATTATTCTTGTAGGGCGGCCATACATAGAAATATGTACTCTTAGTGTTTCAATGTGTGTCTTAACATTTCTGTTTATGTACAACTTATTGCTACTTTATATTTAATTAATATCGATTGCACGGGGACGTGTATCGAACCACAAGAGTTAAATATGCAAAATAGTCGCCCCCATACCCGGAACATCCTTCTTTATATTGAAATGAAATTATTGACTTTGTAACCTGATGATGACGTTCAACGTAATGATGATGACGTGTTTTTGAATAAAGTGTGTGGAATTAAAAAGTCAATAATTTCATTCAATTTCAATATGTTAAGCAAATTCCATAAAGTCACGCTGGAGGCAACTAAAATAATCCTTCTTTATACGTATTTTGCCCCCAATCCAGGGTTCCACGTTCTTAGGTTCTTGTTCCCCTGCCCTTGTCACATTGTCCAAGTACGGATCGCGTTTGTTCTGACTGCTCCTACCTCCTCCTTTCCACATTTTTCGCCCTCCCCCCGTTCATCCTCGACTCACTTCCTTCCTTCTTAAATTCCTTCCTCCGCCTTCCCCTCCCACTTTTCGTTCGCCACTTTCTCTCGCCCGGGCGCGGAATTTAATATCCCCTTCTCGACGCTCCCGGACTTTCGGCGAGTGCAGACATGCGGGCCGTGGGAAAAAGGTCCCCGCCCACGAGCCACTCGCCCACCCCTCCCGGCTCGGGAGACGCCTCCCCCTTTAATGAGTGCGAGGAGGACCGCTGAGATGAGCGGGGTGGAGGGAGCGAGGGGGTCCTCCCTTCGACTCCTATCCCCCACTCGACCGGGGAACTGCCTCGTGGTGAATGAAACGGCCCACCAGCCGCGTGTATCCCCTCCGCTGCGGCTTCCTATGCGTGTTTTAATTTCGGTCTCATTATATGGTCCAGAGGATTTAGTACGGAAAGCATCATTGGAGACTAAGAGAACATCGGGTACACGACTTTCACGAAATTGATTGTCGTTGCGTAGAAAGTGAGCCACATAAAAGTAGTTTAGACCTTTCACTTGTCATATTTTTTAGGTTTCAGGAAAATATACTTGTCTTTCACCGATGTCACAAAATATCTGTAGTAATAATATAATAATAATAATACTTATGGTATCACCTGCAAAGGTCAACTTCACGCTCCGAAACTTCAATAGCTCTGAATATTTTCTGATGTTTGTATTTAAGTAAGTACTGTTTTTACATTATTATGGGTAAAGTAGCCAAGAACATGAATTCAGTTAACAGAAAGCAAGCAAACCGGAGGGCCGTCTGCCTAGCTTCTTGCTTGAAAGGCTCAATTCATGTCCATCTTAGGCCACCCTATTCGTCTCTGAATCCAGCGGCGCCCCTGAAATTTATTCGGTGGAAATAAATCTCTCCGAGATGTTTGCTTTTCATCCTTTAGTGTTATCCTTTCGTTGGATCTCTCCACCCTGAGGGATTCCATTGAATGGCATCGACTCCGATGAAGGAATCCAATTCCCTTGCACCGTTTATTGCGTGGGCAGCCATCCTGCGCCGGGTTAGTTTCCCAATGTCCTCTCCGCGCCACCTTGCCCGCAATCCACTTGGGCGTCGTTCATCGGCGCCTCTTATATTTATTGCCTGGGACATCCGTTGGCGGAGGAAGCCCACCCCTTCTCCGCTGCCTCCCCCCTCCCGGGGGTCGCGCCCTTTGCAGTGGCGAGGGCGCTCCAATCGGGGCGATGACCGCTTCTGATGACTGTTTTGATCGATGATCGAAGAGAGGGAAGGCTCTCCCACTTGCGTGCGCGCTCTCTGCCAAAGGCGGAAATCGAACCCTGTACCGAGCGAAGGACAGGTACCGTACGGGAGGGCGGGGAGGGTTAGGAACCGAGGAAGCTCGGCGGGGGGCCCGGCCCTACAAGTGGCCGGCCGGGATCGGCACGTACGCACGTTGGGAAGCCATTTATCTTACGGGAGACGTTTGGAGACTAACAGGGCTAAATGCGGTCTCGAGCATTCAGCTTGTGTTTCGTGAAAGTTCATTCTCATTTCATTCGGACGAATGTCGCCTGCATTGCATGCCTTTAGTTTTGTTCACGCTCTGCCTAAGCTGAACGACATCAGACTGCGCGAGCAGCAATCAGGAGTCACATTGTTGGACGAAGATTATGCGAAGAACTAAGTTCGTTGAATTCGCGGAATGCTGAATTCGAATGCTAAGTGTGAGTGTTAGGAAGTAACTGAACTGATTACCCTAGTGTAAAATATGGGTGGTGTCGTAGACATGTTCATTTATTTTTATGTACTACTGGACCTGGGTTAACCTGTTTTCTTTTGAAAGACAAGGTAAACAAGGATACCGAAGTACCTACGAAGAAAATGGTTGAATAATTCTGATTGGCGAATTGACGTTTTTTGGCATCGGTATCATAATTCCATATAATGCTTATTAATCGGTAAGTAATACACTTAGCATGTATTAATTGAAGTAAATATCCTGCAGGTGCATATGGCAAATATTCTTACAAAATCATCTTTTCTCATATATTGATTTCTAATCCCTGCTTCCTCGTACTTCCGAGTATTATCTCTTATTATATCTTTTATCTCTCTTTTATTTCCTTTTTTGCAATTTGATTTACCACATTCGCCCAGAACTTCAAGGAAACTTCAAAAATTTGATTGAGCAATTTTTTTCCTCTTTTCTCGTTTAAGTTTTTTGTTGATTATCGCTGCATGAAGATTCTTTAGACGAAAAGCTTTTCGATTGACAAAATTTGAAGAATGAAACTTTGTGGATATCACTTCTGCCTGATATCCTGAACCATTACATAGTTGACGGCATTTTCCAATTTTTGTTCAAATTTGTCACTTATGTAGTTGTTAAGAGGTGAGAAATTGTTTAGAAGTTCGCTATACGCAAGAAATGTTGTCTCTCGAAGCTGAGGTTTTTCTGTGTTTAAGTAATTGTCGTAAAAGTGCTTTGATGGTGCAGTCATGGGATTTGAGCGTGACTTCGATTCCCATGGGTCGACGTGCTTTCCCGTGGCGACCATTCTTGCGTGTTCGAACTGTTCGAAATTCATCGAAGATCACGCGAGAGAAAATATTCCTTGTTTATCATCATTGGACCGTGTTCTTAAACATTCTTGCACAATCAAATAACGGACCAAGTTTACTTTGCGTCGAATTCTACCATCAAGTGGTGCCTAATATGACTACTATTTTTTTAGTTTTGATTATTCTCGAGCTTCGCAGCATTCCCCTGTGACATTTCTTTACAGATTCGACATTCATTTTGACCTCATTGAATTCGAACCGTCACTGTGTTAGCTTGATCTTTATTGTGTCCCAACATCGTCGCGACGCTTCATGTGTTAATTATGACCTACTCTTTCGAGTTTTAATTACGTTCTTGGTGCTCATTTTTTGAGGCATCACGTTGCTCGTTCCCATACAGCCTGTTAACATTCATTTTTAAACTTTATTGTTAAATATCTACCCTTTTCTCCGTCGGCCTGATCTTACTTTTTACACTGCTAACATTCCCATAATTCATTACTTTTAAATTATGATCTGATCTATGCGAAAAACGTCTCTGTTTTATCATCCAGACGTATTACGGTATCTTACGTTTAGGTTTTTCCAATTTTGCGCCATCGAAAAGTCGCATTCCTCCTCCCTGGTTTTTTTTCCACTTGCCGTACAATTATTCTTGTATCGCTACGATTTGGTACGTTTAGATCTTGCTTTGCTGCTGCGGATGTGGCGTTTGCCATCGCTCCTTGGGAGATGGGATCGTGAGGAATCGGCCGTTTCCCAGGGCGGATGTGGAATGGGTGCAAAGGAGGGAGTGGGTCGGCGTGGGATTGGGCGAGGGGATAGGGGTGGGATCTATGAATTGCGGTGTCGGCGGGGAGGGCGATGGATGAGTCCGTCGTCGTTGAATTAGTGGACGCCTCGAGTCTCTCTCTCTTTCTCCATTCCCGCCCTGCCCTCCCACGCTCACTCGCCTACTAACCCACCCTCCCGCAAAACACCCCTATCCCCCACCCCCTGGAGACGCCTTATCTGCAGTCCGTGCGGCCCCTAGTAATTTATTCACCGTAAGGAACGCCGTGTGTCGCAGGGCCATGCGACTGCCTCCTCCGGCACGACGTTTTAATACCACCCGCTTAAAATAGTGCTCTTGCTCGCCCCCCCCCCTTTCCCCCCGGTGCTCCTATTGTGCGGTGCGGAGGACATTCGAATCCTTATTCCACCCGAACCCCTCTTCCACCCGAACCCCTCTTCCCGCACTGAGAAACCTTCCATTCCTTATCCCCTTCGTCGTATGCTCGTATGCCTCTGTTCGCTGGTTGCTTGTATCGGGCAGGGGTTTTTTTTTGCATGCGTTCTCTCGGGGCAGATTAGTTCTGCGGCTGGAGAATTTTCATGAAACTACGCTATCGAATTGTGCTGAACAGAAGTTCGTTGATTTTTATGTGGCAACTATTCGCGCATGCTACACTCTCAAATAATCCCTTAGATTCTTTGTGTGAGTTATGCGACCGCAGAGGCTGTTATGGTCAATATGTCTGCCTGTGATCTGTCCTGAATTTTATTTCCAAGATTCACATAATAGGCTTTTCTTTTCTTGCATAGCCCTTCAAACCCGTATTTTTGTATTCTTAAATGTGTCGTGATGGGAGTATATCAATCAAAATAGCCATTGCTTATGATGGCGACCTGCATCGCCCTTCGTCTCTTTTCCTCAAAAGTTGACTTAACCGTGGTTCTCATTTTCCGTGTTTTTCAGTGTATCAATCACTATCCCTCCATAAACAATTTCCGCAGCAACTCTCCCATTGACGGAATATCCCTTGAAAGTCAGGATTCCGGCGTCCATATTTCTTTCAGCCTCGCGACTCACGCCTAGAAGTAGCAAGGCCGAGTAATTTAATTTTTAGGTGCCTCGGCAACTGATGTCATTTTCCAGCAAGGCATATCTTGGACATGCGTCGGGAGTCTCATTGGAAGTATTTATTGTTTTCCTAATTAAGTCTTGGTGGTCTTTGGAGTTCGGCTGGTTGGTTTCCATTCCAACTGTGAATGGTGCTCTTATATGCGTGTCTTACCACGTTTCTTATTGAGGACACTATCATTTAGATACTTCAGATGACCTACTGACGAATCAAGTCACTTAAGAGAGCTCATTGTGGCCCTGATTAATGATTGAAGATTGAAGGAATGCGCTCTAGTTATTTCATGATTCCTTTCCCTGTATAAATTGCATCCGTGGCTAAAACATTTGTCTCGCAAAAGTTAGTCCTAGTGTTCTCCAGAGATTTGAAATGTATTTCGTGGGTATCTCCTTCAGTTCACATCTGTTGATGTTACCCTATTTTCCCTTATAGATATATGATCTATCGCCAACGGGCTACTCATCTCAATTGGTTTATGAGATCTTATTCTGACAATTATCGCCAGCCTATTGCATACAGACAAATAAAGATAATTAAATATTTCCTGGAATATGATAAAAATTATGTTTCGCTGTTTTTCCGTCATATGTAACCACCACGTAAATACAGCAATGATTTTGTTATTGAAGTCAATCATATTTGGAGACATATTCTTTATCATAAAATCTTTCCTAATACCCCGATAACCGTTTATAATATTCATCCATACGAATTTTATATCTCATAGACAATTGATTGGAGTTTTAGATACTTGAAAGCTCTCATTTTAGCGATGAATTTCTGTAATCTAGTATCTGTACAATGTTCATTAACCATTCCAGTAAGGTGTGCCTTTCCTTATTACGCTGAAAATGCTTGTGCCTTATGTGAATTGTCATTGAATTGTATCTCTTTTGTGAGCCTATGGGTCATTTCAGATAACTAACTCGTAGCAACGTGGAGTTTAAATTGATAAATTTAATGTGAGAATTTCCTGTCAACGACTTATTATCAAGGTAACGCATCTCTTAAGAGAATGAAGCGTGTAATCTTTAAAAGTTCAACTAAAATATGGAGTGTGGAAGCTGAAACTTGGGATTATCTACTTGTTAGCCCGCGATAATTTAGAGACATTTTTCATTCTTCCGTTCTCCTTTTCGCGTTCTCGTCTCAACCCACCCCAACACCCCTCTTACGTCTCTCTCCCCCCCCCACCTCCTCCGGAGCCTCGTAATCCCCGCCGTCATTTCCACACCCCCACCCATCCAACCGCTCTCGCCTCCCCAAGTTAATCGTAACATGTTTCGGCCAGCGTCTTAACCCTGCCCCAGCCTCCCTCAGCTCCATTCCCCCCACACTCACATAAAATGCATTCCTTAAAGAGGGGTTTCCCTCCTCCCCCTTCATAAACCCTTCCCTTAAGCACTAGCGCCGCGGTTGCTTCGCGGGCGCCTTACTCCCTGTGCCCCCTGTCCATGTGGAAAAGGCGCGGCTTGCATGGCTGCGACATAATTGAGTGCCTCCCCCCCCCACCGAACCCCTTGGGAGGCCCTAAACCCCCCTCCCACCACCCCCTAGGCACCCGAAATAAGGTCCCCCCCTCTCCTGCGCGGCCCCCTCCTTCCGCTCTCCTCCCCCTCCACGCCGCGGTCGCAAATTATGGAATGGGGGGGAGGGGACGCTGGGAGGAGGGCTGTGGGGTTCAGTAATGAGTCGTCGGATACTCGCCACCCCATCTTGTTCTTCCCACTTTCACCCCGCCCGGACCCCTGCCTCGTTCCCAGGCTCCGCTCGCTCCCTTCTCACCCACTCCCCTCCCCCTTCTCGCGCCGCCCCCACCCTCCATTCCCCGGCTGTCGCTCGGCTCATCCGAATTACGAGTCGTGGCGCATACACACTCCGTGCGATCCTTTGGCGCCCGTTCCTCCTTTTCTGTCCCAGGACCGCTTTATTGGTGCGCCAGTAAAAATTGGGAGTGCTATTAAAAATCATCGTAATTTTAATGCGCGATAAGAAAAGGAAATCCTTATCGGTGGCACCTGTGGTAAGAACGAGCTTTTAACGATCTTAAATCGTAAATTGCATAAGGGGGAGTGATTAGACGGAAACAGGGACGCGGAGATTCCTTCTTCAGTCTCAAATGGATGGTGATGTAGGCATACTTATTAAGAGATGTTGGACGTCATGTTATCGCAAATATATGCACCTCTCAACGACATTTCTGACGATTTATACTAAATGTAGTGCTCGACGATGTCTTTAGTAATACTAACGGGACTAACGGTTCAAAGTTGCAAAGAATATCAAAATTGCATAGTATGAAGTTCTTTGCATTGTTGTGAACTGATAGAAAACTAGCAGGATCATAATAATTCCAAATTCCTTAGCCGATGAATTGCAGCGTCGACTTTAGTGGCATGCCGGAAGGTATGCTTTCCTCATGACATATTAGCGATCGTTGTGCTTGTATGGGCGTGCGAGATACCATAAGACCAGAAATCACTACGTTAGTAATGTTTTCATTGTCATAATTGTGTATTATAATATTATTTGACTGAAAATGGAGTGTGGCTTACGTAAAGTAATTGCATTTTTGTTTTTCATATTTTTTAAGTTTTGTTGTTTTCTTTTGGCATTCCGTGTATAGTGTAAAAATGCCAATCATTTGACGTGTATCTTTCAGTAATCTGATATGCTAATGACTCGAATATCTCCGTCTAGGCTCTAGATTTTCGTGATTAAGCTTCTTTTTTGTGTTGTTTGTCCCCCGGCAGCAGTTTGTCATAACGCAACTCGTTTCTTAAATGCAGGAAATGTCTTTCCCCGCCATAAATCGCTTCTGGTTTTAACAGATCTAGTAAGCGGTGCAGGTTCTTGATTATGTCCTTCCACTAGGACATGGTTATTTTTATGAAACTGGGAAACAAACAACTTTAGGGTATACTCAGACCTATTTTTGGTCCGAAATCAGTCCGCTCTAATGATAATGTATAAAAATTTATTAGCTTACTTGCCCATTCACTTGTTCATGTAATATTTTCTAGTTTGTATAATTTTAGTCTTGCAATGCCTTTCCATCAAAGCAATTATCAATAAGGCCTCCAGCGTTAAATTTCATTGGTATAATTATGAACTCTTGAAGGATGGCACAATAAGTTAAATAAAATCTCAGAATCTGGGAGTCAATGGTAAGTTACCATCTCATAATCCGTTCCTTAAGGCATATTTGTATTAGGAAGTCATCGCGGAACTTACTGCTTATTACAATTATCCTTTGTCCGTCAAGTTCATGATTTTGTTCACTAATTTTGATTGAAAGCATTAATTAAAGAGCTATTACAACAAGATCTGGGTATTTCCCATGTTGTGCTGCGTTTCCCTATTGCTGATTTAAAGGTACTGGAACAAAACTAAAAATAAATTATGCCAGTCAACTTGACAGTTGCTAAAAACAAGTCGACTCGTGAAGAAATAAAACCCCTCCAGTTTTTTCTCTATTGTTTGACGTGCCTAAATACATATACCGATGTATATATCGTAGCGTTGTCGTATATTTTGAAATGACTTAGGCCAAAAAAAATTCACCTGATCATTAGCGAAATTTGTTGAGATTTGTTTGCTCGTGATCGAAGCAGTAAACTTAATGCCGCGGAAGACTTAAAAGTGGGGATTTATATGGAATTGCGTGGAGGTGGCGAAAAAAGACTCACGATCTCATCGGTGGATGGTGGTAAAGAGATATTATTGAGGGGGCGGGGCGAGAGGTGGTGAACTTTTACCCGACTCGAAAATCCCGATGCTCGGTTAAGAAAGCAATAAACGCCGCCGCCGCATCACCACCTAAAGCCACGTAATAAACAAGCCATCACAATGTGCCTGCCCGAGTGGGAGGGCGAGCGAAATGGTGGTGGTGGTCGGTGTGGGGAGGAAGGAGGTGGAGGAATATAATTTCATGTCTCTTTGATGCCCCGCGTAAGATTCCGAAAGGACTTCTCTCCAACTCCTTTCCCCTTCCTCTCTCTCTCTCTCTGCACCCCTCCTCCTCCTTTGCACCCCCCCCCCTCCCCGGTGGGAAGCGCTCGAAAAGCCTCGCTTTCGAAATGGATTGGGGAACGATTCTGCCGGGGCGCTGGGAAATGTCTCAATCCGAGCAGATCTGTAATTTTCACACCTCGCCAACGGTCGCCTCTTCTTTTTCTCTCACCCGCTTCACACTTCAACCCTTTTCTCCGGTCTTTTCGCCCTCGGATCCTCTCTCTCTCTCTCTCTCTCTCCCAGCCTCTCACTCCACGGCACTCTCCCTTTTTCGGCCTTCGTACGTGAATGTGTATGTGTTCCGCCAATTTCCTCAGATGACCGTCTAATGCGAGAAAAACCTCGCTCCCCACCTCCCTCCCTCTTTCCGTCGGGAGAAGTCATTATCGCTCAGCGAGAGAGGCGAGGCCCTTCAGTCCCACCACCGCACCGAGATCTTTCGTCCCGACCCGTTTAAAAATGCCCCGGTTCGGTAAAGGCTGCTCCGTGCCGAGTCCTCATCCCGGCCCCATCGCAGCCACGGCGGTGCTCGGCGATAATTCGGCTGCATCGGCGTCCTTCAAGAAAGGCGGTGCCGTGGAAGATGAAAAAGCTTCCATCCCCGTCGTGTTGCCGTATTATAGCAATGCACAGTTTCGCTCGAGGTTGCTTATGTCAAGTGGCAGGTCAGCGTGCGGGCGTGCAGTTTCTCTCTCTCTTTTCTTTTTCCCGGTTTCGAGTAATTCGATGACCTTAGTGTAACACCTCATCGCCTCCTTTCGCTCTTGAGGGAAGCCCGGCGATTGCTTCTCCGTGGAAACTCACTCCTTCCTTCGATAAACCCTTAAAACTTTTGTGTCGCACGGTTAATCGTTATTGAGAGCAAGATTAAGCGGTCGCCTTTAAGTTCATAGATGATGGCAGATAGAAAAATCCCTATGCGCCGTTCCTTTTCGGTTCAGTCCAGCGTAAAAAAAGCATGATTGTATTACATTCGGAGACTCTTCTTTCATTTACTAATTTATACCACGCTGCCCTGCCCTTACTTACCTACATCTTTCTTTAGACTGTGCCATAACCATTCGTTGCTTCAAATATGCTTCCTGTTTCGGAGACATGTAATGTTCTTTCTCTTGAGACCCTCTTCAGCCCTATTCTCCCATGACATATAGGTCTACCCCTTCCCCTAAAACCGTTTACTCTCCTCCTGCATGCAGATCGATTAGAATTATCTATGGAAAGTCTCCTATTTTTAAAACAATCTTTTTCCCTTTTTCAGAATTCTCTAATATTGTTGCTTAAGCAGAATGCTGAAATTATTTAGAAAGGATATTTTGAAGGCTTCATGGAGTATTTCCATAATATTTTTTTGAAATTTTATTTTTACGTATGACTATGATGTTAAACGGTAATTATCATCTTTATATGGGATTTCTACTGTAATCTACGGAGTATTCACTCATTAGATGTGGGCTTAAATCGGGAACTTAACCATTAATTTTGGGTCCGCCTCCCATTATAGTGGTTGAAAATTTTCTCAACCCTATTTGGAATTCCTTTGAGTGAGACTTTCTGGGGACTTCACCAGATCTATATTCGGAAAGGGAATCGTAAACACGGTATGAAACTTCTGGTGGTGTGCAATGAACCGTTTCCATTGGAGCCTGCAAGATAATTTTACGCTTTTACTGTCATTTTATTCGGGAAAAGCATCCATTCAAGGTTATGTGTGTTGTTTTATTTGCAGTGATGAGCTCGTCGTCCTGTATGACACATCTCCCGGGCCTTGGGAATGGGCCGTCTTTTCGAGTCTGTCCTTATCCAGTACTCGAGCCGCCTTTGATGTGATATTGCACTAAGTTTCTGCCGCATTCCTCGAATTAAAACTTTTATTTTTCACCGGCTTTTGAAGTGACGCACTTGCGCTCTAGTGTTTCGTCAGTTTTCTCTCCCGTTCCCGAAGTTACTCTCCCCCATTTGATTTAACCGTATTTTAATGCAGTAGTGTCCATGGGAATATGAATTTGGTTGCTTCTACATTTTATTTCACTAAAACTAAGATTATGACTCGATGGGGAAAATATTGCAATTTCTGTCGGCTTGCGCGGTAGTGCGTTGTACTACTGATTAAATATATCATGCTTCAAAAATTGTCTTTAATATTCACATCAAGGCCGAGGGCCCTAAGTTGCTGACTTTTTAAAGTACTCATCAAAATGCGTGGGCGCGTACGAGAAATCTCTTGTTTTCACCAAAATATCTCATCGGAGTATGCGTCTGTACAGATACTAGAAAAACGGTGGCAGCAACTGAAGAAAAAAAATATTGGCAGCAATGATTTGTGGTGCGACGGGAAAGTGATGAAGTTGGAACGGACGGTTGGTGTTACTAATGCAGAAATTCTATGACGAGTGGGTGAGGAAATAAGCCTAGGAATGAAAAAAAAAACACGGGTAAGATGAAGGGGTAAACTCATGTGACACATTTTGTTGAATGAGAGCTTGCTGACGACCGTCTTGGAAGGGAAAGTGAACGGGACGAATCAACTGCAGGGTAAGGCCAAAAATGAAATATGTGAAACAGGTAGCGAAAGATATAAGGGGGAATAAATATGGAGAAAGTATAAGAAGCGGGAAGGGTAGAAGAAAATGGAGTCGACTGGAGAGATGCTTGAAATCAATTCTAGGGCTGATCGCTATCTACGTGCACATTTCTCCGAAACACTCGCAAGGGCGAATACTAGGACACCAGTCTTTTATGTATAAATATTCACTAAACATATATGTTTGCGCATACACGAGCACAGGCACACATACGTGGATAAATACGTCATGCTCTAATGGATGTGTTCAAGTAAAGTTTTTTTTAATATTTACGTTTTGTGTTAGTTTCAGCTAAACTTGCAGTTAATATAGTTTGATTTTCGATTGAAAAACAGCACGTCATTTATTTGATCGGCGATCGATGCTACGATATTAAACGTGATTCTGTTGTTAAATCGTTGTCATCGTGGTTTCCGTGATATGTCGGGTATCTACTTTGAAGGCGCCAGTCAGTCCAAATACGTCGAGAAACCTCACGGTTCTGTGAATCCTGCCCGAGCAGCTTCGGTGTGGAGAAAGGAGTTCGAGTTATATTTTATTAGTTTGAGACCGAAGCATTTCGGTCGCGGAGAGCTCTCTGTCTGGATCAAAATACGACTCTCGAGAATGAGTGAAGCAGCCGTAATTCAATCACCTCAGTTGAATAGCTGCTAGTTTTCTCAACATTTGATTAATTTGTTACATTCATGTGTTAGATGGTTCCAGTTACTGTTAATGAGTTAGTTATTGCTGCCGTGTTTTTTTTATCTCTTCGGTCAGTATGAAGTGTAAAAGGGAATGGAACTTGGAATATTTATCTCAGCAGATTTCACGAACTATCGCTTATAGTTCACAACACAATGAAAATTTATGGAATCCGGAACATTTATATTTCATTGAAAGATTTCATAGCCGATAGTTGTAAAAACCTCGAGGCCAATAGTGACATAGACATTGTATGATAAATAAAAGTATAAAATCAGTATGTGTGTACTCTATAATTTAATTTGCCTGCTGTAATTTAAAAGAGATTTTAATTTACGCTTTTAGCACGTTTGCTTTATTTTTTCATTGAAAGCTACAGAAATGTTAAATTTAATCAACATTGTCAGTCAAAACATCCGTAATTTTCTCAAATTTCCAGTTTTCTTTTCATTTTGCGAATAAGGCGGAGGCTTTAATTAATAGCTCCAGTGGTCCGTGGACAAGATGACTGCTCCGTAGGTGTGAGCAGAAAGAATGTCAGGGGGCCGTGGAAGAGAGAGGGAGGGCCTGAAGGTCCATCCCCCAACCGACCGACCCCTTGCCCCCTCCCCCCTTCTTCCCGCCCCGAGAAAGTGAGATTTATTCGACCAATAAAAACTAATCGTCCACATCTTTGGCTAATAATCTACCGGTCATTCGTCACGTGCCGCGGTCGCAAGGTTAATAAAGCGTCCCCAACCGGCCGCCGTCCCGCCCGGCGCCCCCGGCAGTGGGGGTGGGAGGGGTTCGGCCGGCGTGTGGGGTCGGGCGGTGCGGGGACGATTCTCTCGCCATCCGTCGGTGCGGGGGTGTCGCCTCACCATGTGGATGAGGAAGGGTCCTTAGGGGAAACATTTTCGTCCGCTGACGTCATGGCGCACGAACTGCCAGCCGTGCTCCCCTCCCCCCACCATTTCGCACCCTCCCCTCCTTTTCTCCCTCACCCTTTCCCGACAGCCCTCTCGTGCAAATGTTGTGCCGCTGGCTCCGGTAGAATTTTTCTGTTGCGAGGATCCCCCAACGATAGGGCCCGAAATCCTTCCTATCCGCAAATGTTTGACATTTAGTGAATGCAACGACTCGAATCAATATGAGTCTGCCAATCCCTTGATTCGTCTTCGTTGACGAAAGCTCAACTTTGCCATGGTTTCCAGGTGTTTCCCATCGATTAATGTTGTCGTAAGATCACATGGCGCCAGCTTCTGATTGGAAGTTTGCAGTCAGCAGCCGAAGACCACGGATACTCTAAGGTGAACCGATGCAAATAAGAGTAGAAGATGAATATTGAGGCGAGAATTCAATTACTAACTTAGATTAAGCAACCCAATAATGTGAGGAAGGTTTTTGTCAATTGCGGTTTTTCTTCAGGAATGAATGTGCATTCAGAATTCGCTGGTTGCCACGTCTGGTGGGCCAATAGAGTTGAGGGACAACCGTCGACCACGGAAGGGTCTCTGTTTTTATCAGGATTAAAGCTAAAATATATATGTACTCAGCGAAGGAGAGAGAGAAGAAAAATCTACGTCTCTTTAGCAGTTCCATCATGCAGTGTCCGTTGTAAGATGATGATTAATGGATATATTCCGGTTAATGAATCCTCAGCTGGAATTCTCTTCCAGAAATTATCCAAATAAAAATAAATTTGTCATTTGGCTTCTAAATTTGAACCTTTCTAAGTAATGGTTAAAGATATGTTCTGTTTAAAGATCTTTATAATTGCCCTTTTGTCGTGGATTGTAATGCGAAGTCGAGCGAATATCGAGTGAATTTTCAGCGGCAATTTTGGAAATGTTAAGAGATAAATTTCTATGCCTCTAGGTTTTGTATAGATAGCTTTTACGATTTGTCTTATGCCGTTTAAAATCTCACCATCAACTAGTATGTTGTGAAAGCTAACCTTACAGTTCACGATTTCACGCCCCATTGCAGATTTGAATAGGATCACTTTTCTGAGGGCTATATTTTTCATTTACAACTTTAATTGGTGCTTTATGCTTCTGAAATGGTGAAACAACGCGGGGGAGCAAAACTCATCCTTTTTAATATTGATGTGAATGATGGGATTTTCAGTTCGAATATTCCCATCCACCTTTTTGTCAAGGAAAAACCCACATCGAAATATCGTTTCGTTTCAGTAATTTAGCCATTTCTTCCGAGCCCAATTCTTTTGTTTCCATCTCGTAATTTTTACGAGATCTGTTTATAGCTACGACGACCGTGTTTCGAAGAGTTAGTTTCACCATCTTTCAGTCAACTCGGATCATTTGTGGTTTTTAGTTGTTTTTTATTTAACTCGTGTCGGAGAAGAATTCCCCACTTGTTTCATCTCGATTGAAATCTATCGTTTTCTTTCGCTCACAATTCTCTTCGATAAGTGGAATGTCAGTGTCACTTCGTCGGAGGTTTCCAACTATCCCCCGAGAATCCCGCTCCCCCACATCATCTTAGATCGTTTTCGTTGTGAAGAGTACAACCCTTGGAAGAATAGTAGTGCCAGTGTGAAGGATGCCTCAATTACCCACCTCTAGTCTCGGAGATAAGTATTCGCAAATGAGACTGTAAACATCAACCTTGATTGTCTGTGTGTGACATCTGGTTCGACGCTCGACTATGTTACTGTTAAAAATTTCGCTGCGGCAGGGATTCGAAAGATCGCCTCGAGGAGAGGACGATTCGCTCTTATCTCCTATTCATACCCGCAAGCTGCAGAGGGGATGTGTACCATCATTAACCTAGACCTTCTGGATCTCTTTCTTTATATTTTGCTTGCATTTCCACGACATCAAGTTGATATATTATACCCATATATTTCAATCACGCTATTTCGTCTTCAAATATGCAGCATCAGTCTTCTTCCACATCCTTAAGGAAATTGACGCTAAAAGTTCAATGCATATTTTAAGATATGCTAACACATTAGCGCATGAAATAGGATGATGTTTAAGTATTCGGTAATATTTTTGGCGTATCGTACTGCTGACGTCAAGGTCGACTCACACTGTGTGAATAGTAACTTATTGAGTGTATTTTTTCTGGCAAGAACAATTATTTTTACGTTTTGTTTTCACTCTCTGGATAGCTCGCTGAAAAGCGTAAAATTTTTGTCTTCCTTTCTCCCGAGCCAGAAATCATGAGTCCCTTGGGTTTTGTAGCGCCTTGTTCATCACGTCTCACTCGCCTACGCTTTTCAAATTTCATTCTCTTTCTGTCCAAAGTTATCCAGGGCGCCTGTCTTCGTTCTCCCACCCATTGCATTGGTCTTACCTTAGTCATGACCATATCCCATACACTGCTCCTCCGTTCGGAAAATTCGATCACTCTTTCCGCCGCCCTTCTCCTTTAATTTACTATCGTCCCCTGCCACCCTCTCGCATATCCGGAACCCTAGCGAAATCCTTCGCCGGGTAGGCACCTTGGCATCTGCGGCAGCCGCCGAGGGATTTTTCGCCCTCACCTTTAATGTAAACATTTTGAAATTCCCCCGGCATTTATCCATGAGAACAAAAACCAGATATCTCTTCGGTGCTCTCGTGTGTCTCAAACTGCGTCCGTGAGATACCCCACCCCCTTCCCTTTCCCTCCCCTTCTCGCCGCTCAGCCCGGACCGCAGTTTTGTAAGTGAACAATAAATGCCGAGGGGGGAAAGTATTTGTGCATTCGAGTCTTGTTTTGCGGTATTTATGTGCGTCCCCCATATTTTTCCTCCCCCCTCCCCAATCCTCCCCCGCTTCGCGGAGGAATCGAAATGAAAATTCGAAGTCATACTGGTGGCCGCGTTGGAGACAACGAAGAGGATTAAGTGCTTCCCTCTGGAGCTTTTTTTCACAGTGAAACGGAACGGGTTTTCGTTTTTTCGCGTTCCGAGGGAACGCGGGCGAAGAAATGTGGGGATTCCACTTTCAAAGTTTCCGAAAACTTTTATGGCCTTCTCGTTGCATTTTTAACCGATCCGGCGGAATTAAGACTGTTGCGTTCCCAAGTGCGCGACGACCAATCTGGCACCTTTTTTCTTGTCTCTCCTGTTCTGGACACACCGATGATTATTGGTGTTTTATTACGACTGGTTTGATTAAGAATCTGTGATTCGTAAGTAAATATCCGCAAAACTCTGTTGCCATGCAATATCCCGCCTTAAATATTATGCAATCTGCAAATCAAGTAATAATAGGGAAGATCATCTACGTGAGTAAAAAAAAGTTATATCTTTATTGTATTTAGTCTTTCGTAATAAAAGCATGATTAAGATAACATTAAATTAATGGATTGAAGATCACTTCAGGCATGCACTGTAGAAGACAGGCAGTCTCTGTATGCACTCTCCTTACTTTCAAACCTTTTATCGTGTGCCGTAGCGCAGGCCTCTTCCATCCAGGTATTTTGAAATTCAATCCAAATATATATAATAATTAGCATAATTATCAAATGCTGAAGAAGTCAGCGTGGAATAAGAAAGATGCTTGTGTTTTTAACAAATTTTTCTGGATTATCAACAATATTTATAGAACGTCCGAAAACTACATTTACACGAAAGAATAATTGCGAAGATGAGAAATTTAGGTCATTATGTATTTTATATTAACTTTACATTTGAATGGACGTTGTGAGCAGAATCAAATGGCCAACTTCAGTCCTACATATAGAGAAGTTAATATCAGTAATTGTAAATTTCTGGCTATTTTGAACTCGAGAATGTTTTGTAGAAGAGTTGTTCGGCTAATAATCAGTCAAAGCTACACATTTCTGGACGAGAGTCTGTAATCTCAAGATTGTATGAATGAATGTTTTAAAAATTTAAATGATTCTTTATTAATGTTAAATGCCTTGTATCAATCTCCTATATAGTGCCAGAAACAATGGACGCGATAGAGCTTAATGCTCCTCGATATTTCTATTGAAATTTCCTTGTGCTATCGATTTCACTTTTAATTACAATATCGGCTATCCGGTAGGAGTATTTATTGCTGGTTTATCACAGAACAACTATAGGTCCAAGTATTTGGGAATATTTATGTTCAAAAATACGGAAAATCTCCTGTCTAATGTGTCATGTCTAAGGGTATTTACCTGTTACTATAAAGAAAATAGTGCATATGGCCTTAGTTTAATCGCTTTTGAGATACGGGGTAACATAAGTAAATATTGTTAGAGGCAGGTATTCGTATCACTAAACATGGCCGTGAGAGACTTAATGGCCCAAACTATTAAGGATATGACCATGATTTATTATAAACTTAAAATTTCACTGGTCTCAATGATGTCTCATTATGTAATTGCTGTAGGCAATCATTTTAATACAGAATGCAAAATAATATATTGATGCATATTCCATAAAGAAGCGAGACAAAATATGTGTGTAGTCACGAAGTACTGCAACGATTGTGGAAAGAATGGTATTGTAAGTACCTAAATTATTTAATGCAATACAAATGATATCTGAATCAATCACTCTCTTTTAAAGAAGAGAAGGAAAAACTTTTAACAAATACTCATTTTTGAAGTGCATAAATTGAATAGAAATAGCTGGAAATGTAGTGTAATTTAATATAATTCTGAAATCTAATGTTTCTGAGAACTCTCGGACGAGCCAAAAAAGGTTCAGAATAACTCAGAATTTGAACATGTAAAATTATAACCGCGCATTGTTATTTATCTTTGATTTTAAATTTTTGAAAATTATTTTTCAGTTGTGGTATGATCATTTCATTTTTAAAATTTATAAAAATAATCGAACTAAATTTCCCCCTAAATAACATTAATGAATTAAAAAAGGCCTACTCCTAAAAACGTTCAGTACAAACTCTCCGATTGCCGACAAAGATAACACCAGTTCGCGCTCCTTGCCATCTAAGGGAAGCTCAGTTAAATTTTCAAGTTTTCAATTTCATTTAATTTAACCCGCATCCGATTACTATTTTCTTCCATCGATTAGAATCAATTGTAACATTTTCCTTGAAATGCATGTTACTCAAAACCTAATTTTCGTCCGCATGGTGCTCGCAAGACGGTTTAATTGGGTGACTTGGGCCCGGAAATTAATGATTCGTGTGGACGGGAGGTCAAACGGAAGAAAGTCGTGAAAATTACTTTATCCATTCTTTCATATCCAAGTTATTAGATGCTAAAATGGTTGTCATTGTTTAATTCTGACCTGGTTTCGACGTTGATAAAGAGGAGAGTCGTGTTCAAACTTTTCTGGAATAGTGAAAAGATATAGTAATTTCACGAGTCAATCTGCGGCCATAATATGAATTCTTTCCAAAATTCAGTCTTAATTTCTGCTTGTGTGTTTCCGTTATATAGCCCTGAAATAGATCTTCTCAAATGTGATCTCAGGAAAGTTGGTGTGGTCAGAACAGTTTTTAGTGAAAATCTGTGCACCATGTATTTAGACGGTCGCCTTCTACTGTGTTTCTCTAGGAAAAATTTGTAATAGCTGACTAATTTTCAAAATATATATCAGTTATATATATTTTCAGTCCATTTACTGTACGAGGGTTGCTAGTTATATTTGCAGCCTAATAACGAAAAGACCGTAATTTATTGTTGAAAATGGCTTAATTGATTTTCTCCATGACTATAAGCCTCGACGGTGGAGAGAAAGACAGCTTTTTTCACATGAGGAGAACTGGAGGATATTCACCGCAATTCATTCACAAAGGAATGTGTTCGAGGGTTGCTATTTATATTCTGAGCATGATAATGAAAAGACAGTAACTTAATGTTTAAAATGGTCATATTGTTTTTCGAAGTATTCTCCATTATAATCAATACACTTTTGCCTGCGCTCGAACCAATTTTCGTAACACCTTTTCCTCTCCGATTGAGGTACCTCCAAAAACATGGTTTTTGAATGCATCAATGGCTTCTTCAGGCGCCGAAAAACGGCCAGTCCAATAGATGGTTGTTTCAGCCGATCTGTGAGGGCTTGCATTGTCATGATCCTTCGTTGCCGCTTCTTTTCCCGTATTTCATCAAACACTTCTGGCAGACAAATGCTCGTGAATTCAACGATTCAGAATTCACGGTTCTACGTTGCTCTAACGTTGCTCTACGCGGCTGCCACATGTCCAGTTATTCCTAAGGAACAGGCGATCATTTGCTTCGATGTGCTTCGTGCACAAATCACTTTTGTCAGATTTTGCTCGTATTGGAAGACCCATACAGTGGATTGCTCTATTGTTTCGGGCTCATTCGCATAGATTTAAGTTTCGCCACCTGTGTCACTGTAAACAACGCAAGTTATATTCAAACGAAAAAATATTCTGAAGAAAGTTAGCGTTTATAGGGTCAAACTTTCAGATGGAAAAGTCAGATGGCGCCTAAAGCACTTAGTGTTGTCAAGGCTCAAAATATAAATGGCAACCCTCGTATTTCATAATTAGCTGTCTTCATGTTGATATAATTGCTCCTTCCTCTACAGGGTCCAGATATATGTAATGTTTCTACTTCAGAACAAAGTCGTTAAAGAACGCGAATTTCTCAAACGAAGCAATTCCCTTTTGTTCATATGGTGAATTTTCACCTTTTATCCATTATTGATAGTACCATAAATTTCGTTGTTCAGCTCGTTATTTCAGGTATTGCTGACATAAAATAGACACTTGTAGTTGTGTACGTAATAGTGTTACATTAATCTAGTTTCCATGAATTACACCTGCTTCATGGATTAATTGAATTGAATATGATGTAGTGCACTGAAATATGTTTTATATGTTATCGAGGTGAAAACAGCATGTATTTCTTGCCAGTATGGCTAACAATCTTTCAATCATTTATATTTATTTATTTATCGACTTAATTGGGCGAGGTTGGGACTAATAGTCCCTTCTTCCACCTAACCTTACATTACAGACATTTGACGACAATCACATACAACCAAGCCCTAGAAGGAGGGAAATCCACTTAGGTGGGAATCGAACCCACGACCTCTGGGTTGGTAGGCGAGGACGTTACCCCGCCGCCACCGAGGCCGGCGTAAACTTATATGTAAAGTCTGTGACAAAGCTTCTTTTTAATGCTTTAACAGCCAATGTTAGCTAGCGGAGGAGACTTAAATAAGGCTTATTTGAGTTCTCAGGAATGTTTAATATTTTGGTGGTAGATGTGATGCTGGGGAAGGGGAGGCATGTACGGAAAGTCGGTTCGTGGCTTTATCCTACTACTTACGAGTGTCCCCGAGGAGTCACAGTTTTTCGTAAGGAATTTTTAAGTAAGTTAAGTTTTTCACAATTTTTAAGTAAGGAATACTGGACTCCTGTGTTCTCTCCTAGTTGTACACAAAAAGGATCTCATTGGCCCTAAAAGAAATTCCCTACCACCTTCGCCTTAACCCAGACCATAAGCGTGGGAAACCAGTAAACTAGTCGCCGCACAAATTCGCTCCCCGTTTGGCAAGGTTTTCAGTTATTCGCCTCCTAACCCCTTAGCAGTGATGACGGGATTTCCTCTTGAGTCACGTATTTTGTTTTATCATCTCATTATATCCTGTCCCCATGTGGCCATTCTTTGTCTGCCGTCTGTTTTCCTCTAGTCCGCTTTCTCGGTGCATTAAA
The DNA here is from genome assembly GCF_022747635.1 of Hetaerina americana. Taxonomy (NCBI): domain Eukaryota; kingdom Metazoa; phylum Arthropoda; class Insecta; order Odonata; family Calopterygidae; genus Hetaerina; species Hetaerina americana. The sequence continues at coordinate 22,648,893 of NW_027286070.1, read as the reverse complement.
TATTTCCCTGGTTGTCTTTCGTTTTTCGAATCTCATAATCGGCCCCAACTCTCCTCCATTTCTGCGTTTCTTATCCTTCATCTTGATTTAAGTATGTTTGTGGCTTTCGTTCGTGACTCGCCTTTTCTTCTTTTCATTATGAAAAATTTGTAGCGTATACTTATCGGTCTCCTCATTAATTCTAAATTCCCCCCTCTGGTATGCACCGCGCATTTACTTATCGAATGCCACATTACGCATACATTTGTTCATTGGACTTCATTTTAATTTTTTCTTTACGTTTTTGCTCGCCATTTACCCTATGCTCTCGGGTCGTAATCTCTTTGGCATTTTCATTTAGCGAATGCCGAGATCCTGTTGTGCACGGTACGTTTCGTGAAAAATATAACAATTAAAGTGGATATTTCAATCGGTTTTCCTTGCGCACAGCAGCGTAGTCAGCAGTCTTTTGTAAATTTGGCTGTATTTTATTGTTTAAAAAATATTTGTTTAAATTTCTATTCACTCCTAAAAAGAAAGTTTTTTTTATGGAGCTTTATAAACCTTGCTTGGTTTTTTTTTACCTTGTCAGCGTTTATTATTTTCATATCATTCGTCAGCATACTTTTATTTTAATTATTTCCACGATTTCGTTTTTGAAGTCTCTTGACTTCTTATTCTGAATTTAGGGAAGGTCTTAATTGAATAAAATATTCATTCTTACTTTATTTATATTTTACTCCACATTTAACTCATTTAATAGCGTTATTCAAAATGTGTATACTCTTTTACGATCTGTTCGGAATATAGCAAAAAATTGTGCTTAATCCCACACACATTTTGAACTCCCTTTTAAAATGTATATGGTGAAGAGTTTTAATATCACCCTTTTGTATTTTTGAGGTCTTTACTTTTTGTATGCAGCGAAGTGTTTTATTCAATCATTTATTATTTTCCGTATTGAGATTGTTGCCACGTTAAAAGGCTTCATGGCCAATTAGCCCGTTTCCTTTTCTACCTAATCTTCTTCCTAAAATATCCAGTGGCCCCATATGAAATATGCTTAAAGCACAATTGTCCGGTGATAATTCAACGAGCCAAGTAACTAGTGGAACATTTTAAAATCAGATTTCCTGCTTTTATTACCCGACCACGTTTGCCGTAAACTCTTAAGCTCTATTATTTTAATTCCCCGTTTTTTTATTTTAATTCCTCGTTCTAATTTAATTTTGATAACATTAATTCTAAGGTTCTGGAATAAAATGTGGTGAAAGTAGAAAAAAGGGTAACCCAAAGAAAGTAACGTGGAAGGGATGCTCATTTTCTCCCTCTCCTTATCTCATCTCCCTGCCATGAATACATTGAAAATGCCATAAAGGAAATAAAGTAAAAATATGAAAGTCGAGCTATTAATGGATGAAAAACAATAGATAACTATGATTTTGTAACTATGCACATAAAGTTACTAGTAGTATAGAGAGAGAATCCTTTAAATGAAAAATAAATAAAACAAATATTGGAAGAGTGTAAAATATAAGAGAAACTTTACACTGCCACACACTTTTAATGTTCTACGACCATGGTTTCGTTGCTGCGCATCATCATCAGGTACAATATAACGCGTGAGGTTTCCCTTATTTTTTACCCTCATCATGAAGGAATTCCACATAGTTAAGCCTGAAAGTGTTAACAAATATTGGAAGTTTACAATTGAATAGTCGTAGAATTCCTAGGGAAACGAGTTGTCAAACAAATAATCAATCATGTAATGTAAATTAAATAATCAATTCGCGAAAACTATTAATGGGCTTATTTCTCTATGGGCTGTGAGAGACGAACAATAGCATCAGAGTAATAAAGGTAAGCAGTGAAAATATGGTGTTACAGAAGATTGATGAAATTAAAAGGACAGACTGAGTGGCTAATTAAATAGTCCTTCTGTGAGAGTTCTTAAGTATGAAGGACACCGTTATAAAGACGATGAACACTAATCAGTCTCCTCCTGAGGCAAAATCTGTTGCTGAAATCCTATTTAAACGATCCATAAAAGGCAAGAAAGACGAAGGAAGACCAAAAATGTATTGCGAGAAGCAATTGGAGACAGGCGGTCGATCGAGGAACTGTGAAGGGATGATGAAATTGGGAGGAAATAGGGATAGCTTGGGGGCTGCTTCAAATAAATCCTGAGGCGGAAGAACTATGTTGATGAATTGTGCAATTACGTCACCATTTCGAGGGATAATTAACGTGTTTTCCATTAATGATGCCATTATTTCCTAGTGTGATGAGCATTCTCCCAGATTGTGGATCGTTGCGCGTTCATTGTCCAAGGAGATTTTTTGAACAAAAGCGGGCGAAAGTGGATGTCATTATGTATCACTAGCAAGCAAGAGCGTGACGAGAGAAACTGTAATCCTATGACGCTTTTTCTTCTTTGAAATTTCAATTTCCGGTCCTATTCATCTTCGTTTAAATCCCAATTTCCCGAATAATGTAACTTTTGGGGTTAAGAAAAATTACCGTCTTCTTTCCTGCCTTGAAGCTCTTTGCACTACATCGTCCATCTTCGAAGATGCTGTAATGGTTGCTCTATTATACTTCTTGTTCCCAGAATTTGTCGTTAGAGAAGTAGTTGCACCCAATTCTCCGTTTTCCCTTATTTCCGCCACGTTCATCATTGTCGACGGTCACCCTTCATGCATCCTGGTCGTAAAGTATGATGAAACCTTTTCGGCCAGATTTGAGACCTCGGGTTGCGAATCTTAACTTCCCCATGGAGCGTGGCCTCGTTCACGTAGATTCTGCATGTGGTAGGAAATAAAGGCATTCCACTGCTGTCAGGTGAATGCCATTTCTGTTGCGCCTTGAGCCTCAGCTCTATATTTTCTCTAGCAAGTGGTCCGAAAATGCATCTTCATTTATGTATCAAATCTTTTATGTTACTTATGTAATTATTTGACAAATCATTTCACTTATCTCTTTATGCATTATGCAAAGAGAACTAAGGTATTTGCTTCGCGTTAGAACTGTCTCCTGGATATTTTTCCCGGTAATTTCTTCGCTTACATCTGTCATAATACGTTTCCGGACGTGTATGCTCTTGGCTAAAACGAAACGAGTCATCAGAATGTGATGTATACTTTATAGTGTTATATAACTGTATAGTGTTATTGGGAATAGTTTGTGGTCGATAGCCTGATTTTGGGGCCATTCGTGATCGAGAAGTCGCATGTCGGCTCTTGGAAATTAGGCGAGATTGAAGGCATTTTTCGAACGTAAATTCTGTTCCAATTACTTAGTATCAATTTTCATCCCCCAATGTTTCTGTTGCTCCCCGATAGAGTGATCATCAATTTCTCCCCTTAAGTATCTTCAAGCCCGACATAAATCCGTGTTACAATAGCTTGTTCCCCCGATACATTAATCCGTTTCCCAAGATGCTTTAAACGTTTCGATGAAGTAGAATCCCTCGTGAATCGTTATCTCGGGCCACGATACGGGGGAAGAGTTTTGCGGAATGTTGTTAAGCCATTCAATTACTTGGCAATAAAAGAGTTCCCCAGCAAGTGACGCCTCGGGCTGCATATTTGCTTTGTCTCGGCCCGCATTTACAACCCCGTGAGCCTTCCCTCCTTCCCTCCCTGGTCACTCTCCCCCCGCTAGGTATGTCCGCCTCCTTCGGTTTCCTTCTCTCTTTTCACTTTCCATATTTATTCCCCATGTCTCTCTCTCCCTCCCCCCTCTCCCAGGCCCCACCGTCCCAACTCTCCCCCCACCCTATCCCTCGCCCTCATTCCCCCGATGGACACATGTTGTCGTGGTTCAGGCGGTCGGCGGGGCAGGGCGGGGAGGGAGCGTGGAGTGGGGGTGGCGGAGAGGCAGATGTTTTCTCGGCAGGGATGCTGCGGCTGCCGCTCATGTTCTTCCCTCGAAGGACCGTCGCTTTCCCACGCCTCGCCTCCCTCCCCTCCCCCCACCCACCCTCTCCCCCGCCCCACCCACCCCCTCGACTGACTCGGGGCATTCCCATCCCACAACCCCCGCCCCTTCCTCGCCGATGTCAGTGTCTCTGCTGCTTCGTGGGGGGAGTGGGAAGGGGGAGGAGGGGGTGGGCTGGGCGTCTTTGATCTGCCCCACTCCCTCTGGACCCGGCGCCGACGTCCCTCCCCTCCCCCTCTGCCCTCATGGCCGCATCCCTCTCTCGCTTTGGTGGTGGTGCTTTGGTGCGTCTGCTCCCGACCCGCGGAGCCTTTTCCCGCGAACGCCACCTCCCTCCCCCCACAAAGCCCATACCCCCCTCACCACCCTACCCTCTTTCCCCCATCGCTCCCCTCCCCCCGAGACCGCCATCTCTCTTAAAGGCTCGCTCCCTTTCCTCCGCTGGTGCGTATCTCGCGATGGCGCCTTTCACCATGTGCTGTCTCTCTCTCTCTCCCTCCCCACCCCTCCTCGGTGTCCCCCTCCCGACCCCCTGCCCCCCGAGCGTTCACGGGTGGGAGGGGCCCCGTTGTGGGACGACCTCGCGTCAGAACGTCGAGTGACAGACTCCCGCTTCCCTTCCCACACTTCTCCGCTCCCTCCCCAAATGCCTCCCCAACCCATGGAACCTCTCCTCCCCCCTATTCCCGACACCCCCTCCCACCAGACTCCCTTCCATAATTCTTATTTTTAATCTTTCCCTTGACTCCCGCTTTCCTCCGTGCGTATAGCATCCGTCTCACATTCGACTCGCTTCCCTCCCTCTCTTTTCTCCAACCATTCTCTCTTTTGAATGGATCGACACGGATGGTTCTTTTTAATGCTTCCAAACCTTCAAGACGCATCATATGGGAAAAGAGGCGACAAAAGTTATCCTCGCCGCAGAGTGTCCATTGCGTGCCGTACGTTAAGGAGTAGCAATACTCTTCCTCCTCCTTCATCGCGGTGTTGGCACTGCTTCCCTCGTTAAATACTGTGGTTTGAATTTTTCTCTAACCCTGCTAAGGAATACAGTAAAATCGTAATTACGCTTAGACTTTTAAGTAAAGGAAAGGCTTTATTGCGAATATCTGCGGGTAGAAATTTGTGGAAATTATTTGGCAAAACATCAAAAGTAAAAGATATAAGTGATGAGTTATAAAAAGTGTCTTACAATAATATTTATGTCATTATTGTGAGGAGAAATCCAAGTACAACTGTAAAACTTAGGCATTTTATATGAAATTAACAGTATTGATAATGCGAATTTAAATCGACTTTCAAATGGTCTTAATCTACGGATGAATAATTCATGAGCGTCCAAGAGAAGACGTTCACAATAATTTACATGTAAAAATGGCCTTGATTACCTATCTTCTGAAGCCATTTGTTTTGATTGAAAATTCGGCTTCATAGTCAAACGCCGAATATAATAGACCCAGGCTGAAAGAGAACAGGAATGGAAGCCATACTGGGGTAGTAGTATTAGTAGTTTTTAGGGGAGGCGACCGACTACCGAGGTCATTTGCGCCATAGAGGATGGACAGGAAATGATGAAGGGTGGAGAGAAACCCGGCATTAGCCTACTCTTTACGAAAGGCGCCAAGGGGTCCGCAGTTTAACGTCCCATCCGACGGACGGCGTACTCACTCAAAGTGCCCTCCACAAAGCATCTCAAGTAGGGATCGAGATACCTCTGAAAAATATTCAGCACCGCCGGGATTTGAACCCGGGCCCTCTGGGTGGGAAGCCAGTACGTTGGCCCCCGCACCATCTCGAGCCATACTGGGTAATCATTGATCGAAAAACTACAGAACCTTGGCGTATGAATTACGTTCTCATTGTTAATACTTTTGGTTTTGGATGTGCTTTTCGTGCTCTTCACGTCTGTCGCGATATTTTTCAGCTCTTCATGTCTTTTCTCGGTACACTTCCTGCATGTCTCACGGAATTTGTTGCCAATTTTATGGATCGGTCATTCTGACGCGCATCTCGATGTTGATGGCTTCATAACGTGACGCGATATATTCCGTCCCGGCAGGAGGTGCGAGCGCCGCAAATTTCGCCACAAGTTTCCTGCGCACATCCTTGTTCCAGCGGCGTGGAACACGTTCCCGCAGCAAATGTTGCTTTCCCCCCTTTTGTCGCCGAGCCGAAGGGAATCCCGGCATCGGGGCACGTATGATTGGCGTTCCGGGGGCATAACCCCGTCCAAACTTCGGAAATTTACGTCCGCGAGAATGAAACGCCCCGAAGTATGGAATGGGGACGCTTTCTTCCCTCTCTCTCTCTCCCGGGGAAGGCAATCGGGACGCCCTTTCTCTCCCTCCCCCCCCCCCGCTGCCACCTGCATCTCTTCGCTCGTCGACGTCGCTCCCCCCCCCATTCCCCCCCCCCCGTGTTCCCGTTGCCTCCTCACATGAGGCAACCGCTTCCCCCATCCACCCGCTCACCGAAGCGGGCATAATAATCTGCTTCCCCATATTCACTCCCTCCCTCGCGTGTGTATGTAAACCACCGCGTGGTCGCGCGCACCCTTCGTATGTTCCCCGCATTGGGGCCCGCGACCACCCGCACTCGTTCAAAAACCATCCTCACCTCCCTCGTTCCCCTAACACCCAAACATCGCTCTCTCTCTCCCCCTTCTCCCTTTGGTCCGCTCGGCTACGACTCAATCCCGAGGAGTCCGTCATCTGTTCGCGTCTCCATTCTCCCCCCCGGACGACTCATCCCTTTCCTCCCCCGTGTTTGCGTCGGAATTTCGGGTAGCCCGCATTTTTGACCCCTTCTCCGTTTATTTCATTCCTATTCACTTCCTGGAGACCACACACTGAAATGTAATTGACTCTGTGACCATATAACATGCGTCTTCTTCTCCAGTGATTAATTTTTAACTCCCGCATGCATGAGCACTTTTTTTATTAAATCTGTCTGAACCAAGTTGACTATATTCTCGATTTTAAGCGTATATATACAGATGTGGACAGTATTTTTCACCCTATTCAAAAGTTGTCCTATTTAAAACAGATTATTTTCAATTAAGGCGAAGGTGGTTGGTGTTTTGTAATGTCGTAGTATCGTCTGCAATGGCTTCCAAACTTTAATAAACTGTTCATATACGTGATGTAAACTCGTGAAAAAAATAAAATTCGTCGGACAAAACCCTTGGAGGTGAAAACGGTCCACGCAGTCTTGTTAACCGATGGAGTTTCATGAATTGGGGTCGATCAAACTTCATTTAAATTACATTTAATTTTATTAACCAGGGGCATTAGAGAAAAATACGTTTTCAACAGTAGTTTGAAGAATTCTAGAATAAGCGTAAGAAAACATGGCGGGAAACATTAACGTGACGAAAGATGATTCCAGGCGAATGACATCCTCCGTATGGTGTTAGGGTGGAAATCGATCTCAGGGGAGCGAATGGAACAAGTGCAAACGTGTTGAAAGATGGATGGCGATGAGAGCAGTTGACGCGGAGGGAGTTCTGGGAAGGTGAAAAACCTTGGGGTTTTGAGACCCTGTTTTTCTTTGGCGATCCAAGTTGTCCAATTGCGGCAAGTCGGAGGGAGGGAGCTACGGGAAATTATGGCATTCCGCAAAAAGTGTGGGCTTTTAGTGCAAGCAAAGAAAATAAGGTCTTTGGTCCATTTTGCCGTTTTTATTGGGAAATTGTGGTTTTTGAAGGATGGCAATGTATGAAGCATTCGTGCATACGTCCATACATGCCCTTCGCGCCGTTCCATTTCGGACCAGGCAAAGCAAAAAAAACCTCATTTGAAGTTATTACTGAAAACTTGCTCCCTTTTACTAATTTTTTTCATGCTGCCCTGTCCTTGCTTACCTTTTTCGCCTCTATCATATTCAGACATTTTTTCATGTATTCTTTGTTTCTCCCGAGACTCTCATTATTATTTCTCATATTGTAAGTCCTTAGAGACCACACTCACTCATGGCTTTCTCGGTCTGCACCTTCCTCGCAAATAATTCATTCTCCTCTAAGTCTGTTTGGTCTTTAGACACACATCCAACCTCTCAACCAGCGGAGCACACTTCTTTCATGCTAATCTGTTTCCTGTGCTTCCAAACTTCATTCTTCCATTACCCATTCATTCCGCATCTTTTTTCCTACAGTAGTACCACAAATCTATCTCATACACGCCATTTTTACGTACTTTAGCATACCCAAGTTTCGCCTCCATGCGTTAAAGTGGAGAGTAGTACACTTTTATAGGAATGCCACTTTTGTTTCTTTAGACAACAAAACATCAATTTTCTAGGCATATCCCTCGCCATTTGTATTCATTTTTAGTATAGAATTGTATTGCACTTATAGATAATTGGTTCAAAACCTCTAATTAAGAATAATTGTTAATTTTCGAACGATATTATTATTCACCTCCACTCGTTGTATTTCACCGAGCGATATCTCCTACGAAAGTCTGTTTTTAACATTTTGTGTGTGGCGTGGAGTTTTGGCTCAATCGGCTGAGCACTCGCAACGGAGACTGCTGGGATCAAATTCAGGTGATATCTTCTAGTGCACTCGACAAAACCCGAGCTGTGTGATTTTTGCGGTCATTAGATTTGTCTGGGAAACCACAGGCAGTGGAGGGGAAGGAAATGATCCAACTTCTTTGCAGGCATGATTTCACGCGATGCTGGGCTAAGCATGAGGCTAGCTCTACCCTCGCGTTTGGAAACAATCTTGGGGTTGATGGCTATGGCGGAATGACAATTGCCTTTTTCCTTCCACGGCCTTCGATCGAATGGTGTATCTGCCCATCGCTCCTGTAACAAGTCCATACGCGTTGTCTCATGTCGCTCTTTATTTACCACTACTATGTGAAATATGGAGAATATCGGTATCTGAAGGAACTCCTATAGAATTCGGTGGATGATCGAATTTAGTCGACTCACGTTAAGTGCACTTTTAATTGACCATATCTTGAATTAAATTGTTGTGCTTTTATAATATGTGTGTGTGCCAATTGATCAAAGGGTACGAAATTTAGGCCGAACTGAAGAATGGCATCATCTAGAAAGTACGCAATACATATTTCCCATTTTGAAATCTTTCCCTCGTATGAGGGCCATTCAGATGTAAACCCAACCCGCCAGAACACGCAGTCCGCGCGGAAGTTGGCAATACTGTTGTTACGTATCGATACTGCCATCGCTGAGGTAGGGGAACTACCTAGTGACAACTGACGGTCCGTTTAGACCCTCGGTACAAAATCATTCCATTCTCACGTTGTACCGGGTGTTCGGTTTTCATTTGACAAACCCTAGTACGTCCTAGGGGAAATATATTCACCGAACTATTGCCCTGACCATTGCATAACATTCCTGTCGTCATACGCAATGATGAATGAGACACCTGAGTTGTTGCCCTCTCATCAAAAAGTCTTTTGACTGACAATTTCGTCTTTTTTCTTGATTTGACCATGCGAAGTGGAAAAATGAAGAACCCTATGCATGTATATTCACTTAAAACGAACCACAGTGATGAATCCAAAGTTTGTCTAGATAGGTTTTGGTCATCGTGCCAAACGGCGTGTAAAATTCACTCATCAAGGGATATGGCCGAGAATTCCTTTACCTTTGACGGCTGCTGCTTTCCAGGAAGATGTAATGCCCGAAAACCACGTACATGAAGCTTGAGTGAAGATGAGGGGATATACTAAGTCACCTGTTTTCAAACCCGGGCTATCCAGTAAAGGGTCGAACAACGACATATATGTAGTACGATGAAGTAATTACTCATAAAAGCCATTTTATTTGTGAACTTGTCTTTTGATGTTAAAGAAGATAATAGTGAAAAATCTAAAGAAAAAATATCAGATACGCGAAGGTATAATGGAAAAATAAGTATATTAAAACGTTAGTTCCGATTAGATAATTAGCACAAAAGCCTCCCTCGTCACTCTAAGGAGAAGTATCTCGTAAAAAGATTGCGGATTTAGGTACTATTTTTCGTCTAATATTGTCACAATGGGACCTCAAAAGCATCTTCGTTAAGATATTCACGTCGATTCATGTGCTTATACATCCCTCATGAGTTACGGAAGGGAGAATGGCCGTCTGGACAAATTCCGTTACGCATTGTATGACTTTTTTAAAGATTCACATCCCACATCTGCACACAAGAGCCCTGTTGTAGGAGGAGAATCATTTGCTGTAATAGTTTGCATGCAAAACCGCTCCTAAAAATCATAATTTATAATTCGCGTGGAGCGTTTTTCTGGCCAATCAGCGACCACTTTTGATTTGAGACGCATCGACCACGTGATATGCCACGCCATTACGGCTGTTCTGAGTTAACAGTCCTCCACGATGCTGCCTTTGTTAAAACTCGCAGTGTGTCTTGCTAATCGGCGTGGAAGACGATTGCTGAATGCTTTGGAGATCGCTCATCTACGAAATATTTGTTATAATCGAATTGATTTAAAGGCGTATACGCTTGAATAGCGAGAGTAGTACGTCACAAGGTAGGCGCCTCGCCCAATCTAATTGGTTACATGGTATTCATCGGCAACACGTAAGATTCAAACAGTTTTCGGGACTTCAGCAAATGGTTGTAGTTTTACACTGTCCAAAGGACACTTAAGTGATGGGGTAAATGTGGATTCTTCCCTTTGAAACTCGAATGAAAAACTATAGTATTGCATGAAAAAGCGCTGTGTTATTACCTATTATTTATTGTGTGCTAGTAAAAAATAAATTCTTCAGATTCCCGAATATTCTCCCCTCCGCAGTTTGAGCAATAGGAACTTTTTTTTTGCGAAGGACTTTGGAGAACCTATAGCTATGAAACATTATTGGCAAATGGCCAAAGCATTGACCTTTTTGTTATTAAGACTTCCTGGTGAAGCTTTATTTCGAAGCGACCCAGTTGGGATCGGCTCCTAGCTTTTATTTTTCTTTGTCCCGAATGCTATTTGGATCGTAGTGTTTTTTCTTCGGGCTTGTATGGGTCGGATAAGACTCCGATATAAGCGCTTCAGTTATTATGAACAGTGAAACGCTACTTGAATTGCTACAGAGGTTTGAAATTGAGTTGAGTAGGTTAGAACCTCGAGATTGAGTCAACTTTGGATAGTGAATTAGTGCTTTTCTTGCATTAAAATAATATTATTCTGCACTGGTTGCATACCGCATGCCTCTCTTCAGTCATCTGCACAGTTATCCCAATACGTCCATGAGTGTGTAATGGTTATACTAATCAGTCGTCAAAAATTTCTTGTATACTTGCCAAATTTAAGTCGTTGGAGGACTTGAAGAGATAAATTGTATGACTCTGGAGAATTAAGTGAATAACTTCTTTGAACCAATCATAGATTGATGCCTGATGATGATGTTATTCCAAAAAAATCCTCCTTTAAAATATGATTCCGGAATTGATATTTCGAGTTCCCATGGGTTTACATTCCGGAAAGGCCCGACACTCGGCATATGGCTGGCTGCATCCCGTCCGACAGCCTCCTTCCCCGAGGGGGAGTGAGCTGGGAAGGAGAGGCAGTGCGACTAAGGGCTCTTATCTCTATGATGAGATCTGTCCCCCTCGCTTGCGATTTTCTTGTCCACTTTGAGACGGATTGGAATGCGAAAAGGTCCGAGAATGGAATGGGCTTGCAGACGCGGTACATGTCCCTCTCCTCCCTCCACCTATCAACATCTCCCCCGAATCTATTTCTTCCCCGTGGACCTCACGGATTCCGTCATGCCACGTGGATCATACCCCGGGTACGCATCATTACAGCCGCCTGGCCCACGCATTCACTCCCACCCGTCCTCCCCACGACCTCCCCGCGGGTTATTCTTCTTTGCCCGGAGAAGGAATCTTCTCGCGAGCGGTCAGCTTATGCTGTCCCCCCCCCCCCCTCAACCTTCAACACCGCCCACCTCCTTTTCTCCGCTCGCGCGCTCATTTTCCATCCACAAAAGGCATTGTGGGGCTAATAATCATTGTCCCTGAATTCTTTCCCTCGTCCGCGTCTTCCCCGATTGATTTATCAACGACGATCTGTATTGGAGCGACAGAGCCTCGTCGCCGATTCGGCTGAAAAAAAGCGTGATGATTGCTTGCGTGTATGCGTCGGCTTGAGGTCTAAAATGGATGATTTCTCGCGTTCGGCCATTGGGGGTAAGGATGAAATAAATTACTTCGGGAGAAGTATTGGAATGCAAACGGCGAGGCTACGGAATTAGCGGGACCATTGGAGGTTCGAATAATCCCGTAGACGGAAGGGATGCTTGAGGAAGGTTAAGGAAGGGTTAATGAGAATCAAAATGCAAATTCCTTTGTAACGCTCTTATTGTGTCCACAGAAAGATCAAAATAAGTATATTATTTTTTTTAAGAATGTGGAGTGTCCTTTCAAAGTCATAAAGCCGTACATGACGTTCTAATTGTTTAAAAGGAAGTAATGACAGTCACAAGTAAAACATCAATCCTTAATAAAAATTTAGTTCGCTAAATCTTTTCCAATTTTCATTAATTGTTTCAGGTATGAAATGAGTGAAAGAAGTAATTAGTATTATATTGGAATTAAATCAATTTTTAAGGATTGAAATTATATAGCTAAACCAGCTTTATTGTGGCTAATCTATGGATATGCTTATAGGTTTTTGGATTGTACCAAAATATTGCTTAAACTGCTGAATCACAGGTCATTCTTCAAATATTTAAGAATTGTAAAACCAAGGTAGCCTTTAAGTTAATAGTTGTTTATTAATTATTGTAATGAGTTTTCAATTAAATATCAAGTATTTTCAACAATAAAAGAAAAATTGGACTGGGTTCTTTTTCTGTGTCATAATGAAATATGGAAATATATCTAATTTTACTTTTGCCGTGCAATATAGAAAACTGCTACTTAAATAAAAACAACAGATTTAAAAAATGGATCCCTTACCTTCCTTGTTTTTTTGTTGACACTTGTTTCGCGAACCCAAAAGAAAGGTTTTCGATCAACAAGTTCATTATTTAGCTCAACTGTGGCAGTCGAGCTGTTCGAGCAATGAGCCTCCCATTGTTTTTTTTTCATTTCGTTCGCTCCCCTCTCTCTGCATTGTGAAATTGATCGGAATCGATTTTGTTGTGGTCTCTCCATTATGAAAGGAAGCTCGTTAGCGCGGAACATAAACAGACCCGAGGCGATTGAAGAGTGCGTGGGGGCGGCTGGCTGATGGGGGGTAATAGTTGTGGAGAGGGCAGGAGAAGGCCCGAGAATTGTGTTGCCATCAACGAGCTTGTTCTCGTTTACCATTTCCTGTTGGCAATTTGCGTCAGACGGAGTCTTCCCAGAAAATGTCTTAAAGGTTCTAAACCTTATCGCTCGCTGTCGATCGTGCTCTTTCGGATATTAACTCCCTCTTGCTCCCCCGTCGTTGTACCTCCCGCTCACCCCGCGAGGCCATCTTATTAAGCCGCGGACGCTTCCCGCGATGTTTACAATCAATCATCGCTCAAATGAACGTCATATCGCATTTCTTATTTGACGGAAGCCGTCAAGGAGACCGAGATTAATCCTTTCGAACGAGACCGTCGAGTCGTAAATCCTCTCCCCCGCTCTCCACCCCACCCCACTCCGCACTGCACCCTCTTCACCTAACACACCACTTCCCCCTTCCCGCGTTCACGAGGGCGAGTCTCCCTCCGCGGTGCATTTAATTGATTGATCATTCATTCGCCTCCATTTTGCCTTCCTCAAAAGTGCATCAAGCACGCTTGCATTCATCCGTCGCCATTTTAACCGTTCTCTCTCTCTTTTTCCTCCGCAGGCCGATGAGCCGTGGGAAGACCCGATGCTGCTGGGAGACTTCGAGAAAGGCGCCGAGCCAGAGGAGGGATTCAAAGGCAAGCAAACTCCTTCCTCCTTCCGTCTCTCTCTCTCCGTCTCTCTCTCTCCCTCTCTCTCGTGCTCATTCCATCCGTTTTGTTGCCTTCTTTTGTTCCGCCCGCGGTGGTGGTGGTCCCAGCTCCCTGGCCGTTCCAGCGCGAATCCTGCCCGCGGCTGATTTAAAACGGTTTCACTTGCACGCTCTCCTGATTGTTTTTATGTTTCCGAGGATTAGTTTATGAGACACCCGTCCTTCGGGGTGGGAGGTGGTCGGGATAGGGAGGAGGGCCTGGGCGGGCAGGGTAAAGGGCGTGTTTTCCAGCGTGCATGCAATTCGTTGTGCAGTTTCTCTTCGTTTCCCGAGCGAGTCTTATGCGACGTCAAACAACTACTTTTTATGTGGCGATCCTATCTCACACCGACTATTGAAGTTTTCTTTTTCATTTTGTGCTAAATGCACACTTTTTGGACGTTAAAATATTATTTGAACAGATTCATTCAACGGTTTCATTTTTTCAACTCAGTGGTGATAATTAATTGGGCACAATATTCAAGACAGCAGGTGAAAATTGATTAGTAGTTCCGTCATCTCGTAATTGCGGACAAATTAATCAATCGTTTATGGAATATAAATAAAAATTAAAGGAATATCACTTGATATCTGGGCCTCCCAAGTTTAAACCTTCTCGCTTTACATAACTTCACTTCCATTACCATTTGCGGCAGGGGTCCTGACGTGATTTTGTCTGTGATGTGTTGCGCATGCATTTCGGCAATGAAGGCCGATGTCTTGTTTGAAACTCCGTGACTTATTTAATGTGACTTCGTACCATTACTATGAGTCACTCATGAGCTTCTTTAGGCTCAAAATTCGTTAATACTAACCAATTGATTTTCGAGTGTAATTTTTCAAATAAATATTTCGTCTGCAGTAAAATTTGCGTAGGTAAATTCTTAGCGTTAGGATATTTAAGTAGGACAGATAAATTTAATATAACATTTTCCCACGAACGATAAGAGATCAAAATAACTACATACTATATTCGACCAAACTGAGGGGATAAAGTACTAGCATATTTGTATTTCATTGTTAGTGGCCTAGTATGCTGTCATTATCTCATCTAGCGTTAGTTATTTGACTTGTTGCTACCCAGAGCCCATTTCGTATGCATAGAGAAGTAGATCTTATTTATTGTGCATATACCTGTAGTAATCTACAAAATTTGATCAATTAAAAAAAATATATATATTGTAAAGATATTAATGTTCATTGCCGAGTATGTATTCGCTCCTTGCCGCACACCCTAGTGATGACTTGCAGGGTTCCAAGCAGATGTACATTGATATAGATTTTGAATTTCTCTATGATCTTTCTTAATAATTCGTCAAATTGTGATATTAATTATCAAAAAATAATAATTAGTTATTTTGGTCAAAAATTGAAACAAATGAAACGTTTTCACCGTCTGTTATATTTTAAAATAGGTGGAGTGGGTAGGGAAATTCGTGGAATCTAACAAACAATTAAGTTTTCTCCCTTGGGCGGAATCTATCGTGTCATTAAATTAAAGAAATCACTTTCACAGGCCATAGTTATTTCTCCGCGTTGATTCTAATCTATGCCTCTCCCACTACGGTTGAGTAATGAGTACGAGTAGTACTGTTCTTGGATTACGAAATAAAACTTAGTTAAAAATTAACCATTGTTTCTGCATTCCATCCTTTAAGAGATCGTCATTTAGGCGTACGCGGAGTGATAAATGTTTTTGGCGGGCAGAGCAAAATTGTTTTGATAAATATTTTTGCTCTGCCTGATATCACAGCTTGTGACATTCTTTAAGCCACGTGCCCCTAGGTGGTCAATATTTTCCAGATGTGCCCGTAATTAAGGGTTTTCATTTGGCCGTAATCAAATAACCAGTAAACCTTGAGGGGTAAAAAAATTTTTCATTAGAATTTAGCAAATATTTTCGTAGAAAATACGCCGTATAACATTGAAGAAATATGTGAGATCAAAGACCACTAGGCTGCGTAAGTTATAATGTTAGTGCGAATATGCTTTGATAATTTCCTCGTCTTAGCTCTCTCATAGCAGATTACTTGCTATCTGTGCTGCTTAGCGGCTGCTGTGATTTTTCCAGAAGGGTGTCCACGAGACTTAAGCTCATGAGGAATATATCCAAGAAGCGTCACTGTTTAACGTGCTTTACGAAAGACATATCTTCGAAACGCTTTGTACACAACTCGCTTAAGTGCGTCCCATTAAAAAAAAGTCCAGTGGACCCACTCGAGTTCTGTGTGGAAAACACTTCAAGGGCAGTCTGTCATCTTTCAGGGTGTAAAATAATGTGCATATTCACCTCCAACAGCTCCCTCGAGTTATTTTTAGTCGGTGAAATATCTATCGCGTGATTTCCAGTCGTCGCGCTCGCAGCTCTCACAGCGCGCGACATCCGTCCCGGAGATGGCTTCTTGCTTTCCTTCCTCCGTGCCTCACAGCGGAGCTGCTAGTCCTTCGGTTATTTGATTCCCCTGTGAGCGTGGTGCTCAAAAGTTACAAGAGTGCTCACCATTCGTTGAAACCCTAAACTAATTATTCATGGGAGTAATGGACTCCCTGGAGCCCCCCCTCCCCCGAAACGAGAACCTCAATGGCAATTGGTGCGAAAGTGAGTAATAGTCCGGTGAAATTTGGGAACGTCTTTTGAGACGTGGAGGAGAAGGGATTTACGGGGTAGGGGTCGTGAGGGTGTGCACAGGGATGGGGAAAGGTTTGCGAGGAGGGGCAGTGGAGGCAGAGGATGGGGTTGCAGTGAGTAAGCAGGTTGTGCGACGGTCGTTATGGGGATTAAAGGGTGGGAACTGCTGAAAGGAACGGGTTGGGAGGGAGCGAGGCTGAGAGGACACACGTGGATGACAGGAAAATGCAATGTGAAAGTTATCGCTTGGGAAAGTGGGTATTGCGTATTCAAATGCGTCATTATTTATGGCCGTTTGGATCAATCAAGAGGGATAATGGCGGAGGAATTGAATTTATCTTTAGTTATGTCCTCACTTTGATTGGAGAAAATCAAAATTGACGATTAATCATGCGTAGGAATAAAGTTGACTGGATTGGCTCTGGTCGCCGATTATCTGTGACCATCAAGACATTTTCATCCATGCCATTCTATATCTTTCAAGTTGGCGGAATTTTCTTGGCTAGACACAAGAATAGTTAATGCTGGCTACAATGCTAATACGTTGGCAAAATAATTCGTTGAGTGAATCTGATGAAGTGAAAATGGAAGTGAAGAAAAGGTTGATGTAGTGATAGGGTGTGTCTTGTTAGATGAAGCTAAGAAAGATATTTATCGACTATTGCTGACAAGATGGTGATTTTTGGCGTGGTATATCAATGTTGAAATATCAATCACCATTTTAAGAATCGCATAGTGCTCTCGGTACTCTAAAGCATATATGCCATGTATAGTGGCATAAGTACGTCCACTATAGTATGTGTCCTTGGGGGAGGAGATCATTGTATGTTGCCTGTCCATGTGGTAGTGGAATTTTGCTTCATACTTGTCAAATTCTAGCATGCATGTTATTGGATAAATTGCATACTACATACTAAGGTGCAATTATTTGTTAGATGATAGTGTATGTATTTGCATGCGTGTAGGATGAAAGGGTTTTTGCATGAATTTATACGCCTCTGTGGGTATATTTTTGCATGTCTGTGTTGATTTTGCATGTGGTTTTGTTCCTTTTTACGGGTGGACACCCCGCCACACGCCCTTGCAGCGGCTTGCGGGGTATTATGTAGATGAAGATCATTTTGAAGAGTGAATAATGGTGGGTGAGAATGGGCGCAAAAGATACCTTTCATACCGCAGACATTACTAATTAGCTCAGTTAACATCATGAAACAGTACTGCCATCGAAATTCACAGGAATTCTGCGTTGTTGAAAAAAATAGAGAATTAGAATAAAACATAAATGAATATACTTATTCTAAATGACTTAAGATTCCAGTGATCGCAGAGAATCACTGCGGGCTGGAATAACGACCATTTTCCCTTTCGATTCGAAAAACAACCTGGTGTCGACTATCTCGTACATACCCTTCACACCATACCCTTTTGGGGTAGGAGAAGTATAAAAAAATGTCTCAGATTACGTTAAATTTTGCCCTGGAAAAGTTTACTCGAAGCACAACTTTTATCCTTGTAAATTCGGTGAATATATAGAGGAAGCATACTTCGGGAAGGATTTGGCTTCAATGGAAAACTCTTAATAATGATATAGTTTCCTGGCCCCAAATATAACTGTGACCAAGGGAAGCAGAAAATAGAGGATAACTCCTGGACTGGGGGCGTTAGGTAACCTTAAAGGAAGACCTCAACTGAGGCTACCATCAGCTACATCTACATTTACACAATACCCCGCAAGCCGCAAGGGCGTGTGGCGTGGGCGTTAGGTCACCGCCCGTATACTAGAATAAAACCAAATGTTACATCTACACAAATATCAGGTAGTTCATGCGCTATTACTTTACAATATTTAATTCAATAACAGGATACGTACATTAAAACCATGCTGTACTATTAAAATGTGGGTGTATTAAATAAAAAGAATAACATGCAGGTAGAAACATTCAAGATATCGACAGATATACACCCTACCAATTCAAATTATTTCCTACGCCATTGCTATCATGTATATTATGATCTATAATGGTTTGAGGAAAAACACTACTGTGGAAATCTATCCGTTCTACAATAAATCTCCCTGATTTTACGTTCGTGATCTGATCTACCATAGTAAGTAACATGTCAGATATTAGAATTAGAATGACATTAGAATGTATCCTCAGATAAGTTAACTGCCTCAAATTAGCGCAGTAAATTAAACCTGTATTTAAGCCTACGGTTAACTAGTGGCTCCCAGTCTAATTCTTTTAATATTGCCGTGACACTGCTACCTTGTTCATGACAACTTTTCCCAAACCTAGCTGTTCTTCGTTGCACTCGTTCTAGTTACAAAATTAAGCCTACTTCATGAGGATTCCATACACTTGCAGCATACTCTAGGTGGGACCTAACCAACGTGAAATAACAAAGTTCCTTAACCCTTTCATTACAAATCCCAAGTATTCTTTTTATGAATCCTAACTTTTTATCAGCTATTCCGCAAATTTCACGAATTTGTTTTCCCCAGGAAATATCTGTAGTTATCCTTAAACCCAAGTATTTAACCGAGTCCACGTGTATAATGTTCGTTTCCTGGATAACGTGTTTTTTGGTGAAGTGCTTTTCCTCCAAAAAATTGTCGAAACGTATTTATTCAACTTTAATTCTAGCTCCCATGTCTCGCACCGCTTTTGAATTGCATTTAGGTCGTTAGCTAATGATACTCTCTCTTCATGACTGGATATTTCCCTGTATATATTACGGCACCGTCAGCAAATAGACGAAGTTTACTGTAAACCTGAGACCCGATGTCATTAATGTATAAAAGGAACAATAGCGGGCCAATAACACTTCCTTGTGGGGCACTCTATGTTACGCTTACTGTGTCCGATGATTCCCCTCTATTACAACCTTTTGCTCGCGGCCTGTTAAAAAGTTTTAAATCCAATCTATTACACATTTATCAATCCCATAGCTATCCAACTTTTGGAGCAACTTTTATGAGGTACTTTTTCGAACGCCTTTTTAAAATCTAGAAGTATAGCATCAACCTGAACATTATTTTCTCCCGAGACCAAAGTATCATGAACGAAAAGTGCCTGTTGGGTCTCGTAAGATCCACTCTTTCGGAAACCGTGTTGGTTTTTTGTTATTAAATTCTGAGAATCGAGATATTTCATGATTGAACTTACAAAAATGTGAAAAAATTTGCGTGATATGGATGGGAGTTCGTAATTGCTCGGATTTACTCTGTTGCCTTTTTTAAACATTGAAGTGGCATTGGCTATTTTCCAGGCTTTGGGTCCTGCGCGATTGTTTAGGGATTTATCAAATATGATTTTCAGAAGAGGAGATATTTCTGAGGCCATCGTTTTGTAAACACGAGTAGGGGTTGGATCAGGGCATGGGGATTTGTTTGGACTGATGACTTTAAGTTCGCGTTCGATCCTTAGAGAAGATATTTTAATTTCAGGCATAGGTTCATGAGAGCGATTGGGTGGTGACTTGCATTGTTCCTGTGAATGATTATCTAAACGCTTTGAAAATACTGTTTTAATGTGTTAGCTTTTTTTAAATTGGTGTTACGTTTTTGCTCGTTGTTATTTAGGGATGGCACTGTCGACTTTTTTTCCCTGAACCTCTCGTACATATGACCGAAACGCTTTTGGATTATCGTCCAAATATTCACCCAATCTTTTATTTTGTAAATCTATTAACGCGTGGAGACATATTTTTCTTGCAAACGCTTTA
The DNA here is from genome assembly GCF_022747635.1 of Hetaerina americana. Classification (NCBI taxonomy): domain Eukaryota; kingdom Metazoa; phylum Arthropoda; class Insecta; order Odonata; family Calopterygidae; genus Hetaerina; species Hetaerina americana. Next base: position 22,628,688 of record NW_027286070.1, on the reverse strand, counting down.
GCTGTTTCATAGTTATGTATTACTTCATACTGTTTATTGTTAGACTCGTCCTTTTTTTATCTCATCATTTTTTAATACCATGCTCTTTGGTGTTTTAATCCTTTATTCTAAGCTAAATTGAACGTGCATTGAGTCGCAGGCATGAGAGATGCCAAAAATTGACAAAATTAAATGAAAACTAATTATTTATTCAATTTTCGTACAATTTGACAGCCAATTTTTACAGACTTCAAAAGGAAGACTAAGTTTACGCATTTTAACTAAAAATGGATACCAAATTCGCCCAATAAGCAAAAATCTTTATTTGAACATGTTCATTTCGGGCTTAGGCAGTAATCCCAAATTTTTGGGCAGTACACGTAAATGAGACTTATTTTTCACTGAGGTTTAATTATCACTCCACATGCAAAAGGTCTCAACGGTTTATGTATAACTGCCTCATTGGATGCTACCATGGACTCGTCATTAAAGAAAAAGAATGCTCGTAACCATTTGTTTTTCCTATTACTCTAATATTTCTTTTGATCAGAAACAAATGTGATTTGAGCGACTTTAGGTAAGGCTCTATGAACGTATCCCATGATTTAGGTTAGAATAAACAAAAGCGTTGAAAACATCTGGCAGAGGGTATTTGAGACGAATCTGATAGAATTTTTAAAGAGCGTAACGATATCTTCAGCCATCATATTTTTAGTAAAGCCATGCCACTAGATCCTTGAGTCCCCCTGAAAATCTTGAGATCCGTTTTCATGCATAAGAGGCAGCGCATCAGAACCTCCCTTTTTCCCGGCGTCGTCCTCTTATCCCTACCGCCGCCCATCTTACAAAGGGAGGGAGACAAAATTGCTTCGGGGAGACGAGGGACATTGTTCAAATACTTGCAGCAATTAACGGCGTTCTAGCGATCACCCTTTCACCCATTCCTGCGCGGCACCCCCATTGTCTACTTCGGAACCCCTTCTCAATGCCATCCCTCCAATATCCCCCCTCCCCGCCTTTTCACTCACCACCATGCGGATTGGGTGTGAGGCACTTCCTTGCAAGAACCAACTCCCCAGCATCACTTCCAAAACGGAAACGAGGAAGAAACTTTTACTTCGCAACCACCATTCCCTTTATAGCATTA